>NC_080669.1:69891820-70501820 GCF_027579445.1 Ammospiza nelsoni | reverse complement strand
CCATCCCTGGGTAAAATGGAGCCATGCTGCTCCTGGCTGATGGTCACCCCGAGGCTGTGTGCAGATTCTCAATTGTTTATCTCAAGATAAACAATTATCTTATGGGTGTTGTCAGAACTGATGGCGGGCACATCTCTCCTCTACCCCAAGACTTTTAGTAGAAATGTTTTTCTCTTGCAGTTTGCAATCCTGTCCTGGTCTGATGAAGGATGTCTAATCAAAGGTCTGATCTTTAAGACCCTTTCCATCGACAACCATTCTATGATTTTCCACTTGGCACTAGTTCCTTTCATGTCCCTGATTAACTGGGACATTTCTCTGCCTCTGTCTTTAGTCTCAAGAGGATTGTGTTAAGAGGAGTGTCTTTAGTCAGGCTCAGTTTCATTCTTAGTGGGAACAGCAAACCAGCATTTTCTCCAACACAGGCTTTTTTGAAGGATATTCTTCCTGCTTTGGGGAAGATTTAGAGTATGAGTGAATCAGATTTTCTCGTGGAACCTTTCTCTTTAAGTTAATGCTTGAGAAATCAACATTGATCAGCCACTCTGATTTGCTACATGCCAAAAGCAATTCTCCAAAGCTCTGCTAATTCTTTAGAGGCTTTGACATGTTCTCATTTCATTGTTTTCTGTGTTGTCAGTGCTCTACCCTTATCAAATCCTCACAACCATAGTACACTAAGCAAACCCTCGCCCCCTTTGCACACAGAGTATGGACAACCAAAACCCTTATCAAGTCCTCACAACCATAATACACTAAGCAAACAAGCACCTGGGATTAGGACCTAGAGAAGAGCAATTTAAAACAACAAAGGAAAATATTACCTTTGGATGCTTACAGCATATTTAGATGCTTAGAGCATATTTCTAGCAAAGCTGTACTGCAGATACTTGATCTGCAGATGGTGTTAGAGGAACTGGATAGTCTAAAATAAGGAAGTAGTTTTATAGCATTGCTTACTACCATACTATCAAATTCTTGGAAAAAAAATCAGTATGAAATTAGCATAGACCCTAATTTTAACTCAAATTAAATTCAGATGAGCCACAACTGCATAGTTCTTGAGATAAGTGTATAGAAGATCAATTATTTACTGAAGTACACAGAAAAGTAATTGAATTTAGTGGCATTTGTACGACATTTGAGGCTTCAAAAACAACAACAAAAAAGTCTGAAATTCTATTTCTGAATATTTTTGTATTTTACATCTTTGCCTGAAACAGGGGCTGGTAAATGTCACATATAAATTTGACAAATAATAGTAAATAATCAAAGGTCTTTAGGCAGAAGGGAAACCCATTATGCATCTCCAGTACAAAACCATCTATCAGTTTCAATAGAAAGTGAGCCTGAACTTTCATTGCCATCTGTACTGAACTTTGTGAAGAGTTCAGGTTATGAAAAAGTTTGTATAGATTAGAATATTTGAGTAAGGAAAAGTAAGAAGTAAACCAAAGCTTGAGTCTTGATGTTACACTTTAGATAGAAATACATTCACTCTTTATTTCCCTTGAAAAAAATACCTTGCACTATCTGTATTTCCCTTGAGCTCAGTCTCCACACTCCAACAAACATACTGAAGAAAAATAGAATCTAAGCCTTTGAACCAAAACACCACCAAGACTCATTAATCTGCTTTCAATTTCATATGACTTTTTTTCCTTTACTTTCCCTAGTCCCCTCTCCTTGGTTTCCATGAGTAACTGCAAGTGCCATTATACAAGACAAAAATCAGAATTTAACTGCAATGTGGTGGCCATGGTGAGAACTTTGCTGCCACTGGAGATTTAGTGCTGGATGGACCATGGGCCAGAGCTGCACTACTAGCGGAAGGGAAATGCTCTTTGCTACCTCAATATCCCGGCTGAGCTTTTTGTGATGTGGCTCCTCAGCAGCTGGGCATCAGTCTCCTTGTGCTGAGAACCTTTGCTTCCCTCGAGGTAGGAGACATGGGAAGCCACAGTCCTCTCCTGACTGGATAATTGCTCTTCCAGCAGGCGAGCCCTGTCTCCAAGGCAAGGAGGAGGGGAAGGGTCTATGCTATGAAAACATAGAACCCCTGTGTCATGCTAGACATGGTCAGCACGGTCTCCTATCAGCAGTGGGGCCAGTCTCACCCCAGCTGTCAAGGCTGGCTGCTGTGCTGGGGCTTTGATCCTCCCCCACACAGCTGACGTATCTCTGCAATAGCTCTAGAAACAGCAATGTGGAGGGCTAATTTGGGCATTGGCCCCCTTAATGGCCTTGGAGATGTAAGTGATATTTTGGTAGCAATTACACAAAACCCAGATAGCATCAGGATCTAGGCTAATGTTCAGAGGCAGAGGTTTTGAGGTGCTTCTGTAATGCTATTATTGAAATCCTCATTTTAAGCTCTTCCTGTGTCAATTCAAATAAAGACAAAAATAACATGGTCAGTGACCAAGTTCAAAAACACCCTAGTGGATTTGGTGGTGCTTGTACAGAACATCCCCAGGTTCCTGACTGAGAGTGGGCAAAAGGGGAGCACATGCCAAAACCAGCAGCTCCTGTGCTTGGCATGCTTTACATACAGCTACCCAATGTGAAGAGGTCTGAAATCCTACAAGTGGTCTTACAACTACTGCCTCCTCTGAAGCTGCTGCCAAAAACCCCTGCTGAGCCAGGGGCTCAAATATGTTTATCCTGCTGTTCTCTGGTAGGATAAACATGAAAGTGCTTCTTTATAGCAGCCCCACCATCTCTCTTACCCTTTACAAGTGGCACTGGACAAACACAGAGGCACCTACAGGTCCCAGTGGAACTGACTGACATTCATATCCCTCTTCTGGAAGTCTCTTCAGGACAGTCAAAACCAGGGCTTGCCACAGGCTGCTGGGGTCCCCACTATGCTTATACCAAGCAGAACCCCACTCAAAAACACTGTCTAGTAAACAGAATGCCAGCCCCAAAATCTGCAGCTTTACAGCCTCTCGCCAAAATAACCCCTTTTCCTTTCCCCCTTTCCCAGGACCCTTCCTATCCCTCCTGCTGGGGTGCCCTCATTTTCCCGTGGTGGCCCAGAGACATTCCCCTCACTGCTTCCCTTCCTCTTTTCCTTCTTCCCTCCTTCACTCTCAGTAACATAGCCTGTGAATCTTCTCCACCAGCATAAAGATAGCACAGCTAGGGTAGCTTCAAGCTGTTTTTCCACTTCTATCTGGTCAGAAGACCAAATAAAATTAGGCAAAATTATATAAAATTAAATAAATTACTTCCATGGCAAAGGTCAGTAGTGACACTTCTATGCAGCCCTGGATGACTAATAATTCTCTCTAAACTTGCAGAAAATTCAAGACTTTGAAGTTCTCAAAAAGAAACTTTCACAGCTGTTCACAGTTTTTTAACAATTTTCTAATTTCTTGGGCATGTTAAACAGATCTGATGTCAGTTTGTCTTGACATTGCTTGATGAGCACACTAACAGCAATATAGGGATATGTACAAAGAATGTATCTTCTTTTGCACAAGGAGAAAACTAT
Source organism: Ammospiza nelsoni (assembly GCF_027579445.1). Classification (NCBI taxonomy): domain Eukaryota; kingdom Metazoa; phylum Chordata; class Aves; order Passeriformes; family Passerellidae; genus Ammospiza; species Ammospiza nelsoni. Next base: position 70,498,321 of record NC_080669.1, on the reverse strand, counting down.
CCAAATTGAGCATCTAGATTTTCTCTTTTTATTATTGTTACTTCTGAGTGTTTTAGGGAAAAAAAACCAACAACTTGAAAACATTTCCTAACAGACTTTTCTGGTGTCACAGCCACATTTTCAACTTTGGGAAACCCAAGCTTAAGTCAGGAGTCCTCAAGATTAAAGTGACAGCATTAAATTCAGAGGACAAACATTTATAAATTTGACATCAAGTGTAGCTGATCAGTTTGTCCTTACTTAAATTTGTTCCCTCCATTTTATAACAGGAAAGGCAATCTACTGTGGTGACACCTCAAAAGGCTGTGAGAAATGAACATGTGCCCTCAACTCACAACAAACTTGGACAGTTCTGCCCTCACATCTCTGCTTATTCAGCAGAGAGCAGGCAGGAATATGGCTAAAGGGGAATCTGGACTTTTTTTCCAGTCAAGCTGCTGACAGTAGTGTAGGTGAAAATATATCCAAGACATAAGTGTTGTTCCAGGACACTGCTGTTGCTCCTGACACAAAGACTCTCTCACAGTATGTGCCTTCCTGAGCAGCCACTTCCACCATCCCTGCATGGTGCCAATTACAAAAATGAGTCCTGCTCACTGGTCAAAGGACAGGACTGAGAAAGTAGGTATGCTTTTCAGAACCGAAGAATGGCTCCTGTACAACCTGAGTTGTTGAGTTGTTGACTGAGTTGATTAACATATTCCATAAACCACTTCTTTTGGTTCAACTTTTGGAAATCCATACCCAAGGAAGAACTTTTATAACCAATGAAGATCAGTTCACAGTGACTTGCGTACTGAAATTTTTGCCTGTAGGGAGTAGAACAGTTTGCCCTGTTGATGTGGGTCACAGTGACCTTCCTGCAGTGTCTCAGCCACTCCTTCTTTCTCATTATAACCCAGCTGCAATTTTTTCCTGTGTTCTCTGAGAACCAGGGGCCATACCTGCTGTGCAGAGCTCAGTTAAAAGACACCAAAATTATTTGTCAGGACCGGAATGGTTTCAACGGAGCTATTTTAACACTGATCTTGAAAGAGCCTTCCAAACCTTGCAGGAATTTACTACATAACAACATAAATTATGTGCAGCTGCTGTCTAAATATAGTGATTGGCGTTCAGCTCCTAGACCAATTACTACAAACATTTACTGTATTTCAGCATGGGGAAAAAATGCCTGTACAAAAAAATAGCTGAAAGTTGGTCCTGTAGGAGCTTCCATGCCTGCAGAAGCTCCAGACAAAATCCAGAGAGGGAGTCTAGTTAGCTGTGAGACTCAACTGCTTTGAAAGAGATTATCTTGAATAGTCATTGAAACTAATGGCTTAAAATTTGGCCAATAAAATAAAGAAATTACAGTGTCAGCATTTTTTGAAGTTCATATTAGTTTACTCTTCTGGCTAGTGAAATTAGCAGGTCAGATATTTCAGATATGTGACTGAGATTTTTTCCTCAAGCAGCAGCCACATGATGTCAACCAAAGCATGACTTGTGAGGCAGACAAGGGGCCTTGTGTCAGAAACAGCGCTCAGCATCACCACAGGGCAAGAGCTCCAGCAGCATCCACCACAGAAAACCTGCTGTACCTAGGTAGGACATGGGTTAGACTCATCTTTGAGTTAACTCCAGAGTGAAATAAGTGCTGTGACTCTACCTCCCTTGGTCATTGTGATGTTTCTAGCAGAAGTGCAAGGGCAGCATCTCTGCTGCAGACACGTAAAGGTAGACAAGGGTGACCCTGAGGACGGGAGAAGGGAAAGGAATCAGTGGCCATGCAAGAGGGATCCAGAGGATCTAAAACAATTGTGCATAGGCTTGTGCAGAGATACAAGCCCATGTGGGACCTCAGCATTCCCAAAACTCTTAATATTCATTGTCTGTCTATGAAACATATTTGGTCTAGTGGCAGGAGATTGTTCAGTGACGTGATGAGAAGCCAGGAGCTTTGTAGGTCTCTATAAACAGCACAGGAAGCCAATCCTTGCCCAGCTGTAGTGTCCTGTTCCATCCAGGACAGGAGCAGCTTCTCCAGGTCAGGAGAGCTAACTTTTGCAGCAGGCAGGAGTAGCACAGCCCAGACCCTGAGGTTATTTGATATCACCTCACACCATGTCCTGGGGGAGTGGAGTAGGGGAGTGTTCTCCAGTTTTGTTGGGTGTGTGGTCAGGGTGTCAGGAAAATTAATCCACAAACACCAGACATTTATGTTTAAAAAGGAGACATAGGAGTCCTGTAACTTTATTAGAATAAAGGGAGAAGCCATGGGGAGTTTCCCTTGGGGTCTCAACAATTTTTGGAGGACGCAGCCTCCTTTCTTTTTATCCTAATTTCCGAACCACATGTCCCTGTCTCTTTCCCCTTTGGCTGAGGTACTTGAGAGATACAGACTTCCCAATACGCCTAAGACCCCCTTCTAATGTATGTGCCCCCGCTTTGTCTTTTCCTTGTATCACTCAATGGAATTCTTTATGGAACTTATTGTTCTTCCCATTGCTTCTTTCATCTCTCAGTATCAATTTTATTCATCACCTAGAGTTTGTTTGTGAAGACAAATCTCTCATTCCATTTATCAATCGGTGAAATCCTTCCCATTGTTTTTTTTTTTTATCTCTCAGTATCTAACTTTATTTACCAGCAGACCCACAGTTTGTTTGAAAAGATGAGATTGTTATTCCTTTCAAGGCGTTGCTAAGTTCCACATTGTGAAAAGTACGCATTACACGGTTGGCTCTGCGCAGATATTAAAATGAATATTATATATGTTATGTTAGAAAGTTATACTGCATTAATATTTTTAAGTAGTTTTAGGTTATAACATAATGCTAAAATAGAAACAATGCAATGTAAGATACTTTTTTTAACTAGCACAAGAAAGGGATGAGACAACCAAGAAATTATTTGTACAGAGATAACAGCAACAAGACACCTAAACCTCCAAAAGAAGAATTATTTCCTCCTTCCCACCTCTGAGGAGCCAAGAGAATTAAAGGGGAGAAGTTGACAATAACCAGAGAACATCCTTTATTTGAAAAGAATTTATGCATCATGTATGGGATATATGAATATGCAGCAGGCTATTGCTTTTAAGGGTTAATCCTCTGTTAGTGAGTGTGCTTTCAGGGCTTAATTGCCCTAGGAAAGCATCCAGACAACTGTATTTCTTTGCTTTTTATTGTCCTCTATTGTCCTAACTCTGACTGTCAAAGTTCTTATTGCTCTAATTTTTATTACTGCTTTTTTAACCATTTTATCACTATTACACTTTTAAAATTTTAAAACAAGTGATTGACATTTTTCACACACATCAAGAGCAATTATGGGTGAAATTACTCTTACACATAAAAAAATGCCTTTATGCTGCTTACATATGTTTATCTTTCATGTTAACAATGCCCTGCAGAGTAGTGGGATGATAAAAGTGGGATAGGGAAGACCTTGAGAGCAATCATCTCTCAGGGGCAGACTAGGAGCTTCAGACAAAATTTATTACAGAAGTCCTCCCTTTCAGTTAGGAGGGGCAGAAAGGACACCTTTGATTTCTGAACTCCTTCTCTGTGATGAGACTAGGTGCAGCTGGATCCCACTGTTGTCCCTAAAAGCCATATTCATCACGCAGTGCGCAGTAAGCCAATCTCATACACAGAGCTGACGTGTTTGTTTATCGAACAGTTGTGGAAAGAGGGTGCTACATGGTAAATCCACAAAGCTAGCACAGCGAAACTTCTCTAAATTTTATATTTTATATTTATTTTGGAAAACCAAGAAATCGCAATTCATTGGCTACCAGTTGCCTAGTTTCCTTATTAACTAGTATCCTACCTTCTATTGGTTGAATGATTCTCTCAATTCTGATGTTAATTAGTCTGCCTGCTCAGTCTTCCTCTTATTCTTGGTGGGTCAGTGGGTTTCTTTAGCCTGTGGTCTGTGAGTCAGTGGTTGCAATCTCACCCCCTAGAACTACCTTCCAACCAGCTGGCTGGTGTAGACGCCCCACACTGAGCTCCCTTGCTGCGGCAGGAGCCTGATGCAAGACACTGTGAACTGGTGCCAATTCTTTGCTTTACAAAGGGCACAGGAACCTGTGGTGCCAGCCAGGTGACAGCAGCCACAGCAGGGGTGAACTGAATAGTAATATCCCAGAACTTGTGTGAAGGGTATAAATGCTTGGGTGGTCCTTTGTTCACGGTCCGTCCTTTGAAGCTTTAAGGTCTGTTTCACTGAAAAAGCAAGACCCTGTTTCTCAACCCCCTACTCACTCTTTGTAACTCTCTGGGCAAACTGTTAACTATTTCTGACTCTTGAGATGTCACAGTCTTAGCCCCAGTCTTTGTCAACAGTTTATAATCTAAAGGATTATATATGGAAGTGAATCTTTATGCAATTTTGCCCTGTGGGATTAAGGATGGTAAATCAGATGTACACTGAAAAAATTTTGTCATTAATGACTAGACAAAAATACCTTAATCAAAATTTCCTACATGTAATACGTGGCTACAACTACTAGGACAGTACAGTGTGCCATTTATGAAGCAATATTGAAGTCGTTATATGAAATCAAGCATATTCAGATTGATGTTTCTCACCCATATCAACACAGCCTCAAGGAGTAACCTTGAGAGTAACCTTGAGGTCCTCTCTCAAGGGAGGAATCTCCACACACTCCAAGGAGGAGTTACATTAGAGGACTGTGCCATTAAAAGGGGGCACTGGGCATTCATGGTGTTCAGAGTCAGTCATGCATCCCTGGCCCAGCTGACTCAGTTAGACATGTTGTCAATAGTGTAACTTTTTATTTCTTTAGTCAGTACTTTCTCATATGTGCCACACCTTCCTTTCACTATCAGGATGTTTAACTTTGGGGTTGATCCCAGCATTCTTCAACACCAAAAGCCATACGAGATCCCCTTCTTCATTTCTTCATTCGCCACTGATGGCTTTGCTAATACCATATTATTTGAGTTGTTTTCACCCCATTCCTGGCACAGCATCCTGCTTAAAAACAAAGAGAAAGAGCAGAAGTTTTCACATGGAATCAGACTGTCACAAGCGGTTTCTTTCTTTGCCTCTTGGATTGTTTGTGGTGTTTGTTTTGGTTTTGGTTGTTCCTGGAGTAAATCTAACCCCAAAGAACAGTATTTGATGACAAACAGAACACAATAAAAACCTGAAAAAAAGAACATGAAACCTAGCCAAAAGCTTGTATTTTTCTTTGTCAGGGCAATCCAAAGAGAAAACAGAAACTGAAAACTAGTATGAAATGTAGCAATAGATGTTGCACTATGAATATCAGGAATGAACCTAAGAATCACTAGTAGCAAGACACACATTTGACCTTTCTGGAATATGTCCTCATCTTATTGCAATGTTAATGGATCCCACTGGTTTCAGACACAATTTACAAAAAGAGCAGAGAGTAGAGATGATCAGGAAATCTCAGCTTCTGAGAGTAAGAAAAACTTGAAGTAATATAATAATAAATTATCTTGTCTGCACAGCTGATCTTTCTTTCATGCCAAAAATTGCTCGAGGTAGAAATTCTTTTCTCAAACAGATGAATTAAGAAAAAATTCATCACACTTTGACAATAAACTGAAAAGCCTTATGTTGCATTAGAAAATTCTGTATTTTCCAATATAGAGTGTATTTTTTTATTCCTAAGCAGTAAGCAGTAAGAATTTGAGGATATCATTCTTCTTACCTATTACTCACTGTTGCCCCAGTGAGTGCAAAAGTGATGGGATTCTGGCACCCAGCACTGCCCAATGAGCCCTCCTGCTCCATTTTCCCCAGGAGTCAGACCAAGAATGCTGCTTATGGTGTCTATGGCAAGCTGTATTTTCAGATAGATGGGCTCCACATATCTTGTACCTTAGAAAATTATCTGGGGAGCTGTTAGAGCTGTTGGATAACCATGTGTTTCTGAAGCAAGTTCCTGCATGGCAGGATCCAGCACACTGTTTGCTGTGGGGAGGAACAGATGGGCTGCTTACACAGCATGTGTGAAAATAATGCATATCTTGTCTAGACAGGGATTAAATGGAGACAGGCACAATTCTCAGGGAAGACATGCTTGAATTTTCCATGCTGTGTTTTCATGATGGTGCACTTCTAATGGGAATGTGGGATGCTCAAAAATCAAGTTTCTTGGAAGCTTTCCATTTACAGAAACTTCTCTCAACAATATCATTGTGTTCTCTGTCTGCTCTGGCATGTGGCATCCTAAACTTGTACCTCTGTTTCAATTTCTTCTAGTCATTCAGACTTACGTTGGTATTTTATTCTTCAGTAATTTTATAACAGAATCACAGAATGGGGAAAGTTGAAAGAGAAAACAGTGGGTCATCTGGTCCAACCTCCCTACTCAAGCAGGGTCACGCTAGAGCACATTGCATGGAATTGCAGACAGTCTCCAGTGAGGGAGACTCCATAACCACCCTGGGCAATCCCTTCCAGTGCATGGTCACCCACACACCACAGTAAAGAAATTCTTGCTCAGCTTAGGCAGATTGGATATATTTCCATAGGCCACAAAGTCAGTAAGAACAAAAAGAAAAATACATAGTTTTAGTATACTTTTCAGTAGTGACCCATATGAATTATCAGCTAAATGATTCCAATATTATTTTAAGACAGCTTATAAAGTGGGAAGATTTGAAAAGGAAAATAAACAATCCACTCATTTGTGGAAAATAAATACAAAGTTCAGAGAAGCACAAACATGAACAGAGTACGACTTGCTCAGAGGTGGACCCCAGTTTTTTGCAAGTTGGGACAGAAAACACTGTGCAAGGAAAATTCCACAAAAAAAAAAAAAAGAAAACATAATGAAATAATCTAATGACATTTTAATACAGCTGGGCACAGAGGAGTTAACCACAGGGAGGAGCACAGGGACAGATGAGATGCCGCTGAAAAGCAGGGGGGCCATTGGTGGGGGCAATGTGATGGCAAGGCCCCTGTGTGCGGCCCCTGTGCTACTTGATCCCCAAGATTCCCAAAGTCAGCAGGAATCTACCCTTGGGGTCAGGACAGAGATTCTGGAGAAAACTTCAGTAGAAAACACCAGAGAGAGTCTCTCACATAGAATCTAAAAATTTACACACTCTTACAGTGGGAAAATGTCTGGGGCCCCTGTGGACAGGTAACTAGGGACACAATTAAAAGAAACTGAGGAGTTGTACCGGTATGTTAAAAGGGGTTATAATAATATAGAAATTATAGGATGAATCACTCCCTGGATGGAATGCAGTTGGTATGACCTGAAACCAATTCTTCAGTGATTCCCCATTCACACATATGCTAAGGGGAAGGGAGTGGAGGGTTGAGCTGTGTGGAGTTAGCATGGATGGGAACTGGATGGTATTTTGCAGCTGATAAAATGCACAACACCTGTCAGCCAGAGGAGACAGGGAAACATGTCCTGCTGCTGAGACAGCAACTATGGCTAAATCACTCTTCTCAGATGAACTTGGTTCATTAAAGCCTAAAAATAATCTTAATGGACACCTCTGTACCAAAATTACTCACCTCCAAGGGGCAAGCACCCTTCCTCACTGGGCACATTTTACTGGGGACTGCAGCTTGTCTGTGGATTCCTTTGAACACATTTCTTTTCAGTCAGGCACTATCACCACAGCCTTTGAACCTTAAGCTGTCACAACTTTACACGAATAAAGAGTGTTACTCCATAAACTGTTGGTGTGTGTCCTTCATGGGCACTAGCAGTGGCTGGCAGTGGGTAACACAGTCCAAAGGAGGGAGATCTGCTGAGGGGTCTCCCTTACACTGCTGGTTTCCCTGACTGAGTCAGTGGAACCACCTTCCCACCCAGCAGGACTGCCCAGTGAAGGTTGCCCCCGGGACACTGGCAGAGTGCACAAGGGTCTCACCTTTCCTGGGACGCTGACAGACAAATCAAACACTAAGGGTCCAGTAAGTATTACCACACTAAGGGTCAAGGAAGCTTCCCCTTTTCATACGACATTTACTTCTCTATTTTTTATCCTTTTTTTCTTTTCAATTATCATTCTCAACTCTTTTTGTTTTGTTTGTTTGGATCAGATGGATATCACCATGCTTTTATCTGTTCTACAGGAAGACAGTGTATTACACTTCTGTTGGGAGCAATCCTGCCCTATGAACTCTGATTTGGCGGTGGTTGGAGATTTTTCTCTCACATTCAGCAATTAAAATTACTGCTATTTATGTTTCAGTGCAAAATCTGGCAATTCTTGATTCCATTAGCAAGAATCACTATATAATTGAATATACTGAGCTAAAAAGGTGTATGCAGCAAGAATAGAAAAGATGAGGGTGGGTGTCAGGGGAAGCAGCGAGGCTAGTGCAGTAGTTTGTATATATGTGCATACACAGTCAAACAGTGTAAAATACAACATTTTGGAGCTTCAAGCTCATGATATTTTTTGATGAAACATACAGAAAAAAAATAGCAAGATAATATAGCTATTCCTACACATCAGACTACTAGGTCTAGTGAGATGTGTTCGTTTACTGGGTTTTTATTTACTGAATGACTAGACAGTTATTCCAATTAGACTTTACGACTTCCTATCTGAAGGGTATTAGCTCCACATGAGTAGGAAATGCTGCCTCAGTTATCTCAGTTGTCATATTGTCATCATATTTTTCAATGACGAGCAGAACATGTTTTGTTCAAAATAATTTGTTGTTTCAGTCTGCTTAGGAGTGGAAAGCACTTAAAATAATGAAGCTCAATCGGCTGGATTTGATGATCTTATAGGTCTCTTCCAGCCTTGAACTTCTGTGATTGTGATTCAATGCAGTGAATTAAAGTCCTTTTCAAAAACACCAATTTATTTAACCCTTCCAACTCTTGCTAGTCCTCATGGCAGGCAGTTTTGGGAATGAACAGCATCACACAGACAATCATTCAGTGGGAAACGAATGGCTCTGCCTTCAAGGCTTCCTGGTGTTCCATGAGGACAACTCTTCATTGAGATGCTGTCTACACGGTTCAGTTCAGCTGTTAGGCTGCTTACTGCTTACATTCCTCCTACTTCTTTCAAGAATGGTATCACAACTATTTTAGAAATTTCAGTACTTGCAGTTGAGGCAGAGCCAGTTTTAGCGTGATTTCTGTTGGTCAGCGCTTTACTTGCATCACACCTTTGCAAGATACTCATACTATGACTTTAATAGACATGTACTATGTCTTTGAGAGACCCAGTGAGTCACTCTGAGTCTCTCTCAGTCATGAAGAATTACTCTCTTGGTAGCCATGGAGAAGAACAACTAATGTAGGTTAAAGTTTGAAATACATGCATGTAGTCATCTCCACAGAGAGAGCAGACGTGGTCAGTGTTCTTCTAAAATGTCTTGAGACACAGAAAATGTCAACATGAGCAAGTTTATTTTCGTTAGTGGAAGAAGCAAAAGTTGACTCAGAGAAATGTTTTGTGGGATGTAATTGAAGGAAGAAATTTGGCTTGCAGTTGTTGGTAGGAATTAAATATGTTTGGTTCAAATATGTTTCAATCAAAAAACAGAGAATATTTTGTTGTCAATAGAATGAAACAAATTAGATAGAAGCTGGCACAGTCTCCAGGATGGAAAAAAGCATAAAGAAAAATAATCATAAGGGAGTCTAGGAGTACTGCCTATGAAAAATATAAAAGTTGCCAAAGAAAAGGGGAATCTGTCCATTGCCTTTGTGCTGGATGAATACAGAAGCAAAAAGACTTTTCAAATCCCATCCCTGTTCCAGAATACTAAAATACCAGAGTTAGATTTATCAAAAATATAAACTCCTCATGACTCAAAAATGACTGTTAGGAGTCTCTTAGGAAACAACTCTGAGTATACTGATTTTGTAGCATTCTTCCATTTATAGCTCGGAGAGTTTTGGCTGAACATTGTGATGCCCAATAAGAATTATGCAATTTTATTTACAGAATAAAAGCTCCTATGAAAATCATAAGAAGGTTTGCTGTACTCATAAATACTGCTTCACAACTTCCTGTGTTTTTAATTGACTTTTGTTTAAACTGATGGAATATGTAAATATACATGAACACTTTTATTGTAAAAAAAAGAATGAACATGTGTATAAAATGCACAGTGTAACGAAGATAATGTTACCTCAAATGAGCTGGCATTCCTATGGCATAGAATGCTTAAGTCCCTGTCAATGACAGATCATCAGCTTGTAAACATCAGGAAGATTATGTAGTCAATTCAGATGAATTACTAAATAAGAATCTCACCATCACTTTTCCCTAAAATCTAGGATATTTAATCTACTTAGCACATGTCAAACAACATTTCATTGTAACTATCACTCCAAAAAATGTTGATGGTTGATTCCTCTGAGCTTGTGCAGACTGCTGACGTGGTGACCCTTTCATGTCGGTCCTACAGAAGGTCACACAAGGCATAACCAAAGGCAGAGAACAGAGGTGACATATTCCCACTCCCATGTGTAAGCAGTGCTAGAACATCTAGGGTAACTAACTCTAGGTGCAAAGTACAGCAGCGAGGGCCATGTTATTTTTTCCTACCCAATAGCGAATTTCCAAAGTTATGATGGTGGAGAATATTGGTGTATTCCAGGCAGAAAACTACTAATTAACTCCTTTATTGTTTCAGCACATCTTTACAATTTGATCAAAATTCTACACAGGAAATTTGTAAAGGACTGGATATGTCATTTCTAGGGTGTATTTATGCTGTCCCAAACCACTTGATGTCAGGTGGTGGTTTTATCTTCCTATACATAACAATACACTGAGCACTGTTGTGCATATTCACTAAGGAGAATGTGTCCTGAATTAAAATGTCATTTATCATATATTAATTCAGATGATTGCTTGAAGATGACTAAGAGGGTTTCAATGACTGCAACAAGAGAGAAGGAACAGAAAGCCTGACTACAAATTCCTTCAGAATATTGCTATCTTTATTGTCCCTCACCTTGGTTTAACCCTAAAACACATGTTGGCCTGAATTCAGCTAAGAGAAATGTCATTTTCACTTAGTTCGAAAGGGGATTATCCTGCTCACTGCCCACATCCACGCAGGTGCACAGTCTGGAGATCTTGGTGGATGGCAGGTTATTTAGGTCTCTGCAAGGAAGCAGCACAGTAGACAATCCCCTGTAAATTCTAATTACATGAGCTACAAAGCAGTGGTAATGATGGATGTGGACAGCAGGTTTTCTCAGCATGTGACAGTCTGCTTTTATTAAATAAACAAAACCTGCAGCCTTGTCCACATATTTTATTGCCAGTCTCAGTCTAGTGCCACAGGGCTGTTTCAGGTGGTAAAAATGTGAATTTGGAGTCCTGGTGCAGAATTTCTTATGCAGAAGTGAATTTGCTAGTGTACAGAAAATCTCCTCATACAGTATCATGGCACTCACATTCTATTTCTTATAAAGTGTTGCCCTCTTCCCAGTAGGCATTGCCATTTATTTTGGACAAAATAATTGCTGGCAGTATTTTGTCATTACTCATTGCTTTCTACTTGTAAACAAAATACAGGCCAGCTTTCTTTGTGTTAATGAAACCAAATAAGAAAATGGATCTGCACACCAGATCATTACAGCACTGAAAGTTAAAGGCAGAGAAATGTTTTTTATGGACTCTATTCCACACCATCATTTGTCATTGGAAAGCCAGTAATAAAACACTAGAAAGTGCAAATTAGAAAGATCTACTGTAAACCTTACATGAAAAGTGAAGGTTATGGACTTCATATTCATGTTGGCTTCTTTTCCAGAATCAAAAATCATGCATATCCCAGGGAGTATGAATTTTACATGTTCTTAGTGTTTAGAAACACGACTGTCTCAGAAACAGGAATTTGAAGGCTAGCAGGGAGGGTTGTGACAGAATAGGCGTACTTCAGCATCCCAGCCTTCACAACCAGTGATAAAGAACATTATTTATTCCTATGGTGTTTTTTTCCTATGCAGGTTTTAGGCAAATTGAACAACTTGCCAAGGGACTTTTTAGAGAGGAATGGTACTAGTCTATAGCATCTTGCATCTAAGGTGTTCTGGGTCACTAGCATTACGCCTGAAGTAGTGTTAGCAATAATCCAAAACATCAGAGATGAAAAATGCCGCATTCTTAAACCCCTTAAAAGTACAGTGTTGAAGAATAAATACATCCAACCAATACTGCAGCACAAGGAGTAAAAAGGAACAAAAGAAGGACTGCTCCTGTTACCTGTAGTTATTTTTTGTCCTACTGAAGTAGGACAAAACTCATAGTCTGTATGAGTTTCCTCTATGTGCCAGTGTACAGTTAAATACCTTAAGATCAAATGATCAGGGATTCACGGCATAGTTCTGTCCACCAATAGCTAAACAGTGCACACCCGTCACCCTCCAAGAGTATATAAAACTGTGAACGCTAAGATAGTTGTCACTGCTCCTCACTTGTAGCTATTTGTGGTTTTAAGTGAATACAAATGAATACTTTTAAATTAATTTGTTTCATGGACTGTAGTCTCCATTTCTGGGATGCATAATACATCAAATGATTTTCAACAACATCCCTCATTAGCCCTTTTGATGTATTTGAAAATGTTCCCATAAATTTCATTAGACCAAAATTGTTTTTCTTCTATGCATAATTAACTCTTTGACCAGCTATTGTCACTGGTTCTTTGAGATAAAGACAAAAAGAGCTCATTGTGAAAGAAAAATCATTAAACCTAGTTCCTAATTTCCTGCTAATGAATGTATTTCTCATGGATACTTTCAAGGATGGAGAAAATATCACCAGCAGAAAAAGCACATCTGTCCTAAGTAAGAAACGATGGAAGTATTTTTTGAAAAAAATCTTTAAATATTTAGGTAACATAAGCAAGCAGGGAAATGTTCAAATGTTGATTAAATCAATTTGAAACTTTTACTTTGTATCATAATATTCCTTAAAGTGTTCTGACACTTTGAACTTATATCTGGTACTCAGAGTTGAAATGTGTTATGACAGACTGTGCAACTGATTTTGACAGAATTTCTGATTTCACTTGAAATGAAAAGGCAAAGATAACTCTGAAAAAGCAAACTAGTCAAAAGAAGAATTAAGGAGATTAAATAACACAGATAAGAACAAACAGAAAAAGGCAGAGCTGGATAATTACAGTGCTGGAAAAGACTAATTGAAGTGAAATGATGGAAAGGTCATTTGGGCAGTGAGAGCATTTGCAACGTGATTAGGAAATATCACAAGAAGAACTTGGGTATTAGAGGATAAAAGCAGCTTGCCCACCCTCCTTATTTTAGGATCCTGTTTGAAGTCCTATCATGCTCTAGAAGAGGGGTATAACTCAGCACAAATATGTAGACTTGAATGCCTATTATATCACACATTCTGCACACAATGACCCAAAAGAAGACAAACAAATATTCACTATTCTGTTCCATGGGGACCAGAGAAGGAACAAATCTCACTGGGCAAGTTTATCATCCTGCATCGAACAGCAAGGGCAGCAGTCTATTAATCTTGAAAGACCAAACCCTTCCTATGCAACCATAAGGTGTGGAAAATCTTTCAAGTAAAACCGTGATTTCTGTTTTCCTTACAAATTCCATAAAAGACCAGGTGCTAAGGAAGCCTCTTGCATGTTGCACAACCAAGCTGGGTTGCTCCTAGAATAGAAGATCCACGTTTGCTTCCTCAATGCTAGATCCTTTGGCTTGTTATATAATTCCAAACACCTGCCATAAAGGATAGGGACAATTAGGGTGACTCTACGCAGGTAAAGATGTGGGACTGATACTTTATACTCTCAGCACAGCTATCAGACAACCATTATGTTTTTCAGTTCTCTACAGAACCAGTTCTTGTCCAGCAGAAAACACAGTACAAAGTGGGAAAACACAAGTGAACCCTCTTAACCAGGTTTCATCTGTATATGCAAAAATATACATTCATACATAGTACAATTTCACATTCTTAATGGAAAATAAAGCATCTTTAAAGGTCTTTGTTTAAAAATAAACATTATTTATTATGTTTATGATTCTGTGATACTGTGATTTTTTCATTATTATATTACCTTTTTTTTCACTTGAGAATATTCTCATTAGAGATGACATCAATTAAGACCACCACACCAAGTAAATCATCTTACACATACTTTTTTTCCTTGTTTTGATATAGTCTACCTTTTTTTCAGCTATTCTACTTTTTTCTAAATTTCTGCTTTTCCAACTCAAGTTCTCTGATCATAACTTTCCAGACAAAGCGTACTTCTTAAATTATTTGATCAAAGTAAGAATGCTGCCCTGCAAAGTAACAGACAGAGATTGGTAATACTTACTCTGCTGCTGTGTAACTGACAAATTTGCTTTTAATAGCTTTGCAAGTAAAGTTATTTTTATGTTCTGCAGAAAATTAGCTTACCTGAATTGAATTATGTGGCTGCTGCCAGATTAGGTCCTCTTATTGGTAGATAGTCTAGCTGAGATAATTTCTTAAATGCAATACAAAAAGGAACAAGTAACACCTAGTAACAGAAGTAAAATTCATTAAAATATTAATTTTAATACAAAGGTGGAAGGTGTTTTACATATAGGAGAGGTGTTCACCACCTCAGCTTGGTTTCACGTAGTTGCTGGGATAAAGACAAGATGGCAGGGGCCCTGCCATGGCCTGTGTCCGTATCACCCATGGGATAAAGACAAGATGGCAGGGGCCCTGCCATGGCCTGTGTTTGTATCACCTGTGGGATAAAGACAAGATGGCAGGGGCCCTGCCATGGCCTGTGTTTGTATCACCTGTGGGATAAAGACAAGATGGCAGGGGCCCTGCCATGGCCTGTGTCCGTATCACCCGTACGATAAAGACAAGATGGCAGGGGCCCTGCCATGGCCTGTGTCCGTATCACCCATGGGATAAAGACAAGATGGCAGCTGCTTCCTGCGGTTGGCTGCACCTGTCCATGACAGGGGAAAGAGCTGCAGGACAAGCCCCTGAGAGCTGGATAGCACGCATTGTGAGGCACTTGGCTTCACATGGGCACAATCCCATGTGGCTGCTTCTGGCACTGCTGCTTTTGACCTCTCTGCCCGGCTCTGCTCAGCTCCCTTTAGCTCAGCAGTTTGAGCTCGGCTCAGCTTGGCTCCTTTTGGCTCTGGTCAGGCTCAGCTGGTCTTGGGCTCGCTGCTTGGCTTCATGCGTCACTTCCCACACTGGTGCTGATTTTCAGCAGATCTTGGAGCTGCGTTGCCACTTTTTAACACCACATCTTAGAGCCACGTCTTGAAGGGACAGGCAGAGGATGGGCAGCAGCAGAGGAGGATGGGATCTGCAACAATCTTCCTACTGAGGAGAATGGAACAAAATAGCTCACTTCTCCCCACGGAGGGAGGTGCTCACTTTCCTTCCCCTGGGACAACTCCCCCAGTGATGATGAGAATGGTATAGAATAGCAACCTAGCCACACCCACACAGCACTAAGCTCCACCCCCCACAAACTAGACAAGAAAAACATCAGATTTATTGTGATTTTTCATTTGCAATGAGTCAGCTATGCAGATACAGAGATATAAACAGATATACAGAGATATGATATTGGCTCCCAGGGACAACAGAAATTCTGAAATGCTGAAGTTTTGAAGTAGAAAATAATTTTTTATTTGTGTGTTCTGCTGAAATACTTAAAAGCAATCACGAAAATGTCAGACACAGCTAGATCAATCAATTCCATCACCTTATAAAAGCATCAAATTACCTTCTGCAAAGTAAATGTGAGTTACTGCAACTGCAACATGCCCCAGTGATTGACCTACGATGCACCAACCAAGCTCCATGATGCTTCACAATTTAACAGATGTGAAGGGGCCAAAAACTTTCAGGAATGCTCAAATGCTTGTTCTTGAGGCTTTAAAGTATTCCCTAGTGCATAAAATTGTTGGACCGGAAGCGAAAATGTTTATTCAGCTTCATTTTCAGAGTTTGTCTCAGATGTATTCACAGATCTAAAAATTCTGCTCTCTTCATTCCATGTAAGACAATTCTACAGTAACCACAACAATTGTTTAGACACAATTGCTTTGGTTTTGTCTTTTATTTTGCCTTTTAGAGTAAGAAAAGAAGTTAGCCCTGCCTGACAAGTCATTTCAGATCAGTAATGAGTATAAAGAAGGATAAGCTGTAGTTCTAATGCCACACCAAGGAAAACAGATGCTGAAAATTATTAGGTACCTGTTCTTCCTGATTGTGTACAACAAAGTCCTAGGTTAACATGCTGAAAGGTATTCAGGTTGCAGTTATGAAAGAAGCTCACACGAGAATGCACATACCCAGGACTCAAAATGTAAGATGAAGCGCACATTTTGCACCTTGGATTACACAGATTTCACAACTGATCTCAATCACCTCTAGGCCACTTCCACAGCACTGATCAATTTACTGAGATTTTTGTTTGGTGGGAAAATCCCAGGAGTCATGCCTAATTGGATAATAAGAGATTCAGATGTTCAGATTACAATTTCTCAAGATGAGCAGGGGAGAAAAATTTGTTTGTGGTATGAGATTTAAATGACTAGTGTTGGCTTCATGATGCTCAAAAAAATTATTTCTGCTCTGATAAGGACACATACTTTCCAAAGTATACAATGTAGATATTACATACAAAACCATTTCAATATTAAGAAATATGGAATACTTAAAAAACTTACTTTAGGTGAACTTATGCATAATCAATCTCCAGCTAATAACCAGATAATGGGATTAATAACGGTCTACAAATTCTCCTATTTCTCATCGGAAGTCTTCTTCAAATTGTGAGATTGCAAAAATTTGTTAAATTGCCCAAATCATACCAGTTCTGGTGCTCAAGAGAGACTTAATTTTTCAGATCTCTGAGACTTTTTTTTTGTGTTGAGCTCTCAGTGTGGCTCGCTGTTTGGAAGTTCACACAGGCAAATAAAGCGTGTGCAAATAGGAGCCAATCAACAACCAGCCTGGCATTTTTAATGCTCAAATCAAAAACATAATAGTAAAATATTTTTTTGAAGTTTGCATGTGCATGCAGATAATTTCATAGCAAACTTGCTGCTTGTATCTGTCATTTAAAAATTAAATGCAAAAGAGTACTGAGAAAATATGACTTTGCACTCACAGCCCTGAAAATCTGTCTGTTGATGAACATTACATTTGCAATCTGGATTCTGCTCTGTAGGTGACTTTGCAAGACCTCAAAAATCAGTTTTGTTTGGGCTTGTGCAGAATCCTGTGCACCAGATGGCTTTTTTATTGAACTTGGCTCTCGAGTAGCTGGCCACAAATTAATATGCATTTTATCGATGCTGTAAAATGTGTATTGTGTTAAGTCACTCTAGCTTGCCTTTGATGTTTTTTACTCCTTTTTGATAATCAGAGGTTTCCTCTGTCATTCAATTTAATAAATGCATGTATGGACTTAGAAAAATTTGGCATCAGAAAATATATGGTAAAAGCAACAGAACAAATCAAAGGTATAAACAAATGTATATTTGCTATGAGCTTCTTATCGAAGCTGTTAATGAGAAAAGTGAAATTCAAAATTGTATTAGACAATATTATGTACAAGAAAATTACCTATTATTTGTAAGAGTCTCTGGCCACTCAAAGTATACTGAAACTATAATGAGTATTTTTAAAGTACTTGGTATAAATTAGAGATAGGAAATACAGACAATACTTGAGGGAAAAATCTAGCAATGTAGTTGGAAAATAGAATTGGTCCATCAAGACCATAAAGTCTTTGCTTTCCAGGAATCTACGTAATCACTGAGAACAATTTCCATCTTTTTGTCACCTGTTGCAATTTGTCTTTATCAGAATAGGCACCTACATTTCACATTGCCTAATTTACATTGGGTAGGGATGCAGGCACTAGTATTCACCTATTTAATTATCTATTCCCACATGTGCATTCCATCACAATGAATTTAGGATTGTATTTTTAAGACTCTGCCCACTGCAATTATATCTAGATCAGTTTTACTTTTCACTGCTGCTCTATGTTTTATGTCCACAATGAATACTGGGGATATAGGCTTGGTCCAAAAAATTAGGTTCATTTTATCAAATTAAGTGTCTATTGCTCAGGAATGGGCAAATCTGTGGAATATGGCACTAAATAGATTGGGAACATTTTTCAAAAAGGTAACAGAAATCAGGTTTTTTGTGTCCTTTTCCTTGTACCAACAAGCAACAGTTTTTTAAGGTAAATTACATAAGGCTTAAAGCAAGCTCATTGCATTTTACTGTTAATAATCACCTGTCAAGTCTGCACAGCTATCGATGCAAAGTAAGCATATATACATATATATATTTTGAGTGTGTAACACAGCCTCGGTGTACAAAGTGTACTCCTGTCTTTTCTCCACCCACGCATAAGGGGGAATTAGCAGTGGGAAGCTGCTCCATCCACCTCAGGTGCCCTGCTATTCCCAGAAACATCCTGGCACGACAGATAAAAGCAATGCCAGTGTTAATTATCTGTGACTAAAGTTATTCTTCCCAAAGAGGCTGTACTGTTTTAGACATATCTACACATCTTACTTTCATATTACCTTTCCTAGAAATTCAATTCACACATCTTATTTTAAATATCCAAAATACCAACAGGATAATCAAGGCCCACAGCAAAATAATGGTTAAAAAAATCACTTTCATAAACCCTTTAAAACAACTCAAATCATAAAGCAGTTGTGTAGCAATTCTTACCGATGGGAAAAAAAAGAGAATTCTTAGAACTTAGAGTTACCAATTATGATTTCATTCTCTGGGGATTACACTGGAACATGCATTCATATTTAATTGCAGTTCCATTACTAAAATAAAAGCAGGCATCCTAGGGATATTTATTTACACTGTTATTTTCAATTTCCCTGCTCTAAACCACAACCCAAGGTGCAAGAAAGACTTCACAGTTTTGTGAATAACCACAGGATTTCCAGAAGGCAACCATGTGTGGGAGTAGGCGCAGAAAACACGAGAGGTGTTGTCTTCTCTGTGACGAGAGAGGAGGAGAAGCACTGTCTTTTCTTATCCCTACAGGCTGTTGGAGGTTTGTTCATCTGACATTTGGTGCTGTCTGAACTACTGACAAGTTGTTCTTGCTCCAGTATCATGTGCTCTGTAGTTTCTTGAGGAAGCAGTTTAGTTATCTCTAAATTCGTTGCAGTCTTGGCACATTCCTAGTGAAGCTGTTTAGGCATGGAGCGCCCAAGGATGAGGGATTACGGCAGGAGTGGGGAGTGGACCTGCTCTGAGAATGTCCACCTTGACCTACAATACATGCTCGCTGCAAAGCAGGGAGAGGCTGAGCTCTCTCAGTTACCGGAGTTTAGGAAGAGAGAGCCTCCCCGTTCCCATAGCTTCCAACTCCCTGACCAGTGTGGGAAGAACAAGCTGATAGATAATGTGGCTGTGGAAGGAAGACAGTCTCCTTGATGAGCAGATCACAGAGCAAAGCAGTGACTAAGAAGTCTGGGGTCCATTCTGTACATTTATTAGCAGGTAGGAGGGCAAGGTGGAGCACCTTTGGATGAAAGCCTCCTTGAACCTGTGCTGTTTGTTCTGCACAGTGTGCACTGCTGGCACCTGCTGGCATGGAACCTGTGCACCAGAAGCAGCTCCACATGGCACTGCCCATGAATATGGGACACTGAGGGCAGTCAAAAGCACGTCTCAGGTCTAAGGGCCCAGACCTGTGCCACTGCTGACTTGTCCACTATGGTATCAGCAGAGCTGAGAGAGACAGCATGCATTCTTGTTACTGTTTGAGCATTAACGGAAAGGAATAAAGTTATCATTTGCCTTCACTGGTCTCTGGGGGCAGAATATATGCTCAGAGCTATTTCTCCTTTTATCATTCCAAATTCACAGGTTATGTGATAGCAACAGGGACTGAGTGGATCAGTGGATGTGGTGACTTAGTTGGTAGGAACAGTTCTTTTATTCCTTCCTCCATTCCCAAATGTGCCTTATGTTTGGATTAATGCAGCCACAAGGGATGCAGACCAAAGAAGAGCAGCAGATGGTCTTGTTATTTTATCCAGCATGCAGGTGATCAGCAGCTCTGAAAGATGTAAAGAATGGGGAGAACAGAAAAGCAACAAGGTAAACTCAGGAAAATGCCCAAGGCTCTGTGGCTATGTGAATGGCAATACCAAAGTGGCACCAGTAACTTTTGCCAAGGGCTAGTCATTGTTCTGAGAGTCAGAACAAAATAAAAGTGGAATAAAATAAAAGTGGAATAAAATAAAAGTGGAATAAAATAAAATAAAATAAAATAAAATAAAATAAAATAAAATAAAATAAAATAAAATAAAATAAAATAAAATAAAATAAAATAAAGCAATACTCAAATATTTTTAAAGAAGAAGCAGGAAAAAAAAAAAGAAAAATATGAGAAGCTCTTAGTAGTGAATAAACTAGTAAAGACAGCTACAAAGATGGGTTCTAGCACTGAGAAGGATTTTGGAGATGATAGATAAAGAGAAAGTGGTAGATTTGTCATGTCAAATATCAGAATATTGGGGCTATGGTTAAAATCTTGTTACTCTAGGACTGCTACAAGGGGTTGTTGCAAAGAGAGAGAGTACTTTGGACCTGATAGGCATAAAAGATTTGATAATCAGAAGGCCTTGGCAAGAACAAGCAGAGCTGTGAAGATTACAAGAGGATTGGATCAAACTGGCAACAGGGAAGAAGCTTGAATCAATTTCTGCAAGTAGACGAGACGTTTCAAAATGTATATGTTAGTTTGTGTGATGATTAACTTAATCATTGTGGTAAAAAATTACTAGCTTTCCTAGAATGATATAGAAGCATATGTAGGCCACAGAAAATTTGGATTCTGATCACCAGTCACCTGTCCCTGTCTCTCTCAATCGCCAATAAGGGGCCTCCTGAAACAAAGCTTCTCGAAGCCTGAAAGGTGGCAGTCAAATCAGATTGCAGTTGAAGGGATACATCAAAGCAAAAACCTTATTAGAGGATATGCAATTAGAGCACAGTTATACAGTTACAGAAATCTCTTCTGATTCTCGGTGCTGTCAGAAATTTTGGGGGAAAAAAAAGGGAATAAATATGGAGACAGCCAAATTGAAAAAAAATAAGGACAGAAACAGCCAAGTGATATTTTATTTGGCTAAGTTCACAGGCAGCTATAACAAGAAAGCTGAACTTGCAGATAAAATAGTTAAAATTAAGAACCGAGGTATTTTTGAATTCCATACCAGATAGCTTTCAATATCCTCAGACAGGGAAACAGCTTCATGAATATGACTCAGTGGAAAAAATCAGCCAGCTATACACAACTAGATTTATAGTTGGTAGAAGCCATACCATGTAGCTGATAAATTCACTCCTGGTTGAAGAAGCTCAAAATGTGCCAATAGCAAGCAGTAGAAATGCAGACAACGATTTTCCAAGAACAGAAGTTTTGCAGAGGAGAGGAAAAATATGTATTTAAAATAATAATGCTGTCTTAGAAAATCCTGAGTATCCATAAGGAAGCACTAAAGGGTTTTTTAGGAAAAAGGCTGCAATTAACTTTGGGAGATGCAGAGCAGATGGGTACATAAACAAGGCAGGTCCAGGCCTAGTATAATGTCAGATCATGGAATGTTCAGATTGAAATGCAGTAAAGAGAGAAATCTGAGGTCAAACTAGAAGGGAAAACTTGACATAGTACTGAACTCATTAAAATAACTGAGTTTAGAATGGACACAATTGTATCTCAAGACAGTACTCCAGAAATTTAGAAGTCAAAAAATATTGCTTATTCCTTAAAATGCACTAAACTTCACTGGCCTACTATAATGTGTAACATAAGACCATGTGATGAACTCCAAAGACTGAAAAATGAAATATTTACATCCTGTGCCTGAAATTACTATGGTCTATAGAAGAATTTATTTAAGAAAAGACAATCTAACACAAAGATATATATAATATGTTCAAAACAAGAAAGAGTCATAATGTATGTTTATATAGGTTGCTTTCTTTATATTAATAAAGAATGTATTGCTCTGTATTCATACTTTATCACTAATTCCTGAATAGAAAGGAACCAACGTAGAAGCTGATACGAAATTATACTTAAAGGAGCTCAACAGTTTGATGAAAGAACAGAAGAGACAGCGTCATTCAGATTATATATATATATATATATATATATATTTACATGCAAGCTCCAAATGATTCTCCAATCAACCTTTTCTTTTCCTGCTCCTCCTTATGCCAGTGCCAGGATGAGGAGGAAATGAAGGAGATCACATGATTCTTCTACAGTCCTCCATTTCAAATGGAATTGAAATTGCTTATTGCAATGTAGTGCCACTTGTAGAATCGGGAGGCACTGTTAAATGTCAGCAATATTAATGGAAAAAATGATATAATGCTTGTATCTCCTTGGCATATTGAGAGTATGGAATGCTGTTGGAAGGGGAAATTATTTTAAGCAGAGATAATCTGTGATTAAGTAAAAGTTTAAGAAAGGAAAAAAAATAATTCTCTCTGAATTCATTCAGTAGCAGTCGAAATAAACATAGGTTAAGTATAAAGATCAGTAAATGTTCTGGGTGTTGCAGTAGTTGGTGTACATATTCAGTTCCTCATACATCTTTGTAGAGTCAACAGGAGACACTTGAAAGAAATTGCAGGAATGGAAAAAGGTTCACCATTGGTAATGCTCCAACAGAGACATGAAAGCTGGGACTACTGCCAAAAAGATTCACTCTGAAAACTTTTAAATTAATACTGTAATTTAAACCTGACATTACTGGCACTTAGTACTAATACTGATGATGAAAAACTGGGCCAAAACTCATTTTTTAAAAAAAGAGCTTTACGTTCAGTGGTGCAATCTGAACCATAGATTCACAGAATGGTTGGGCTGGAAAGGACCTTAAGGCTGATCTTGTTCCAATCCCCTGCTATGAGCAGGGAGTTGGAACTTCCCGCTAGACCAGTTTGCGCAGCACTTCCCACTAGACCAGTTTACTCAGAGCCTCTTCCAGTCTGACTTGAATGTTTTCAGGGCTGGGGCATCCATATCTTCTCTGAGCAGCCTCCTCCTGTGAAGAATTTCTTACTAATACCTAATCTAAACCTACTGTCCTTCAGTTCAAAGCCACTACTCCCTTTCTGAGGGTGAAATGCCAGCTAACATCAGAAGGAGGGGCAGATCTTGATGCTTAGGGGCAGCCTCCTATTTCTCAGCTGTGAGAATGTCTTGCTGGATTTCTCACCATTGTGTGTGGACTGGCATGTGGGCTGACTACATGATTTGGAGTGCTGCACATGGCTTATATAGACCAGCGCTGTGACTTGGTTTTCTTTCCTTTATTCCCAGAAGCTGCAGTAGACCTTCCTGTAAATATCATTGGAAGAACTGTGTCAGGGATCAAAAACAACAGTCAAACAAACAGCTACAGAACATGAGAAGAAAGTTAGCAATATGGTTAAAATATTAGACAAATATGTGTATGAAAGGAAGTCAATCTCCAGTAAATTGAATCAACTTTTCATAATGTGCAACTTATAATCTTCATGGTACTTTCCCATAAAGGTCCTCCTGCTTCACAAAAGCATTTTGAAGCCTGAACTATCCTAGATTAATGGCTGAATCAATATTGCCATTGTTACACCCCAAAAAATTTGACAGCTGGTTAAAAATACTCAAAACTACATTAAGGCATTTTGCAGAGCTAAGCTGCAATTGGCCTTGTGAGATGCTATGTTTAATCACATTAGAGGAGGCCTATGTGGCAGGAACAAAATTATCTGTATAAAATTGAAGAAGAAATGTACTCATTATTGTGTACTTGTGGGTGAAGATAGGATTTATAATACTGTTTATGGCTAAATTTACCTGAAGATCATATGACACACTTTAAATACTTTCAAAATTTCAAAGTTCTCAGTTATTCTGGCTTCAATATTGTAATGTAATTCTTGTCTCAAGCTGAACTCAGTTAGAAGATTTCAGGTAAAAATAAACCATGGCCAAGAAGAGTTAAACAGCGTATGTTTGTCCTGAAAATGTGAAACTTGCTTACAACAGGTTGGAAGAAGTCATCTGAGATACTGTTCATCATGCTAAGACCTGAATTTCATTAGTGGGATGCCAATGTTCCATTGTTATTGTGGAGAAAAAACAAGCAAAACACAACATTTGAGGCTATACTTAAAAATTGTGTTATAGATCTGAAACATGACTCACATGAAAAAAAGGGAACATAAATCCATAATGATTCAGTCTGAAGAAGCATTAAGAAAGAACAAGGCAAATTAATGTGCAAATGGAGCTAAAATGTGGTTCCAGGCTGAAAAGACCACAATCATGCTCAGTCTTTGAGCCTAAGGCCATCTTTAAACAAATATCATCTCCATAAATGTCTGGTACGTATTGCAAAATATCAACATGTTTGCTGTATCTGAATGATGGGAAAAGGAAGGGTGTTTCAAAGAGAGGAGTTAAACAATGAAGTATATTTCTAAATATAGATACGCATATATAATGACCTAAATATCAGAATCAATAAAGTAACTTTGTTTTCAAGAAATAAGCAAAACCAAATCTAACATTTTAATTTGATCTAAAACACTGGAGAAATTTGGGGCTTCGGGTCATAGGCTGCAAAAGTATTAGAGAGTATTTTTAAAAAAATACACAGTGCTTAGCTTTGAGTAGCACATTTGTTTTATAAATTTAAACTACTAAGAGTAATGACACACACACACACATACACACACACATATATATATATAAATGGTCTTCCTTTTTGACATGTATAGTTAATATGTTGGAATAAAGAAGACATTCTTGATCTCCTGGGGTTTCTGTTTGAAATACCAAATAATTCTTTTTGTTGTCACTGTTGTCCTGTTCTATTTTTGCTTTCAAAATATTGATGAAATATGGCACAAAGAAATATTTTCAGATACCCTGGTTTATAAGGCTAATAAATGTTTATCTTTATATTTAAAAGTATTGTTCTCACCTGTACAGGTGTTAAATCCATGGTATTGTTAAGTACTGAGATTTCTGTTTGAATGTAGCTTGAGGTTTTGCTGTGATCTTTCTGCCAAATTCTGTTTCAACTTTAACAAATGAATTTAGCTCAAGTAATTCAATGTGGAGAATGACTCACAGCGCTATAAAACTGCTTATGGTGACCTGATCTGAATTAATTTTAGAATAATCTCACACTGCCTGTTGCAGCATAGCCATTTACCCATTTACTGTCTTGTCAGCCCAGACAGATTTTGCCCCGAGGACAATTAGTGTTTCTGCAACTAAACAGGTGAAGATACTTTGACCCTTTTCTTTGTAAGCAAATCTATTTGCTGGTATAAAAAGGAGGCAGGTTGGACAGATTTGGTAATGATACAATTTTAATGTAAGGAAAGTTTATGCTGGCTTTTGGGGATAAAGAATTAGGAGGCCTGTCAGTATGGTACTTGAAACCACTCAATGCACGGATCATAAAAACACAGCACAAGCCACATGGAGGCTTGTGTACACTACTCCCAGACTACAAACTTCCATGTGCTTCCAAGATTAGTTGCTGAAGGGAATATGTCTATATAAACCACAAATTTCTGGTCCTTTTTTTTTTTTTTAATAGGAAAATGTGATCACTGGTTAAAATAACTGTAATTTAAATGTATGAGAGTAGTTCAGTATACTTAGTAAAGTATGATCTGCTGAAAACACTGCTGTAGTCTTCCTGTATCTGGTTTTGTGAAACATCATCACTTTAACAGAAGACTTATCTGAAAATCTGCTTATTTTATGTTTTAAGTATAAGGTGGAAATAGAAGGAGTCAAACACAAGGCAGATACATATATTGAAATATATTTCAGCCTTTTTCACTGTCCCCAGTGCAGCTGGCGAACAAAATTATTTTTTTATTCTTTTGATTCCTGTTCATTGAGTAAACTCATTGTTTACAAGAAACTTACAGAGTTTTCATTTTAGCAAATTCCTTGTTTGATTTAAAGATGTCAACTCAGATATTTGGACACATAAACTTGCTCCAGACCTTGATCCATTTGAGCTTTGCTACCTCATGCTTTTGCTTTCAGGTAGTTAGAAGCTGATTATTTGGATTCGCTGTGAAGGATCAAAGTCAGTTACTTATCTGTCATTTTCCATCCTAAAACATTTTGGTTTGTTCTTTTTGCTATGACTATCTATGACTTTTGTTTTGGTTCTAAAATGTCACTTAATTGGCAGGACTCCTCAGAAATAACCACCAGCGGTTCAGAGGTTGTTTAGGCTATTTTCACAAATGCTCTAGATTGAATTCCCAAAGCCCTGATGATTTGGAAGGACCCATTTTATCTCAGTATTTTTAATTTTCCTCATATTCTGTTCAGCAAAAATTACACTGCCAAATGCCTGGTTGCAAACTTTATTGGGGAAGTTAAACAAAGGAGGACAAATCCTCCATTGTGAGAAGTGTCTTTTTAATGAAACCTGAAAGTACACTGCACAAAGGTATGGCTCACTCTACACAAAAAGATTTCTTTTGCTTGTTTGCTTCATGGAACACAAAAGATTTGTTCTGAAATCAGACTGCTGGTATAATTTAATTAAAAAAGAAACATCCAAAAATGCAATGATGGGGCTGCTAGTACAGCATGCTATGATAAGAAAACTTTGTCCTTTATTTTAAAAAGACGAGAACGCCAGAGGAGCTGAGGGTTTGTTCCACCATACCTGGCGGGTCCTGCACTCAGTGCCCGCCGCTGCCCAAGGACAGAGCCAGTGACGAGGCCCGCATTTCCCCAGCGCTTTCTGTACAGGTATGAGGAAATCCCACTGAACCTTCCCTCCACAAAGCTACTGCGGGTCGGGGATGATGCCTGCTGCACAAGGAGCCTCCTCACATTCCCACCTTCACCCGCGGATCTGGATGTTTCCCGGCCGCGTGGGGAGCGCAGCAGCTGGGCGCCCACACCCCGCCACCCGCGGCCTCCCACCCTCCCGAAGGGGAGCCCGTCCCGGCCGCAGGAACAGGTGGGGCGGAGGGCAGGGCACAGCCCGCCTGCCGGGCCCTCACCTCATTGCCGCGCCGTCTGCGTGCGAGCCGCTGCTCCCCCTGCACCTCGCCCAGAACTTTTTTTTGCCAGGCTTCGCGCCGCCCGCCGCCACCGAAGGAGCACCCAGGGTGGTTGTGGGATTAGGTGGCAAACTTTCTGCCCAGATGGGCCAGGGTGGCAGCCTCGTCCTCCCTTTCTGTTCAACATCACGGCTGCAGCACCATCCTCCCCCGGGGGCGCCACGCTGAGCGGGGGGCGGTGCGGCGGAGCCCTGCGCTCGTTCCGGCAGCGGGCGCCGCTCCGTTTCGGTCCGCCCCGCACCGGAGAGAGCGCGGCAGGCTCCGGCGGGCTCTGCTGCTGCTCCTGCTGCTGCTCCTGCCGCTGCCACCACCGCCCCCGTCGCAGGAGGAGAAAGATGGAGCCGGGCAAGGAGCCCCGAGTGACCGCGGGGGAGAAGCCCAGCGAACCAGAGCCGGCAGTTTCCTTCCAGGCCCGGCTGTGGAAGAACCTGCAGCTGGGGGGCAAGGGCCGGAGCGGCGGCGGGCGGGCAGCAGCCGAGCGCCGCACTGCGGAGCCCCTCGCCCCGCCGCCGCCGGCCGGCAGCAAGGGGGACCTCCAGCCCGGCGGCAAGTGGAGCGGCTTCAAGCGACGGCGGCAAGTGCTAGACCGCGTCTTTTCGTCCTCCCAGCCCAACCTATGCTGCTCGGCCGCCGAGCCGCTGGAGCCGGCCGGCGAGTCCGGCTCCGCCCTGCGCCGCCTGCGGGAGCACCTGCTTCCCCAAGGCAAGGGGCCGCCGCCCGGCCGCCGCCCGGAGCACGCGGCCGGCGCTGAGGGGCCGGCGGGTGGCAGAGAGGGGCGCCGGCCCGGGGCGCACCTGTCCCACCAGAAGAGCTCCTCGCTGCCCAGTACCGCCTGCCTGGAGCAGCTGCTGCAGGGATCGCCCGCCGCCGGCAGGATCCAGGACCAGCGGACGGAGGACGGCGACAGCAGCGCGGTGAGTGCCGGCCCGCGTCGCCTCTCTGCGTACGGGGCCGGGTCGGCAGGTTGAGCGGGAGGGGTGGTAATCCTTGGGGAGGGGAGAGGAGGTGGGAAGGGAACTGAGGTAAGGAGAGGTGGGAGGGCGGCCGCTGGGGAAGGGAGCTGAGGTGAGGCGAAGGACAGCCGCGGCTGAGTCCCAGCCCTCCTCCCGCTCGCCCGCTGTTGAAGAGAGCCCTTCGGGAAGCGGCGCCGGTCCCGCCCGCATCCCGCGTCGGAGCCCTGCATTCACTCCCCCAGCACGCCGTGACAGGCGCTGTCGCGGGCACCGAGCGGGGAGCACCGCTGCCAGCCGTGCTCCTGCTCGGCTGCAGGAGCGACCTCCCTCAGACCTTCATTGCATAAACCATGCAGAGGAAGGGTGTCTCGGGGGCTGGAATTAGGCTTCCTTCGCTCTCACGCCTCGCAGGCCTGTGAGGGCCGCCTCTGCAGGTGTCTGCTCTTAACACACGCGGCATGGCTTTTCCTCCGGTGATCTCGGCTTTTTTGCTTGTTTGGTTATCCATATTTGAATTACTATGTCTTTTGATTTCTGCAAGACACACAAATGACTACCACTAGCACACATTTAATAGATTGTAGGTAATTATTTGGCTGGGTACTGTCTCATGCAGCTGTCAGTTCAGTCTGGGAGACTCGTGCTGGTTGTTGGGAGAAGGCAGTAAACAAAGCCATAACTCTTCCAACTGTCAGTTTTTAAATTGTGCGGTGAAGCTACTGTTCATAGGGACTGCTGAATCTTGGAATAAATTTACTGTGAGAAAAGTGCAAAACATAAGAGTATTTTTGGATCTTGTGTAATTCTAAGCAGTCATCCACCTTTCTTAGGAATAACTGACTAATGTATATTATTATGAATTGTCTTAGGTCATAATCAGGGAGAAATGAGTAGCTGAACTAAAAGATGTGCTCTGTGTGTTGTCAAAAATAAGCTGTATAAATGCATTTGGCTGCTGCCAGAGCGGTACCTATACTAATGAAGGATGACAGTACTTCTGCAGCGATTTGCAAGTGTACCTTGAGGTCAGTGGTAACGTCCCTCTGCAGAATTCAAAGGAGTTCGTCTTCACAAATATGGGACTGACCTAGAGGTGACTATGTCACGGAGTTGCTTTGGTTGTAATCACTGGCCTAATTGGAAACTACCGGGGTTATCTCTTGTATAATGCTTATAAAGGGTTTAGATCATTGCTTATTGAGGCGGGATTATTGTGACAGGTGTCTCTAAAGTGGGCATGCAGTAGTGTCCCTTCCTCCCCAAACCACTGGTTTACAAGAATGTATTGCATATTTTAAGTATTTCGGTACTATTTTTTGAGACAGCAGGACATTATTCTGCTTTAAAGACTGCTGCATCTAGCAATATGAAAATGAGTGACTTTCTTCAGTGTTGTTCTGCTGTTGTGTTTAGTAAAGAATTGTAAATATTTGTTTATAAAACATGTCAAATGGTTTTTAGTTGTGAGGGCATTACTCTTGTTTAGAACAAGGTACAGTCATAGCATTTGGAAAGAATACTGCCAAATCAAATCAATTTAGGCTTTCTAACACTTGTTTTTAATTAGCAGGATTATGACCGATGTCCAAGTTTTTTTCTAGTATTGATTTGGGCTGTGCCTGGATACCAGACATGCTGGTTTCGATAATAAAAAAGCTTGCTTGTGTGTTGATGAAGTTTGCAGAGCTGCTGATTGTGTTTGTTTCAGAGCGATGATCCGAAACAGAATAGCTTTTCTGCTATTTCATAATAAGCACATTCACTGCTTTTCTCAAGTCTAAAGTATAATGTCACTTGGGTTATTAAATCTAGTTTAATTCACCAGCTTCATTGAGTTATAGGATGTTTGGGGAAGACTCCAACTATAAGGCATTGTTGTTTGTCTTCAAGTATGTCTGGTACTCTTCAGTGTTAGTTATTTGCACAGTGTTAGTAGAGCAAGGACCTTCCACTGTGGGCGGCTGGAGTTTCCATTTCAGTGTACCTCAGGAGTCAAGTCTTGCATGCTTACAGGCTGTACCCCAGGGCAAGTCCCTGCCCAATCTCAGTCATGGCCTTTACACCCTTCTGAGGTTTTGGGTTTACACATCTGGTAGCATGACTTTGGAATAACTTTCATTTTTCAAACCCAAGTTTTACTTACACCACATGCTGATTTTAACAACTGCAGGGAACCAACCTCCAAGCAAGCTATTCCCTTTCCCCCTGTGCCCTCTGACAGTGGAGGGACAGTAAGAGATTACGAGTTAAAATAGCAATTTACTGAAATCACAATAACCGCAGCAATATCAGTAGTGAGAAAAGTATATAAAAAGACGGTGTCCCACCCACAAAAGGGTGTTTATGATTGGGAACAAAAGAAAAACTGCTTCCCAAAGACAGTGCCTGGTATGTACTCAGACAAAGGCAATATGGCCATGAGAGCTCTGGTGGCTTAATGCTCTCATCCCCCAGCCCAGTCTAAGTAGGACAAGCAAACCCCTCTGAATCTTGCGCCATGCTGCCACCTCAGACCGCTCCAACATGTTCTGCACTCACTGGGGCTCTTCTGGGGCTTGGGCTCTGAATGGCTCAGCTGAGCTTGTGCCCCTTCTCTCTCTCTTTTCTAATATTCCCTGGAGCAGTTGTCTTGGAGTCGGCATTGCTGTCCTTCAGCACCACATCTTAAAGCTGCAGCTCAGGGGAACGGGAAAGGGACTGACAGTGGAGAGAGTCCACCTGGCTTACCCCCATCCCTTCTCCCTGGAGAGAGCCAGGCAAGACGGTGCACTTCCCCTGCTGCTCCTTGGCTTCTCCTGCTGGGACCACAGAGATGATGTGCATGGTATGGAGTAAACAGCATTAAAAGCTCCATTCCTTTTTTTCTGTAACCAGGACACAGCAGCACAGACTTACAGCAGTGTCTGGGTTTTCATTGTCTTTCAGTGCCGCCCTACATGCCCAAAGATTAAAAAAAATATATCAGAATCATTAAAATGAGATTAAATTGCCTAAAAGTAAGTCAACATAAAATTGCAACTTCTTTTAAAACATATGTAAAATTTTATTGAAATAGAGAGCAAGCAGATGCTACTGCCTCATTTGGATCAAGACTGTTGAATTCTTTAGCAAATCTGCACGCTAAAAGATTGACTACATTTCTTAAGGGAGATGGTGGAGAGAAATAAAATCCCGCAATAAGTCAATTTTTTTGTGCTTCTAAGCTGAAATAAGACAGTTGTCAGTTGTCATCAGTGAGAGGGAGCATGAGTTAGTGGGTGGGAAGACTTACAATGTAAAATGTTATCATGAAATGTACATATATTTAGCATAATCAAGCAATTTGAATTTTATTTGAACTCATTAAAGTGTGATATAACACTATTGCATTGTGCATGGACAGTCTAGCAGAGATCTAGTTTTTTCTGTATTGAATAAAGCTTCTGTTGCATTGAATAGGATTAGTATCTTGGTTTGAGCAGAATGGCACAAATAGAAGCGTAGTCTTATGCAAACAATACCTATTATATTTGAGTGCTAAATACTAACCTAGTTCTTTGGTGAAGACTGAATATTCTTGGAGCTGTCTGTGAATATTTCTGGAAAGGGCATTTTAAGTGTTTATTGACAGGAAACTTAGGTTTCTTTTAAACAGTAACTGAAATGTAAATGTGTGTTTTTAGGACAAAGAAATGAACACACGTGCAATTATACATAATCCTTCTTCCAGTTTCCAAAGACTATGAGGCAGGTTTCCTTGGCCAAACTTTTCATAACTTTCCACATGGCAGCCAGTCACTGTCATGTTGCTGAGAGCCACGTGTGTGCTGCATCCTTGAAGGACTTAGATGATGGTGACGGAAGCTCCTGGGGTGTCCCCTGGATCGGAGATGACAACAACACTCCAGGAGCAATGCTTCACAGTGCTTCCAGTGTCTGAGTGTGCTGCCATGGCCCAAGGCATCGAGGCAAGGGTTTTTCTACTTGTCCCTTTTAATTTTCCTTTCCATGCCAGGTGGAGCGTGAATTTATCTGACAGTGCCTGTGCCAGCATGGCCTTTTTCTTTAATGTGAGACATAGCTTTGCATGAAAAGTTTTATATCACTTGTATTTTGTCACAGTAATTTAGTAAAAACCAGGAGGGTGAAAATATCCCTCTGTCTTAAGATTTGCAGTAATAGAGACCCTACAGGTGTTTCACTATCTTAAACAAAGAACATGGATCTGGTCATGTCATATTGAATCAAAAGTGAACATGAAGAGAGAGGGCTTAGGGAGAGGGTTCTTGGTTGAAGGGATGTCCAGACTGCAGTCTGACTGTCACAGTGAGAGCTCTTGCAGGCACTTCTCTCCTGTGTGTTTTCTTCAAAAATAACAATGAATCTGATAACAACAAATTTTGTAATTTCATGACTTCTTAAAATGTGTCCAGGTTGATCTATTACACCGAAAGAGTGGACAGGTTCTTAACACCTTCCATCAATGTTTCCAGTTCTGTGAGTGGCTATGTGAATAACTTAGAGGTGTGGAAGAACACTGGGGTTATTGCAGAGGGAAGATGGGAGCTGGCTAGCTCTGCTGCTCAACGTGCAATTTCTTAGCCATAAGAAAGCAAGTTTCATTAATTTTGTGACACATGAAGCTATTTGTTTCATTAATAAGCAGGGATTGGGAAACAGTGATCTAGAATATATTATACAGAGTGATGAGAGATGAGATGAAGTGAAAAACTGGAGCTGCATCCAGATACAGGGTCTTTATCTTACAAATAAAGATAACTATTAGTCAATAAAGTTGATGTAGGAGGGTGAACTGTGTGGCACAGGAGGAGGACCTGCAGAAAAAAGGGGAGTTTAGTGAGCTAGGTTGTATAAGGAGACATTGTACTTTCAGGGCAAAGAGCATTGTCTTGTACTGGGACGCTGGAAAAGAGAAAGGAAATCTTAGTTAGTAGAAAGGAGTAAGTACAGGTTGAGCTGGGAAGAAGCCTGAAGAGAAGAGAGGGAAATTTGAATTTAGTGTGGAGTGGGATGCAGAGCCAATGAAGACCAGACTGGCATACCATGCATGTTTCTCTGTCTATACCAGAATGAATCTGTACTTGGTTTAGAGCTGTGTGAGTCAGTGAAGTTACACAAGGGAAAAATTTTGTTTGTTTGTTATAATTGGCATATGTAATTGATTCAGTCAAAGAAGGAAAAAAAACAAGAAAAGACAAAAGCCTGAAATGTCAATGAAAAGCTACACAGATAATGTCACCCAAGGGGATCTTAATTGCTACTTTAATTTCACTGAGAACGATGAAGGTGGTGAGAAAATTTGAAAACTGCTGGCTGTCAAGGATTAATTACCTTTTCCTGACACAATGCTGGTAACAAATAGAGTTGGAGAGAGCTATTTTGCACAGGTATTTGGAACATGATTTGAGAGCAACATATTTCTGAAAATGGAGAGCAATATTTTAGAAAGCAGAAGAACACTTGCTTTTAGTGATGTGGCCAGTGACACACAGGGCATGAGTAGATGAAACAATGTTTAGGCTGGGTGCAAAGACCGTGGAGCTGGTTAAATTACACAGAAATAACAACCAAGAGTAAAAAGCTGTTGCTGAAGTTTGTTTCTTGTAAGGCAGCTGTTGCAACTTGATCAAAGCAATTTGTTTCTTCAAGAGTTTAATTAGACATCTGATTTTGTTAAAGGATGTTCTCATTGCCCAATTTTTCATTATATTAATCTCTAATAAAAGGTTAATCTTTTAGCAGTTTGAGATGTACTAATCTGTTTCTTGTGCTCTGTCAGCATCTGACCAGACTGTCAGTTTATGGTATTTTAATACCGTGTATATATATAACTGGAAGAGAAATCAAGATATGGCACAATAGAGTTGTATTTAATTATATCGTGAAAGACATCTGCTTAATTACATAAAGATCTGCAGAATTTTCAGAGACCTACATGATTTTTCAGTATTGGCCAGTTTGCATTTATCCTCATGTATAATATTTAGATATTTCAAAGTGAACTAATAGTGGCTGTTTATCTGTGATCTCATTTAAACTTTATTTCCTCTTCTCCACACCCTTTGCATTTACTGCTTGTGTATAAAAGTGCTTATTGTGAAATAATTGTATTAAGAATAATAGATGTTTGGATGATAGAAATTGACACAGTCCTTGCACTGAAAGATCAAATAAATGTTTATTTAGTTACAAGTGACTCTGCTGTGAAGTGCTTAAGTTTCAGGGGTTTTATCTGGATTTCAAGTAGCTGTGTCAAAACTCTTACTTCAGTGTACTTCATATGTGTGTTTCATAACCTACTGACTTGAACTTAAAAAATTTAAAAATACTTGGTTACAGAAATAGAAACTTGGTTATAATACTAGACTTTCTTTTTTTCCCAAGAAATACTGAAAAAGGTTCCTTCCCTCTTTTTGAAATGTTGAATGCAGAAAATTAGTCATTCCTGTAAGATTTATCATCAGTTACTATATTGTTGCAGAGAGAATTACTTTCTAGCCTTAAAAAAAAAAACCAAAAAAAACCAGTTTTAAAACTGCCACTATGTCATTTAGCGCCCAGTTTTTTAGGAAGTTCTAGCTTAACTGGTTTGTCTTGTGTTATGTTTATATGTTTGTCTTTTGTTTATGTTATAAATGAATCTTTTATCTGTTATAAATGAACCAAGTGTCTTTTTTTTTTTTTTCTTCTTGGATAAATTTCTGGTCTTTGGCAAGATGACTAAGAATTTGCCATTGATCTGAAGACTATATTTGCCTTTTCCTGTCTAATCTTACTATGTATCCTAGATCTTGGATATTACAAGTGTTATCTTCTAGGTAATTTTAAGAGGGTAGCTACAATGTAATCCCTGGAGCTTTTAAGTTTAAAAAAGAAATATCTTCTCTTCCTTGTAAGAGAAGGCAGAATTCCCCCAGTTTTTTTCTATGGTAGACTTAATTTACGGAAATGACAAATTAGATCACCTTTAGTCCAGTATGGAGGTTTTTTTTATGTGAAGTTTTTGTTCTTCTCAGTCTATGTTCCATTCAGTATATTTCTCTAACTGTGAACTGAAGACAAACCATAGCAAGTGCACCAGAATTATCTTGTATATGTAAAATACACAAATACCAGAATGTATTTATATATATTGAAGTCTTATGTGGTAGGTGACTGTGCTGGTTTGAAGGTAAACTAGCAGGAGGAATTAACTCTATGCAAATACCTTGTGAGAGATTTCAAGTTGGAGTTACAATTTAATAGGAAAATTACAATAAAGGCAGAAAGTACAGCAACACTGGTTTAAACAGACAAAGTCAGAGTACTACCTGGCCCATGTTGGTCAGGGATGGTGGTTGCAGTCCATTTAAGCAGTAGCTGCAGGGCTGCTGAAATGATGGTTGCGGTCTTGTGGAAATTTGGGTTCCTTCCCCCTCTGGATGCCCATTTGTGGTGGTTGTTCTCCCAGTTCCAAAACCCCAGGTTATATATGGTCAGATTCAGGCAGGAATGTTCAGGACCTTTCCCAGGGTGGGGAAATCCACAAAGGATTGGTATAAGCCTTGGTATAAATCATGTGATGTTTTGGGGAGTCCTTGATGACCTAGGCTGGTAGTGCTGCCCATTGGGGCTGTTGAGCCATTACCGCCCACTGGCAGAGATGGCCCCTCTGGGCTGGGTGTCCTTATCACTTCGAGTCAATATGTGGAGACAAAGAAATGCTGTCCTGCCACTCAGGGTTTAACACCCAGCTTGCAGCCTGGAGCGTTGGGTGTGCACTGAGCAGCTGTTGCAAATGATCCACCATTCATCAAGAGTAACCTAGGTGGGTGTGGACGACATGATTTGACTACACCCATGTGGGCACTCTTCTCCTGTAACCACGACAGTGATTCATACCTTGCCAGCAAGCCTGAGGTTTCGTATTTCAAAGCCTTAGGAACAGTGATATACCATCGCTGTCAAAACGTCTAGTTTTGAAAGGTTCAGACTCAGTGTGAGACGTGAGATCTGGGGATAAAAATATTGCAGTACTGGGATTTTTGTCAGTAAAGGCACCTCATGTTTCACATGAGTGACTTTTGGTGAGGAGAAAGACTATGTCTTATCAAGTCAGGTAATTAATAAGGATGGTGAGCAGTCTTGTTCCTTTGTGCTCTGCATGGATGTTATTGATTTGCTTTTGTGTGTAGTCATTTGAGCCAATAAAATCATAAAATCACAGAGTGGATTGCTTTGGAAGGACCTGAAGGATCATTTTTATGGCTTATAAACTAATGGATACAAGTACGGTTACATGGATAATTTGACACAAAGGGATTTTTTTAAATTAGTATAATACATCTTGTAATGTATTGAATTAGCAGGATTAGAGTGTATCAAGTTGTCCTAATTTTGGCTGAAGACAGAGTTAATTTTCTGACAGTTCCCATGAGGGGTTGTAGCTTGGAGCCTTGCAAGAACCCTGGGGGTGTTGTGCTATGCCGTTCATGTCATCGTAGGGGGCAGGAGTAAGGGATTTACATTTCTGCCAAGAAGAGGAACATGGCTTTGGGTGGAAGAATAAGGCACCACATGGAGGAATACCACCATTTTGTTCCTTTTTTCCTGGGAGCAAGTGTTGAATGGGGTGGTGGAGCAGCTCCAGCTCTAACTGTGGTACAGTCACATGGGGTTGAACTCAGTGAGCATTTTGCATGTAAATCACCCTTTCCATGTAGTGGTGCTATTAGTATTGTTGCTGTTAATGTTTGTTTTCTTATCACATTGCTGTTGGCCAGCAAATGATTATCTCAACCTACTTCTGCCTTTTGTCCCTCTCTTACTGTCTGCGTAAAGCCTAATTTCCAGCTGAGTTTACACTAATGTTTAAAAGAAGGATTGAGATAACAACAGATCTATCTGTTCAGAGCCAGTCAGAAACAATTTTGATTAGGCATATTTTGTAGGTACAGATCCTCCTGGTGACAATGTTGCTTGATCTGTGCATGTGGATGTGGTACCTAACTCATTCCTTCCTGTATGTGTTCCTCACAGTTCTCTTTTCCAGAATGGGGAGAGGGATCAGAATGGCTTTGTTGCTGTACTGTGTGATATACTGTATGACATTATAATGTCAAGGGCAATCAGGGTCATTTGCCATGTGTGTTCAGTGCTGCCCTTATGCCTGGGCCTGGGGTGGTACGCCTGGGAATTCATTAATAATTGCGCCCCATTAGAGGGGTGGAACAG
This sequence comes from Ammospiza nelsoni, assembly GCF_027579445.1. Taxonomy (NCBI): domain Eukaryota; kingdom Metazoa; phylum Chordata; class Aves; order Passeriformes; family Passerellidae; genus Ammospiza; species Ammospiza nelsoni. The sequence goes on along the minus strand of NC_080669.1, from coordinate 70,461,030 downwards.
GGGAGGATAATGCAGTAGCCCATGGACCAGTTAGGATAGAACAAGATGTAAAAACATGCTCTACAGTGCAGCCAGGGAGAGTGGTCCTTCCTGGATCTCTGGTAAAAATTAGCCACAGAGACTCAAGGGTGACCCTTGGGTTTTTGGAGTCAGAGGATCTGGCCTGCTAATCCTAACTAAAAATGAAATCCTTGCAGTTTATTGAAGGTATTTGAGCTGCTTCAGAAATGTTTGGCACCAAAGCACAGCTCCTCCTGGCTCTCTGGCTGCCAGTGCTGGGCTGGATGTTCAAAGGGGGATTCCCATGCTACTGATACTACATGGAGTAAGTGGATTGCTCTGACCACCCAGTGAACTTGAACAGGAAACAGGCATCGCTCAGGGATCTTGGAAATAATCATGAACTGGCCCAAAGGTGAAAATTGCTTAGGATGCCCCACCACATAATCAACTACCAGAAAATGAAAATAATATATGCTCTATTTCGTGATGGCTCCTGCTCTGTTATAGGAGTATATCGAAAATAGAAAGCTTTGTTCTGGTGTCCTACATGGTGAGTCACAGAAGCTACAGAGGGACAAGGTGCATCAGGTCAGGTCACAGAGCTGAAAGCCATCCAGCTGGCTTTAGATATTGCTGAATGAGAGAAATGGCCAGTGCTGCACCTCTGCACTGACTTGTGGATGGCAGAAAATGCACTGCAGGGGTGGCTGGACCAATGGAAAAAGACCACTGGCAGGACAGAGGTAAACCCATCTGGGCTGAAGAATTGTGTTGAGGCCTCATTTGCCAGGTAGAGGAGTTGGCTGTAAAAGCACGTCATGTAGATGCACACCTACCCAGGGGCTGGGCTGCTGAAGAGCATCACAACAATGGACAGGTGGATTGGGTTGCCAAGATTAAAGTGTCTCAGGTGGACCTGGGCTGGCAGCATAAGGGTGAATCATTTCTTGCGTGATGGGCCTCAGCTTATCAGGGAAGAGTGGCAAAATAGAGATAGGCTTGTGATCAAGGAGTGGACTGCACAATGATAGTATGTTCCAGGTTATTCACAACTGTGAAACATCCACTGCAATCAAGCAGGCCAAGCAGGTTAAGTTACTGTGGTACAGCGGGGATGATGGTTGAAATATAATATGAGGAGGCCTGGCAGAATAATTACATTGCAGACCATACAAACCTGCCAAGGCAATTGTTACATGCTTACAGTGGTGTAAAGAAGGACTGGATGGCTGGGGATGTAGCCTGTGCCTCACGCCACTGCCTGGAGCACTAGCTTGGGGTTTGAAGACCAAGTCCTGTAGTGACATGGTACTCCAGAAGGAATTTAGCTGAACAATGACACTAATTTTAAAGATTCAGAGTTTTTAGACTTTTAAAGCTTCAGAGTCACCTTTGCCAGAGAGCATGGTATTGAGTGGGTATCATATTCCCTGTCATGCAGCACCCTATGGGAAAGCTGAATGATAGAATGGACTGTTAAAAACCACACTGAAGGCAGTGGGTGGTTGGATCTACATTTAGCAAATGCAATCTGATTAGTTAACACCCAATAGAGCTGGCCCTGCCCAATCAAAACATCCACATACTGTAGAAAATATGAAGTCCCTATGGTACATATAAAAATGTGTTAGGGGAAACAGTTTTGATTAGTTCTGCCTTCTTTCCATGGGATGTTTTTTGCTCAGGGACCTGGGTGCACTTGGCAGATGATGCAGAGGGTCATGGAAAGACAATGTGCACTCCAAGGAGATTTGATTCTTGGTTGAGAACAGTCTGTAATGTTAAATTGTGTGTTGAATTGTATTTGTTGCTGACCCTCCCACTATATGTCATAACTACTATGGGCAGGATGTGTTGGAGAGGTGCTGGAGTGGTTCTTGGAAGATGTTTTTACAGCTGGTATCTTGCTTCTGACCTTGATTTAGAGAATAAATTTGGTTGTTTTTTACAGTACAAACTGAACTCTCTATAATATTTTCATGCTATCATTTGGCAAGACAAAGGAAATAAGAATAAAGAACTTTGATTTTTTAAATGAATGCTTACAATCGATTTTAGTCAAATCTTAGTTTCTGCTAAACTTTGATGCAGAAATTTCTGAACTAGATAAAGGTTGGGTTCAAATTGAGTCACCTTTTAATGATATGCTAATGCAACACAAAAGAGTTTTTTGTTTGAAAGTTTTACATAGACAAGATTAGTAAGGAAAAGCAATAAACTACAGAGGAAGTCCTGACAATAAATGAGACCAAGATTTCTGATAAGAGAAAATGCAAAGAAAGAAGAGCAGCAAAGGCAAAAGCAGTATTGATAGAAACTCAGTAATGTTGAGACAGGGGCCTTTGTGTGCAGCCTCAGGAGACCTGCTGGTAGTCCTGAAGGATTTGAAGGAGATAGCTGAAAAAAAAGAAAAATTCCAAAAGCAAAACCAGTTGAAATAAGTTTATGACCTACACTATACTTGAGCAAGAAGCAGAAATCCACAGGATTTATTTTACCAGTGAATGAGACAGCCAATCTGGCAGTGCAGGATTTTTTTGCAGTGTAGGATACGTAAGTAAAGAGAGGAGATTGACTTCCTGTCTACCACAATCTATTCAAAATCTAGGTTCAAGAAAAAAAATGAAGGCTTTTATAGAAAAATGTGAGAATTCTTCCTTTTAAATGATGGGAAAAGAGAAAGAATCTTTTAATAGCAAATAGTACCATTTATTATTTAATTCTGGAATATTGATAAAATTGAAAATCAAAAATTCTGCAATACCTTTCAGTAGTGTGCATTATTAAATCCTGGAAGAAATTTCTGGAAGAAATAGAAGAAAGGAGGACTCCTGTACTTGAAAGTAAATGCCTAAAAATAAATATGTGTACTAAAAATGAATAGATTGAAGCATATTTAGCACAAGAAATCTGATATGATAGACTCAGGAAAAAAGTATGTACCCTAAACTCAAATGAGCTGTTACAAAAAAGTAACTTTTTCTAAAACGTGGCTCCTCACAACTTCTATGACTAAAATCTGATATTGTCAAAACATAAAATAAGTTGGAAGAGATTATATTTTGCACATTTTTGTACAGATAAATGCAGTCAGAGGATTCCAAACATGACAATGCTTTTGTTGTTAAGAAGTTTAGAATTTTGATATGCAAATAATGTTTTCATATTAGTGACTAATTACTACTTGCCATTGACCCTTTATTGAAAGTGCAAACTTGAAACACTTTTCATGTATTTTCTTTTTGGTTTGTTTTTTGAGATCAACACATAGAAAAACAAAATAAGGGGAAAAACCCCCAAGCTTTAAAAAGGATGTTTTCTCAATTTTTACATTAATATTTTTAAAAGAAACCTTCAGAAGAACCAAACAGCAAAATCAAGAATTCAAATGATCCCTTGGTAGTTAGACTTTCATGAGACATTTAGGACCCTGAAGACTGAGAGATTTTTATGGGTGATATAAACAGATATTTATCATATTGGAAGTTCCTCTTACATTTTCAGACTGCTTTTATGTGCCTGAATTCCTGTTTCCATATGCTCAGATTGAGTATATTTGAAGTCTGAGTTTATTTGAAGGTCACAGCTGATGTGGAGCAGCCAGACCAAAGTAGGAAGTCTGATTGCTGCACAGAATGTGAATGGCAGAGCTTGTGCCTGCTTTGCTTTCAAATATACTCCCAGCACTCAGACAGTGCTGGGATTATATTTGTAAATTTCACAGGCTTAAGCTAATCTTAGGTTTTTTTGCTTACAAGAAAAGCGAAAGTATATACCTTGACTTTAGACCTGAAAAGAGTAGTGTGTGAAGGAAGAAGCTGTGTTATGAACATGTACAAATACATGTGTGCTTCCAGAAGTATTCTTGGGGCTTGAAGGAAACATAGGAAGAAAAAGAATTACAAAAAAGAGTAAGTGCTTTTAATGGGTTATTTGAAGTAATTGCATGATCTGCTTCTGATGAGAGCCTGTGGGAACTTTTCTGTCAGAATACTCCTCATCATAAGTAACTTAATAATTTAATAACTGGCTTTCTCTTTGGTGTTTAGAGTTTTTAAAATTTATTTTAAAAATATTTTTCTGCTGCACTTTTCCTGTCCTGTGGTTTCCAGTCCTATTTGGTTTGTAGATTCCAGTAGCATCAAGGCCCCTCTGTTAATAGATAATAAGTTTCTGTGGAAGGGATGCTAATCCAGCATTCTGGGAAATCTGCTGGGAAACTCCCTGCAATGATTTCACCAAGTCTTGTCTTTCTCTTCAGTTTCTATGGTAATACTATACTTTTCATCAGTGTCCTGGTGGTAAAGGTGATTTAATTAGTAAACATCAACTTCTCTATCTAGTATTGTAATTTCAACAGTAAGGATTTTGGCTTGGGTTAACCAGACTCCTACAGTTGCAGGTTCTCTTTGCAGTTTATCTGGCTCGGGCTAAATTTAGCTCCACAGTTCAGCTACGTAGGTGACTTGAAGTAAATCTCAGCCATCTGCAGCCACCAAGATACATGATACCCAAAACAGACACTATTTTGACCATAATTAGGAGGCATGATTCTGCTTTTGGAAAACTGTACAGCTTATGGTTTAAGTGATACTAAATGCTGCGCTTTGTAGTGTTGTGTCATCCAAAATGAAGTGCAGTACAAATTTGCTTCATTAGGTGGAACAGAGTCTAAAAAGTAACCATCTTTCCTTAAAGGAGCTAACTCTTCCACTGTAGAAGTTTTAATGTATGTCTTTGATGTTAGCCTAATATTATGTACATATTTAAACAGATGGATAATTTTAATAATAATAATAATAATTTTCCTCATGCAATATGAGTGAGTACTCGTGTACTATTGTGTTATTTACCATGTACTATAAATAAGTACTCTTGTAATATTTGAACTTGAAAGCCAGGTACCTAATTACCTATTTGCTAGCTAACCTCACCTAGTTTGGATTTATTCCACTGAGAGATTCTTGGACCTTCCATGTGAAGATTTTTGTGTGAATAATTAAACAAGTGTATGTGTACATTCTTGTCATAGAATCATCTAGGTTGGAAAAGATCTTTGAAGTCATCAAGTCCAACCTATGACCCAACACCACCTTGTTAACTAGACCATGACTCTAAGTGCCGTGTCCACTCTGTCCTTAAACACCTCCAGGGATGGTGACTCCACCACCTCCCTGGGCAGCCCATTCCAATGCCCCATCACTCCTTCTGTGAAGAGCTTCCTAAAGACAAACCTAAACATTCTCTGGTGCAGCTAACAACTGTGTCTTCTCGTCCTATGAGACATGTTTACGTGCAGAAGTATGCATAATATATGTGTCATTTGTGTACATCATTGCTGCAATAAAAGAAATTTGACGTGTCACTGCACTTCATTAACATGGCATTAACATGTGTCTCTTCTCAGTGGCAGTTTCATGGTTATTTTCTGTGCTGCTGTCAAACTGAATCTGAATATCTTTTGTGCAGTGACAAAGGGAAATGGTTTATCACAGAACTGAGGAGTGAGAATGTATGCTTCGTGTAATGCCAGGGGACCGGTGACACATACCACCAGGTTTTTCTGTCTTACACTAAGGTGTTTGCTGATACTGATTCTGTTGTGTAATTTAGGTGTCTGTGTTTCATGCAGTACTGTACTTTCATGCATTAAGTACTGTGTTTGCCTAGCCCTGGTCCTATAGGGGATTAGTTTTGACATTCTGGCAAATCCTTATTCTGTTTGGTCAGAAGTGTTCTGTTCACCAGTAACATTTTAATGTATCTCAGATGTAGCAGAGGAGATGCAAGCAGCATATTGTCCTGAAATGTGAATTAATATATTAAGAATATACGGTTGGGTTGTATTTAGTGGTAAAATAGTGCCTCATCATGCAAATGAAGCAACTGGTTAACTTGTTGCCTTTCTGCATGAGAACAAGTGACACAACTTCAAGACTGGCTAGATTCAGAGATTCCGTGAACAGTGGCACTCGATACGCTGGGAGTAACTGGACATATAAGTAGAAGGTTGCTTTTTCTGTGTGTCCCTGAGCAGATGGTCCTGTGGATGACGGCAGAGTACTCTTGTAAGAGCCCTCTTAAATTAAACGAGGAGCTTAGAGAAGAGCTTGGCTTTCTGCATCTCAGAAACTGGATGTCATGAAAAGAAACCATGTTAAGTAGGCAGGTTTTAAACCTGGTCTTCATATATATCTAGAAAAAAACAAAAAAATCTTTCAACAGTTCTAATATAGTAAGGAAACTCTGAGGTAGATGCCATTTATTTTACCAGTTAGCAAGTATCTCAATTCTGTAGGTAAAATCCAGTGATTGTGGTGATGGCAAGATTTTCAGCTGTTGCTTTGCTGTCTTGCCTTTTAGCATGTTTGAGGGAGATGGAGATCTAATGGAGCAGTGATGTATGTGAATACACTCTTATCGTTTCAGTTGTATTTAATTGTATCATTACGCAGTTGTTCTGAAAGAAACACCAGTGTGTTATGTAAATTATGCTTGTTCATACTAATTATCTCTTTCATTAAATTTACTAGAAGTCTATAAATAATTCTTTGAGTGGTTATAAGTAGCTCTTTTATATTGCCAGTCACATGAAATTAATATCAGTAAAATTAAGTACTAGTTACTTGTCAAAGGAGAAAAGCTAGATTTCTAGAAAATATTTCCAACATGCTTTTTGTGTAACCCTACAGCATGACCCAGCAGACTATTGCCCAGTGATGGAAGAGGAACACAATACTAATAGAAGTCACTAAACCAAGCTGTTAATCCTTCCAAAGTGTATGATGCTGCCACTGGAACTGTACTGTTTCCATCCTTTATAACAAATGAATTATTTTATTATTTTGGTTTTGGCTTTTAAATTATTTTTATGGTCATTTAAGTGGTTATTTATAAGTGAATGACAGTGCTTTTACTGGCAATGTGTACAGTTTCAGAAATGTCATCCTGTACCTTAATAAGCATCAGTAGTGAATATTGTAAATATCTGTGTCTTTCAGTGATGTTTCAGATAACTGAAGTTGTTCCCTAAGTGCCCACTGAAGTCCTAAATGACTGTGAGGCTGTGTGTGCCTTCCAGCCTGTGCCAGCTAGCCAGATGCCATACTTGGTTACTCCTATGATGAGGAGCGTTTGATCCCCTGTGAAAATTGAAAGCAGTCGTGGAGTCTCAAGGACTACTGCTGTAATTGCTGACTTTTTCTACTGTGTTCCTTATTTATATTTAAAAATCAAAATGGCTATAACAATACCTAAAGGAGATGTAAGAATAGAATTAGAATATCTGAAATAGATGGAAACCAGCCTGCAAAGAGATTCTTGAAGTCTTAAGTCTGATTAGAGTACGAGATAAATGAATGAAATGTTCATGAAAATTAGGAAAAAGATCTGATGAGACATTCAAAAGTACCTGATAGAAGAATATATAACTTAATCTTGAAAATTTGATTGTGGATTTTAAAATTTACTTTATACTTATTCATCTTTTTTTTTTTTTTTACATGGATTTAACAAAACAAGCAGATTGCATTCTTGCATTGAATGTTTTGCTGGTAGGCACTATTAAGCAACTATTTGAAGCACCAGCTGGCATATTAGATTTGTAAAGATCTGGGCTTCACCTTACATTTGTATAGGAAATTCATCATAACTAGAATTTTAAGATAGTGAATGTAAGTTAGTCTAAACACTTTCTGCCTGTTTCATTGCTGCAGATTCCCTCTGAAGGTTTTGGTCAGTTTCTTTAGTCTTTGCATTCTTTTCTGGGTTGGAATATATTCGGTGTTTAATTGCAATATCAGTAGTCTCATGTGAATGGTCCTGTACCTGGATACGTATTTTCTGAGCAAGATTTGTACTGGTAGCATCCAGTCACAGATTCATGTTAGGTAAAAGGTCTTACAGTTTCAAATTCTCTCTCTTTCTTTCAGGCCTGGTTATTTTCTTTGGGCCATGGAGTGCCGTGTTGCCCTATTCCCTAATACTAGTTTTCCAATTTGTCATCTTCCATTTACACTGCAATTATCAGGGCTCTTGTTTCTTGAAGATGGTACAGGTGGAGCCAAAAGCAAAGTGGGGTTAATCCCAGAAAGTTTTGGGTTTTGGTGACTGCAGATTTTTGCAGGATGTTCTGGAGTTGTGTGTTCATTTTGGTTTGACCTCATCTTTTCCCATGGAAGACTAATATTAGTCAGTCTTAATACAGTGTTTCTAGCTTCATTTTTCTCCCCTCCTTCTTCAGGTTATCTTTATGGGAGGAGGCATTTTATTATTATTATTGCTATTTTAAAAATAATTTTGTTAGATGAGTATAGGAAATCCAAATCTGTGCTTGTGATAATTACCCATTCTCATTTCTTACAAAGCAGATGCTACTTCCTGTTTGGCCAGTTGTAGGTTACTGACCCAGTTTTGCTCACCATTTTCTCTGTAGAGGGAGATATAACCTCTTACAGTCATGGTGAGGCCTTGATAAGTCTTTGTTAGAGTCACTGATGAATTGTAAAAATAAGAAAAAAATGCCTGTGACGGGGAAATAGTCTGAGAAGAATTGCAATAGATTTGTCTGAATGTGCTCCACATGTTATGCTGGAGTTCATAACTGGATAATGATGGCCTATAACATTTTCAGCTCTGACTCTAGAATATGTCCTCATTAGAGGACGCAACTAATATAAGATTTATAAGATAATGTGGTTTATTCCAATGGTATTTTTGTCCAGGAGCAAGGGATTGCAGAAACAGTTAAACACATCAGTTGCTAAAGAAAAAATTGTATAAGAAATAGTGCTGACAAAGACAAAACATTGACTCACTGTTCTCTTGAGGTATATTATTCAAATAAGAATGAAAAAAACTTAGTGGCTTCATATAATAAATATTATATGTTTAAGTACAGCCTATGGCTGCAGACTGAATAGAAGTCCATAACTGATGCTCTTGTTGGCATACATCTGGTAATATTGTTGAAGCATATCAGAAGAGGAATTGTGAATGCTAGGGCCATCTATTGAAAATGGCGCTGAAATGTGTGCTTTTAGAATGGAAGGTGTAGACCTCTCCATGCACAGCAGGGTGTCTGTCATACCTTGCAATGCTCTCTTGCTGTGCTTGAGTGTGCAGCTGCCCTGAGCCAGCCTGGTGAGCCTGAGTGAGCAGGAGGCCCATACCGGAGGGCATGTGTGTCAGGAGAGAGGGAGAGAGGAGGCAGGGCAGAGAAGGAGCTCTGTTGTCCTGCTCTGGATGCTAGTCAGTTTGTGTTCAGGGCACGAATGGGAGATTTAGGGCATAAACCTGGCCTTCTACTTTGGTGCTAGTGACAGCATTACTGGGAGCTGGTGTGACACTGTACAATTACAGCTACTTCTTTTTGCTGCTAATTCTTATTCAAACTCATGTTAAGATAGTCATGCACAAAAATTGGTAATTTTTTTAGCATTGCTGAACAGAAATATTTCTACTGCAGTTTTTCAGAGTGTTCCATGCAATGCTTTCCAATACTTTATGACCTAGAGATGAATAGATTTCCTGTTAATAAAATGGGCAGGTGTCACGTTGCAGAAAGGCGCAGATAGCAACTTGAAAAAATTTATAAATGAAACTCATTTAAATAAAGGGCAGTTTTTAAGTACAGTCAAAATAGATTGTATACCAAGCAATGAGAATTGCAAGTCTCATCTCTGTAAGAGTAGAATAGTATTTCAAAAGGAGAAACTATAAAAGGGATCTAGAAGTCATAATTAACAAGCAATTCTGCAAGAGAACCTAATACAACATTTTAGCAAAATCGTCTACAGTGGCCTCCAAATCTTTAAAACTTCATTTTCTGACTGCGAAGAGAGCTGATTTCACCAGTGAATAAATGGCTGAGAGGGACATGAGAAAATGCACACACTGTACGAATTTTTAGGAAGATGTTGAAAAATAAAGTCATGGCTTGTTATACAATTCATGGATGAAGAAAATGCTGATCAAAGAAAACCTGAGATCAGTATTCAATTTACCTAAACAAAGGTAGAGGAGGATTATTATCCAAGAGAACACATAGGGTCTCTCATTTGGTTTATCCCTGCAGGATTGCTAGTGGTGAGAGCAGGTGGAAGTGAGACAGTATTTTGCTTGCTTCTGCAGCATTATATAAATCTTAAGGGACGTCAATCAAGTCTTTGATTCTTGTTATGGAGAAAGGGACATCTGACTTACATTTATTAGTTTGCTTAACTTTGAGAGCAACTTATCCAGGTGCACAGCAGACTTGCCATTCCTTTGCACCTCAAGAGGATCTGTTTTGCACAAGCAATGTGATGGACAGTGGGAGATCAGTATACTTTAGTATGCTGGAGATCAATGTGTGTGATTTCTTAGTCTTGTAAAGTCTCAAGATCTGAAATTACTGGATCAGTGGAAACTTGCACAGTTTCAGTTTTACTGGGTGCTGGTGCATGACAGGGAGTATGATGTACCTGCGCAATACTGTGCTCTCTAGCCTAGGCGTCTATGGGGTTGTTTTTGAAATGAGTCCTTGTCCATAGGGTCGGCTATATGATGCTTTTATCCCCAATTGACTTGTTCTGTTTATGCTGAATAATAAGTTTTGCACCTTTAAGACTTCCAGAGAGCAAAGTGGGGAGAGAAGAAGTATGCAGTTTGTTTTCAGACACTGCGCTCACTCCTCCACATTCCTGCTCCTGGACTGTGTTGTCTGCGGATGACCGGACAGCAGGACAGAGCTCTCCTTTTTTTAGTTAGTTTTAGCTAGCTGAGGTAAAGAAGTTCCCTGGACTGTGGGTTCTTCTTTTTTTTCCTTTTCTTTGGACCTGTTTAAACCTGCCCTGGACTGAACACCCAGCAGAGCACCAGCAGCTCGCACCCGTGGCCCACTGGGCCGGGCCTCAGCCGTGACATTTCCAGCACTGGAGAGACTGATCAGAGACTGAGTGAGCCAAGCTGCAACCCGGGGAAGGGACTTTTCTGAGTTTGTCATCTCTTTTGGAGCAGTAAGGGGTTTTATTGTTTAATATTGTTTAAGTTTTGTCATTTAATAAACAGGTTTTTTCCACTTTTCTCTAAGGAGCTATTTTCTCCCGGACTGGTTGGGGGGAGGGGCCAATTGAATCTGCTTTCCTAGAGGAGCCTCTCTGAGGGTTTTCTCCAAAATTTGCCCTGAACCAGGACAGTCCTGTAGTCCAAGTCAGTTCTTTCTGGGGTGCCATGTCACTATAGGACTTGCTTTTCAAGGCCCAAGATGCTGTTCCAGGCAGTGGTGTGAGGCACAGGGTACATCTCCAGCCATCCAGTGGTTCTTTACATGAATATCAAGGTAGCTATTACCTTGGTATTAGTTGTGGGAGTGTGATGTAATTAATCTGCCAGACCTGCTCATATTTATGTTTTGACCATCATCCCCCCTACCACAGTGACTTTACCCATTTGGCCTGCTTGATTGCAGTGAATGTTCCACAGTTGTGGATCACCTGGGAAATAGTGTCCATGTTTAAGTCCACCCCTCAGACGTGAGCCCGTCTCTTGCCGGATGATTGGTGGTGTCAAGGACCCATTGAGCCAGAAATAACTCATCCTTACATTGCCACTATGGCAGGAACCATCACTAAAGAGAGCATGTTGCTTTTCGTTTTCTGGTAGCTGGTTAAGTGGTGGACAGGCCCTCCTCACCATGTGTCATCTTTTCCTTCTCCTTGTCTGGTAGTCAGATACTCTGAAATTTTCACTTTTGGGCCAGTCCATGATGAGCTCCATGATCCCTGGGCAATTGGGTTTTCCTGTTTGAGTTTGCTATCTGATCAGTGCAGTCTACTTTGCACATCATTGGTGGCATGATGTGTGTAAGGGACTGTCCCTTTCAACATTCAGCCCAGCACTGGTAGCTGGGATGCCAGGAGGAGCTGCGCTTTGGTGCCAGACACTTCAGAGGTGGCTTGAGCCCCTCTAATAAAATGCAAGGATCTCATTTTTGTTGGGACTGTAGCAGGTTTCAGATCCTTTTTGTCCGTGACTCCAGATGGTAATGTACTGTCCTCTTCCCGATACCCTTATCAGGACAGGAATCCCAGTTGCTTGGCTTATTTACCATGTAGTTTCATATAGTGGGCCAGGTTGTGCCAGCATTGGAGCAGCCAGGTCACCAAGGGCTCACCTGACTGAAATCCTGTGTGTGTCACAGCTGTCTTGGGGTCAGGAATTAGGTCATTATCTTTGGCCCTGCCTCCTGTTGTAAGGGCTCTACTTCTTCATCCCTCTCTAAGTGAACTGATTTTATCTTGGATTTCTTCTTCTGTACAGGGGCAACTGCTACTGGCATGGTCATTTCTGTGGTTCAGCTGCAGTTTGAGTGGCCACAGTGCATCTTTCTCTGTTTTCCTCCTCTTCCCAGTGAGGGTGCTGTCTAGTATCAGGCCATATTCAATAAATAGTAACCAAGGTTCAGCCACACTGTAGAGCTTCGCTCCTCTCTGGAACTGCCGTACCATTTTTCTTTCAAATATTCTGCCACTTTAACAGGGTCCCATAGTTACTCAGGTGTGAACTTTCAAACCATTGGAGAAGAATAGTGCTTTAAAACGTGGCCTCTTTTTTTCTCCCACATTCCATGCCACTCATAACTATCCACCCTTAGGTCAGATCTCTGAATATCAATTTTCCTAGAAATCTCTTTCTTTACTCTGATGTAGACTTCTTGATGTTGACAGCTCTGAAGAGACCTGGTAGTCTTAGGAGCAAGGACATACTTTCTTTCACATACAAAGAGACTTAAGAATTCTTAAAAGCTCTGGTAGCAGGCCTGAAAGAGGAAATTGGAGTGAAAGGGGGGAAAATAATCCTGCCCTGTTTCCCCCTTACTGACATGGTAAGATTATTAATGGACTCCCAAAGGTAGCGCCTGAGGTAAGGGCAGGAGAGCAGCACTGAACACACATCCCATACGACCCTCATCGCCCTTGATGTTATCGTGTCATAAACTGATATCTCGCAGTACATCAACAAAGCCATCCTGCTCTCTCTCCCATTCTGAAAAATACCAACACATGCTGCACATATGGAAGTATATACAGGTTGGTGTCCCACAGCCACATGAACAGACCAGGCAACAATGTCACCAGTGGCTCCATGCCTAATACAACAAATACCTAGACCAAAGTAATGTCCAGTCTGCTCTGGGCTACTGCTGTTACTGCAGCCCTTTGTGCCACACATTATGCACCACATAAGGCTGTTGTGATTTAGGAATGGCACTCCCTGATATAGTGTTCCCATTGAGAAACTCCAAACTATGTTCTACTCATTCAGTCCTCCTCCCCCTACTCATATTAAGGCTACCTCCAGACGGACTTTAGGAATGAATTAGAACAAGAGAAATCAATCAGCCTCTTTAGAGCAAAGCCCTGCTGCTGTGTGAGCTGCAGGATGGAAATGACTCTCCAGCTGTTGTTCCTGTGCATGGAAGGCTCCAGTCCATCACTGTCCATGGCCCTGGTGCATCTCAATCTGGCAGCAGTCACTGTGCTGCGGAGTGGTTCTGCATGCTTTTTGCGTTACTGTGTCCTTACCTTAAAATAATCTGTATGTTTAGGCAGGGCTGATACATATGTCAGTGGAATCACTGCTGTATGCATCCAGGACTGGAGGCAGTTTGGGCACTGTTGTTCTCTATGCAGTGTTTCACTGCTGAAAGGAAGGAAACGTATTAATTTAAATACCACTTTTAGTCAATTCACTGTTTGATAATGAACTTTCAGAACAGCTAGTCTGTACAGTTTGTGTTTTAATCAAGATAATGTTTCTTTTACTATAATGTGAAGCACAAGTAAGAGTTTTAAGTTTCACCTTACTGTTTTTTCCAGAATATAAGCACTAGTTTTGTTAAGAGGCTTTTCTGATCCCCTATGAATTAAGACACCTTAGCTATAGTCTACAAATATATAAGAAGTTTAGCTATAGTCTATAAATATATCAGAAGTTTAGTTATAGTCTATAAATATATCAGAAGTTTTTATTTTCAAACCTTATTTTCTTTCATTAAGTGTAAGCCCCATTGTTCAAAGGGAAATCAAGATGGATTGAATGTTACTGTTTCTGAATTTTTGTATATTAGCTTGGGGGAAATGTTTGGAGAATATTTGAAGGTGAATTAACTGGAAGTTCTTCTGAAGGCATACAAAATCTTACCCTGTAAGGTGGCTTTAATTCTGTGTGGACTGGCATTTGGCAGCAGTACTTGAAAGAAATATTTCACTTTTACTGAATTGTGGCTAACGCCATAGGTGTGGCTAACACAAAGTGGGTGTATGCAGTATAATGCATCGCTGATATTTAGTTGTTCCCAAACTACCAATGTCCCTGCATTCCGGCTGGCAGAAGCAGCGATTGCAGGTTGTGCGCACTTAGTCACAGATATACTGTGTAAATGAGGAGACAACTTCTTCTGGTGGGCTGATGAGGCAGTTTTACCTGAGGCTGGCTAAAGAGCTCTTGTAAGAAAGCTAAAAGGTTGTGACTGAAAATAGAGAATCACTTCCAAGGGCGAGTTCATGTTAAGGGAGGTCAAGCACTGGGTTAACAGATGAATTTTAGGTTCAGCCAAGAATCTTCTCTATGTGTTGACAATTGCACTACACTTTTATGCACTGCTTGGTTCTTGCACTGTAATTGGCCTAAAGACTTAATTATTATTGAATGAAAGTCTTATTCTAGGTCTAGTTCATACTGAGAACTAATAAGGAGATGGGGTTTGTAAAGATGAATGAAAATTTGTTCTGAATATGGAAGTGTAGCAGTCTGTTTCTCAAGAGGATAGGGTTTTGTTACATCTTTGGTGATTTAAAGTACTGTTTAACAAGTAATTTAGCTTTGTACTCTCTGAAACTGGGTAAATTCTGTACTACCAAACTTTATTATTCATCTCACCTTCAACTGATGAAATTGTTATTCAAAAAGCTCAGCTGGCATAAAAAAAAAGAAAGAAAGAAGGCAAGTAGCCAGACTGCTAATGAAAAAATAAAATTTATATTATTCAGCTACTTAATACTTCTGTGGAAATACCTGGTTTTTTTTAAATTACCAGTTACTATAGATGTTCCTAGTAGCAGTCTATGTATGTTATCAAGAGATTGTGGAAGTGAGGAATTTACTAAGCAGGAATGGGATCTATCTTAAATATAAACATATGAACAGAGCTGGAAAATAGACACTTATCTACCTAACGTGAAACTTGAGTCCAAAGTACAGAGAAGACCCTAGGGCCATTCAAAAAAGAAAATTTCACTTTGTGAAAAAGGCCTGGCAGAAGTCTATTTTCTTTGATTTTTTTTTTTTTTTTTTTTTGCTGTTAATAGTCTGAAGTATTTTGGTCTAGAAGCATTGAGCATTTTTTTTAATCCTTTTTCGCCAGAACAAAATTTGCTTCCACAGGACATCAGCAGTTGCCTTGGTGCCTACAGCTGCTAAGGAAACTGGACACTGAGCATCCCATCACTGCCTCAGCAACTTGTCTGTCCATCTCATTTGTGCTGCCTGAAAGCTGGAGCAGAGTCCTTTCCAGGCGTGTTTATGTTCTACTCATTCAATTGTTTCCATGAAAAATTATATTCTACAAACAATTTTATTTTTTCCCTCAGACTTTGGCAATTCTTGTACTGTGACCAAGAGCTACAAGCAAGTTTTAAATTTCTTTAGGCTGTTTTGTATCCATCTGCATTGTTGGTTAATTTCTTTGTCTATGCTTTGTTTTGCTGGGCTTTTAAAAAAGGTTTTAATTTTTGTTGCATAGCTGCATGATGAGTTGCCTGTCTTTTTCTAGAACCTTCTGCCAGACTTGGCTCAAGTTTGAGAGAGCAATATGAAAGAAATATTATGGATTATTTTTCACCAGGAAGATGTGAGGACAACAAAGCTTTTTAATGTTCCTATCCACTTTTGCAAGAAGCTCAGGAACAGATAATCTTTGGAAAGTGTTCCTCTAGAATATAATTATAGTCCTTAGTTAATCATCATTTTTTTGAAAGAAAGTAGAAGAAAAATATCAGCTTTGTAGGAGAGTAGTTGGCTGGTTTTTACATCATTATGTGGTAGTAGTAAATCATTACTCACCTCTGGGGAAAGGAAGGGCCATCCTAAATCTCCCTTTAAAACAAATAAAAATGTCAAGCCTCTTCTGTCCCTGTTCATATTTAAGCAGATTCTGCAACATCTATGTGGTGAGGAAAGACTGAATATAACTTCAAGAATTTTTTTTCTGCCTATAACTTCAAGAATTTTTTTCTGCCTAGTGATACCTATTTTGTGAGTGTTAGTCTACTTGGTGAACCATCTCCCTCCTGAGCCCATACAGAGACACTGGTGCACAGAGAAACATTCATCCCCAGAGAGACATTCACAGCCTTTTCATCCCAATCAGCCTTTATCACATAATTAAAACTTCAACAAAAATGCTTCAAGATTCAGACCTGTTTCATCAGGAAGGAAAAATTTGACTAACATATTTAGAAAATGGGAAATGAGACCTCTATATAGCAATAAGTGTATCGTTGAGCTACAAGTTTTGAAGGCAGTCCCACTTTATCTGTTTCCATGCTATATAACCCTTTGTTTCTTTTCTCCCTATTGGCGTGGAGTGATTATTTTAAAAGTCATTAGGCTGCTTGCATAAATACAGATTGCTTATTACAGTTTTTACATATGCTCAAAACCTCAAGATATGGAAGGTGTTCAATGTAAGCAGATTATCTGAGCGCCCTGCACAGATTTTCTTCAGGAAATAGTATTGCCTGTTATATACTACTTATTATTATCTATTTATTTATTTATTTATTTATTACTTTCTGGAAAAGTATTCTCTTCAGACATTCATCTGTTGATTGACAGTCACTTTTCTATCTTGTAAGCCTCTGGCAGCCTTGCTGTCGAGAAGAGAGACAAGCTGATTGTTTCTGTACACATAGGTCAAATAAGCATGATTTATATCAGGAATATCCTCATTCGTACAAAGAAAAGTAATAGAGCACTGTGCTTGTAAGATGACTTTTGATACCGCAGGTTTTATAGCATTTTCTAAGAGCTGTCAAATGTTGCTGTTTAATAACAAGACTCTGCACTATCACTGGTGTTTTTGTTGTTTCAGCATTGCTGTCTGGGTTGTTTTATGTGGTAATTGGAATGTAATACACTAAGAATCAAGTATATCTGTAAAGATGAAAATGTTAAAAATGAAACATCTATGGGCACATACTCGATAAAATCAATCCATTTTTATGTTCTGGCTACATTTTTCTGTGCTTCTAACAAAATCCATAAGTGTATTTATCAGAAGCATTTTGATAGTTGGTAACTGTGCATAAAGATGCCAGTATGGTAAAATACAGCATGTTCTGCAACTGCACAACTGATTTTTATAGCATTTAAAAGACTAAAGAATAGTAATAATTTCAGTCAAGCATTCAAAAATGAGTTATAGTGTCTTTAGGTACAAAGTCTTGTGTTTGTATTTTTTGATTGTGGTATCATGCCATACTTACTAAAGACACAATAAGTTATTTGAAATGAGCTGATGGTACTATGATTGACTTTTTAAATAAATTCTTTCCTTTATCTGTTTTAAAAATGGCATAGGGAAGCAAATGAGAAAAGGAGGTCAGGAAGAGAGTGATGGACAAGGTTAAAGTAGTTAAATACTGACATGGAGATTACATTACTTTTTTACCTTGTTGCAGTGTTCCCAGAGGGTGCTGAAATTGGAGTACTTGGATGATGATTTGCACTGGTGACACAGGGTTCCCTGTTCCAGAAAAACTCTATCCATAAAATATGAATATCTTGATTCTTCACAGGATTTCTCTTAAAATAAAATAACATGGTGAATAAAAGTTATCATTTGCATATGGAATCATACTTATCAGGAAGTAAATTTGAAAGTATAAATTTGAACAGGCATTTTATTTTGGCCATTCCCTGCTTTGAGAGATTTATATAACATCAAAGTCTTCATAGGTATCTGATAATTTTGACAGGACTATCTACACTTTTACCTGCTTTTTTCTAGCTTAATGTCTTCAGCTAACTATTCATGATGGATTTTTAAAAAAAATTTATTGTTATACAATGAGTAATGTAATTTTTTCTACTCTATAGGAAATTACTAAGTTTTACTAGATATAGAGGTAATTTTATGTCATTCTCTTACTACACACAATGGCATGAATTAAAGTAGTTCCTAGTACCAATTTAAAGGCTTATTTCTTTGAAACAGGGGACCTTCAAAATTGAGGAAAGTGTATGCATTTCAGTTGTGCTGCATTTTATCTGGTAAAGACAGTTACTGAAAAAAATCCTTTGCCCTAATAGTGCTGGAAGTACATTAAGAGGTGCAGAAAACTCCTAATGGCATCTGTAGAAATCTATTTGATTTAGATAATAACTTTCCAGTGCCATTATATTGATCCATGATAGTTAGCTATGGTATGATCCCAAAAGATTTTGGGCTGTGCTGTCTACTCTATTAAAAGGATGTGTATTCTCCACAGTTGGTTGGCTACTGAATGCTGTCCAGTTCAACCCTTGATTTCTGTTTTCTCTGGGAAAATATCTGAATTATTGTAACTGATGAAGTCTTTCCTGCATTAGTCTTCTGTTCTGTAGCATTAAACTTCTAGATTCTTTAGAAAAATACATTCAGTTTTTTACAGTATTTCTGAGTTCTGCATTCCCCTGCATAATTTAAATAATGAATAATAAATTATGGTTGAAATTAATAATTTAACCATTATGTGAATTATAAGCGTTATGGTCGTAATCTCAAAGCTGGCTTCTTGTAGCATAGATAAATTTAGTGTCACACCCATCTTCCAGTCAAACCCATGGCATTTTTGAAAGTGCATTATATGATATTCTTCCCTAATTAATGGGATTTTTTTAATTTTCAAAAATGTTTCAGTTGTCTCCAAAACTGCTACAAAGGTCGACTATGCTGCTGTTTCCCAAGCTGTTTTTTTTTTTTCTTCTCTTGTGTGTTAAACTTCAGTTCTACATATTCTAGTGCTACAAAGAGGACTTCTTTAGGTAAAATTCATTTTTCTGGAGAGAGGTGGAGGAGTGGTACTATCTGTAGTAGAAGGGTTAGAAGGCGTGGAGCTCACAGTTGGAAATGGAACAACTGAAAGCTTCTGGAATCAAGGGGCAAACAAATAATGATGATGTCTCATGATCTACTGTAGACCTCCTGGCTCCTGGCCAGGATGATGATACTGAGGAATTATTCTTTGATGAACTAAGGAACACTTCCAAGTTAACTGCCCTTATCCTTGTGGGGGACTTCAGCTTGCCAGAAATTAACTGAGAGAATCACATAGGTGGTACAACCCAGGCCAGAAGAATCCTAAAAAACTTGTAATACAACTTTGTGGAACAGATCCTTAGGGAGCTGACTTGGAAAGCTGCCCTCTTTGATCTACTTCTTGACAGCAGATTGGATGTCATGAGCGAAATGGAGATTGGCAGCTGCCTTGGCCACAGGGACCACAAAATGATCAAGGTTAAAATCACTGTTGATAGAAAGAAAAGTGCCAGCAAAACCTCAATTCTGGATGTGAGGAGAGCAGACTTCAGGCTGCCCAGGGAATTAGTACGTTACCCTGGGAGAATGTTTTTGCAGGTGCTGGGGTCCATCAGTGCTGGTCACTTTTTAAATACCACCTCCACAGGGCACAGGAGAAGCAATTCCCAAATGTTGACAGTTAAGCAGGAAGGGCAGAAACCCAGCCTGGCTGAACTGGAGTCTTGTCTTGGAAATAAGACAAGAAAAGAAGGTGTATGCCCAGTGGAAGCAAGGTCAGGCAACATGGGAAGAATACAGAGATGCTGCTTGCCAGTCTAGAGAGAAAATCATTGTGGTCAAAGCTCAACTGGAGCTGAAGCTGTCTGGAATTTTGAGGGACAACAAAGAGAGGTTTTCTCAAGTATATTGTCACTTAGCAGTGTACAAAATAGCATTGTCCTGTTAGAGGATTAGGATGGTTCACCTCAAAAACAGGGACATGAGCAAAGCATAAGTGTTTAATACAGTCTCTGTCTCCATCACAAATGATGGAACCAAGAGGGTCTCTGCTCTGACCTGAAGGATCATATCTATGATAATGATTGACTCTTGGTTGGCCCTAGAAATGTGTGGGATATGCTATTCCAGCTGAATCTCTACAAATCTATGGGGCCTGATGGGATTAATTCAAGAGTCCTTAAAGAATTAGCAGATGGCACTGTAAAACCTCTCTTGATGATTTTTGACTGGTCTTGGAAAAGCGGAGAGGTCCCTGATGACTGGAAGCGTGTGAATGTTATCTTGATTTCCAAGAAGGGTAAGAAGAACCCCAGAAATTACAGGCCTGTTGGTCTCACTTCAGGGCCTGATAAACTTAAGGAGATTATTCAGGGAGGTATTGAAATACACCAGAAAGACAATGCAGTCTTTCAGTCAGAGCCAGCACAGCTTCACGAGAGAAAAGTGCTGCTTATCAAACCTGATTTCTTTTTATGACAAAGTAACTCTCCCTATGGGCTCCCTTGATCAAGGGACGCCAGTGGATGCACTCTTTTTGGATTTCAGAAAAGCTTTCAATAGTGTCTCTCGCAGCATCCTTTTGGAGAAAATGTGCATCACAGAGCTGAATGTACACGTCAGGGCATGGGTGAGCAACTGGGGTGACATCAGACTGGTGACCTGTCACCTGTGGGGTTCCATAGGGCTCCATTCTTGGCCCTGTGCTCTTCAGTGTCAACATTAACAACCTGAATGCAGGACTGGAAGGGAAACTACTCAAGTTCACAAATTATTCATAACTGGGAGGAGCTGTTGATTCTGTCAAAGGCATGGAGGCCCTGCAAATTAGAGGAATGGGCAATGACCAACCATGTGAAGTCCAACAAGGGAAAGTGCCGGATTCTGTACTGGACTGGGGCAACTCTGGATGGATGGACAGACAGACTGGGGAATGAGATGCTGGAAAGCAGCACCATGGAAAGGGACCTGGGTTTCCTGGTCAGTGACAAGTTGAACATGAGCCAGCAGTGCCCTGGCAGCCAGGAGGGCCAAGCGTGTCCTGGGGGGCATCAGGCCCAGCATTGCCAGCCAGGCAAGGGAGGGGATTGTCCTGCTCTGCTCTGCTCTGCTCTGGGGCAGCCTCACCTTGAGTGCTGGGGGCAGTTCTGGGTGCCACAATTCAAGAAAAATACAAAGCTATTAGACAGTTTCCAAAGGAAGGCTACAAAGATGGTGAAGGGCCTTGAGGGCAAGCTGTATGAGGAGCAGCTGAGGTCACTTGGTCTGCTCAGCCTGGAGAAAAAGAGTTACAATTTCCTTCTGTGGGGAGGAGGAGGTGCAGGCACTGATCTTTTCTCTCTGGTGACCAGTGACAGGACTTGAGGGAATGGCCTGAACTTATGTCAGGGAAGGTTTAGGTTGGATATTAGAGAAAGATTCTTCACCCAGAGGGTGGTTGGGCACTGGAACAGGCTCCTCAGGGAAACAGTCACAGCACCAAGCCTGGCAGAATTCAGAAAGCTTTTGGACAGTGCTTTTGGGTATATGGTGTGACTTCATTATGGTTCTGTACAGGGCCTAGACTTGGACTCAATGATCCTTATAGGTCCCTTCCAACTCAGCTTATTCTGCAATTCTCTGATTATGTAATGTTTGCAGTATCAAACGAGAGTGTATGTCTGTCCTTTTATGTTAAACAGGAAAATTGCCAAAAAATGTATAAAAAATGCATGATACAAAAAAAGAGGGGAGATTGAATCCATTGCTATTTTTCATATCAAAGATAAAGGAATATTCAAGTAAGTTAATGTGGAAAAGAGATATGGACCCTAAATTGGTCTGGTTGCTAATTGAACATATTAGACTAGGAACAGGAAAGTTATATATGACATAAACTGGTCTCATGTTTAGTGACTGATATATTCAGTGCTTAAACAGCTGCAGATGAGTTACTTATACATGGAAGTATATGGAGCCTTTGAAACTTGAATATGAAATTAGCATATTTTTCAAAAATTAATGAAGTAATTCAATATCAAAACCAGCAACTTATCACTGAGAAATTTTAAGGGGACAAGGCAGGGGGAATAGAGATTCATTTATGTTGGTAAAAATACTCATCACATATGAAAACCTTACAGTGAGATGAGGGTAAATGTTTTGGAGGGGGGTTCTGGCAGTACTAGAAATATGACCAATCTTTTGATTGGTCTAGAGGACCACAAACTTCCCTGGTGATATTGCTCAGCCTGTGGAGTCCGTGTTCCTTTTTCAATAAACATTGTTGATACAACATACAGCCATTGCTCTCTGCTTATTTCACTGAATAACGTCAGAGGGTGGTTTTTAGTGCCCCTCTTCCCCAGAGGGCAGCTCAGATATCAGGTGTGTCACCTTTTGTCTCTTGAATCTGTAGAGAGACCAGGGGCACTTGTGATGTGGCTGTGGGACAGCACTTTCAAAGGCAGCAGTCCAGTCAGATGGAGCCTTTCAAACGGCATTAATCTGAAATGCCCATATGTATTATTATGATCCAGTTTCTCCTAATAATTATTCACATCATTGCCGTCACTCACAATGAAATGATCTAGGAATTTTCAGTTATGAAATGAACATAGCAGGATAGTAGAATATTCTTAGTAGAGGAGACTAACATAGAAATAAGTAGAGCAAGTGAGATGCATATGTCAGATGTGCTCATTACAAAATATGAAAGTGGAGAAAGCATTGTCATGTAGGATATATTGACAGCTACTTGGCAAGTCATATGTGACATTTATCCCTTGTCTAGAATAGAACATCCATGTCATGGAAGATACTCTGCTTTTGAAAATATTAAATGTTAAATGGTGAGAACATACTGATTTGAGGCTGTGTCAACCCACAGTTGTACCATGAGCTGGTCATCTCTTTTGCTAAAATACTTTGCTGCTTGAAGGTAGGGACACATCTGCTTCTTGCTAGTTGCACGTCTTCTGTCATTTTCCAGATCATGATGAGAAAGAAAAGTATTCATAAACATAATGATACAAAAGCTGTTTTCCTGCTATGATAATATCAGGATTAGGTATTGTATAATTTAGGGAATTTTATCTTTCTGTGCCAAATTCGGGCAGAAATGCTGCAGAGCAGCACTGCATAGCAGAAGTTCCCACATTGCTTCACGTATTTAGCTAATATGTCTATGGAGACTAGGCTCCTGTCTCACCTCTTTCATGCCTTCAAAATGCTTAAAAATATTGCACAGCTGTTTGCATGGTTTTCCCAAGAAGCTATTCTGGAGCAGCTGTCTCCATTATATTAATGTTTTATTAATATAATAAAACATTATATTCAAACTATTTATTAAATACTTTTCACCAAGACTAGTTTATTAGACAATATTCTGGAATGGATTTCCTGTCAGGAAATCCCTCGGCTTTTTAAAAAATAAATCTTACTCATATTTAAATACTTCACATTCCTATTTATTGCTGTTCCAAATTTTTCTCAAATTTAATTTTAATACAGATTACTAAAAATAATCATCGTAGCTTGTCCATGATTTTTTGGAAAAAGATCAGAATCCAAGTACACTCCCAAGATGAGTCATTTTTGTTACCAAGGTGGAAGGCTTGTCCTGAAGCATGTATCCTGCTGCACATATCCTGATGCTTCACCATTTCAGGTGCTGCACCACTGTGTCATTTTCCTCATTACTGACAGTTCGGAAACAGGTAAAAGCAAACTGAATGAATGTTTTCTTACTGGAGGATATTAATGAAGTGCATGGTTGAGCTGAGGAGGAGTACATTATACTACTCCTCATACCATCTTCCACAATAATCTAAAACAGTCACTCTTTCAAAGAATACATTTTACTGCATCACACAGAGCATCTGGCTGATAGGTGCTTTCTGAATCAGTGTTACACTGTTTGCCAGATCTTCTTCACCTGTTGTGAGAAATAAATGAGAAAAGTTTAGGACCCCAATATAATAAGCTGCATATGTAAAGGTAATGTAGGACCTCCCAATGTAAAGTACATTTATAAACAGACAGATAGTTGAACATGATGGCCCAAAAATCAGTTCAAGCCAAAATGAAATTTTTAAACATTGCTAAGAAGTGCAGCAGATGAAGCCTGTCTCCTTTGCCTCATCTCCATTGCCATCTGGGAGGGGTTGGAATTTCCTGTCTAGCTGAAGCTGCAAATTATTCTGTTTTTTGTATGTATCTGGAGGTTTTAAGTGAAAAAGAAGTTGAGTTCTGGGCTGCCAGTTACATTGTCAAATGCATCCATCTGACTTTGCTTCCATTTTGTGTTCTTTGCTATAATGGAACAACTTTGGTTTTGGCCAATTAGCAAGGTGTAATTTTTGTTCTTTGAAGTCCCTTGGTGAGTCTTCCTGAAGCAAGCATTTTTTTCCAAGAACTTTGTGTAGGTGTGTGGAAATTTCTGTTTGATTCTAGGTATTTCAGAACTGTGACCATCACCATTTAAATGTCTCTTTAAATAGAAGATTTATAATTCTTTAGATAGAAAAAACATTTTAGTGTTTAATGCTAAAGATACCAATGTTGAAACAAAGTAGATGAGTTCTAAGCCAGATACTGAAAAAATTTTGTTCATTATATCTGTCCTGTCAGTATTCTTTATCCTCACTGACTTGAACTTGATTCAATTTTTATTCTAACTTTTCCTGGTTATGCTGAGTACAGACTGTGCCAAATTGTCAGTTTTATAAATGAATCCCTAATGGCTATGAAACTGTACCTACTCTGCCATGTGAACTTAATGGATTAGCAATATAAAATTTACAAGGTAAGCTGATTTCTGTAGAAATGATACAGGTTTCTATACAGAATAAATGAGCTATGGGGACTTCGTGTTTTCAGTACAAGTGTAATTAAATTTCTGTTTCTGTAATAGTGAATATAAAAGATTTTTCAGACAGTCTTCCTTAAATAATGCTCTCTGCCTTTTACAGTCTAGTGAAATCAGATTTTTTCATAATATAAAAACCATATTTTAAAAAAATATTTAAAAAAAAAGTTTATAGCACACCATTATAAACTTTTTATGCTTAAGGAATGATTGAAATAGTTGTTTAAGTTGTCTGGAAGAGTATGGGCCATGAAGTAACAGAAGAAATAAATATTAGAGAAAATTACTTTTTGTCATTTTTCATTAGGACCTCAAATAAAGACTAAAATCTAATGGCCTGTTTTTTCAGTTTATTTTTCAGCTACCTGTATCTTTCCAAAGTCAAAAAGCTCTTGTTCTGCAGTGTTCTTTTAATCAAAAGTCACAAAGACACACTAGGGTGAAACAATTAACTTAAGAACCCTGTGCTTAAAAAGTTGGTTGGTTTTTTTTTTTTTCCATTAAATGGAGGTGTAACCTCAGCACAGTTTATTTGAGCTGCAGAGTTAGTCCATGTGAAAATGCAATAGTAACATTACATTCTAAATTTAGCGATGGTGTTATTTTAATTTCTGAATCATGAATATTCTAGTTACTCATTCATGCTCTTGACAGATTCAGTCTTCCACAATGCTTTTTAACATCGCTGATTAAAATAATGTTTTTATGTTAAAATAATTTATTGTGCCTAATCCAAATTTTAGGATCACTGTTACTGGTAGTACCCTGATTAAATGCTGGAGAACATATGTTGCCAGTATCAACAGCAATGCATTAAGTTCAGTGATCTGATTTTTTTTTTAATTGGACCTCCTGCAATACCTTGAATTGAGGGATATTGAATGTAATTCTCACATGAGGAATTTATATTTATCATGGCAGCTAAGTAAGATATGTGAGAAGCTGAGCCTTGATGCTTCAGTGAGTAATTATCTCCTCTTCATACTTACAATATTTTAAATTTGGCTTGTAAAATGTGTAATTTGTGGATTTAAACAGAAGTCTAATCCAACCAGGATGAAGAGATGGATGAATTATTGTATAAGCAGCTGGAGGATGTTTCAAGATTGCCAGCCCTTGTTCTTGTAGGACATTTAACCTGCCAGGTATCTGCTGGGAGCTCAACACGGTGGAAAAGAGGCAGTGTAGAGGTTCTTGGAGTTTACAGAGGAGAGCTTCTCGTCACAGATGGTGAGTGAGCCTGCCAGGGGTGGGGCTGCTAGACCTGCTGTTTGCAAACAGAGAGGAGCTGCTGGGAGATGTGGGGGTCAGAGGCCATCTGGGGCACAGTGACCATGGAGTTCTTAATGTTTGGTGAAACAAAGAGTGGGCATCAACAAAACTTCCACTCTGGACTTCTGAAGTGTGGACTTCAGTCTTTTGACAAGAATGATTCAGAGAGTTCCTTGAGAAACAGCCCTTAAGAATGGACATACTTCAAGAAAGAAATCTTGAAGGCACAGGAGCAGTCTATCCCTATGTGCTGAAAGATGAGCTGACAGGGAAGATGATTGCCCTGATAAGCTTTTGAAAGAATTAAGGGAGACAAGGAGGATGTATCACCTTTGGAAAGAGGGGCAGGCAACTCAGGGATTGTTTTAAGGATATTGCTAGGTCATGCAAGAAGAAAATAAGAGAGACAAAAGCCGAATTACAACCTAATTTTGTCACTTCTGTGAAGGATAATAAAAAACGTTTTTGCAAATGGAGGGGCAAGGACAACTTCCATTCTTTATTGGGCATGCAGTGGATTATATCGACAGTGACTCTAGCACTTTCCTAGGCAGCTCATACCAAGAGGTACCCCAGATTGTCAAGAGCATAGACTAGTCCCTCCTCTTACTTTTTCATGTGTGTACAAATGAGGCTGCAAGCCAAAAAGTAAATAGGATAAAGGAAGGCTGGGCTATAAAGCCCTGGTGAGGCAGGTGAAGAATATTGGTCCCAAAGTCATGTTCTCATCTATCCTACTGGTTAGATAAATAGGGACAGCCAGAAGCAGATAAATAATGCAGATTTTGATGTTGTTTTGTGGCTGGTGCCATCTAGGTTTTGGCTTTTATGACAGTGGGTTGTGCTTTAATGATTGTGGCCTGTTAGGGAGGTGTAGGATCCACCTGTCTAAAAAGGGCAAGAGAATCTTTAGCAGCAGGTTGCCCAGTTTGGTGAGATGGACTTTAAACTAAAGGTCTTGGGAGGTGGGATCCAAAGTGGTACTGCTCATGCCCTTGCTTCCTCCTGGGGAATAGGTCATACAAACCACTGCAGCAACAGATGAGAGACAATTCTTGACTGCCTTTCTAGATGAGGATCATAGGGCTAAACATATCAAGAGTGTTTATGGTTATGGTGAATCCTCTTATATACCTTCTAGAGCATCTGGCTGCATGATCACCTCTCTGAAGTGCCTGTATACAAATGCACACAGCATGGGCAATAAACAAGAACTAGAAATATGTGTGTGGTCAGAAGGCAGTCTCATTGCAATTACTGGGACATGGTTGGATAGCTCACGTGACTGAAATGTTGTCATAGACAACATGTACTTTTAGAAAGGACTGGTGAGACAGGTGAAGCGGTGGATTTGCTTGTTAAATGACAAAGCAGCTAGAATACTTTGAGCTCTACCCTGGGACAAATGAATGATCTGAGAGTTTATGGTAGGAATTAAGGGGCAGGCTAATATGAGTGACACTTGTGGATGTTTGCTGTAGGCCACCTGATCCGGATGAGGGAGTTGATTGGCTTTCTATGAGCAGCTGGCAATAACCTCATGGTCACAGGCCCTGTTTCTCCTGGGGAACTTCAACCCCCCTGATATTTGCTGGAGGGACAACGTGGCTTGGAACACACAGTCCTGGAAGTTACTGCAGTTATTGAAGTAACTTTTTGATGCAAGTGGTGGAGGAGCCAAAGAGGAAAGGTGTGTTGCTGGACTGTGTACTAACAAACCAGGAGGAACTGGCTGATGATGTAAAGATTGGGAGCAGCCTTGTCTATAAGTGACCATGAGATGGTGGAACTTAGGGTCCTGCATGGAAGAAGCAAAGCAGTACTATTCTAGGACCCTCCAGAGAGGCCAACTTTGGCTTCTTCAAAGACCTACTCAGAGAAATCCTGTGGAATAGAGCTCTGGGACAGAAGGGGGTCCAAAAGAGCTGCATGGGTCAGCATGGATCAGGAAGCTCCTAGGAAGCAAATGCAAGAAGGAAATTTATGGGATGTAGAGAAGGGAATAGACCGTGTAGGAACATTGTCAGAGTATGCAGGGATATAAGGAAGAAGGCCAAGACCCACCTGGAATTAAGTCTGCCTTGGCAGAGGGGTTGTACTACATGATCTCCAGAGAGCTCTTCCAACCTTCATCATCTTCCAACCCTAACAATTCTGTCATCCTGTGAGAACATCCCATAAACCACATTCACCTGGAAACTGACATTTTCACAGTATACAGTTAAAGATCATTTGCACTCTCAACAATGATTTTGTGAATGTAACTGTGAGAGACAGGAACTTGAACACTGCAGATGATTGTTTCAAAACACTTGAACAAAATACTCAAGTAATTTGTAATTGGAGAGTATTTCTCAGGGTTTGTGTAAGCATCTGTGGCTTACAAGAACAGTACTATTTTAGAACATTTTAAAAACAAGTTCTGCAGGTTTGGAGGCATCCTCTCTCAGCATTATTCATGACACATCCAGTACCTGGCAGCAAATCAAAATGCTATGAAGTTCTATTTTTCTTTCAAGACAGAAACATGGCAGGTTGAAACCAGCATGTCAGCTACTTACTGAATTACATTACTATAATTTTGTAACTTACAGCCTACTTTTTATTTAGATAGAGACCTTCAGCACCAAAGCAGTGACTGAGGTTTTTGGTCTGACAAGGGAAAAAACTCTCCTTTCCTCTTTTCAGAACTGGACTGGAGATGCACAAGGAATTGGGAGGGAAATAGGTGGGGCAACTGACCTCAGGTGACACAAAGGATATTCCAGAGTATATGACTTCATGCTCAGTACATAAAGCTGGAGGAAGAAAAAAGGAAGTGGAGGACATTCAGAGTGATGGTGCTTGTCTTACCAAGTCACTGTTAGGCATGATGGAGTCCTGCTTTCCTGGACATGGGGAACAACAGCCAGTCCTTGGGAAGTGGTGAATTGATTCCTTGTTTTGCTTTGCCTGTGCATTGTTACTGCTTTATCTGTTAAAAGGCAGAATTAATATTCTTGCAGGACTTCTAGTATGGCCTCTTATTGGCATGGTTTTCCATGGGCCTTTTTGGACTTGACATGTAGTCAGTTTTCCATGAAGAAAACCTGAGTAATAGGAATTATGGGATATATTAGGTCATAGGAGTATATGCTTTGACTCTATTTCTTAAACTGGAAATATACTTAAGCTGTAAATAATATTGGAACACTCTAGGTGTCTTGCCCAATAGCTCAAGTCCTAGCCTTTGCTGGAGCATCTCAGATCAGGACATTGACTCTGATGCTGGTCTTGAGATGAGTGGAGGAGGTATACTGTGGATACAGTGAGTGGGTAAAGTGAAGCAGCAATTGTGAAATCTGGTGATCCTTCCTCACGATTTTTCATCGAGACTTTAAATAACTTCATTAAATGCAGTGTGGGTAGAAAAGGATCATAGTTGATTTAACAGTTGCCTCGTGAGAAGATTTTCTCCTGTTAATAAGTTTAAAGAGTATTCTCAGCATTGGATGCATATGAGTTAGCATTTTCTACCCACATAATTTTTTATTCTCAGAGATTTTAATTATCGCATCTTATATAGGTATATAGCAAAATTAGGGAGCAAAATAATGGAATTTATGGAAAACCATTGGAAACAGAGATCTTTTTTTGTTTGTTTTCTGGAACATCTTAAATGTAAGATGCTGCTTGGTTATTTGCTGTGCTGTCTACTCTGAAATAATGGACTGGTTTAAAAACAAGTTCTGTTTAAATTACCTTTTTTCTGTATTTAAATGATTTGCAGACTTTTATACAGAAGGAAAAAATATTTAAAGCAATTATTAAAATAAGTACCATTCCCTTATAATTTCTTTCTTCTTTTTATGTGCTTGTTGGGTTCAAGAAAAACCTGCAAAATAATGCACTTTTTTCACTTTCATTCAATAAACGTCTCCAAAACTCAAGAAAGTGTTTCTGTCAATAGGAGCAATGCAGGAGAAGAATATGAAATAATGAAGCAGTTGCAGAAAAGTGTTAAGACTGTTACTCATCTTTGATCTTAGTTGCAGCAAGAAAATTGGCTAGAAGTCGTTTGGCCAAGGTCTGAGATAATTAATGATTTTCTGATCTCTGTACAGTGAAGATGAGAATCCAGTGGATTCTAGAGGCTTAGGATGTGATATTATAGTGCTGAGAGTTTACAGATGTGAATGATTTAACATGAGTGACTACTGAGATGCTACTGAATTAATGTTGAGAGGAAAACAGAACAAGGCACAGAAATAAAGTCTCCCCGTTGTGTGGAGTTCTGTAATTTGATGATAAAAATAGAACATGCTGGGGTGTAGCCTGATGATTCTTCTTCTCTTAGGCAAGACAAAATGGAAGAAATTAACCAATCTTATGCAGTGAAAGAGCCGTTGATTTGTTGGGCACCGAGGTCAACAACTGTATGGTAATTACTTAATGAGTATAGTATCAGCTAAGTATGTGTATATGTATATATGCACTGAATAATTTCTGTGCATAAGTTAAATTTACACTTCAGTTTTTCTCAGATTTTTAAGACTACTGTAATAAATTTTTGGTGTACAGGTTTATGGTTTTATTTGCATGTTCTTGTTCTAGTAAAGTGATCTCCAGAATCTTGATGTAAGCTTACTTACTTTTGACATTCACATTTTTCATTCTTAACTTCAACTGCAGATGAAGAAACGACCCCTGAATAGCAACTTAAAAAGTTAAAGAGCCATTCTGCATCCTTTTTCTTTAAAAATCATTATATTTGAGTATTATTTGACTGACAAAAAATGTGGATGATTTAAGCTACATGGGAAATAGCATTTCAATGATTCACATCCCTTTTTATAGATACTATTTTAATTTAAGCATGAGATTTCTGAGGCCTATTAGAAGGCAGTCCTCCTCTGGTATATCTTATTTCTTTATTTTTCATTTCAGATGTTCATTTTTAGAGCAGTTATTCTCTATTTCCTAATACATAGAGGAAAAAAAAGGTTAGACTTTTAAAGGAGGGAATAGAAATAAGCACTGAGAATGTCAAAGGTAAAAATGCTTACAATATTTTCCAAATTCTGTAGCACATTATATCGTTAGTATGGAAAGTATCATAAAAGTTTCGATAGTTGTAATATATGGCATATTTTCTTGCTGGACATCTGAAATTCTTTTTGGTACTCTAAAATAAATGTCATCTCAGTGATAGCTTTATGACTTTTATTTTCTAAGAGGAGGTTACTGCCATGGAATAAATTAAGATTTCACTAATGCATAATAGCAATGGAGGATGCTCACTTCTAACTGCTGAGATAACTTCTGCTTCTCAGTACTCTGCAGAATGAAATCCACTCCGCAGAATGAAACCTAGGTTATGGTCTATCATTCCATACAAGATTTAGTCAAGTAGACTAATTTTCTCCACATGTAGACTGAGGCATCTGGTTGTGGAACTTTCTGCAGAGCTGGGCATTTATTTAAAGGAGATGCAAAATATCTGCATTGGACTAAGATTCCCCATAACCTCAATATTCTGGGAAGCCAGTTTATGTTTATTTGTATGTTAGCTGCTTTCATACATACAAAATAAAATAGTGGAGTAATTCAATGTACTTTATTTGTCCACTGTGTGTACTTTCCATCTATAAGTGTTATGCTTCTGTTACTGTAAATCTAAGGGACAGTGATTGTCCAAATGGACTTTTTCCCTTTCTTAGAAATGTCGGAATTTTTTTTAAAAGTCCAAATGAAATTACTGCAGAGAGGGTATTGTGGCACATACTAATATCAAGGCAGCATGGTTTAGAATGTACATAATAATAGGAAGCAAGAAAAATATATCAGCTTTTCTGGAAATGTGTTACACTGCATGGAATTGTGTGAGTGCACATGCATTTATTTGAAATAAGAAATTTTAACAACATGTTACAAAATGAAGGTGTCGAAATAGTAGTACTGTAAGTAATCCTTGCAAAGAATTAGTCTCTGCTTTTGTTTTTCTCTGCATGATACTATTTCTGTATTTATATTTAAAGATGAAGTCGAAATTCAATCCTTGGCTGATAGATCCCGTAGACTCCAGCCTACTTTTTTAAAGTGAGTCTTCATGTTGTGAGTTACAAGATCAAACTAAAATGTTACCTGTTAGCAGCTTCTATTGATCATTAATTGTATTCCAGATGAAAGAATAGAAAACAAAAGCCATTTGTTGAGTAGCATTTTGGAAACCAATGGGTGTCTTGCCTGTTAGCACTGCAATCTTAGACTCCTGTTTCTTTTAACAGTTTCCTGTGAGTTTTCTGGATTTTGGCTGTACCTTTCCTGCCATTCCTCTCCAGTACTATAAGCAGCCTTAATACAGACAATTCAGATCAGTTCTGTGAGACTTGTTCGCCTTTGAGAACTGAACTTGAGGTCAGGATGTGATGCAAACCTGTTTATTGGTTGATTGTCACTGGAAATAGATACATCTCTTAAACTGTGCTTCTGAAGCATATTATATATGTAGTCTTTCTTTGCTTAGTCAGGCTATAAAAGTCTTACCGCTTTAATGAAAGGTACAGAAAGTGATGAACAAATTACTGCCACGTGTATTAAAATTTTTAATGGATAGTGCAAAATTTTGGTTTGCTGCTATGAAAAAGCAGCAAAACTGATTTCTGGATGTCCAGAAAATGTTGAGAGTAAAAAAGAAAAAACAAACACAAACAAACCCAAAAAGTAGCACAAACTTTTGTAGAATGGTATTCCATTCTACATTTATACTGTAATTTTCTAAATTCTGTCAAGTACGCATAGGCTTTTTGCAAATACAAAAAACCATAGGAACTTTTTTGTCAAGCTGAATGATAAGGGATGCTATAGGTTACCTTTTTTTCTTCTTTTGCCCAGTTTTATGCTATAAAATGTAAGCCTGGTGAGTGACAGCCTGAAAGGCTTGAGGTGGAGCAGCAATTAGAGAAAGGATGTTGAAAGCATAACAGAAGCAAATGTAGACCTATGCCAAACTGTCCACTTCATTTTACCCTAATGAAAGGCTGGAATGAGTCATTAAGGTTGCTTATTGTTGTTGTTATCTGTCCATCAAAACATTTTTATCTATTTCCTTCCCATCATAACAACTTTGAAATAAACTCAGCTTTCCCATCTAAGAAAATTCCAATGTTATTTGGAATATAGATAAAATCTCTCCTCCTTGATTTTTCTTTTTAATCTCACTAATGGCTGTATCTAGATGTCTAGAATTGTGTATTCTTTGGAAAGCGTTTAGACAACTGTTGCCTCTGTTTTACAAAGTGCTGCTTATATTGACTACTAAGTGCATATATTGGTTTTGACTGCCAGGACTCTTACTGTGTGCTTTTCCTTGTGTATTTCGACAGCTATTGGTCATACTAAGGTGATTTTTTGTATGGCTGGCCAGTATAAGCTTTAGGTAAAACAAGAATTTAAGTTTCACTTCAACTTTTCTTGGGTATTTTCTTCATACATTGGGAATAATTCTCCAAGGAAATTACTTTGTGGGAATAGAAAGAGGAAAATAATTTTAATTTTTAAGTAATAAAAAAATTATAGGAAATCAAATGTGCCCCTTTTATGCCTTTTGGAGTAGAGAAATGGTAGTAATACTATGGGTTTGGTCAAATTAACATTAGTGGAGCATTAGTAACTGACTGTTACTGTGAGTTGGTATAGCTTATATGAAATATTGGTAGTTCCAGTATATGTTTCATATAAGATTTATTTACCAAAAGAATAAACAAAATCATAACTTAAGAAGC
The DNA here is from genome assembly GCF_027579445.1 of Ammospiza nelsoni. NCBI lineage: Eukaryota > Metazoa > Chordata > Aves > Passeriformes > Passerellidae > Ammospiza > Ammospiza nelsoni. The sequence continues at coordinate 70,427,084 of NC_080669.1, read as the reverse complement.
ACATTCCAATTTTTATTTAGTTATTTTTAATATAAAATATGTCCACAGCATGCATTAGTGAATTCTGTTAAAGAAATCACAATTCTTTGAAATATTTCTGGCACCTGATGGTTTCTAGTTCTGCATTCTTTGAGGAAAAAAAAAACTGCTATTCTCTCACATTTCTTAGCAGTGTCAGTTGTCATGTGGGGGCAAATGATTTCTGTGACAAAGCTAAATGGATTTAGGGTGTAACTGATTTAGTCACGTTCTTGAATTTACATTCTTGGTCCCACTGCATTATTCTGTGAAGGTCTATTGCATGAAGACAGGTGCATTTACATTCTGAAAAACACTGTAAGAGTGCTTTTAGGAAGGTCATGAAGTGATAGAACAAGGGGTAAAGGGACAAAGAGTACATTTAGATTAGATACTAGGAACAAGTTCTTGACTGTGAGGGTAGTAGGCACTGGAACAGGCTGTCCAGAGAAGACGTGTTGCTCCATCCCTCTGAGTTACTGGGTGCAGTGAGAGTGTCTCTGTCTTTATATATAGAAGAACTATATTTATCTATTTGTCCGTCTATCTGAATTTTCCCTATAATATCATTCTCCCTCTTAATTTCCTCTGCCAGTTTAAATCAAAACAATCTCATTTTATACAAAAGAGGCTTGAGGTTGTGGGGGAAAACAGTGCAAGCGAGAAGGCATGATGCTGTTACTCAAGGACAGAGTGGTGTGCCTTTCAGAAGGTAGCCCTGACTTCCAATCTTGTCTCCCAGAACAGAAATTTTAAGTAAGTTGGAGGAGACAGCTGAAAACAGAGAGAAGGGACCAGGCCGTGGCCAGCTGCTTTCCCTCCCCTGCACAGCTGCTGCAGAAGGACGTGGCACTGGTGGTCCTTGGGGCAGGATCTGTGGGGTAGAACTGTGGGACTGGAGTCCCTTGTGCAGACGCTGTGGATGAGCCAAGGTGTCTCTCTTTGTTGGTGATGGTGTTATGAAAGGCAGTTCCTGTCATCGCAGCCACATGCTTCACTTTTCAAATGATTCTGTGAAAGCCAAAGGCTCAGTGAGTTCTGACACTGTCAGGTGTGTTGGGTTTGGGTTGCAGAGGCACAGCACAGTCTTCAGAGCAAGTAAGAAGGTCTGTGCTTTTATCTTTACCTCAAAGAACAGCAGTAGTAGGAACTGAGAGGAGGTACGTTTCGGGGTAGATGGCAGATCTGGAGGATTTGGAGGGCCCCTCATCAGGCTGCAATGCACTTTAGTATGCAAGGTCTAAATTCACCTTAGGGCCAAAGGAAATTCCTATGTGTTGTAGGTAACCTAAGGCTTATTTTGTCTAGTATCTAACTGCTAATTGTAGCAAGAATTCTGCTTGTTTTTCTGTTTGATCTGTTTCTTGAGCAAAATCTTCTATTTGCAAGTGCAAATTTAAGTGTGCCGTGTGACCACAAAACAAACTACCTGTGCTGGCCTTTGATATATTCTAAGTCTTTTTTGTGAAATTAGTTGACTAATTAGAGCATGAAGAGAGATGAAGACTAGGGAGGAAAGTTTTATTTCTAAATAAAACCTATGATCTCGTCAAGCAAAATGCAAATACTTTCAATTACATGTTTAAAAGACTTTTTAAAAATTATTACTAGTGCATTTAAGCAAAAAGCTGTCTTCTTCCTGAGTTTTGACTTCTTTCTTTATTTGCACAAATTATGTGCCTTCATACCTAAAAGAACAAGTTGAAATGTGCTCCTGAAATACGGCATATTAAAATTACCCTTTTCCAAGGTGCTTTAATCACCAGAGGAGATGAAGAGGATTTGCAATCTCTTCTCTTCCTGGAAAGTCTGTGGTGTTCCAGTGAATGAAAGCATGCTGTGCCTTGCAATTACTGCACTTTGAAAAACACTGAAGCAACTATTTTGTGTAGTTGATATTTGCTGAAGTCTGCCATCAATATTTGTATTTATAAAGATGTCCTAAATCAAGCACAGATTTGTGAAGAAGCTTGGGGAAATCTTCTTCATAAATCTATTTTTCATTAATAGAAAAAGGAGCTCCTCTTCAGGTTACCAGACTGGGAAATGGCTATAGTAGCAAATCAAAGCTTTCTTTAGTCTGTTCAGTTATTGAAACCTCTTGGGTCTAGTCTTTCTTCAGAGCTCAGAATTAATTCTGCGGTCGGCCTATTTTAAAGAAACCATTATGGAAATTAATACACTTCCACCTTCCTCCTCCCAGAAGCCCCCCACCCACACCAAAATAACCACAACAAAAACCCCTCCAAACAACAAGCACACAAAACCCCCTACACCCAAACGAAAACCAAACAAATAAATGGAAAAACCACAGAGAATCATAGAGAAATTCTTTAAAAATAAATATTATGCAAGCTACTAAAATGAGAAAATGCCCATTCCGTTCTTCAGGAGTAAGACTTCGTACAGAAAATAGATTTTAATGGTGGATTAGTTTTATGTTTTTGCACATACATTGTTCCCATTGTCCCTAAAACTTGAAATATGATAGGTGAAAGATTAACAGTTCTGATTCTGGTGCTTTTTAAACAAAATAGTTTTTAAAACAGTTAAACAGCACACATAGATTTCAAAAATCACTTTAGCACTTAGAGATTCCTGGGAATGTTTACATCAAATTCAAGAAGTACCTGCCTGATATAAAAACCAGTCCTGTGTGGCACATTTTTGCACTCTGTATAACACAGGTGACTGTAGCAAGACATATAATAATTAGTATTAACCTGTTTGTTGATATTAGCATGTCATTGTCAATATCTTCCTCACAAGAAATTTAACATCCTGCATCTCCACAGGCAGAAGAGCTGAATGTCAGGCAGGTGTCCTTAGAATTTACAAACCCATGCTGTGTCTGAAGTGGGCACCTCTTGCACTTCCTTCCAAAGAGTTAAATTACTGCATCCAAAGGAATACACTCACCTATCTCCTTCCTTACCTCTGTGCAATACAGTGCTATCTATAATGGCCTTCCGTGGTCAAAATTGCACTCAAAATTACAGAGAATGTTGCACTTTAATACAAAGATGAAGATCTGGTATCAGATTGATTTAGAGGAACTATCTTTATGAATTTTGTATTACTTCCAACAATTTTTTGTCCCTTTTTTGTTTAGTGTCTGTGCCCCTGCTTTAATTCCTCTTTATTGTGGGTATGAAAGGTGAGTGATGAAGGTTAACTGAAATATTTTTGTGGTGGTCATGTCCTTAAGGTATTGAAGAAGACAGCTTTAGAATAAGGGTCAAAGTTTAACCCTCTTTATAAAGTCAAGAGACATGAAGGTGCACCTTAGGTGAAGGAGATATTTCTGCTGTCGGAGGTGTTTGTTGAAACAGCTGTGTTTCCAGAACTGGTTAAAGTTTACAAACAGTATCTGTGGTGAGCATGATGTGTTCTACCAGAGGATGTATGCAATTCTATAAACCTACTCAAACTCCTCTACTTTTAGTTGCTTTAGTAGTAGTTCTGGCTATTTTACTTTAGCATAGACTTCTCTTTTTTCAGTGTGGCATTTTTTGTAGGTGAAGTATCACCTGTTTTGTCACTCTCTGGTTCTTCTTACTTCTCTCTTAATTTAGGATTCTATTTTAGGCAAATATCTGTCATGACACTTTTAGCTGGCATCTGAAATGTACTCTCAGCCATTATATTTGTTAATAGTATTTTTAAATAGTGGATAAGAGACCTGCACAAACACAGAAACTGTATGTTGTGCCTGTGAAGGTAGTAAACGATGCATTTTTAGTGGTTAAAACAAGAGTTGAGAACCAGTCTCACTTCTCAGGAATCTGCTTACACCAAATTTGTGTCTTCAGCAAGTACATTGCATTGGCACTGCAAATGTAAACCAAGATAGCTCTGTTCTTTACAGAGCTTTTTGTTAAAGTCCACTTGCACTTAGTAAGATGACAGCCACTAAGAAAACTTCCCACTCTGACCATTCACAAGTCAATCTCTGCCAGTCACACTCCCAGTGTGGAGATTTCAGCTGCTGCGACTGAGGCCCCTTCACAACAAGCTGCTCCGGTGAGCCGACTGGAGCTTGGCCCCCACACACACTCCACTCACATGCAGTCACAGCAGGTTTCCTCGTTGGTTTGACCACGGGTTTCCCATAGGAGATGTTCATATCTCTAGTTCTGTAAAGCCATCTGTTATTGACAGTAACACAGAATAGGCTCGAGTAGTTGCCTCTTGGAGGAGTGTGAACAAAGGAATCTGTGGGCTTTTTCACATTCACAGTCCAGGTGCCTGTGAGTGTTCTTCGTGTCCATTCACCTGGCCGCCAGTGTTTGGGCTCTTTGTTATGCAGAAGGTTGGCAGTTCATGGCTTCCTGTCTCTCTGGACTCCCATCTGGAGCTCATCCTGCATCTATGTCTGCAGCTTACAGCCTGAGCTACCTACACTAGATGTGTTCCTTTACACTAGCTCCCTTAGTACCTAAGTATGTAGGGGTACTAACTAACTGTGAGTGGATAGTCTCTCATGTGCATACTTATTTCAGAATCCTTGATTGTTTTTCAGGTAAAATGTACGGCCTTGTACAAAATTCTCTTCTGTGATATCTATAATGGGTCCTTAGTTAATAAGGACTTAAGGTTAGGAAGAAGAAATTGTCAGAAGTGTACATTTACACAGGTTTGCGTCCTCTGATTTTCTGCACTGACTTGAATCCCATCTTCATGCATCAGGTACTGGGAGTTGCAGTAGGGTTTCAAAGTATTTATTGATACATTTCAAAATTGTGAGTTTTAAAAGTGAGAATCAATGGTGTTCAAGATTGTGTTTATAGAACTAGAATTTCTAGTAAGATAAAATCTCATTTGGGGCCATATAATAAAATCAATAAATTCTATATAGTGTTTGTATTAGGCTTTATTCTTTACCAGGAGTACCTTTTCCATTTCAACAGCTCTTTACTGTGTTATCTCTGGGTATTTTACTCAGCTGAGCTAAGAGATATATGTTGTAGGTGACAGGAAGAGAGGTAGAGATATCAAATAAAATATGTGCTTCTCATTATGGAAAGAGCAAGTACTTAATCTGAGTTTGTGTTGTTGCATGTTAGCTGTGGTTTCCACTTGTGCTACTAAAGGGCAGACTGATGTTTTCAGGTCTTCAGGGCAAAATCCTGTGACTTGTGCTGCCAGAGGAAAACCTAGGGGTCTGACTGTCAAAACCACCTAAAAAAAGTTAGCTCTTCAATTACAGGAAGAAAGCTGTAATTTCCATAGAATGGCTGAAGTAAATTTAAAGAGCTGCAGTAGCATGTCTGGCATGCTGTTATCAAAATTCTTCTGTCAAGAATTTTTATGACATGAGACATATTAGAGTAGGGAGAAGAAATACACAGAGAAGATCTACCCAAAGGAAATGACAAGAAAAATAGTGTGTTGTAAGTATTCCAAGCCAGAGGGCAGGAACAAAAATCCCCAGGGAAATGGCATTCTGCCAGAAATGTTGCCAGATCTTTCACATGATGAGGTTGCCTTATCCCGTTTGTGTAAAGATGTGAAAGGAGGTATTAACCAAGTTTGCGGGATGACTGAGAGTCCCAAGAATGTCTTCATGGGAATGTAAAAAAAATGCAAGTATTGTCCTGAATTGACTCCTCCCATTTACATGTCACTGTAGAGCTCTAGAGATCATTAGAAATTACATTTTTAAGCCTGAGGGGCTTTTGTATGTGTGTTAGCATGAGTTGTTAATCTGTGCTGAGTTCTGAACACCTGATTTGGGAGCCAGGATGTTCATGGCTGGCTAGGGGTTTTTGCATTGGCTGTAGGCACACTGAGCAGATTGCCTGGTTTATACAGCAGGGTAGCAGTGCAACCAAAATCACTGAAAGACCTATTTGGTTGTTTCACAGATATGAATGGAACTGATTTTGTAATGAAGCTCTAGAATGGGTTTAAATGCATGTAATCCAGGAGGGGCTGGAGGAATATTTCCAGGAGTAGAGAATAAATACTCTATCATCTTCTACAGTGCATGAGCAATGAAACTAAATTCCTAATTGAGGGTAATTAAATGTAATCTTAAAAAGATAATAAATAAGTAGCACTTCATTAATTTCAGCACTGCCCTGTTTAGACTAAAGTTTTAAATGTATCAAAATGTATTTTGTATTTGCATAATTCAGCAGGTGCTCTTTTAATGGAACAGGTGCAATTTTCATGATGGAAAAGATGCTTTCATTTTGAGTAACCTGGGACGTGGTGACTCTTTTTAGAGTGCATCTGCTTGCAATGTGAATTTTGGTGTAGGATACATATTTTTGAGTTTGAGCAAAAATTAATTTTGTCTTCAGGAGGAATGTGCTATTGTGTTACTCCCTTGTCTCCTTTGTAAACTGCTTACACATTAAGTTACATGAAGCTGTGAAAAGATTATGTCTGATGGAAATGATAGAATCTACATTTCCATCTAAATGAAAGCAGAAATTTGCTGTGGAGACAGCTTTTCCTGTAGATTCTATTTATCTGCTCGCTTTCTGCAAACAGTGGAGGCATACAATTGCTGTTAGCTTCACTTTCTTATAGCGCAGCAAATGTCAGATATGAATCCAGGATGACTCTTCACAGTTTAGTACATCTATACTGGTCACAGGAAAAAATGTATAGAATTAAAAATAGGACAGGGCAATTTCAGTTTATTATGTTTTGATATTGTTCCTCTGGTACTGAGTTGCCATAAATGCTATTTTTGCTAGATTAAAAAACAAAAAAATTACACATAAGTTGACCTTTCAAGTTGACAAAAATTACTAAATTATGAAATACTACATACCAGTTCTCCTCAAAAGTTTAAAGCACTGTCTTGAAATTAATGGTAGATTCTTAAACACAATACAGTCTAAACCACATAGGAAATAGACCAGTATCAAAACCAGTAACATTTAGTGAACAATCAAGGTCAACTTTTTGTATTAAAACTTTTTATAAGAGAATTAAGTACTCTGTCATTAGGCTGAGAAGAACCAGAGGCATTGATCAAGGTATAGGGAAATTTTAGTAAGTTAACTCACCTCAGTTATTTCAAAGATGTGTCATAGTTTTGGTGCCATTATTTCTGGTTAACTGTTGTCACTAATGATTTTTCTTGCCAGTCTATCTCTTGGCAATGAAATGAAGGAAGGAAGGAGGACTGGTCTGGTGGCATTTTCTACCTGTAGCCTGAAAAATTGCTCTGTTGCACAGAGAACAGCCCTGGTGCTGATAAATTTGCCTGTGATGAGTAGTTCACCAGCAGTGATATTCTGTGAAATTTAAAAAAAAAAAAAAAGATATCCCATTAAACAGAGTTCTTGAGTTAAAAGAAATACTGCACATATATTTTAATATTTAATGTAGTATGCTTGTATCCTCCTAATCAAACATTGCGGTGTTAAAATTGCTTTTTCATCAATTGCTTTTTTATTTTATTTTCCCCTAATCATACCAATGCTAACAAGACCTATCTCATTAATTCCATATTATTTTATAGTGTTAAATCAGGAAGCAGCATTACAAAACTCTTGTAGCTGGTATTTTTCATTTGAATGGTGCAGCAAACTCTGGGAAACTGGATGCTACTCATGCGGATAGTTTTCTGAAGAAAAATAACACCTCAGATGTGTAAGTGGAATAACTGGAATAAATTGTTCCAGTATTTCAGGTGAACATGCAATGCTTTACTCAAATGGACAGACTGAGGTATATTTAACCACAGTTTGTTATTTCTTGGTATAGGTAATGAACTTTTTCAGGTGATTGTTTCAAAAGTGAGGTAATCTACCTGAAATGTGCACATGGATTCTGCAGAAAGGGTTTTTATTTTGTGAACTTTGGCAGAAAATGCACATTTTATGCACACTTACTCAGTGTCACACGTTCATTATGTGCTGTGAATAATGAAGTGCTGTGAGACATAGTTTACCTTCCAAATAACCGATCCCTTATCCATAGTAGGAGGGTTTGAACTAACCAAATTTACAAAACTTTTTTTAGTGTAACATACATCATCATTTGTCTTTAGAAACTAAGGAGACAGGCACATTATGAAAATTAAAGAAAAGGAAATCAAAAGACTCACTGTTGGGGCCAGTGTCAACATTGTGTGTATGCTGTAGTGTGGAGTTCTTGGTATAATACATCTTTATCCAAGCATCCATCAGCATCACTCTTTATGGTGTTTCTCAGTCCATACTCAATTGCTTTGCCCTTTTTCTATCATGGAAGAGAAGTAATGAGTGGCTTTAGGACGGGTTCTCAGCATGAGGGCCCAGGAGAATTATGCCTGGAAGTGACTGGACGATGTGGAGTTAAGGAAGCATCAGTCAAAAGGGAGATATCTTTATTCTCCAAACAAACATCTTTGCTTTTTCTCTATGGAAAATAGTGAGGCTCTTTGAAAATGCCTTTAAACGAGAACAGCAATGTATGTGATACTTAAAAATGCATTAATTGTTTTCCGGAGTTGCAGTCAGGGAGACAGCAAATGTGCTAGTCCTTTTGTGAACCCTCTCACAGCAATAACTCGAGTGCTCTGCCTTTCATCTGCAAAGTAAGGGGGAATTACTATGCTGTTTCCACTGGTCAAAAATGATGCCTAGAGGGATTAAATGAGAGGGGTATGGGCAGTATCTGGTATGTGAAGACACAAAAATACACAGATTCTTCCAAAACCATTGTTCATTGTTTCTTCCTGAGGAGAGTGATTCTGATACATATTCTTTTTTCTTTATCAGTGATTTAAAAAAAATTATTGTTACTATCTTATCTTTTTTTAGCTTTGAAGTGAATGCCAGAAGGATATTTAACTCTACCATTTTGAAATTATAAACATAGATAAAATTACAATAAAGGTGTACGGTTGACCAAGGCTAGTGTGCCAGTTTGTGTGATTTCTGAATCCATAAAGCTGAAATGACTGCAAAATGTAGATACACAGAGATTTTAAGGAAAGACTTTTCACTTTCCATATTCCAGTTTCAAGCTAAATTGAAGCGAGATTTAGGTTACTTTCATTCTGAATATCTGCAGTTTGGAGCAGTAGTCAAATGATATTTGTGCAGAGCCATTGCTACCATCTGGAGGTGAGCAGTATTGCTGAGCAGTTGCCAGCTCAGAAGGCTAACTCAGATTTGCAGATATCTTCGTGAGACACAAAGCACTAGGGAAGTTCATTTTAGAAGCAGTTTAGTGTTGTTTTACTGATTGTGATACTATTGCTATATTTACTTTAAAACAAATTCATTATAATTCAAATTCTGATACAATTCCTAATGTAAAAGATAACTTTGTCATATAATTTAAATAAAAAAACTAATTCTGGATAACCCATGTTATGTAGAATGTGTTTATATGTATTTATATAAATAATTTGGATTATTAATATGTAAAATTGAGGTAGGAATATATTAGAATTGTTTTCTGTAGTGAAAACATGGATGATTTAAGTTTAAATACAATGATTGGAGATTATTCAAGCGAGTGTGGTATATGGCATTTATGTTGACTTCAGGTATTTTTCTTATATTGAAATGGAGACAGCTACTTGTTCACAGATCATCTTTGATTTGAAGTGACACCTCTCTCTGATTCCTAATTGAATTATCTTTCATCTCTCATGTTTGACATCACTTGCTGTGTAATTCTGCACTCTTCAGGCAAGTGAGAGAATTTTTTTGTGTGACAGTGCAAATTTTTCTAGAGGTAACAGAAATGCTAGCTGCCAGAAAGTGGAATAGTACTGCATCTGTCTGAGACTTAGTCTTTGGAAAAAATAGGAAAAAGGAAATGCGGGAATGATTTTAATGCTTAGCAATTCAATAATTTTGGAAATTGGGAGTCTGATTTTGGCAGGAAAAAAATACGTAATTTTTGTATTTTCAGGTTTTTTATTTTCATCTCCTTAGACCCTGCTTCTGTTTCCCCTTTTACTTTGTGCATGCATCATGTATTTGTGAGTGCAAGTGCATGTGTAAAAACGTACTCAGACAAGCCGTGTAAGTTCTAGTAATCTTAAAACCAAAATGGCACAGAACTGCTCAGTCTTTCCTTGTCTTGGAAACGGAGTAATTCTGCAATTATTCTTCTGAAAGTCAGATCTGATTTGTTTCATGATGACTTAAATTTATTATGCTTTTTTTCATTTTTGAAAAAAGATCATATTTGGGATTTTTGAGAGCATGGGCAACTTGCTTTCTACAAGCACATGTAGAAAGAGGCTTCATGTTTGTTGAGTCATACATAGTATGGCTTGATGTGCCTTTGAAAGTAATGGGTTGCTTCACAGAGAACGACTGAAATGTCCAGGGAATGGTAACAACTTTTATGAGCACTGCAGCATAAATGCAAAGCATATATATAAGCTTATTTTGAAAAAAATATTTATGTGCATCTTGTATCTTGGACATACTCTTCTCTTAAGGGTTGGAGGGGATGGTAGTTCTGAATGCCAACTGCAGCACTGCCATATGAGGGCAACTAGAAGCGTGTCGTGGTTTGAGAAGTTTTCCGGGATATGATGTGGTCACCAATAGGTGTTCAGATTTTAATACTGGCACCTGGTGTGGCCATTGGGGACATTGGATACACCTCTGAGAACACAGGGGTTAAAAAGCAGAGCACTCCTGGGGGAAGCTCTCTTGGGTTCTGGTGAGGAAAGAGTTCGGATCTCTCCCCCGTTCAGCTGCTACCGGCTGGGCAGGGGAGGGGAAGCCATGCGGCTGGGTGAGGTAGGCCGGGCCTTGGACAGCGATGGGAGGTGAAGAGGCCCCCCGAGGATGGAAGGGTGGGAGGGAGAAGCACCAGGAGGCATCGGGCAGCCCCCCAGGAGAGAGTACAGCCTGTGCTTGGGACTGTGCTATCTTGAAACTCGATAACTTGTGCCGGCAGCGCAGTCGAGAAGAAGAAGCGGGGGGGGGGGGGGGGGGGTTGTGTGTGTGCAGCGAGTAGGTGTCCGGCCGCTTGTGGGAGCTTTGGACGAGCAGAGCCCGAGCTTTTAACCCTTTTTCAGACAATGAAGGCTTTGCAGAACATTAACCTTTCCTAGAAGAGAGATAGAGATTAAAGGGAAGAAGGAAATTTGCAAGTGTGAAGGTCTGGGAAAGTGAAAGATGTCGGGAGAGTAGAGGAGAGTCTTAGGTGGGAAGAGATGATGGAGTGGCCTTAGCTGGACTCTTCTTGTTATAACCATGGACAGAACCATGTTTCCTGTGACACAGAGACTGCATCCAGGGGGAATCAATGGCTCAGAGCCAAGAGGGTTGGTACCCCTTGGCCCCAGGGGGTGAAATCTGGGGGGGACAGATGTCCCAAAGGTGAGAGACTGTGCTCTTTTTGGAATGGGACAAAGCATCCTTGAAAGGAAAACCCTAGAAGCAGCTCTGGTCCATGTGCAGTGGTGAGAGCACTGGGCGTGGAAGGAAGAGGTCACAATGACAGATGATCTCCGGGTGGTGCCATGAGTGACATGGAAACACACGAGGTTTCAACTGTGTTTGCTGGGGAAGCCTCTGGCACAAGAAGGACTCCTCTCCTCTTGATGAACTGAGAATTGATTGTCTGAAGGGTGGTGATGGACCAAGAGTTGGTGATTTGGGGGATAGATGTATTGGAAATTTGATGGGGGGAGTAGGAAATGTTTTTGGGAAGTTTTCATTTTCCCTGTGTGTTTCTTGTTATTTAAAGTTGCAGTTTAGTTAATAAAGTTTTCTTTTCTTTATTTCTAAGTGGGGGCCTGCTTTGCTTGTTCCTGTTCACATCTCACAGCAGACACCAGGGAGCATATATTTTCACTGGGGCACTGGCATTGTGCCAGACTCAAACCATGACAAAGTGGAAGGCAAAACAATGCATCGAGGAAAGGTAGCTAAGGTCAGCATATACTTTATTTACTGTGACATTTCAAATCAATAAAAAATCACAAGATGGATGAGGTTTGCAGGGACTTCTGGAGACAGATCAGTCAAACCTCTTGCTCTGAGGAAGATTGCTTGGGACAATGTCAGAGCAGTTTTCAGGTGTCTTCAGAGACACTCCCTGGGCAACTTATTCCAGTGTTTGGCCTGGGTAAAGTGGCTCATTCTTGGTACCAAAATTGGCCAGATAGAAACACAGGTTCTTCTAACACCATTTTGAGTATTAGAAATCAGGCATACATCCTCTCAGTGACCAGCGTTTTGCTGGTCACTCAGAGGATCCTTCCTGCAATCAAGTGCCTTGAGTGTCAGGTAAACAGAGCTTTTAGCATGAACAATGATTACATATTCATCACCTATCCCTGATTACCTAATGTATATGTATTACTGTATTTTACAAACCACACCCCTTGTCAAAGTCCTTATGTGGCCCTTCTCAGGTCTTTTTTGGTGGTCTTTAATGTCCAGTGTCCTTTTTAAGTGGCTTTTCCTCATACCCAGCTTTTGAGTTAGCACAGTGTTGTTGGTTTGTATAACTTCTGCTTTGTCAGCCTTGCAGAGCTGAGCTGGCATCCTGCTTGTGTTTTGCACAACTCCTGTTTGCCTAAGTTACATCCTTTCTCTATTTCTCCAGTGTTGTGCTATTCTGTTTGACTGTCCTTATGAGAGTAAAATGCTGTTCTGTTCCACTGCTCTTATCAAGTCTCCCCTTCTCTGGAGACTAAATTCCTTAAGGGAGCTGGTCTAATATCTGTATTTCATTTTATGTGTACAACATTACAACAGCTGAATCACAATGCAGACTAAAACACACAGAGCAATTGTTATTGCTTGTTATTATTATGGTGACAATTACAAACATGTATTAAAAGTCCAGGTGGGTAACCATGAAGTAGGTTTGATCCAGATTTCTTCAGATCCCCAGGAAGTGTCCGCAGGAAGTGTCATCTTGAGCTGTGCTTTGTCAAATTTGTGTTTGTTTCCAGATTTCCTGGACATCTGTAGACACTCTACCATTTTGATCAATATATACAGGGCAACTGATGTTAATGACAGTGCATACTTCTTGTGATGCCAAGAGAAAATCTAGTGCCATTTTTTTTTTTGTAAAGTGACATGTGACAAGCTCTTAACTTCTTTCTGCAATGCAGTAATGACATCTATAGTATGATTTTCTCTATATATTTTATATAAATTTTTTAATCTTTTATATGTATATCTTTTTATATAAAGAAAATTTTCTTAATCCATTATTGTTTTCTCCAATTCACTTACTCCTAGCCAGGCTAAAAACCACCATACAAAGCTATAGAATGTTGTCACAGCAGTAGCTTGAGTGCTCTGCTCTTGGTCGCTCAGTTACGGCATTTAAGGTGCATTTTATGCACTCCAAATAGCTTCTTATCCATAGTCCTGTGGGCACCTGGTCTTTATCAATTATTGTTATGTTAAGGACTAAGGCTTTGAAAGTACAAATGCCTTTCCAGCCTAGGGGCAACACTTTATGAGTTTTATTCCCACATATCCAATAACATCCTGTTCCATTTGATATTGGCCAAGGATGGTTTACTTTGGTTCATATGAAGTGTTTGAGTGCACTGTGTGTGATTTCCAACAGAAGTTCTGATTTCAGTGTCCTGTTCCTTTAGGGGGGTTACATCTTTGCACATATGTACAATCCTAAGAGATGTTGGCGAGTGCTTGCACACTGACTGGTTTGTCTACTTCTTGGTAACAGAAGTAACCATATTAATTTCTTCTGGAACTCAGTTGCTGTAAATGGTTAAATGGTTTCATTAAAAAAACTGTTACACAACCCCATAAAAACAGGTTGGGGCAATATATTTCTAGGATGAAAAGAAGTGTAAAAATAAGACAATTACTTCCTTCAGTCCTTGGAAAACTTAGAGTCTAAATCCCTCTGCTGGCAATTCATTGTTTGTAGGTGACCCATTGTGTTTGTAAGAAACAACTGATAAACCCAGAAGGATTTGGCATGATTGCAGTAGTTGCTTTTCAGAGAAGAGAACATAAGAGAGTTTTTAATTTGTGATAAAACAAGGGAGGATAATGACATGGGAGAAAGGTGGAGAGAGCAATGTAGCAGAACTGGCAAGGAAGCTGTGGTTTCTTTCTTGAAAAATGTTTATCATTTTAGTGGAGAAATGGAGAACTTGGTTTTATTTTCTTTTTTGCTGTACTTTTGCTGTACTGTCTTAGGCTCTGCAAGTGGTGCTGCAAAAGTAAAATTTTATATTGTATTTAAATCAATAATTGGAGCAAGAGCAAACTCTTGCTCCAAAATCAGGATATGGAGGCAGATGGAAAGAGGAGCAATTTGTTGGAAACTCTTCTGTTTGTTTTTTTTTTACTGCCAGACATTCTTTGTCCCTCTTTCATGCTGTGGAACCAATGCACATGCCAGTGTGCATTTTGGATAGCATTTTATGTGTGGCAGCAAAAGTTAATGTGCTAGGGCTTGAAGTTATGACTCTGAAATAACAAGAATAAACCAGGTATTGAAATGCCTTTATTTTGTGTCTTCATGCTTTGGCTTTAGTATTACTTTAAAAAGAAGAAAGGGTTTAATAGGAAGAAAGAGATAAAACTGGTTTCTTGTTGAAATGGTATAGCACTGGATACATGTTCTGAGATATTTCCATCATGCAATATTTTTTTTCTTGCAGAGGACCCATAATCACATAATAAAATATTAATAGCACTACTCTTAAAAGATTTAGCTCCTAGCATGAGCGTATGTAAATACAGTGTTCAAAGTATGTAAGAGATTAAGCTTTTGTATCTACTGTGAATGTATAATTGATTTACTTTTTCGAGTCTTAAAATTATAAGTGGTGTTCCAAGTGTGTGCTGTAATTGGATCCTACATAGAGAGATATGTTAAAAACGTTTTTGCAAAAGCTTGTGTATACTAAGAAATATAATTACTCTACTTTGTATTTTGGACAGGAATGTGTTTATTGTTCATGAACTCCAGAGGGCTGGGGAGTTTCTTGCATTCTGACTTCCTTTACTGTATTTTCTTAGGACACATTTTATGCAAATAACTAATCTAAGAATATTTGCCCTGGCATACAGAACTACAGATGCATTTAATGTCTTTATGGTGATTTTCTTGCCTCAGCTTCCCTCAAAACTCTCAGGAAAAAAATCCACATAGCTTGCAAAGTACAGCAGTAGAGCACAAAATCTTAATTTATGTATGTTTATTCAATGCATATGTTATAGCTATTGAATCAACAGAGGATTGATTGGCTAGTAATGGCTAGTCCAAACAATACTATAAGGTCCAGCTTTGTATTTTTCTTACTTATTTTGCTTTAGTGGGCCAGGACTAGATATGAATGTAATTGCAACTGTAATTCTTAAAATCATCAAGTAATTTGGATTGGAAGGAACCTTAAAGACTATCAATTTCCAACCCCCTTGTATGAAAGAATTATTTTTCAGCCAGTTTGGTTTTTTTGTCGTTTTGGGGGTTTTTGGTATTTTTTTGTTTGTTTGTGTATTTTGTTTTGTTTTGTTTTGTTTTGTTCTTAAAGGAATCTTGGTAATTATTATACTGAAATTGTCATATTGAGCTCCTATCCAACATCAAGGGCCAGATTCCTTGATGTTGGGCAGTAGGTCTGAGGTGGGGGAGTGGGATGTGGCCTTTTCTTAGTTCAGTAGGTATGATGTTATATATACCTTACATGAAACTTTTAGTAACATTAGCTATTGCAATTTTTTTTCCTCTCCAGAGAACAAATTCATTTGGAACTAGTAATGCAGATTTCCCCCCTGGGGACCCTGGAATGTACCAGTTGGATGTTACACTAAGAAGAGGACAGAATCTAGCTGCTCGGGACCGTGGAGGTAAGTGAGCTGGTGAACACTGCCTTAATAATTGGGAAGTTGCATATTCATTGGGTAAATTTATATGTGGGTACTGAAATTAAAATATGCTGGGCAGCATAACTAGTGATTGGACAGCGGCTGGATGTGACACCATGCAGTCACATGCTCTGAGCCCAGCCATCCAGACAGTTCCTAACCCATTTTAACCTCCCAGTGAGGAGGGCATCTGCCTAAACCATGGATTGCCAGGTTCTCCAGGAAAATGCTGTGGGAGACAGTAAGAAAGGCTTTGCTGAAATCCAGGTACACAACCTTTCCATCATCCACCAGTACACAACCTTTCCATCATTTACAGCCTTTCCATCATCCACCAGGCATGTCACTTGGTCATAAAACGAGATCATGTTGGTTAAACAGAACCTGCCTTTCTTAAACCACTATTGTCTGGATTTGATCCCTTGATTGTCCTGTATGTGCTGTATGATCACACTCAAGAGAATCTGCTCCATAACCTGCCAAGGTACTGAGGTCAGGCTGACATGCCTGTAGTTCCCTGTATCCACTTTCCAGCCCTTTCTGTGAATGGGCAACATGTTTGCTAATCCCGAGTCATCTGGGACCTGATGATAAATAAATGATAGAGGGCAGCTTGGTGAGCTCTTCCACCAGCTCCCTCAGTACTCCTGGGTAAATGCCATCTGGTCCCCTAGACTTGTGACTGCCCAAATGGCTTCACAAGTCACTAATTCCTCTTGCATTACAAGATGTTTATTCTCACCCCTGTCTACCAGCTCAAGGGCTAGTTTCCCTGAGAATAATTGGTCTTACTGGTCTTACTGTTACAGACTAAGGCAAAGACGGCATTAAGTACCTCAGCCTTTTTCTCATCCTTGGAAACAGTGTTTCCCCTTGCATTCAAAAAAGGATTGCGGTTTTACTTGGCCCTCCTTTTCTTGTTAATAATTTATAAAAACACTTTTAATTTTCTTTCACAGCAGTGGACAGATTGATTTTGGGCTTTTTTCTCTCTAATTTTCTCTTTACATGACATAATGACTCTTTCTTAGTTGCCTGCCCTTTCTTACAAAGGTCATAAGCCCCTTTTTTTTCCCTTGAGTTCCAGCAAAAGTTTTCTGTTGACAAGGCTTCCCTGACAGCTCATCTCCCAGCGCATAGGGACATTTGACTTCTGTATCTATAATATTTTCTTCTTAAACTGTGTCTGGCCTTCCTGGACCTCTTTATTTCCCAGCAGACTCTCTGAACCAATTTCAGAACAGGCTGAAGTCCACTCTCCAGAAGTCCAAGGCAGAGGTTTTGTTCCTTACTTCACCAAGAATTAGAAACTCTGTCACTATGCCCAAGATGGGCATTCTGACCACCACATCTCTCACCAATTCCTTCCCTACTCACAAAGAGCAGATCTAGTGGAATCTCAGTGCTGGTAGGCTCCCTTGCCAGCTGTGACAGGAAATTCCACACACTCCAAGAATCTCCTAGGCTGCCTCCTCTCTGCTGTGTTGAGTTTCCAGCAGACATCCAGCCAGTTAAAATCTGCTACAAGAGCAAGAACTAGCAATTGGGAAATGTCAGCCAGCTGCCTATACAATGCTTCATCCACCTCCTCATCATGGCTTAGTGGTCTGTAAGAGACTCTCACAAGGATGTCTGCCTTGTTGGCTCCCCCTGAATCTTGAGCACTCAAACTTAACCATCACTATTCTTGAGCTGTATACACTGAAACACTCCATGATATACAGAGCCACCTTATCACCTCTTCTTCCTCGCCTGACCCTTCTGAAGTGCTTCTAAACAGCCACAGCAGCACTCCAGTCAAACAAGTCATTCTACCATGTTTCTGTAATGGTGACTTGTCTCACAGCTTTTCTACTGCAGAATGACCTCCCGTTCCTCCTGTTTGTTATCCCTACTGGGGTCATCTGCTTTAGCTATGTTATCAATTTCAACTCTGACACTGGTGTGAGCCCTGCTGGGCTCATATTTAGTGAGCAATGTTTTATCCCCTTCTCCCTCCAAACCTACTTTACAGCACTCTCAATCAACCCTTCCAACTCACAGGCTAGAACCATTTTTCCTCTTTTAGATGTTCCAAGGCTGTCAGCAAAAGACTGATTTTTCCCTCTCTTGTCTTTCAACTCAATGCCACTCCCACCTTAACCATGCAGAAGTTCCTGGTACAGTCAAGGGATGCTTCATTGCCAAACTGCCTACATGAAGTCAAGACCTAAGAGAATTCCTGAGGTTGTAGAGTGGTTCCAAGGAGCAGGGCAGTGGGCACACCATAATGTAGTGTCCATACACAGGATTAATTTAAATACATGATCTTTGACTTCAAAATCATCACCACTGTTTGAATAACCAAGGAACAAATTAGTTGTGCTAGACAAAATGTTTTTGGGCCACTGAAATTCTGCCCCAGGAATTACAGGTGTGAATGAAGGTTACACACGAGACCACCCTTTTCCGCTGTTGTAGTTTTTTGAAACAAGGAGATATTAACTTCAGGTAAAGAGTACTGACATCTTGTGGCTGGATGAAATAATGCAAAGAATGCTGCTCATAACCCTTCTAATTTATGTTTAGAAGATCGTGTTGCAGTTTTAAAAAAAGGTATTTCTTTTGGATGTATTTTCCAGTGGATACGAATGCAGAGTTCTAAAATCTGCTGGTCTCTTGAAAAGCCCTAAAAGTTAAAGGAAAAAAAGAAGCCTTGTCTTACAATTTTGCTGCTATTAATGATGCAGTTGTGACTGAAGCTGGAGTTACTGTTTATTTTAAGATAGTCTTTGGTAAGTTAGTTTCACATGCACTCCTGGATGACTGCAAGTCCCTATGCCCACCGACCCTGAGACTCCTCCTCTCACAGGTGGTTCAGTCCTTGTGACGCTTCCACATACACGTCCTATGCATATGGCATTCATATGGCATATTTAACATTTTGTCATACCCATCAGGGTTGTTTTTCTGATCACACTTGTTAATCAGTTGTTTGAAGAGGCTTTGTACAGTGCTCTCTGGTGAGTAGGTGATTATTGCAGAAGATATGTTGAAGGCTTTGTGGACAGACTTTAGAGTTAATTTTCTCATTGTGAGTGCTGTAGGAAGTGAGTCTATATGGAGAAGAAAAGCTTGGACACAATAAAGTAATTGAAGACTTACACTGGTGGCATCGGTGGAGTATGTGCCTTTTCAAAGGCACAACATAATTAGTTTAATGTTTTTACAGGAGAAATTTTAACTTTATAATCTAATTTTTGTTGCATTAATATAATATACTAGCCCTAGTATAGGACATAATTCTGTTAACTAAAACAAGTACTGCCAGTATTTCATGATGTCTTTGAGAATAGATTGCAAACAACAGAAAGTGAGGCAAGTGCACATTTGATGTTAATGGAGTCAGTTAACTGAGTATTGACACCCTGGAAAGTAATAGATTGTGGCAATAAACTAGTCTATTCAACTGATGTGGTTTTGAATTTGACTATCTATAGAAATTTAGTTCTGTTTGAAGTAATTTAGTCTCCATTTCCTTTCTGTATTACAAAGACAGAATTAACAGTATAGATATGTGTCTTTACCAGGAACAAGTGATCCATATGTCAAGTTCAAACTTGGAGGAAAAGAAGTATTTAGAAGTAAAACAGTACACAAGAACCTCAATCCTGTGTGGGAAGAAAAGGCTTACATTCTTATAGATAACTTAAGAGAACCATTGTATATAAAGGTAAGACACCAGCTTACATATGTCTGATAAATTAGAATAGAAGAATTACTGGAAGAATTCAGGCTTTGTGATTTTCTGTATACTGGAAAATTTATTGTGCAATAGTGAAGACTACAGACTAGTTAGAGTGAAAATAATTTAAGTTTTGTCTATAGAATGATGATGCCAACATTTTTAAAAGTGGCAAATACAGGCATTTTTGTTAACTTCAGGTCATAATTGTTTTATATTTCTTTAGTGTGATTTTAGCAGAAGAACAGAGAAAGTAAACTGTATTTCATGACCCATTTCATTTATGGAAATATCACTGCATAATGATGATATGAACCATAATCTGTCCCATTAAAAGCAATTCGATGCTGAGGTCAGTTTTTGAGAATTTATTGAGATGTGTACCTGATCCTCCGAAGTTTTCTAATTTTTCAGTTTGTGTGGAACACAGTGAGTTTGCTTCTATGTTTCATGCCATTTTCTTCTCTTACAATTTTTACATTGTAGCTCTTCCTAGTAAATCACAGATGAGGATGATTTTGTCATATTCGAGGCACCAATTATTCTGAAATATCAGATTGCTTGAGTTTAGATCAAAAAGTGGCCAGCAATGTCCTGACTAATAAGCAGCAGAGCCACTGGTATTTCTTAGATGTTGGTATTGGGATGAAAACCATAAAAACCGTGATGATTGTTTTATGCTCCCACAGAAGAGAAAGGTGCTTTTCTTGTCCTGGTAGTTTATGGTGATGCAAAAGTGATTCTTAGTTGTGTAAAACAAAGTAGATAAAAATTATTTTCCCAAAAATGTATTTAGAAATCAGTAGTGCTAGGATTCAAAATAAAACATGCATGCATTGAAAATAATATGGGAAGCATGGAAACTTGGCTTACCTATATAATTCTCTTAGTTGATCTGAAATTACATGATGTTTTAGATCAGTATCAGTCTTAATCTAAAATTCATGACAGAATTTTAAACTGAAATGCCAAATTGTAGATTTTTTTTTTTGTAGAGCAATGCCACTTAAACCTCTCTTAGGTATTAATCAATATTACATTTCATGCTGCTCACATAAAGTACATAGTTACTAGAAAAGCTTAAAAGCTAAACAGAATCCTCAAATGGAATTTTCATGCCTTTATTATGTTCAGTGGCTCAAAAGGAATGCACAGGTGAAAGAGAGAGGAAGATGCAAAGACTTGCAATGTAGCCACCTGTTTTAGTTTATTTATGCCAAGTATCAGCCCTGCAGTAGGGTTTGTATTTTTTTCCCTAGGAAAGTGTGTCAAGTGGTATGTCTAGCATGCTTGCACTCTAAACACAGTGTGTGAAGTAATTTAGGTTTTATAGCTCATTCAGATATTTTAAGACATGATTGAGTTTTACTAAGCTAAAAGTACTTACTTGGTATTTTTACCATGATAATTTGTAGAGGGAGAGAGAAGGAGTAAACAATTTTGACATTGCACCATAAACTGAGATTTCATATTATGTTTTCTTTTCCCAGTGGAATGACTAACAGATATAGAAAATGCAAGGGTGAACACTCAGGCAGATTGATGCATGTGAGAGACTTGTGCTCACATCCTTGTATCCAACCCATGGAGTTGTGCAGCTGTGCTGTAGCCTTTGTCCAAAGGATTTCTGTTACTACTATCTTAACCCTGTCCATATTAAGTTATTTGCAGAAGATCAACTGTTTTGCATTCAGGAATAGCTTCTGTAGTACAATAGTAGAAGTACTTATATTAGAGTTGAAGACCTTGAATCTAGTCCTGTCATATTCTCTATTTTCTCTATTTTCTCCTTAACACATCACACTCTTACTTAGCTGAAGATATGTTCTCAGAAAACCTCATATTTACCCAAAAAAGATAATTTACCTTAGAAGTTGACTTTGATAATCGATCTTTTCCCTTTTTTTGGATTTTTTAAAATTTGTGTTGTATCTTTTCTTTGTTGCTGTCCCTCTTTTTTGGTTTTTTTTTTTTTTTTTCCCTGCAATAACTGCCTCTGGATTATTTGCTTTCCTTTCTTCAGACTTAGGAAGTTATAACCCATCTCAAGTAATACCTTCTGATGTACTGGCCAGATTCATGTCTGGATGTCAGTAAATTTATCAAAGTATTCTCTCTTTTAGGTAGCAAATTAAGAGACAGACTTCTCCTAGTAAAGTATTAATTGTCATTGTTTCTTTACACATACCCCTTCAGTTTTAATCTTAGATTGTAATGTTTCTAACCCTTGAAAATTACATAGCCTTCAAAATGTACAATTATATTATTTCAAATACTGATGCAAGTGTTATAATAAAAGTGGAAGCACTTTCCATAACCATATCCTACCCTCCTGCTTCCACTTTGCAGGATTCATAAAGGAAACAATGTATAAGAAATCAGTGATTCTGCTTAGCTTTATTAATTGTTTTGATCTTCCTTCTTTCAGTGTCTGTGTTTATAAAAATTTTTCTTTTTTTTTTTTTTAATTGCTGTCATTCACATGCGAACTGTACACTAGTGTCTCTATATGATGCAGTCTGATTTATAAACAAGCAGTTTCAGACTTGATTTTCTGGCCAGAAAGTTTCAAGTTACTTTCAGGTAGTCCTGATTCAACAAGAGAGAGGCATGAAGCTACAGCTCTGGAAAAAGAGTTTCAAGAATGATTCATAGTCAGAAAAGCTCTAAAGAAAGAAATATTTCAAGTACCAAATAATGCTTTTGTGCATCATAGGTATTTGATTATGACTTTGGACTTCAAGATGACTTCATTGGTTCAGCATATTTGGATCTCACATCATTGGAATTAAACAGGTATGGCACAAACAAGCCTATGGAATAGTTATATATTTTTATTTGATAATATCATGTTTGTGGAGTTGTAAGTAAAACATTATGCTAAAAAATAATTACAGAAACCTACACAGCATAAAACGAACTAAAGAAAACCACTTATGTTTAAGAAATTATTGTATTATGAATGTTAATTTATTAGCTGATTATGCACATTTTCACAGTGTCTATGGAGAGGTTGGCTTTACAATCATGTTAATCTTGATTTCTTATTAGCTTCATTCACAGCATTACCCCCTAATGTTTGAAATTTTTTGATGTTTTTGACCCATTGTTGTTACATTTTTTATTTAATTACTTCAGTACATGTAATACAGTACTTAAATGCAGAGTAAAAGTATTTAGTCTTTTTTATAAGAATTCAGCAGAAATACTTTTAAGTAGAAATAGCGCAAATTTGTGCCACTGTTTTCCAAGTAGCTTTGTATTAATTCAGATGCTTTCAATTCTTATGATTGAGAAATTTCATTATCGGAGAGTCTGAAATCCAAGTTAATGCATAGGTTTTGTCTCCTAGGCAAACAGATGTTACTTTGAGTCTGAAGGATCCTCATTACCCTGACCATGATCTGGGAAGTATATTCCTGTCAGTCCTGTTGGCTCCAGGAGACCAGCGAGAAGCGGTAATTTTATGTATTTTAATAAATGTCATCACTCCTGTGATTGATCTCTGGTTGGATGACATCAAGCACAAGAGTAAATATCAAATTATGAGATTAATTTGACTTTTCTAATTCTTTAGATAACACTGAGCGATGTTTCTGGTGTAATATAGCATATTTCACCTGAGTTGAATCCTCCCTTATATAGTTAATAAGAAGGGATTCAGATGGATCAGATAAAGTCAGTTGTAGGTGAATAATGGTGATTAATATGGAGAAACATCAGTAAACCATTGGTTAAAGAATTTTGGACCTAGTCTGCTATTTCTAGATAAGAGTATTTGAATCATATTCCATGTGAAAAATTAAGTTGAAAAAGGTAGTGTTTCTGCTTTTTGGCACCTAATGTTAAAGGATTATTTGATGCTTTACAATTTTTTGAATTTACATTTCAATTACAAAATTGTATAATTTTCTAAGTTTATTGTAATTCCTTCATCTTACTTTTCTGAGCTGCATAGCTGTAAGTGAAAATAGTTTCCAGGTTTCTAGATACTCGTAATTGTGACAAACTCTATTATAATTGCCTTGGTTTGAAAAGACAGGTGTCTGCTAAGGAAGGCAGGAGTCTCCCTTGAAATGAAAAATGCAAACCCCCTTCTTCTGAATTACTATAATTTTGAAATTATGGGGGCTCTCAGGCAAAGATATGGGAGTAGGAATAACAGTTCTTTATTAGGAAAAAAATTTTAAAAATGCAGTAATACAGGACAACACTGACAGAGTCAGAATACAGCCTGACACCCTGTGGGTCAGGGTGTTGGTAGCAGTCTGATCCTGGAATGACAGATGTGGTTCTGTTGGAGCAGTGATGCTGTAGAAGGGTGTAGTTTTCTTCTGAAGGTCCAGTGGTGGTATAGATGGGCCTGGTCTTCTTCTGGGAGTCCAGTGGAAAAGAAAGCTGCTCCTCGGGGAATCGAGAGGGAAAAGGCTGCCTGTGGTGTTCCAAATCTCAGATTATATCCAGGTACGAATTGGCTCCTCCCTCTGGGCAGAGCATCTCCCAATAGGATGATGTAATTTTATCAGTCATGCAGTGAGACTCAATGGCCATTGGACAGAAGATATCTCCCCTGAGGGAGGATGGGTTGTGGAAGAGATAAAGAAAACTGCCCCACCTGGTTTTAACAGGTGGCCCAATTAACAGAAGATAACTAGATAACTGCCCCACCTCTAACACATGGTAATAGAATGCACAGCCCCAGCCACATCTTGCGTTTTCCAACCTAAGACAATAATTTACTAGCATTTATGACTTTTCATGAACAGTAGAACTATGGCAGAAATAGAAGAGATTATTCTTACTATGAGAAGTTGTAAAATAATAAGGATTCCTTTGGCCTCAGCTACGCTGTAGGGCGGCATTTGGACCTTGCAGCTAAATTTTGCTTTAAACATGCTGTTTTCAATTAAAGGAGAAGACTGCACTAAGCAATGGAACCTGTGAGATTGGAGCAGTGTTTTGTTGGATTTTTTATGCCAGTCTCTTTCCCACACCGTAAGCCACCACTGTGCAGCCACAAAACTCAGTTTACTCACAAACTTTGTCCAGGCACTCAAACACAGAGACACATGCACTCAACCCTCTCCTGCACCTGCAACACAGCCTAATTTTCAGAATCCTCCAGGAGGAAGACTGTTCTTGATGCCCAGAGCTTATGCAGGAGGTATTGCAGCATTTACCAGAAGAGTCAGGGTTATAACGACCTCTGATGGACTGTACATCACAACCATGGGCCACGATCACCCATGCATCACTGAAGCCACGGGTGGTGGTATCTTTCTTCTATTGTTTCTTCTTTTTTCTTTTTCTCTTTTGAATTTTCCACTCTTAAGATGATCATACACTCTAAGACACCTAGAAGTGCTTTTCCAGTGTTACACTTTTTTTCCCCCACCAGTTATGGTTTTAAAGCATTTATTCTAATAAAATTTTTTATTACATTTCTTATTTAACATTGTTTTGGTTTATCCACCTCTAAGGATCCGTTAACAATGAACCTGTTTGCCCTGCCTCAGAGAGGGGTTTGCAGCAGAGGCCAAGAAAAAGCATTACTCTGATGAAAGTGTCCATGGATATGGTCAGCTGCATGGTTTTTGTAAGAACATATATGTTTCTGTATGCTGCAGTGTGAGACATCCTGTTGCACAGGACTACTGGCAGATTCTGCTAGTGTCTTTTTACACTTTTCTCTAAGCTAGTATGAACTAGCCTAGTAAGTCAGTTACTGGAGCTAGGTGTCTGGTATGTACTAATGCAAAGATGTAGAATTTTGGAAATTACTTTATCCTCTGTTAATTTTCCTCATGGCATTCTGTTAGCACTTAATAAAAATAATGAAATATGGTGGTAATGGGCATCTAGCTTATATAAGGAGTGTATTTTCCCTTTTTTGTTAGCAATATGTTTGTCCATGCAGCTCAGAATTCCATCTTGCAAATTTACACTGCAAGAGTATTTTTTACTTAAATTAAGAAGTTAATTTAATTTTGGTTTTTTTTTTTTTATTTGGATAAGACCAGTCCAGTTGGAGTCAGGTGTTACTTGCCCTGTTTTTCCAAGTTTCTTTGACACTATCCTGCCGTAATCCTCAATCATGCAACACAGAAGCGCTGTATTTTTATGTGACATAGCATTATGTGGACAGCACAGGTTTCCTTTCTTCATCATACAGAGAGGGTAGCTACTGGGCTGCCTCCTGTTTTCTGCTAGTTTACCAAGTGTTCCAGGAGTTTAGAGGTGAGAAAGTAAAATGAAGTCACTACAGTGTAACATGTTTTTCATATGGGTGTTCATAAATTAGCAACTGAATGTTGAAACTATTGGGAGACTGTAGCGTTTCTTGTTAACAAATTTTTTGATATCCAACTGACCGGTTATAATAGGATGAAGAATTTGGTTTATGTTATTACACATTTCATTATTAGATTTTTTAATTTAACTCAAGTCACCAGATTTTCTTCCCATTCAAACTATTATATAGAACTTCAGTCTGAAAATGTCCAAGATTCCAATTAAGAATCAAATGCCTAATCTGAAGCTTAATATTTATTGGAAACCAGTCTTCCCAAGATATGGATCACAGAGCAGTTCTGGTGAAGTGGCAATAAAATCAGAGAATTATGTCACAATGCAGGGAAGATGACCTACAAAATTAATATGTAATTGCTGTGTGTTTAATGTGTTAAGGGTTTAATAGTTCAAGACTCAATTAGCTTTTTTCTGTTACTACCTGTGCTTAATTATTTATTAGCTTTTATTTACTGTTGAAGGAACAAGTATATTACAAAATCTATTACTCCAGTTGAACTGTCATCTTTGGCTAGTTTTGAAAGGTTTTGTAATAATGATGGTGTTTTTATTGAAATGAAAGGGATGGAGGTCAATATATTTTCAAATGTTATGTTAGAGGATTAAGACTAGTTCTTGTCTACTCTTGAAAATGTCCAACATATAAAGCAGCACTAAAAGCAACTCCCCACATTCCCAGTCTGTGTAGCATGCTGCTTGAATGATTGATGTTCCCCTTCTACTTGGATATTTCTATACAGGTAGTAATTTGAGTATCCTTGAAATATATAAATAAAAACCTGGGCACTTTTAAGTATTCATAAATGACTGATGCATGGAAGACACAGATACACTGTCTCTTCACATCATGTGTAATGTTTTCCTGTCATTGCAAATTTCCTTAAATCCTGTTGGTTTGATATCCCTATATAGCATACATTTCAAATATTAATTTTCTCCTGAATAGGTTTTATTTTGCTCAGGTGATAACTCTTATATTGCTTGCAATTGAGAGTTGCAAGTAATTATGTAATTAGGGTAATACTTTACCACTTTACGTGAGGTGTGTGTTGTCATACATAAATGGTGTTAAATTGTAAAGCTGAAGATTACAGAAATTGCCTGGAAGTACTTAAATTGCACTTATTATAATTCCATATGTTTAAA
The DNA here is from genome assembly GCF_027579445.1 of Ammospiza nelsoni. Lineage (NCBI taxonomy): Eukaryota > Metazoa > Chordata > Aves > Passeriformes > Passerellidae > Ammospiza > Ammospiza nelsoni. The sequence continues at coordinate 70,400,087 of NC_080669.1, read as the reverse complement.
ATGAGTGTTTATTAAGACCACAAGGGAAATGCAAAAATAGAACAGCTTTAAAACAAGAAGTGTTCGATTTCCCATGCTGCCACAGAAACCACATGGTGTTTTGATCCTGTGTTTTGGGCAGGTCTCTAGCCACATTTCAAATTGAGCTCTTTAAAACAAGACTTTGTTTGTGATGTGTTTTTTGGTAACTTTTTGATGTGGATTATACTTTCCAAAGAGATCCTTTCACTGCCTGAACTGCAGCGAGGCTGTTTTGGAGGTCATGCACTGATGTGCAGGTAAAGGAAAAGTCTTCTGAGGATGTGTTGTTGGAGGACAGGTCTCACAAAGCATTTTATTGGTGTTTCAAAATAATGTAGCTGTATGTTACTGGAAAATACATCCTCTCACACTGCCTAAGAAATATTGACGCTTCTGGAGGATAAGATACTCCAAGTGCAAGTTTGAAATTAAATGGGACAAATTCAGGGCCTAGTTGTATATTGCCACATGTCTGTGAGAGAGGTTATTATCGCAAGTGAGTTTAAAAATATGCAGCCAATTTGACACAGTAATAGATTGTTTTGGATGAAGACTTGAGGCTTGAAAAGAAATTATAGAGATATTTGGTCCACACAGGAGCATTTTTTCCCTTATCTTTCTGAAAAAGATTCTGATGAAATTCAGATTTTGTGTGTACTGACTGATGAGATGATCTTGAGAGTTACAACTGGAAAGCCCCACTTCCTCAGATAAAAACATTATATTTTGGGATTCAGATATCAATTAAGAATATTAACTTAAATATACAATCATATAACTGTATGTAAAACTATGTTACACTGACTAGGAAAAAGGATTATTTATCTTTGTGTCCTAATGAACTGTGAAAAGCAATGCTTAAGTAGTTTACAATTGTGTTTTTTCAGTACAAGATAGTGGACATAATTTCAATCACAAAGAGATTCAGTAAACCGGTTTAATAAATAAGGACACATTATTTTATTTTTGTGGTACATTTTATTTGAACAAAATGCAGAAATAGCCTGCAGTTATTGAATACTATTGTAAGAGTATAGGTAGATAAATCAAAATTTCTAGAAAATCTCGTCTGTATCTTTGCCATTTGCTACCTGGTGCTTGTCCTAAAGGCATTAAAATGTGAATATTTAAAGTAATAATCTTGTAATCTCTCTTCAAACTATATACATAAATAGAAGGATAGCATATCCAAAGTTATTAGAAGGCCTGTTCTTTTGATTTTTGACATGTAAAGGCAATTGATTTGTTGTGATTTATGAAAAAACATAAATCATTAATCAAAATTAATTAATGAATTATTTCTATGTTACTATAAAAATTAGAAATTTTTTAGTGTTCAAGGGAAGTTTTATCTATTTCCAGCCTAATGCAGTAAGTTGAAGTAGCAGTAGTTCCAACAATTAATTTGTGTTTGCTTTGTCCTGTTTAGCGCTACTTGTCCTTTATATTAATGCCTCATTTCAGTTTTACTGTTTGGGAGAACAGATAGCTTAGCTAATCAGTGCAAACTAAAAAGACATAAAACAAATAAATATGAGAGAAGTATGTGTATATAAAAATGTTAAAACATGTCAGCTCTAAAGATTTGTTAATTTTAACTCTATTAATAAAAATAATGTGATTATGATGTACTTTCTGTATTTTTCATTAATTTGTCATTTTGATGACCAGTTTAAAAGAAGTCAAAAGTAGCAATTGATTTTTTTTCTTAGACCTACTCCAACAAAGCTTGTTTTATTACTTTAATTCTACAGTGTTTATTATTTCCTTTTGGATACATGTGGTGCTGTGTATGACAGTGTGCTCTTGTGATTTCATGCATGTGTACCGACTTCCTGGACATTCTGTTTGGTGTTGTAGTCATGGGTGCCACAATGCATGTGAGTTTTTCTGGCTCTTTTTCCATCAGCATTCAGTAGACAGATCCCACCTGCAGTAAGCAAGTTCTGCAGAGCTGCATGTCACCCATTTCTTCACTACCACGGCTGTTCCCTGTCTGGGATTTAACAGGCAGTTTTCAGCTATAGGAAAGGACAGAGTCGGTAGCTTGGTACGAAGCATTGCCTGGGGACCAGCAGTGACTGGGGACAGCAGTTCATCACTGCCAGCAACCTAACAAACAAAGAAAATTGAAAAAAAGGGAACATATGAGTTTTACTTGAATATTGTTATTTCTTGAGATTAAGGTTTAAGGCATTGGTTTTTTTCCTAAAACAATCTGTCTCAAATGATGCTCAGTTTTTTTTGCTTCATATAAAACTATTAACACTAATGTTCTGTCAGTTTGCTTGCTGTCTTAAATCATGTGTTGCATTATTTATTTATTTATTTGCCAGAGGGACATTAACATAATAGAGAAAAACCAGCAATAGACTCAGGGCATGGAATATTTTCAGATTAATAAGTTCCATGTAAATCATCCCCAGGCTATATATTTATTTTATTGGCTTTTAAGGATGGTTATTATGGCTTCAGCTTATCCTGCTTTAGCTGCTAATGATGCCATTTACTCAGTAAGGATGGTTGTACCTTTCTGAACTCCTCAGTTGAAAGAGTCATAGGGTGGTTTGGTTTGGAAGGGACCTGAAAGATCATTTAGTTCCGCTCAACCTCTTCCTCTAGATCAGGTTGCTCAGGGCCCCATCCAACCTGGCCTGGAACACTTGCAGGAATGGGGGAGCCACAACTTCCTTGGCTGACAAATTCCAGTGCCTCTCTACCGTCATAGTGAAGAATTTCTTCTTAGTATCTAATCTAAACCTGTCTAGTTAATTAATCTGTCAGGACTTCCTCTGTTCCTTGCTCACAGCCTGGTCTGAAGCTGAGTTTGTGCTCTGACCTATAGCTGTGTAGGATTCAGAAATGACAAGGAAGGGAGGAGCAGTGCTGTGTTGAACAGGACTCAGGAACTCAGATTTTCTTCAGGGCCTACCATGAGCCTCACTCTGTCAAATTCTTACATGCCTTTCTAGAAAAATGAGGTAAATGGCATTCTCTAGCTTAATAAAACATTTAGTATATTTTCCAAAGGCACAGTGCGACAATTATTAACTTACTGCAGTGCACTTAGGACTTAACTGTCCATAGCAATTAAAAAAGTTTCCTCAGCGGCTAGTTATTTTTCTTCCCACAAAAACCTATGTCTATTTAAAAAAATCTCTGGGTATTTCAGAAATAAAACCCCCTATACATTTTCTATCATTTGAATTTTTTCACCAAAATATTTCCTTGCTAATTTCTTAGCAAGGAAAATATTTTAGTTTCAAAATTTATTTCCATTATCTGAAAAAGCAAGTATTTTTTAAATGCTTAATAAAAAATTGTAATTATGTTTTTCCATGGTGAAGGTTTCAATAGAAATTAATGGCCTTTGATTTATTCTTGCTCAGTGTCAGTAAGAGGCTGCTAAACTTTATAAAGTTGTATAAAATAATTTCTTTGCATTTCCACAGAAATGCTTTAAGCAACAGTTGTGTTTACAAATAAACCTTCCACAACCTACTTGACCAGAATGTCTCTTTTATTTAATGATTAGGAATCTGTGTGTACTTGGGCTCCTAGAAGTGCCAAGGTTTTACAGATTGTTTAGATAATGGGAGGAAAACTGAGATTTGGCTTTTTCAAAGGGTGAAGATATAACTATTTTTTTCTATTTCATTATGTTATTATCAAACCAAAGAACTATTTCTACTGCTGTGAAATGAGCAAGCAGTGATAACTTTAAGGATTTTGTAATGGATTTGTGTCATCAAAAGAGCATCATGCAGATTTTCTCTTTTGTGGCTATACCTGTGAGTAAGGTATACAGTAGTATTCAAAAAGGTTGGAGTACTGTATTATTATGAAATAATAAATAAATATTCAATTATCAGTCAGAATTGAAATAACTATCTATCATGGCATAATTATTTATTTTCATTTTTTAATTTAGTTCTTTATGTCTTTTCTTTCTAACAAGTTTATGTGATACATTGTCTCCAGAAATTAGACACCCATACCACCCAGAAAAGTATGCCTGGGTATGCACAGGGCTGCTACTTGTCTGGATTTATTTCAGTCTTTTGTGTATCTGTTGCTGGAATGTACATGTTGCTGCTTCAGTTGTTGTGGTGGTTAAATGTGAATTGCCCTGTTTGAGACTGTTGGCCTCCTTTTCTGTATTGCAGAGAAAAGGTAATAAAAATGCTCTATTTTATTTTCAGACAATGCTAATGAGGAAGAGTTGGAAAAGATCAAGTAAGGTAACTTTGTAACTTTTAGCATGTGGTCTTCTAGCCGGTGGCGTTGGTTTTTTGTTTTGTTTTTTAGAACAACTATGATTTCTTGCGAAGCATGCCATATAGGACTGGAAACTTCTAGCACAGGATTTATTGACTTTCCAAATGTGTTTTAACCGACAGCGTTTTTTGTTTCATTAAATAACATCATGGTATAGTTCCTCTTTTAATGTAATCATACAACCTTTCAGCTTTGTCACAGCAGTTTAACCTATCTGGAAGCCATCTAGTAACTTCTTGTAAGCGGCCAACATGTCCTGATTCCTTTTCTAAAACCTTTAATTTCTCAAGTGTAAACAATTTCCTGTATTAATGTGAACAAAGAATTCATGCCAAAGAGTGTCTTTTATTTTCCTGTTATGTACTTCTCTTACTGATCTGCGTTTTTGAGTGTAAAGTTTTCACAGTGAAGGTCCTTGAAGACCGATTTCCTCTAGCACTGGTTGTGTGCATGTGGCAGTCATAGCCAGACCTTACAAGAGAATAGTGGACTCCGCAGAGCTCTTTAGAGCTCTCTAAGCTTTTCCCCTCTTAGGAGTTATAGATGTGATAAAAATGGAGCAGTGTGTGCTGTTTTCCACGAGAGAAAGACTGAGAGTTTGACTGTAGTGGAATGCGACCAATATTTACCTTTTTTCTTCTCTCTGTGTTGTTAAAAAGAGTGTATTTACTGCCTAAAGTGAGTGAATTAAAATTTTTCAGAGACTTGAGCTAGTGGAGTCGATAGAATTTACCATGTAAATATGTTAAAATGAGAAAAAAAATAGCTATATGGGGTGATTCACTGATTTTGTTAAATTATTTACTCTTCTAGCATATTAACGCACAACTTTAAATAGGAGATTATTAATAAACAGTGTTGTATATGGTGCTCATTTGACAAATATTTGCACTTTTTAGATATATTTGTATTTTTAACCTTGAAACAAAAAAGAGAACAGTATTCATAATTCTCGGGTTATGGGTGGGTTTTTCACACAGTCTGCTTCTGGGATGCAGGGCAATACTCAGTCTGTTTCCTTTGCAAAATTTATGAAACTAAGATAATGGTGAAGTGATGATATGTAGATTTTTGATTCTCATGTGGTTCATGTAACTACAAGAAATATCTAAGATGCTCAAACTGAAGAGATAATGAGGAGCTGTGAAAGTGTTGAGGGGTAGAACTCGTTTGCATCATATAGGTGATGTGTTAACTCCTGATGTGCTGACTGTTTTGGGTAGCATGTTGTCTGCATTGCAAACTGACAAAACTGTGAGCTTCAATAATTCTGAATGAACAGCGCAGCCTGAGAGCTCAGAATTCTTTAAAGGTCTTCAAGTGAGTTATTTATCCCTGTTCTGTTTTGTTACATTTGTTGGATAGCATTTCATTCAGTAGCTGGCATTTTTGCAAACTGGCATATAAGAATATTAGGCAAAAAGTGAATGTATGATTTAAAATTTGCATTTTTTTTCTATGGTTGTCTTAACTGAAGTAATATTTTAACCTAGAAGTGTAATGCATGTACAATATCTTACATGTGTTGCTCTGGTAATGATTTATATATAGAAGGATGTCATTTAAAACACAGGAGATAATTTGCCTTGTGAATCTATCCAGCATTCCAAATCTTTGGTTTGCTCTCAGGAAAAACAAATTAAAAGATCTTCTGTTTACAAAGAATTCATTCAAAAGACTTGTTGTTCTCTGGGGTGCAGGGTAATCAATATTAAATAGGACTCTTATTTCATTTTCAGATTAAAATAAAAGGTGTCTCAATGTAGGTATATAACCCTGTTAGGTAATAGAGAAAGCACGCTTTTTGAAATGGTTCTTCTTCAGGAAGTGTTTGTCTTGTGCTTCTGAGAGCTGAGAAAAAAGCAGATTATTAGAATTTTTTAAAGATACCATTATAAAATTTCCTAAATCTAATTTTTGGTCTGTCTAGACTTTATGTACACCTCTAATAAATTAATTTGTTTTTACATGTTATGGCACAGTTCTTTGACTTTAAGGTTTGTCCTTGAAGCCTGCCTTTTTTTGTAACATAGATGGCTTGAACTTAAGGTGTAGCAATACAGATCACTATGGTGTTGCTTGTGTTCATGAACTGCATGCGATGTTCTCCTATGTGACTACAACTATTTCAGTGAAGGCAATATCTTTTAGCCAAAGTATATGGACAGAGAGCTCTGTCAGAAACATCTATTTCACTGAAAATTGCTTTCTTCTGAGTAAGTGTCTACTTTTTCCATTTTTACATCTGTTGAAGAATTGCTATTAAATTGAGTTTGAACATGATCAGACCCCATGTTAAATTTCTTAGATTAATAACTCATTAAGGAAACACCAGGAAAACTTTGTAAATGCTTTAATTTGAGGACAAACTGATTAAACAAGGGGTTTAGCAGTTTTAGCCAACATATTACGGGAAAAATATATGTAAGATTTATCTGCTGTGCCTTCTCAAGTAACATCATCCCAGTAAAATCTGGAGGAAAAGGTAATATGTCTTCTTCTCTTATATCCTTTCTTCTGTTTCATATCATCAATGGTAGGTTAGAACTGAGACCACTAGAACGTACTAAAATAGAACTACTCTAATTTATACTATTAATATATGATGAGTTTCTATTAATACTATTAATTAATTACTATTAATATATTTCTGAGTGACAATGATCAATTAGGACAAAATGTCCATTCTTACCAGAAATGAAGATCAATTAGTATGTTTTGCAACATGTATGAACGAAGACAAAAATACATTGTCATCCCAAAGTCATCAAATCGCAGTGTGGTTTGGGTTGAAAACCCAAAGACCATCTAGTTCAACCCCCGTGCAGGGACACATCTCATTTGACCAGGTTGCTCAGAGCCCCATCCAATATGGCCTTGAACACTTCCAGGGATGGGGCATCCACAGCTTTTCTGCACAACCTGTTCCCGTGCCTCACTACCCCCACAGTCAAAAATTTCATCAAGCTCAGTCTCAAGCTAACTTCTGTCAGTTTGAAGCTATTTCTCCTTGTCCTATCACTCCATCTTCTTGTCTGAAGTGCCTCTTCAGCTCTTTTGTAGCCCCTTCGGTTACTGGAAAGGGCTCTAAGCTCTCTCTAGATGCTTCTCCATGATGAGCAACCTCAACTCTCACAGTCTGTCTTCTCCACCCTCTGAGCATCTTTGTGGCCTCCTTTGGACCCAGTCCAGTAGGTCCATGTCCTTATATTGAGAATCTCAGAGCTGGAACCAGTTCTTCAGCTGGGGTCACAACAGAGGAGAATAGAGTACAGGATGAGAATCACCTCCTTTGACCTGCTGGCCATACTTCCCTCGATGCAGCCCAGGGAGCCATCTGTGTCCTGGGCTGCAGGAACATATGAGAAGGTGATGTTTAGCTGCTTATCCAGAAAACCCCTCAAGACCTTCCCCTTAGGGCGGCTCTCATTCCATTCTCTGCCAAGCCTGAAATTGTGCTTGCCTTAGCCCTGACCAAGGTGCAGAATGTTGCACTTTGCTTTGTTGCACTCTGTGAGATTTGCATGGGCCTCTGTTACAACTGAGAAGCTACTTCTGATTAGTTGCAACTGGGGATGAAAGAGTGTATTTACTGCCTAAAGCAAGTGAATTAAAGTATTTTTTCTTTGCATTTAGGTAACTATATTTCCTTAATTTTGCTTTAGGAGCTTTCGCATGTACTTTTAAACTGAAAAATAGAACTTACGAACACTTTAAACAAGAACGAATTGTTAAATGAGTGGCTTTCAGGTCTGAACTGCTGACTGTTTTTAAAATTTATTTTAGAAGCTTTTCTAAAAGTATTTGTGTTCCAGTTCCACAAACTAAAGTTCCAAAACCTATGATCTTAAAAACTGATGGTTTTATGCCCAACTCAAAATACTTCGTTTCTGTGGTTCCTGATTTGCATTTTCCTAATATCAAAATAATTTTTTCTATTTCAAAAGTGAAAAAAAATGCTTTTCCCCTGGAATGAGGTGCCTCTTGAGAAGACAATAAAACTGGAAATAGCAAATCATGGTATAAGTATTGCAAGGACAAACATAAGCATAGAGTTGTATGATATTTCTTAATTGGAGGAATTTACAGTTGGTTCAATCTTTCAATCAGAATCTGTGAGCCACAACTCTAAGGAATTTCAGAATACATGGTAGAATTACTGCATTTTGAGTTCTTTGAAGAATCTTTCAAGACTGAGGAAAACATATGTGTTTTGTAAGCCATGAGGTTCTAGATATCAGTTTAGCAGCTGTAAATAGTGCTTGAAGGAAAGCTTCTAAAAAATGGAAGTAAAAACCAGCCAGAATAGATAGGCCTGTTTGCTAGACATCTAATTATAAAAATGATGCAAATGTTTGCTGAGACTTATATTTGAATAATTGTGTGTGAGTGATAACAGCTGATTAAGAACAAAAACAGCAGAGTAGCATTTTGTCATGGGGGTTTCATTCTGACATTTCCAAAAGCGTGGGAAGTTTCCATCAAGTTCTGGTTGCCACTCTTTTTGTGTATCAAGTCCATGTCAGCTTTGGGACTGTGGTGACGTTGGCTATCCCAGACAATAACAGGATCATTAGGAGACCTGTTGACTTTCATGTGTTGCAGCCACAGTTTCCAAGGGGAATTACAGGGACAGAGAATGGAGGCGGTTAGGATTATGCTCACACAGCCTCTCTGCAAAATCCTTCCGCATACTGTTGTCCTGCATACTGTATAAATGTTTTCACCCTGTTACAGAAAATCCAAGTCACAGTGGGTGCCCCAGCCTGCATCATACTACACCTGAGCTGCATCTGGCAAGTACACTTAAATAGAATGTCAAATTATTCAGTTTAGAAAACCACAAAAATATGTGGAATGCTGCAAAAGTATGAGCTGTTATTACAAATATTGTAGTGTCACAATAGCATTGCTGTACAGAAGCAGTATCCAGTTGTTGGGGCAAATTCCATAAACCAGACTTAACATGGCAGTTAAAACACTCAGGGTGTAGGGCAGTGTAAATTTTTCAGCTGTAGAAATTTTTATTAGCTGCAACTAGAATTAGAAGAGCCTAAAATCTAAAATTTAGTCGATAAAAAGTTAAGGAAAGCGTTACTTCGTATTGCAATAATTATCAATAGCAGTCCATTTAGAAAACTTTCTTAGTTACAATAAGGAAAAAGTAAGAAGGAATCATCATGATCTCATTGAAGGCATTTCTGTAGCTCAGTGTCTATAATGCTGATGAATTCAAACCATTTTTTCAATTTCTATTTGCCCACGGTAGAAGGAGAATGAGAAATCTCCTTCTCTCAGAACCTGTAGAGGCCGACTGAGGACACAGGCTGACCCAGCCTACTTTCCCCTCGCCAAACACTGTTCAGGAAACACACAGCTGGACCTCAAGGTTTAAAAAGGTCTACTTCCTAACATTTTTGACTTGCAGCTATTACATATAATACTAAATGTGTGATTTTATAAGTTTAGAACTCTAGTATAATCAGAAAATCATATGGGGATATTTAAAAATATTACTTTATGTATTTTGCATTGTGATAATGTAAAAATATTTCAATCCAGTTCAAACTCTATTCTGACACACAGTATAGGAACTACGTAGAATAGACCTTTCAGGTTGTACTTTTTGTTGTTCTAATATAGGAAAAGCATTGCAAATGTATGTGACCGTCTCTTGATTTTTTCATTGTTTTGTGCATAGAGCTAGCAGTTGTATCTACTGAAGTTCTCAATCTTTATTTTACGTTGTTTATCCAAGCTCTGCAAGCGTCCTAGAAACTGGGGGAGAGGAATTCTGTTTACATGAATTTACAGCAGTAATTTGCAACACTGACTTTGATTGACTTTGCTGTATTTCTATATCTGTGCTCTGTTAAGTGGTGGAGAGAAGTATTTTTCTTTTCTATATTTTTCACTAATTTCTTGATTGATATTTTTTTTTTGAGCTTTGAAACCAAAGTTATTTTTTGGATTGAAGTGCCTCCGCAGGTCATATAAGTGCATTATTGATTTGCTTGTTTAAAAAATTAATAAGTTTGTGGTAGACTTTTCTATTTCTGTCTGTTCTGTTCCAGGACTCAGAGGAGCAGTGTGTCTTAGGGGTGTCTGTAATAAGGAGGAGATTTAATAAAAGCAGAGTCTATTTGCACAAGCACATGCCAGGGAGAGAGGTGGTACTTTACAGGGCATGTGGCCTGATCAATGAAGAAATGAGATTGGGCTGGGACAGGACAATCTGTGTGGTTTCTCCTGCTTGATATGGACCAAAGTTTCAGAGGACATTTAGTTACCCAAAAATAAACAAAAATACAAGGGGATTTTAAAAAATACCAACAAAGTGCATCTCTTCTTTGGACAAAAATAACAATAGCTCATTAACAATGTGGTATTGATTATCCTGGGATTAATGCCCAGATTCTGACTAAGCCTTATTGATTTCCTGTCCTTTAATGTTACCCAGAAATACCTGAATGCATGCAGAATATTAGGTCATGTTTATTAGATCATCTTTCAGCTCTGGTGTTTGGCTAGCTGTATTAATCACATCTAGCAGAGGGTGCAGTTCTGTCAGAAGTTTCTTTTCTCTTGATGCCCCTAGCCCACTCACTACATCACATTTACACAGAATAGGTGGAAAACAAATAAAAGCTGTGTTTTTCACATAACAAAAGTGCTGAGTTTGCTTGCTTTTTTTAAGCATTAAAGCAGTGTGTGGATATGAAAATAGGTGGGTTTTTCTTTCACAGGTAGTTTTGAGCATCCTTTGGTGTGAAAGACTCCACCACCCTCTCTCGTTGGGGGTTTTAGGATGCGTCAGGTGGATGTCACTATGCCTCTATCCGGCACAAAACTGTGAATTATGTAAACAATAGTCTCACATTAATGATGGTTTGGACTGAGATTTTGATCTTGCTTTTTTCCAAATTGTGGCATTTTATATGAAATTTGTAACTTCCCACCTATTTATAGACAAATAAAAAGCTGTGCCGTTTCTTCTCTTGTTTTTCATGTTTGTGGCACAAGAGGGAATCTAGGCTGCAATACTCACTACGTGCTTTCTGAGGGAAACAAGTTGCCTAAGAATAAGTCTTGAGAAAGAGTCCTTCACAGGAGAAATGGAGAAAGACACATGCTCATTTCTTTGTTTTATTCTCACAGTTACCCTTCTGAATTTGTATCTCACTGTGGGCTGAATTTTACAGGTTTTTTAGGTACCCAGAAATGTACCTAGAAATGTGCCTATCTCATGCTGTGAAAATAAATTCATAAGGAAAGAACTTTAAAATGTGAAATCAGTCTTACTTTCCCATTTTTTCAACTTTTTGTCATATTTGATTTGAAATCTGAACATTCTTTTTCTGTTTTTCTTCCCACAAGAACCATTATATGAAAAGAGAGGTTATGTCAGTAAATTATCTGTAATTTCTGAGAATAAGTGTAGTTTTGACTGGAAGAAAAGTGTGTTGGATTCCCTTCAGTCTTGCTTAGAAACAAGAAAAGTGCCAGCTGTAAGTTACTCTTGCTGGAGAAAGCCACATAGGCTATGCTTTTCATGTCCAGGAAATCTCAATAGCTTTAGCTTTGGTGAGCTATGCTCTGACTCTTTCAGCACCTCTCCCTTTTGCTGTTCTATGTATCTGTATGTTACCAGTAAAGACAGAAACGAGCACTACTGTGGTCCACATTCACTACCTTGAGGAAGAAACAGCCACAACCAATCAATACCTCTTTTTATCAGATGGCTGCTTTTCTTCCAGCATGGTGAGACATAGTCTCTGGAACTTCACTGTCAGTCAAGATGCCGCTAGGGTCTGCATAAAGCTTTGATTGTCATTGAGCGCAAGATGTGGCTCTGACCTGGGAGGGCTTCCTCCTGCATCACATGAACACTTGCTTTCCAGCCTCCTGCCTGACTCTTGTAAACTCCTGTCTGTCATTTTACACCCAGCTCTTCTTGGTCATCTAGATCTTACCTTGCTGTCTTGTATGGAAATTACCCCCACTGATGAAACTCCTGACTGGTCAGGAAAAAAAAAAAAAACAAACCTTGCTTGATGATGGGGCAGATGCTCTAGTGCAGCAAATTATTATAAGAGCTGCTGAAAATACTGAATTTAGATCAAGTACACTCTCTAAATTTTTCACTGTCTCAGTGATAAAGAAGAAGCGAGCTATGCAGTGTGCTTAAGATTTGCTTCAAAAAAGTTGTAAATGCAAGCTCATGATAGACTTCTGGAAATCATCACCCATTCAGCTCTTAAAACACCTCCAAGAACTGTATATTCTTTGCAGAAATCTCAACCACTGGTTATATCCCAGTATTAAATCCTTTCCTGAACAGATATGGTCTTCTTTCTGTATCTCTCATCATCTTGTAGTCAGGGCAGAGCCAGTTATTTATTATCCAGTCTTTGTTTTGCTCTAAGCCCTCTAAGAAACTGGAGCAATAAAAAAATTTACCACTTCTTCACAAATCAAGTTAATGACAGTGATGACTGTATGCCCTCAATGAGAGATGTATTTCTGCTGAGAAAAAGTTTATATAATGCTCCCAAGTGATAAATGAAATGTCTTCTGGCAACTGATTTTCCCAATTCTGCCCTAATTTTTGTAAAGATCTGCTTTCTTATGTCCCACTGCTGCTTCATGTTGCAGGTTAAGTTCAAGATTATTCCACTCACAGTTCCTTGTTTGCCTTTGTAGAAACAGCAAGTTCATGAGAAGTTTCTCTGCAGTCAAATCCTTCACTTCAGGAAGAGAAAACTTTAATAAACATAGTGAAATATTTTGGGAATAGCCACACTACTTGAAGGGAAACACCATTAGAAAACACAAATGCATGCCAAAAGTACTTGAAATACTGCAAAAAGTATGTTAATCATATTTGCTCCAAGCCCAGTGGCCACAGTTCTCATGTCTATTCTCTCTGGAGCTTGGGTGAGTGTGATAATAATCCTGTGTAATCTCTATCATTGTCTCTGGGTAGTAGAGTAAAACCCCTGTCCTGGGCACCCGCATGGCTGTAGCCATCGAGCTGAGTTTACCATCTAAAAGACTCAAAATGAAAAAACTTCACTGAAGCCCTCTTACAGAGATAGTAGAGGTCTGCAAGGGATGAAGCCAGGCATGCAAGACCTGCATGTGTGCAGGTTGCTGAGCCCACAAATGTTGCTGAGCCCACAAAGCCTTTGTTGCTCAAATTACATTGCATAATGAAGTTATAGTTACAGCAGACTATACATGCAGACTTGTTTTTTTGATTCCTAGAAAAAATAATTTTCAAGTTTAAATATAGTTTAGCTATAGTTCTGATTATAGATAAGGTAGCCTTTAATGAATAAAGTTTCACAATAGAGGGGAGAGCCTTTACCAACATTGCTTCTTGGATGCACTCAAGACACGATTGTCTTCCTTAGGAGTGCAAAGGAGATTCCCCAGTTCTGGTACCTTGTACCCATTGTAGCTCAGAGCAAACTGGAAATTATCTTAAGTTACGCAAGTTTATATACTTCTGCTCTCAAACCCCCAGTGGAGTGCATTGATGAAAACTGTAGTTGCCTGGTTTGTGTGTGTGAATCTGATTTTGACCCCCAGAATCAGTGGCTGAGGGTTCACAAGTCCACAAGTCTCTACACAATTCTGAACAGAGGTTTTGTTCTTTCCAAAATCTTGAGCTTACATGCTGGTAAGCAATTCGTATTTCTGAGAATACCATATCATTTCAGAGGCAGAGATAGAGGAGTTTATTGAATTATTTTTCCTTGATACATAATGGTGGTTTTATATTATGTTATTCTAAGGCAAGATTATATTCTCAATGGGGCTTTATGTTTATAAACATGGAGTTTGTTCAAGTTCATTCAATCATATGCTACTAATAGAAGAGACTTTCTAATATTTATTTTTATTCTATCAACAGAGGAAGAAGTGAAGCAGAAAGAAACCCCTTTCTTAAAAATTTTCCTTGGCCAGTATTTTTCCTTGGGCAGCATTTGTTCTGCTTGTTTCTGCAAAAGCAGCATATGACATTACCCGCATAATTGTCACAATTTTATTACTCTCCAAATAATTCTTTGCAATATAGTTTACATATGTACTGTCAAATAGCTTCAGAATTTCTTCAGTGGTTGTTTTAGATTCATAGTTACATGAAAAAGAACATTAAAGGCAGGGGAAATTTTTGGAAATTTTTGTATTAACTAAATCTGTTCTTTTGTTTCCATAAAGTTTCAGACCCAGAGCTTACGTCTCTCAGACCTGCACAGGAAGTCTCAGTTATGGAGAGGGATAGTTAGTGTTACCTTAATAGAAGGCCGTGAACTTAAGGCGATGGATGCAAATGGGCTCAGCGATCCTTACGTCAAGTTTCGTTTGGGGCATCAGAAGTACAAGAGCAAGGTAATTTTAGGTGAAACCAAAATTTTTTTTTAAATGCTTTGTTCCTGTTTGGTGTTTTTAGCTTGTATGACTTTCGATGGTGATGAAAATTTATTGTTGTAATAATTACCTGTCAGAGCACCTGGAGCTTTGTTTAAATGTTTCTTTTTGTTTCTTTGTAAACAAAAGTAGTTCTAGATGGGAAAATATGTAGCACTGAGAAATGTGGGTTTGCAGGGGGGCGCACCTAATGTTCCATACAGGAGCTGTGTTGGCTTTTATTTACTGTTAGGAGTCATTCATGGCAGGGAGGAGATGCAGAGTGATTCTGACAAGGTCTTCCTGGCTTGCTGCTGGGTGCCTCTTGGACTCTTTGCATTGTTCTAGTCTCAAACCATGTCATGTTCATAAACTCACTTTCCTCTTCATGTCCTTAACAACAAGATTCATTAAAGTTTTCTTCATGTATGAGCTTCACACGTAGAGGGGAGATAATTATTGTGAAGACTTGTTTGGCTTTGTTGCTACTTTTTTTTCTCTTGGTCCCTGCCATTTTGAAAATTGCTGTTTAGGGAAGATGCTGTGACTGTTGATGATGCACATGACCTTCCTCTCTGCATGGGCCATGACAATCACTGCCAGATTAAGGGTGAATTGAGGAAGAGGGCAGAAACATTTTCTTGTCATATTTGTAGGCCTCTGGGCCTGCATTAGGGCCTCTAAATCTGAAATTAGAAGAAATAAAATTTCATGCTTTTGTGAATTAAAAAATTTTCATAATCGTTTCTGAATTTTCGTTTTTTTCTAGCCGGTAGAGCTGGTGGTTGTAGGGAGTAGTGTTTGCTAAATAGGGAAGATATTTGGGGTCTTCTGTTCTTGCTCAGGACAGTGAATGCTGCTTTTGCATTATGGCAGAAAATTCAGAAATTTTGACTGAAATTATTAAGAAAGGTGCTTTTATCAGCGTTTCAAAGGAAAGGAGGTAAAATACGGTTTTGGAAGTGAACTGATTTTACTCCATAGAAAGTAAGCCGTAGTGTGGTGTTTCTCCCAATATTATTGCAGCTGGGAAAAAAGGACATGATACAATTGTTTATTTAAGTACTTACTGTCACCATCTATGTGTCATTGCAGGTGCTTAGTTTACCTTTGGGCTCAGAAACCTTATAGCAAACTGTCACTTCACAGAGGACATAATTTTTCTACAGAGAAATGGCTCCATTCCCAGGACAAATCCTTTGTTCTGGGTGCTTTTGAAGGTGACAAGTTGCAGGATTTTGGAGGTTGCTGCTACGTCAGAGAGGCTTGAGAGAACGGGCTAGTAGATTTTCCTAATTACCATTTTTTAGTTCTCACTGCTTGAGATATTGATGCAGATAAAAGAAGCTTCTTGAACAGACTTTAATGATCAAATTTACAATTTAAGAACATGTATGCCTATGCAATGTAATACAACTTTTGTTTTATTCTCCTTTTAGATTGTTCCAAAAACTTTGAATCCTCAGTGGAGGGAGCAGTTTGACTTTCATCTCTATGAAGAACGAGGTGGAATTATTGATATTACCGTGTGGGACAAAGATGTTGGCAAAAAGGATGATTTCATTGGCAGGTTTGTGCAATTTTAGCCCTCTTGGTCCATAGGGAGGAGAGAAGTCCATGAGAGAGGATGATTAAAATGAGTCTTGCCATTGAAACTGTTTCTTATGACCATTTGTTCTTGGTTTATTGTTTGGGTTTTTTTTTTAAGTTTGAGGAGGATTTTCTGCAGTGTTACAGTACAATTTGCTGCATTGCTGTAATTCTTTACATTGATGATGTAATATAATTTTTATTGACCAGTAGGTGGCAGCTTTTACCAATTGATAGACTGAGGTTTTCAACTATAAAAATCCCCTGTTAAGAGCAATTACCAAGGTGCAGGAGGCTCCATATAGCAACATCCAGTTTGGAGAACAAATAACTCTTGACTTGATGCATAAGACCAAGTTTATGTACCAATCTTTTTTTTGGTAAATGAAAATAGAGTTGAAGGACTACACACATATTTTGAGACAAAGAATTATTCACCTATTTCATATTCAGGAAAAGTATTCTGTCTGGGAGTTCAAGAAATAGCTTATATTTGTATGGCTATGCTCCATTTTACAGAATGTTAGCTGAGAGGGGAAAAAATGTCTTGTGCTTATAGCTACTACAAATTAGGTGCTGTTTGGAAAGCTCAGATATTTGTTTACTTCATATTTTCCTTGATAGCCACACACTCATAATAATAGAGTTAATAATTAATAATTATTAATCCTGTATATTTTCATTGTTTTTATTGGCAGTGCTTTCACTACCACTTTCACTTATTATGGTACGATAACTATCAGTGTTTTTCTGAAGTAATGTACTAATTTAGTCCTATGTCAACATTTTATATACCTTGGGAAATTATTCCAGTTTTCTCTTTCATGCTAACATTCTTAGGAAAATCTGGTGAGATTCTAAGTTTTCATGAGTGATTTTTCAGAGTATCATCATCCAAGCACCACTTGCTGAAGTCTTGCTGCTCTTGATTTTTTTGACCCCTCTGTCAGTGTACATATAATCCCTCTTCAGTTTGTCCTTGCAGACACTCTCTCATTTCACCTTCTGTTGGTACTGTATCTCTGGTAATGTAACCTGCAAAAAAATTCTTCTCCAAGGAGATTTCAATGAAAAACTGTCATTTGTCAAGCTCAATCTGAATATGAAAATAGGTCTTAATATTCCCCCTCCCTGGTATTCTTTTCCAGTCACTGCAGATAAAAATCACCAACACCTGACAGCTCCACTTAATGCTGACCCCTCTTCCCCAGTTTCTCCTTTCAAGGCTGTTCCTAAAAGCTGGAAATATTTTGGTGCACACACTGCAGACTTGCTCTGTGAATGTGTTATGGTAAGTGTATATTAGCTTTCAAAAGCACGACTGAATCGTGTGCCATGACTAAGGCTCTGTGGCTTTCAAGATACACATAATAAGTTGAATATCTTGATTCACGTTCCAGAAGACATGATAATGAGGCTGTAGGAGGGAAACAAAAGACTTCCTGGTAGCATTCTACTATTGCTCAAGAATGAAGGATAATCCATTTCATCTTGCAGAGATCTTCCTGCTTGCTTGAATAATGTGCAAGCAGCAGCTGTAATGTTATATAAGAATATTTCTATTAAATGCAAATGAAAACAACTCTTTCTTGTAGATGTCCTGCCTGGACAAAATATGCCTAGGGAGAAGGCACACTAAATTGAAGAACTGACCAAACTGAGAAAAAGTTTCCCAGGTGGAAGGTAGAAGGGAAAAATTCTGGGATCTTCCTGGCAAACGGCACAGAAAACCTCTGGTTTTTTCTGTGCTAAGCTCCATTACATGCGAATTCTATTCCAAACCAGAATGCTGTAAAGTCTCCCAGAATGATACCATGTCTCAGCTGCACTTTTGTGAAATAAAAGTGGGAAATCAAGAACATAAGCTTCTGTGGCCCTTGTATATTATTGTCCTTGTTGGGCTGCAGCACAATAAGGGCAGGTGAAAGCTGTGAATCTGACATGGTAGCAATGATGCAAGGAGTTGGGCTTGCAATCCATTTCTGAGGGCAGAAAAATACAGCAAAGACGTCCGAGAAGGTTGAGGATGCGGAAGTGAGATTTTGGTTTTGAGGTGGTGAAGATGGAAGTGGAAGGGATGGCTTGTAAGATCTGCCTGTGAGAGGGAGGAAGGTGTTAAGAGGGTGAGTGACAGCATGACATCCTAGTTCAGAAGAGTGAAAGGAGACGTCTGTCACAGAAGTAGCATGCAACTCTGTCTTCATCTTGATGCCCCAGCATGTTCAATATGGTAGTGTCTGAAATGAAATGCTGACTGGTTGATTTCTGTTCTTAACTTGGAGCATTTTGTTTATAAAATACATTTGAATTTCAATTGTGTGCATTCTCCATGAGAGTTTAAAGGTTGTAGCACCTTGTGAACTTCCGTCTCAGAATATTCTAAAAAGCCTCAAACCTTACAACCAATTCAGTGTTTATTTCAGTATTTCAGTATTTCAAAAGCCTGGGAAAAGACCTCATGTAGAGCTTTGAGGAAAATATATTTCAAATCATGTGCAGATTCATGTGAGAAAACACTATACTTGACTAGAACTGAGATGCATTTTACAGGAGATAAATTCTCCCATCCTTCTGAATACAGTTTTTTAAAAAACAATCAACATTCCAGGACCAAAAAATGAGGTCTAGAGTTCTTTTTATGGAAGGCACCAGGAACTAAAGCCACATGGGCCATCTTCTTGCATTTAAAGAAAGGTATAGACTTGCATAAGTGGCATTAGTTATTGCTTCATCTGATAAGTAGAAATATGTATGTGTAAGTATTTTTCAGTGTGAATATATTTAATATTCACGTTTTTGCTATGAGCAAATAATTTATGTACTATGTTGAGTCAGTATGCTCCTGTGATTAAAAACGTACTGCACTAAGTTTATGTAGGTAATACTAAGAATAAAATGAAGGTGATTTTAATCATCATGTAATTATTTAGCTTTCTTATCATTTATGTTTTTGAAGGCAATTCTGACTGTCACCTTTACGATAATCAGTTAATAAATCCTCATGACTGTTACACCTTTATGCATGGCACTAATCTGAACAAATGGGCTGCTGACAGGTGCAATAAATTGCCAAGAATGAGCGCTGTCAGAGAACAAGTTGTTTCTGTGAACATAGAGAATAAGTAAATCCCATGTCATGCAGTTTTATCCAGCTGAAGTTATTTGCAATCCAGTGCAGCAGGATTTATAGCATTATTAATTGTTAGGGAAAAGTGCACATTTATCTTTAAAATGACATTGACTTTTGCATTTATTTTGTGCCAGGAAATTACTGCTGACTTCATCTATATCTATTTTCATAAGTATTTATAGATACTATTGTCTTTTTTCCCATTTGATGCAAATTAAGAAGAGAAGACCTTGTATGTAGCAAATTCATTAAGGCTGTGTATTAATTTTGTCTATAGGAAAGTGGGATTTCCCATAATCCCATAAATATTGATGCAAATAGATAGATTTTGTGAGCATTCATGTTATGAAACACAAAAGTTAAAATACTAAAAATTACTTATTTAAGTTTATAATACCTAATCTGCTATGCCTTGTCTGTTTACTCTTTTTTTGTGGTAAAACAACCATAGAGTGGTTTTCAGGTGTACATAAGCTGTGATTCTCTGATTGGTCTGAAAGCATGGAAATATGATATCGAATTTCTAAATTAAAGTGAGATTTTATTTTAAAAATAAAAAATGATAAATTATTTATGGTTTGGGATTTTTCTTCCCTCACTGATGTTTTTGTAATTTTGCTATGGGGGACTGAGCATTATCATAGAGAACTGAATTGTATATGAATAGTCCAACATGCATGTAAAGCTGGGTGAAGGACTCTAAATATGCTACTGTGTTTCTTCCCAGATCTTTTTCTAGAGGTGTTGTGGAGGCTGTGATTTATATTGAAATATTGGCAATTTTCTGTTGCCCAGGAAGAAGGTTTTGAATAGTGTTTGTGAAATCCATGTTAATGTTAAAGTTGCAGAGTCTTGAAGTTTTCTCAATTTTTCAAAACTCTGTAAACAAGATGGCTTCTTCTGGAAATAGAAATAGTACTTTATTATGCTGGTCTTTCAAATGTGGTTTTTGCATTGCAGTTTGAAAATTTGTTCATGTGGAACTTTGAATAGATGTATTATATAAAAAATGTAAACATAATGGTCAATGTGCTGTTGTAATTTTGACTTGAACTCTGTGCACATGAGTCACAGCAATTCTGTGCAAACAGCGAAGAGCACACAACCAGTAGTCTGTGTGTATAATTGTTTGTTGATTATACGTGACGACTAAAGAACAATTAATTACAGATGCATTTCTTGATGTAAAATTAAGGTTATGTCTGAAGCATTAAAATCTAAAAATGCTACTGCCAGGTCTGCCTTTGAAAAATCCTGTGATGTGCCAAGCCGTCTGATTGTTGCCAAATTGTGCCAATTTCTGATTGTTGTCAAAAGGAGACACATGTAATACTGTGTCTCAAAATTTTGCCTTTAGGTATTCCATAGCTTATTTATTCCTATCTCAGCACGTCTTCACTCTACTAATGTGGAGTTAGTAGTGTTCTTTCTGTTCTGCTAGAAAGCCAAAAGAGTTTCAGTTTTTTACACAAATCTTCAGTAACTTTCTCTTACCAGATACTTTATTATTTACGACTCTTACTGACAGTTGTTATTGTCATGTTCTGACACAAAATTGATAGCATTCTCCAACGTATGCTGAGATACAGAATGCTCCATGCAATCTGGGCTGTTTATGAATCCTTCTTCTGACCCTCTGTCTTCTCACATATGGAAGTTTACTTCTTGAAGAGTGGCAAAATAAGAGGAAGGGAGAAGGAAATATGGAATGGCCAGTTTAGACATGAGGAGCATGACAGTGTGTAGAAAACAGTGAAGAGTGCAAATAGGGTTTTGTGACGATATATGAAAGGCACAGATTGCAGTTGTGTGAAAGCTCTTGCAAAATTTCTTGGGCCAACTAGTGAGGAAAGAACTATGTAGGGAGACATAATATTTATCAAAACAATAGACTGATTTAGCAGATGAAAGTGTTAATTTTGCTGCAGAGAAATTGCTCCAGTAACAGAACTAACAGTCTGTAGTATGTGGTTGTGCCATGGGGACAATCTAGGAAATATCACATCAGAAACCAATTGTAAGTAATTTCTGCCTGTGCAATATCAAAAGTAAATCTGTAATTTTATAGTGAAGAACTATGCTTAGGAAAAAATTAATCTGTCATTTCAAAATCCATCAGCAGGTTATTGTAGCATGGACTGTATTTCTTTCAGCAAGCAATAAACAGTAATTCTGTATTCAGGCATTGCTTAGTGACTGGTAAAATAGTATTTCATAGAGCTCTCATATTTCTGTTATCATGACTGACTTACCCCAAACTGCAGGGCTTTTTCCTGCCTTCCATGTGTTGCTACATGGCAACTGACAGCCCTGTTCTTCAAGTCCTGCTGAGGTCTCCTCTCCCAGCTGCCCAGGGATCCTCTCCAGCTTCCCCAGCTGAGCACCACTCTCATCCTTAGTCAATGTCCTACTTAGCTGAGATACTGTCTCCTACCCCTTTGGGAGCTTCCCTGATTTTCAATCTAACACCTCTATCAACCACTTACCATAAACATCATATGCAGTCCATAATTTAATTTCTTTCTCATTATCTTTACAGTTAAAAATGTCATGCTCCGATTCTTCTAAGAAATTCACATTACTGCAGTCAACACTCAGTGTTTCTGAGATGTGTCATTTTCTGCTAGTGCTTTGCAAAATTTCCCCTCTCCTTTTGTTTCTTGGTTTTACTGGAACATTTTAATCTGCTCATAAAGGGTATGGAGTCTCACAAATTGTAGCAGTTCATGCCTTGCTGCCTCTGATGTGTGTCCAGCTCAGTTCTAATTGTGGAATCACGCAGTTTCCTCTCCTTGGCATCCTTTGGAGCAGCATAGACCTGGATCACAGTGGAGTTAAAAATCTGTGTTCCTGAACAAGTCATGATGGTAATTAAGTTGCCTGGTTTGTAGCCAAGTGGTGCTTTTCTGTCCCTATCACTTAGGATTGTGCCAGTTCCTCTTTTATGCTTTATTTTGTCATGTGAGAAAACGATTCCACTATCTGCTGTCTCTCACTTGCCTGGCCACCTGGCTTTTAAGAGGCCTTCTATGTCATGTTGCTACCTTTGTAATTCATTCATTAGCAAGAATATTTCACCAGGGTGCCAACACAGTCTTACATTCCAGGTTCTGTTAGAACTAAAGAGGGGAGGTGATTTTTACCTGTTAGACATGCTGATAATAAAATACTACATATAGTTCTGCCTTCCACACTTTAAAAAGGATGCAGGAGAATTTCACTGGATCAGAAAAGTTACAAAAAAGTCATTTGAGGGCTGTAGGAGATATGTTCCTAGGAAATGTATAGGGAGCTGAAGGTGCTTAGCATATCAAAAGGAAGATCAAGAAGAGATATGATTATAGTGTATGAGTTCCTTCACTAGAAGAAAACATGAAACACTAAAGGGTTTTTCAACTGGTACGGAAAGGCATAAAAAGAACCAAAGGCCAGATATATTCAAATTAAAAATAAATCTGAAATATATTTCTAAAATTTTGTGTGATTAACACATTGAACACAGTTTCAGACAAGTGGTAGATTCCCCTTGAACCTTCAAATCTTCCTCCATGGGAGCTGTACCCTGTTTTTGAGCAATTAATCTGTGATAACTTTGGCACATGAGCTTGTTGCACTTTGTGGTTTTTCTTTCTTCTGATCTCTCAAGTCCTGAAAATCCAGCTACACGTGGTGCCTGGTAGTGTTCACATGCAGAACTGATAGGTGGGATTTGTGCCCCTACGACACTTTCCAAAAGGCCAGCCAGCCAGAGAAATTGTTCCAGTGCTCCTGCTCACCACTTGAAGTGCTGAAACCCATGTGCACTGAAGGGGCCATACAGCATGGAAGATACAAAAGAACTCAAACTGCACTAAAAACTGCAGATACCTGCAATGTGATTCATAGTCATGCTTGGAAATCTGTCTTTGGAGTTAACAGCAGATTTTTTTTCAATAATTCTTTAGGCTGATCTCATTACAGGTGGAAAAAGTCTTTGCCCTTACCAGTTCCATGTAAATAATAATTCCTTAAGAAACAGGATTATACAAAGTTAATAATTTCTCATGTTTCCAGTGTGACAGCTGCAGGTCATATGCAGCTTATGGCCTTCTCAAAATGGCTGTAATTTTTCATGATCCTCAATATGAAAATACAGGACACAATTTCTCATTCATTCTACACCACTTTCTGGTAACATACAATTTCACCTTCATCCTCAAAGCATCTTTGTTCTCCCTGGAGACACAGTTGTAGGAAACAAATGTCTTTTTAGAGAACATCTGAACTGGTGCAAAAGTCAGCATTGCTAAAGCTTTAAAGCTTGGAATACTTGAATATAATTTCAGTAAAATATAAAAGGACATTGTCAGATTGAGCTTTCCAAAGATATTTACATTTGGAAAACATACTTTCCAAACAGATGCTTACTTTTGGAAATATTTTGTTAGCTTCAGTCCTTCTAAAAAAATGTAGTACAAAAAGGAGTTCTATGGTTGTCCAGTTAGAGTCTGTCAAGATTATTCTGGATAGGGTTAGTGTTTAGGTAATACCTTAAAAAATAGACTTCCTTCACTTTTTTTGGTCCCATACAAAGATCTGATGAGTACAGAGAAGAATGAACAAAAAATAATTCAATTTTTTTTCTTTTTTTAGGATAATTTGGCACAAGATCAAACAAAATTGATTTTTTATCATTACAAAAAAATCAGCTATCAATGGGAAAAAATTGCAATTTTCCTTACTGTGTCTGTAGATTGGAAACTCTTCCCATTTTACTGAGGTGCATATGTTGTAAATAGGCTCCCCTTGTGCTGGGTGCTCCTTGAACCTGGGCAGTTTCAAGTTAGGCCCATGTAAGCTGCATCTCCTTGAAGGCCAGGGCAGAGCAGCTGGCATATGATGAGAAATCTGCTTTCACCTGACCATGTGTGCATAAAGATGCTTTTAACCTGGGCTTCTCTAAGGTGCAAAGATGGCAGTCCTTAATGGAATAACCCTACATTTTTATCAAATTTTCTGAGGGTACCTGAGAGAATAATTTTCCTTTAAAATAGTTAAGGTTTTTTACTGGAAAAAATTTTCCACATCGCTTCCTATCTTTGTATGATTTTAGGAAATAATAAGCTGGTAGTGGCCTGTTCATGAATATTTATCAAGCAGGTGATAGATATATATTTCTCAGGTAATCTCTTCTAGATGTGATAGTATTAGAAATATTTCATTTCTTTAGGAAAGCTGCACAAGTAAAAGCAAATTGCCAGTCTCTTCTTTCAGCCAAAATAAAAAAACGGGACTACTCATATTGTTAAAATGTTGTAGCTTCAAGAATTGAAGAAATTAGATCTAGTAGCCCTGATGTAGACCTTGTAATTTTACACTCTTTTTTTTATTGATGGATATATATGGGGTAGGTTTTGTTGCTTATTTTGTCTTTTGTTGCCTATTTTTGAGTGAGGGGTGGATTATTTCTCCATTAGTGTCATACTGACTTTCTGAGTCTTTTACTGATTTTAAGGGAGTTTAGACTGGTTCTTTAAATGTTTATTGGTTGAAAACTCAATATTGTTGCTGAATCCTATTTTTGAGGGGTATCTCTTTTGAAATAAATTATTGAAGAATATTTAATACTGGAGGTATTTTAACCTGCTACAGCTTTGAATGTTTAATTACAATATTTGTTGTCTTAAGGAGGGCTTTAAATTTCCCACTGCATCCTAAATAAGAATTTGACTGTTTATGTACATGTATGAAGCTTGTTTTGACTATCAGCCTGCACTGATAGCAACAGCTTTATTTTTCCTTACTATTGCTAATTTAATTTCTCACTCCCTATTATCCAAAGAGTTCAAAGGAGAAAAAAACCATTAAGCTCAGAATGCTACATGAGTTAGAATTTTTTTTATTGTAAGATAATTGAACCTTGTTATTGTATGAGCTTTGCACTAGTTAACATGGGCTGTACCGCGGGTAGTAAATGTCTCTGAAAAAACAAAAGACAGTTTTCCTGTAGTAAATCTGATCTGCCTGTGATAGCACAATACTCATTTTATGAAGCTGCTTTTATTCTCATAGTTGGCTATTTCCTATCCTTAAATGGCCATATTTTCATGTCTTTCTTAGTTTATTGGCCCTGCAGTGATGATATTGTCTTTGTCTTCAAAATCACTTGACATCTTATGAAAAGAGTTTGCTTGATGTTTAGTTTAATGAATTAGTGGCATATAGTACATATGCTTGTGACAGTAAATAATCGCTGTTGAAAGTAGAGTGTAGAGTGGCTAACCTACACATAGGATATATACATTTGTTTTATTTCAGTAGTATTGGTGGTTTTATTTAGAGCAAAAAGTTGGCAAAACTCATTTTGGGATGCTATATGGATTCTGAATAGTGCTTTTTCACAGAAATTCCTGTCCAATACAAACTGGCATTACACTTGACACAGACAATGAATTTCAATACATGTTCAGAGTTGCAATCTAGGAAAGTTGAGACTTGTGCATTGTACAAATTAAAGTATTACAACATTTAAGCTATGCACAGACTAATTGATGCAAAGATATTATTGGGTTGCAGAGATACTTTTACTCAGCTCTTGGGTAGCAGGGATACTTTTTTTCCTTTCTGTACCTTAAATTTCTAAAGCTGTTGCAAAGCTGTTTCTACTGTCTGGCATGCATGGAATCGTTCTTCATTAGTTCAGTGTATGGTACAGCCAGAGTTACTCAGAAGGGGATCAAGCAGGGCAGATTTGATTCAGCCACTCTGCACACACTCTGCACAGTTATATGCAGTCCCTGCTCATTACAGCCAGAGAGGTTTTATTATATAGGGGGTTGTGGCATCAGATGTTACCATGGGTGCCAGCATGAGGATTTGACCCACACACAGCTTACTGCATGAGAGCTGAGCCTTTCAGGAATTGCAGAGGTTGAGTTTTTCTATGCTCAGTCTTTATGCCATCACAATTAAATCCATGTAGAATTCTAGTTTTTAGAAAGGGATTTTTACTATTGTTAGGTGAAAACTCTTTTACTATTGTTAGGTGAAAACTTACATTTTCCATGTATACGAGGTGTAATTAAAAGTAAAAGTTGCCTCTGAGCTGGATTTTTAAAAATTTCCTTTAACTGCATTTGAGTAAGGCATATTAGTTAAACCTTGTCTCTAATGTCTTTACATTCTTATTAATATTGATTTTTCATTTCAAAACTGTTTGTGTAGCTCTGAAAAAAAAAAAAAAAACCAAAGGACATGGGTTAAAGCTAAAGAGAAATTAAATTTTTTTTTCAGAAGCTGGGCAGGAGTTTCTGCTTACTTGCATTTTTTGTCCATTTGAATACAAGGGAGCCAATGTGCTCTTGTTTGGTGTGAGAAAAACCACATGCTGATGGAGAATGTATGTTTCTAGGTGCCAGATTGACCTGTCTACCCTGAGTAAAGAGCAAACGCACAAGCTGGAGGTGCCGCTAGAGGAGGGAGAGGGATACCTGGTGTTGCTGGTCACTCTCACAGCCTCAGCTGCAGTCACTATCTCTGACCTCTCCATCAACTCCCTGGAGGACCAGAAGGAGCGAGAGGAGATTCTGAAGAGATATGTATGAAGTTTTCTTTCATCCTTTGTTAGCAAAATGTTGGCTTGTATAAAAAATAACTATAGTAAGGGGAAAAAATCTAAAAATATCTCTTCTGTTCTAATCACACCTAGCCAATAACAATCATTTAAACTAGTTATTAATATACAAATAGTAACAGACAGAACAGGTAACATCAAGAAGGTTACAAATGCTCTTCGTACAATGATGTTATTTTTTACATGGTAGTTGAACGGTTTGATAAGGTGTCACATAATGAAAGTAATTTTACAGCCTTGCAGATGATTTTTACCAAGTACAAAGTGGCTAAGGGATCATTCAGCAACTCAGCAGTTTCTACTGATTGTTTATGCCAAATAATTTGATGTGCTAATGGTTTTCAGGGTTTTTTTGGGATCATCTGTTAAAGGGCAAGAAAACTTATTTTTTGTCTTAATATTAGAGATTGAAGCACATAAAAATAATAATTTCAAACAATGTTTCCATTTTAAAATATTCTGAAGGAGATTATTTTAATTTCCCAGCATCCTTACATTACACAGAATCTTTGTAATTTTATGAAAGCAACAGAGAGGGGAGCTCTTACTCCAGCATTTGCTAATACCTAAATCACTAAAAGTAACTGTCTCACTGCACATGAAGAAAGAAAGAAAAAAAATGCTATTTCCACTTGCAATTACAAAGCTTTTATTGTACAATGCTGCCAGGTGTTTAGAAGGGCTTCTCTAGACACTCAGCCATTAAACCAACCTCTGACTATCAAAGAGGCTGCTTAATTTATTTTTGAGATTTTAAAATATTCCTATTCCATGACGGACATCCTTTCAATAACTGAATTTAATAAAGATGTACCTTATCAGGCTGTGCAGATAACATGAAGTCCTAGTACTAATGCTGTACAATATTCTTCAAACAGATTAGCAGGATGTGTGCTTCAGCAAATTTATTCTGTCTATCTCCACTGAATCAGCTGTCTGCTAATGCTTGTACAACTCATACACCAGTAGTGTTATTATGATAAACACAATTTAATAGAGGTGACTTAGTGAAGCTAAATATAATATTCCAAAATGAATTGAAGGCTAAGGTATTGTCCGCCATCTCTGAAAAATAATTACAATTAAGAGAGTTACTGTACATTTTGGAATCCACCAAGACAGTCTGTGGTTGTCAAAATAGATGTCTATAAGTAGAATAATTTTTTGATGGATATGTTTTTGAGGTGCCATAGTTCCTGCTACCAACAGGAACAGTAACATATTTCTGTGGCTTATTCTGTGTGATGATATGGCAGACAAGTGATACTGATGGTTTTGATTATTTCAGTAGCAGTATAGAAATATACTGCTATAATAGAAATGTGTTGCGACTGTACTGTTAATAATTGTTCCTAAATCCTCAATTTTTTGTCCCCAGTGTAAAGCATAATTATGTGGCATAAGATTGATCTGGTTTATTCCTGTTTCCTGTATACAAGGATATGTTTCCTTGTAAATATAAGGATACGTTTACAGTGGTGTATGCATTTGAAAACATTTAAATTATAGAAAGATGTTCATATTGCAGAGGTATGAGTTTCTCATTATGTGTTTCTGAAAATTGTGGCATTCACATACTTTTTTGATAAATTCTACTGTTTCTATAAAAATACTATCAGAAGAAAGAAATTACCAGGATTAACTTAATTCCAGTAGTTTATTTTCACTGATGTTAAATTTTACTTCGGTGTTCATTCCTGCACTTCAGAACTAATACAAAGACAACATGTGTAATTAGCAAGATGTAGAGTTCCCTATTGAGTGGGTGTTTTTTTGGATTTATTTCCTCTTAAAAAAATCTAGCTTCTATTTGAGAAATATATTTTGCACCCTTTCTACAGCCAAAAACAGTTAATGAGCTGACCTTGCCATCAGATCAAATAGCCTTAGAAAATGACTCTATTACTGTCACTTAACCATTTGTAGCTGAACATCAGAGCCTTACAAATTAAATAGGCATTACTGTTTGAACCATTATTTTACCACGATTGTCTGAAAAGATTAATTCCTTTCGGGGTGAGGAGGGGGGCACATTAATGGGTACAGACCAAGAGAGATTGTATGACCTTTTCAGAACTGGTATGCTGAACTCATGGTCCCCCTTGTCACAGTTTAAAAACCAGAGGAGCTAGTTTAGAGAAGTTGTTAGCATTCCATTTTTATTATGACATTTCACAGTCATCCGATTTAATGTCCCTTGACCAGATTGTCCACTGTGAGACGATGGGCTTGAAATGTTATTTAGAGCATTGATAAAAGGTGAGCAGTTCTAAGATGACAGCGAGTCATGAGGCTGGTGGTGTGACATTAATTTTCTCCATAACAGAGATGGAATAAGACGTCATGGTGACAAGCTGTCAATCAGTACTAGCCCCTCAGTGTATCTCAATGCCATGGGATGGGGTATTGCTTCTCCCATAATAGAGCTGAACTGAGATGCTCTTCCTGACAGCTGCTGCAGCCATACAGAAAATATATTATACAGCCTTTCATTAAAAAAATAAAGAAGACTCATCTCCAGAGCATTTCAATCTTCTCCCATCTATTGAGGGCTGAAAAGATTCCCAGCAAATCACAGATTCCTCTGCTATGAAAATTCTAGGCTTCAGAAACTATGTGGATTTTTGATACCTTCAACAATAATCATAAATAAGAAGACAGAATATGGTCTGCTAAATCATTGCTTAAAGTTATGTATTTAAAGTAATGTGTTAAAGTAATTTGCTTCTCCAAGAGCCTCTGTCGTGGCATTGTACTCATTTTCATCAGTCTCCCCAGTCATTATGTGCAGTAAATGAATCTAAGCCAGCTACTTTCTGGAAATAAAAGTTCAAAAATTCTGTGGGATTCTAACAAAGGTGGCAAAGCAAAATACAGCACTGGCACCCTTAAGAGTGAGCTAACCAGGATGAAATTTGGGAAAAGGGGACTGTGTGGCATCATAGGAAGTGGGTGCTGTTGCTTGTCTTGCTTTGTATTCGGTTTTTGCTTGGTTTTATTTCTACATCTTGGTGTTTGTTTTGGTTGTTGGGAAACTTGGGTAGAATGTAGAAACATTTCTGTAAGTCCTGTAATTTTCATCATGCATATTTACAGCAGAATTATCGCTGTTCTGGGACTAGTTCTGATAAGAAGCTTCCAAACCCTGATCATCATTATAATAAATGAGGGATGCAAAGATGCTTTTGAATTACACCAGTGCTATCTGTAATACCATCTCTGCTACCCTCAGTTTGTAAGCACATAAGCAGGGGATTGAGCGTGTGCTGATTGAAGTTGACCACCAGTATTTTGAAGTAATATTTATGATGATTATCTTACTAAAATTGGTAGAAATTTATTCTCTGTTACCCTGTTTTAACACAATGCATGTATGTAACATATGAGCTACTACACTGAATTGGATTTTTAAGTTCAATGTTGCAAGGTCAAATCTTCACTGTAAACAGTAAGTGGTCAGCTTGCATTTGTGAAATTAGTATCAGTGTGATGTAACTGTTAGAATTGTCGTATTAATTAGAAAGACAGGGATGCATATTGTATGTCTAACATCTTAATGGGTAGATTTTCTGTGCAAAAGCGTAACTAGCTTTGCAAGCTGACATTTAGTATTTCATTTAAGCAGCATCTATGGGTTTTTCAGTGATTAAATTTATTTTTGTTTCCCATAACAGTAAATTTTGCTTCTGTAATAAATTAAGTAATTGTTGATTTGATGTTTTCCCTGATGCTTGCTTTTTGTAGAAATCTGGACATTTTCATAGGCGGTGGAAAAAGTTTCACCACATTACAATTTTAGGGAGGACCATAGGCACTAAATTCATTAGTCCGAATTTTAAAATATTTCAAAATAAAGGTATGGGCTAGTATTTATGAACAAAATTTGCATTCAATGTTTTATCATTTAAAACTCCACAAATTTTAAGTAATACCAAAAACTAGAGTTTGAGAATCATAGCATGTCACACCTAATTAGTGCAATACTCCCAGTTTGTTAGTTTTAGTTACTTGAAAAAAGAGCAGCAGTGGTACATAGTTTTTAATAAGCTTTCTAAATCTGTGTTGGATGAATAAATGCAAGTGTTAGTGTAGTGAACTCTTTTTCTTCCTCTTAATACATGTAGATATCGAAGAAATTTATGCAAAAAATATAATGATTTCTGTTAAGAGCTGTGGAATCGAAACATATTTTAATTATTTTTTTACCTTTTCTGCATGTGATTATTATGACAGTTATTAAGTAGTTGTTATTCTCTTTTGATTGCTTTTGCTGATGTTATTCACAAGCTTATTATAGGTGTATATGCAAGCTTGTATATAGGTATATGCAAGCTTGCATGTAATAGTCAACTACAAAAATCTGTATCGTCCCTAGGTCACTGCTCAAGATAATATTGGAGCCATCAGAGGGAAAATGTGAACATAGTTCTTGCAAAATAATTCAGGGAGAGGCATTGTTTCTTTTTTTTGTTTTAATTTCTTAATATACTGCTATAATTTCAAATTTTGAAGTACAGTTATTTCCATAGTATTAGGGGATTAATTCACTAGAATTTGTATTACATTTAATCAATCATATTCTAACTCTTCCTTTGTAATTTTCATTGATAAGTTAAAGTTGCAAAATATAGGAAGAAATGCAAACAACTGCACAATCTTCAGCAAATAATATTTAAAAGTCTGAGTATGTAGGCAGAATTACAGTAACTTACATCTGGGCGAGGGAGGAGAGTATTAATATTTCTTTTGGTTTGTCTCTTTTGCAATACAGAATTATTTTTCTTTTTATTATTTTTTAGAGTCCAATGATGATGTTCCATAACATCAGCGATGTGGGATTTCTTCAGGTGAAGGTCATCAGGGCAGAAGCATTGATGGCAGCTGATGTCACAGGCAAGGATTAATTTAATTTCTGTGACACTGAATACCGTAGTAATATTTGGTGATTTTAGAACTGGGAAAAAAAAATGCTAAAAACAAAACTTCATCTACAGGTTATGTTCTGTTTGTGCACTTCCACCTTCTGCTCATTAACAAAAAAATCTAAACACAAACAAAAGTTTTGTAAGTAAGGCAGCAAGTTATTCTAATGCTAGCAGAGCCCTAAGTAGCTTATTTCTGATAAAGGTGAAATATAAATTTTTCTCCATCAGACATCCTATAAATATTACATAGAAGAAACTTCTTTTATTTTAGTAGATGACACCATACAAAATTATCAACATTAAATTCCAAGGTACAAGGCAAATAAAAGGTTCCAGACTTAGATACTACTTTAAAATTGTTGCCAAAAGAACCACTTGGTATCTGTCAGATATTTAGCAGAGCTGCTGTTGGTTTCAGGCATTTCAACTGAATGCAATTTGCTGTAGCTACTGCTTATCTTTATAAGATAAGGGAAATACGATATTTTTTTCACATTTTCTATTTTATAAGTTGAATAATTAATTTGACACGTTGCTTTGCAAAATAAAGAAAAAGTATTTCAGCCATACTGACCATATTTCTTCAGAAATGTCCATCTGCTCTAGGTGATTACCTTCCTACTGCCTGAGTTGAATGGAGCAAAATGAGCTGCATCTGTGTCAGAAAATAGCTATCTCGGATTTAAAATAATAATGAAAATTTTAAAAATTAGGAAGAAAGTAAAAGGAAACTAGAATAAATGTTCTGTTAAAGGAGCAGATATAGAGCAACCTACTCAATTTTTAGTAGTTTTGTGATAACTAACATGACTAGCAGTATTTCAGACAAGGTATTAGTGCAAACATTTTATCAGTGCAAACATTTGATCATCCAGTTTGTGACACACAAAATAACAGATTCTATTTTTGGTGAGGTTGTAGAAATGCTTCTAAAGTCTGGTTTGACCTTATAATCCAATGTTTGCTGAACAGAGAGAGAGATTAAGTTACTTGGGGCAAACAGTATAATTTAGTCCCTGACCTGATTCAATCTTCAGCTTTTCCAAAACAGCATGTTGTTTGTGCTGGTTGAACATTATTTTTGGATATATATTTGATTCAATTAAAGATGTGTAGAGCTACCAAAAATTTTCAGACATTGTATTTAGGATGACAGGCAGGAAGATGGGGAAGGACACTCACTATCTTCCCTTGTTAGTAAGAAAAAGCATTGATACACATTGATGTAAGATGGCTGCACATTCCAGATGTGACAGAAATCTTGTATATTCTGGACAAAATTCTGAGAATTTTGAAAAGCAGATGAAGTGGTTTTATTATCTGCTAATGTAGTTTATAGCTATTTTTAGTAACTTGTAGTTATGTACGGGTCATTCATTTAAAATTAAACTTCAAATTGTAATAGTGAGAAATAAAGTAGGTGTTTGGTTATTGTCAATGAATCATGTTTGCAAAAATTGTGTAAAAACTTGACCCACCTTTATTCAACTAAGTGATTAGTGTGCTGTCATCGGTGGTGTTACTTGCACCACTAAGGATTGCTTCTATGAGTAAAAGCTATGGACTAGTTTGCACATCTTTCTGTAATGAGTTTTCAGAATCTTTTGCCCCTGAGTCTGAAAAGCAGCTGGAACAACTGTATAGTATCTGTTTTTGCTTCTTGTTTCCTTCCTGCTAAACATACCCCATTTCACTTCCAGAAATCTTTTCATGTGAGGTAGTAAATCAAAATTTATTAATTTGAGCTGAATAGATTTTTAAAATCCTTAATATTCCATTCTTAAACATAAGCACAGAGAGAAAAAGATTTCTGTAATCTTTTAAGTAGCCATCAGTCCTGCTATGATTGCAAGGAATTTTTTCCCCTTTTCAAAATGTGAAATTTTTCCTTTGTCCCATGCATTGAGCAGCATTGTAATACTGTACTAACTCTGTGTGAATAAAGAGCAGTTGAGACTCATGTTGAATGAAGGAGTAAAAAGCACAAATTACTTTTTAATGAAACCTCCAGTTCTACTCCTTTCCTCAGAAAGCTCATAGCCTCCCTTAGTGGAATGCTAGTAGGTCACTTTAGCTAAGCCCTTAATAAACAGTTGATAGCCAAGGGCAGTTTTTTTCCTTCACTTTCAATAGCCTAATGTTGGACAGTGTGCTTCAAATCCTTAAGGTTAGTACAGATTTTTTTTTTTTTTAAAGAGAGTGATTAAGGGTGATGGTTCAGGTCTTAGCTTACAACCCTCCTCACATGTACATGCAAAGAATAATGTGCCAGGATGAGCTGAAATTTCAGTTAAGTTGTAGGCAGGGGAGCAAGTAGACTTTACCAATTTTGAAATGCTGTGCTGCTGGAACATTCCATAAGTGGATATTAAAAATACCCCAGAAAAGTACAGTCAGAGTTCTCACTCAACCCACTTGCCAGGAGATCTATGAGAGGAAGAACCACTGGGGGGTTGAGAGACTCCCCACTGGTGCTTGAAAGCTTAACTTGGTTTTCACAAGAGCTGAAAAACTGGGTATCTTTCAGGACCAGGGCCTTTGGGAAAATTATTTGGTCTCTGAGGCTGTTTCCCCCAGAAAAACAGTGTAGTTCCATGATAAATACACAGTTCTAGGGATTCCACCAATGCAAAATTATATTCTATTGGAAATTGTGGTCACAGCAAATACACCTTTCTGGAAATGATGTATTATTTAGTATAAATTCTTTGAAAGTGTAATCTAATGAATGAGAAGATACAGAGAATGAAGTTTAATTTTTCCTTCTCTGTCTGAGAAGAACCTTCCAATTGAGTTTTCCATTGTGTTTTAGCTATTCAGTGCATGACTTTTTTTCTCCCTAAATCCTGAGTTAGAAAGAATTATATTCCTGTTTCCCTAAGTCTTTGCTTGCTCATGAAATCTCTGGCAGACTTTCTCAAGGATTTGGCTGCTTGTAGAGCCCTGAAAGGATAGGTGCTGTGCCTACAGTGACATCCTTTGATATGAAGAGATTTTCTGGTGGTTCAGTAAAACCTAAAGTATAATGGACTCATCATGACAGTTGGCTTCTGACATTATATACATGGGTTTCACCTAATCCATGTAAATTACAGGTAGTAAAACAATAAGCCCTTCACTGTGACATTGTTTAGGTTTAGGCAATAGTCAGATATATCTAATCCTTCTGCAGCGTAGTCAGGTATAGATGGTGGGTAGTTGTGGAAGGCTGCTGGCTTTGCAAGGCAGTGTCTGCATCTCTTTTACTGAGGCAGATACATTGCTCCTTGTGTCATGAAATAAAATTCAAAATCTCTGCCTCATCATTCATGAAAAGTAAGCAGATTGGAAAATGTGTGCCACAGATTTGATTGATTTCAGCAAACGTGCTGTGCTTTTAAGGAATAATATTTAGGAACTCCGATTCATTAGCAAGAGCAAAATTCAAGCTCCATAAGATGGCCTGACTAGAAAATAGCTTGTTTTGTAGTATTTGGGCTTTAATTAAGATGTGTTCAATTCTAGCCCCCTGGCTCTTTCTCCCCCTGCCCCCACCCTTCTTGCTGTGTCACAGACCAGCGATCAGACGCTTTCAGATGGTCCAGCCCATGACTTTGACCTTCTGCGAGGTCTTGTGTTCCCTGGGGAACCGTTCAGCTCATGAGGTCTGATTTCACACTTCCAGGATGCCTTGGCTCTCATAACAATGACAGGGAGACAAAGCCCTTTAGAGTGGGCCGCATGGGGACTTGTTTAAATTGGAAACTAGAGAGGAGTCAAGGAACAAGGTTACAGGCTACAGAATAGTGCTTTTAATAAAGAGCTCACAGCTCTGGTTCAGCTCAAAGAGGGCTACCTCTGTACAATTAATTGAGACATTTATCTGGAGCATCTTAGGCCTCCACTTTCTCACAGAATTACGTGATAAATATCAGCTGAGAGGCAAATGAAATGTGCATGAAATGAATTTTTAACACTTTGATTACTGTGTCTTCAGTCTTCATTAGAAGTAAATTTATTTGTATTTCTGTCCTCGTTATCAATCAATTGTGTTTTTTCCGAGTACTGTGATTTCATAACCTTATATGTCTGAGAGATTTTACTAAAGAGCTCAGTGTTATTTAGGTTTGTTTTCAAAAGCTTTTCAGGCTTTTCCTCCTCTAAAGAAGAGAAACTAAGCATAGAAAATTAGTCAGATTTTTGTTTTCTTCCTTTTTTTTTCAGTTTTATGTCTGCATTCAGCCTCTCTTCTAAGAAAAGTCTATGTTAAAATTTTGCTAAATGTAAATGTCTTTTCTAAAATCTGTCTTGCTAAACTGTTCTAACATCACTTGTGCAAAAATGGTCTTTGAAATGGTTCTTCAAATGCTAGGAAATGTCAGAGTGATGAACACAAACATTAAATTCACAAAGGTATGGAAGCCCATGCGTGTAAAATTGAAGGAATAAATTCAGAAGCTCTTTGGAAATACGGTTCCAAAAGTAATTTGCTCTGTCAATTAGTGCAAACAGATTTCAATATACACTTGAGCTATCTCCACAAAGTACAAAAATCTAGTAGGTGGGCAGAATTCTGTGGTAGATAAAACATTTTGTCAAGTCCTGTCATATAGGTCACCTGAAGCCTTTGGTCCAGTATCATGTACAGGAAAGGTACTGGCTTTTAAGTACCAGTTCTAGCTAGTAATAGAAAAAACAGGATTTAAAAAGATATTTTTGAAAGATATTTTATTAAAATACATTTTTTGTTAACCGTAACATTTATAATTATACATACAATGAAACGATGGCTTGTGATTTTTTTTCTTTCTAAAGTAGTCTGTGGAGATGAGTTTAACTTGATTATGGCATTACACTGAGTTGCCTTGTAAGATAACTCAAGCATTCATGGTATCAGTGTGTTGCAACATGTTTGCATCATCACAGATAGAGTAGAATTATAATTCCCATTTTAAAGATGGAAAACTAAGAAAGGTTAACTGACTCAGCTAAGGCCAACAGAGCAAGGCCTTGTCAAAGGTGGCATTTCACTTGGGTTCTGTACTTAATCCATTAGATAAGGCAGCTTCTCATGCTATTGAGCCATTCCTCCTCCTGGCCAAAGGTCAGACTGACTGTTCTGCTGCAAGCAGCTGGCTGGCAGGGAGCTTGGAACAACATTAGTGACATTAGTGTCTGCATGAGTGGCACTGCCCCCCAGAGTCATGAACTGGCTGTCTTGTCTTCTGAAAAAATAAAGGCCTTTTTTGCTGTGGGGACTTAGATCTGTAATGGATAGGCATGGCCAGAGGTAGGAGAGAATCATAATAGCCTATGTAATATTTTAAAAATATTTTGCCTTTTATAGCCATGTTAAAGTTGGTTGAACTTCATGAAGTTATGTTTTGAGAACTTTACTTTTGAATGTAGAAAATGCGGTTGAAATTCCTTATTATGTTTTCAAACTGTCCAAAGCATTTTTAGTTCAGCTTTGTAATGTAATGTCAATATAATATTTAGTTTAGAATAAGGCTAGTGATTTGATGAAAATGGGTTCATGGACTAGCTAATGCTGAAATTGACTTTTTTTCAGTTTTTGTAACTCAGTGGACTGTGAAATGGTAAAATTATGAAATTATTTGTTTCCCTGGAGTTATACTGAGGCAAGGTATGTTTTCCATAGCAATGGCAAAAGTATCTCTGAAGGCCTAATGCTATCTGCTGGCCCTTGTGAGTTAATATTTCAGAAATGCAATAAGTTTTTCAGAGGACAGCTAGATCTGCCATGTGCTCTCTTGCTGGCATATACTCTGAAGAGCAGTTATATCAATGGCGATTCCTAGGAAAGGCCCATGGCAGCCTTAATTAAGAGAGTAAGAACCTTTCTATAGTGGCTGTCCTTTATGATTTTTCATTTTCATTCCTACAGGCTGGAATTTCAGTGTTTGATGATAGAGAAGCATTTTTATTGTTGTACACAAGTGTTTTCTAAACCAGAGGATCATCCTATTGTATAAAATATAGATGTTTCCATATTTCTCTTTACTAAAGTCTCCTATTTTACAATATTAAGTGGATAATGAGCAGATGATATGCAATTTTCTGGAGAAAAATGCATGCATTTAATAGAGTTTTAAAATTAAAAAAATCATTGTTGAACTTGTACAAAATATGGCAAGCAAGTTGTTCAAATTTAAGATTTGACAGCTTTTTATCAAAGTCAGCTTTGTATACGAGTGGAGCTAGGAAGTGAGTGTGAAAGTGCAGTTATATTCAATTGAAGTCTCTGTTTGAAAGAAATACTATGTTCCAAAAATAATTTTTGCTTGAAAACAATTTGCCAAGAATCAAAATTTTATGTTGGATCATTTTCACCTTGGAGACTGTTGAAGGAAGGCCTATATAAACTGCCCAGAAATATGAGTTACATCATACTGCAGTTTGACAGTTTTAACACTCAGGTAAAGTTCATAACTAGACAAATAAAAGATCCTTGCATCTGAATTGGTCACATGTCTTTGCCATCTCTTGTGAATTTGAGATGACACCCAATGGTTTGTTGTTCTAGCTGCCCCCTAGATTGGACAGTCCAGCTCGCCTCCAGCCTGGAAGATGGGCTGCAGTGGTGTGTGTGGGACTGTCAAGATACAAGGGTTCACAAGTCACCTAATACATTTGTGCTTGCTTGTGAGTACCAGAACAGAGAGCCAGATGAAAGTCCTGTGGTGTTTTAACTGATGGAATGGGCCTTTCTCAAATTTTTCCACTAGAAAAAACACAGGCTGTGTGGTGCTATGGCTACTTGAGAAGAAAATCCAGGAAGCTGAAATTGTGTGGAGATTGAGGCTTTGTTGTTATGATTTTCTAAATATTTTGAGAAGCATAATTTTGAAATATTTTAAGATTGCTTCTATCAATCACTATTTTGGCCTCTTTTCCATCATGAAAAAGTGCATTTTATATTTTGTTGTTGGAGAAAAATGTCTAGGTGACCAGCCAAAACAGATAATGAATCTGAGCTGCCAACTGACTTTGTTTGTGAAGGACTTCCTGGGCTTTGGGAGACTTTGAGTTTTGACAAAAACAGCAAGCAACACATCTCTAGTTCCTCATTGCTGCTCCTTTTGGAGAGCTGATTTCAGGTTATGGTGTACAGTTCATCCGGGGACATATGGAAGTTCTGAGAAATAAGGTGACAAGCAAAAGACTAATTTAAATTATTGTGTGCATCATATGCAATGTGAGGGACAGAGTGCTGACTGAAGTAAAATCCTCTTCGTAGCTCTAAGTGAGGTAATCTGAGTTTGTGCTCTGGTCTTGCACTGTCTAAAGACGTAGCATAGCGCAAACAAGGATATCTGTCGAACTAGATGCAACACGTGTCCTAAAATTCAGAAGCTTCAAAGATAAAAATAAAGATAGAATTCAAAGTTTCAAAAGATAGGTAGCTCTTTAGGTTTTTTTTTACTGGTGGCATACATTACAAAATAGACTCCAAGAGTTCATTCTCAGATAGTCAACTTCTGTACTGGGTAAAGGAAGAAAACAGGTGAGGGAGATCTGTCAAAAGAGAAGTTGCTTTTCCTTCCAATTATGAATATTATGTAAATTAGCAGTTTATTTCTAAAATTTCAGGAGCCCTTCAGACTGTACAAGTAGAGACCAAAAAGCATGAGCTGTTACAGCAAAAGAATGGATAAATTATATTTGTTTAACTTTGTATTGAGGTTTTCTGCAGGTTTCATTTCAGTAAGTTGGAAGGTGTACTTTGTTTATTCACTACCTACTTCTACTGTGAATTCCTGCAATTAGTGGTAAGGCCTGATAACAGCCCCACTGTGGTCATGGGATACTCAAGATTTTCAGTGTCGGTGTTGGTGCTGCTGGGAGCGTACTTTTAATGCGTACTTAGGCAGCTGGTGGCCGTCTTATTCTTGTACACTGCTGACCACATGCTTAGGATTGTATTGAGAAGTTTGCTGGGGATGTCTGTCTGATCAATAGCTAAATGTCTCTAAAATCACTGCACTAGTAGCTGGAGGCCTACAAAGTGCACAGAGCAGGGATTGCTAGTTGGAAGATCCTCAGTAGATACAGAGGGTTTAGTGGAATTTATTGATGCATGACAGGTTATATACAGTTGTATACAACAGTTGTGGTTTAGTTTATAGTGGAAGGAGTTATGTTCATGATAATGTAATATGGAATGCCTGAGCATAGGCAGCACAAGATTTATCAGAGTTTTTTATGTGTACTTTTAGAAGGGCTAGAGGGAGAGCACACTCTTCAGACACTCTTCTGAATATGTGTGGCTCTTTTCTAAAAAATAAGGAAAACCATTTCTGTATCTCATATTTGAAATAGCTAATCACATTAGCTGACAGAAATTATCTGAGGCTGCCTTTGTTCGGGTGTGTTGTGCTCAAGGTACTGGTTTTGAATATAGTGTTGTTGAATCTTCTGGGTCCTCCTAGAGACCAAGGAGACCTAAGTACAATTTTTCCTATTTTAGTGCTCTCTTAAGGCTTTCATTGGGAATGATCTCATTACTTTGAACACTCTTGAAATGCAGCAGGTTGCCAAGGTTGTCAGTGAGAATTAAGATTGCAGTTACTCTTTCTAATAATGAAAACTTGAAAGATGACAGAGAGATACCAAGTTTCACCAAGTGTTCATGCGTTGTTCTTTCTGTCTTTCTGGATCACATTCACTAATTTGGATTAGTATCTTAACAATGTTTGCACATATCTTATGTTGAGCATGTTAGCAATGAGTGGTGCCTTTCAGAGGCCCAGCTTGGCTATGAGTGTTTCAGCATATGTAAGAAATAGGCAATGGTGAAGGTGCATGGGGAAACTTTGTAAACAAGTAATTATGATAAAACCAACATTCCTTAGCAGAGATGTTCAAAGCTGGGAAACTTCTCTTTGTCAGCCATGGTATTTGAACCTACCCTTGAACCGTGTAATGATATTGCCTCTATTCAAATTTGTTCTTGTAGCATTTTAAAATGATAGGAGAAAGGAGGTGTGAAATGTTGACTTTAAGTGAGGGATTTTTTCATTTCTGAAAACCGGTTGTCTTTGGTTTGACTGAGGAGCTCTACAATTAATGCTACATATTATTGATTGACATCCATGTAAATCTGTAAGAAGAGTCTTTGAAAAAGTGCATGCCAAGAGGCACAGAAGAGAATTAAATGTAGTAAACACCCTCTCTTTCTTAATAGAAAATGGCATGTATATGCTTCAATGTCATTTACTGTGTCTGCATATGTTTAATATGTTCAACTCACATTGTACCATCATATGCAAATATGATTGATAATGCCTTAAAAAATGAGATACAGTAGTCCACCTGCTGTGCCAGTGCTGCCTTGTTATTTTAACTGTCTTCTGTGTGTTTCTTTTTCAAATACTGAAAGCTAAAGAACGAATAATATAAATGGTTTAGATTTCCTATCACCTTCTAGATTGTGAAATAAAAGAACCTTTAGATGTGTGGTACGTCCATTTCTG
Organism: Ammospiza nelsoni; assembly: GCF_027579445.1. Lineage (NCBI taxonomy): Eukaryota > Metazoa > Chordata > Aves > Passeriformes > Passerellidae > Ammospiza > Ammospiza nelsoni. Next base: position 70,358,639 of record NC_080669.1, on the reverse strand, counting down.
CTGACTAATCAATTGTATCATTTTTCAAGATAATGGGAAATATTCAGCAGTTTATTATTTTCTAGAGGAGGTAAACATCAATTAACTATAATTCACAATGTGTTTAAAACAGTTATTCTTTATCATTAATGTTAATAATATGCACATAATATGCATATTAACCCTTGGTGTAGTCAAAATCAATACTGCAGTTTGGGAGTTGTGGTCCCTGGACAGCTTTGTCTAAGTATTGATTTTGTTGTCATTTGTATAAGGTATGAAACAAATTATGTGCCTTCCCTAATATCATTACTGTAGCCCCACTAATGTAGCTACTGTAGCTACTCAGTTTATGGTTTCTAATAATGCATGAAAAAATAATACAGAATTAATTAAGTCATTGAGAAACACAATTGCCTAGTATGGTAGATTTAATTATGGAGGGCCAATGCCAACATTCAATATATTTTGAACAGTTTACTGCTCAAAGAAAGTCTGAAGAGAAGAGCAAGTCATGCGGTACTATGCAACTCAAGTGTTCCTTTACATTAGACAAAGTTCCCCTGGGTCCAGGGAGCAGCAATTTGTTGTTCAGCTTTCTATTTACATGAAAATAATGTGTACTCTTGTACTGTGCCAAAGGCAAAGATCACTCCTTCCAGTTATTAGAGAAAATAAAAATGTAAAAGCAGGATAGCATGTCTGGTTTTCGACAGATTTATAGCAGTTATCATTACTGACATAATTTGAAATAAGAGTTAAATAATTTAGCCCAAAATGTGATTTCTTCCCTTTATTGCCTCTTTATTGAAAGAGGTCTTCCCACCATGCCCCTCATGTTTTCATTAGTGTTCTTCCCATCATAGCTGTTCCTTAGGTCTACCTCTCCACCCCTCCTTAACCTTCTAGGTAATTTCAGGAATGCTGAAGATACTAAACCCACCTTTTGCTTTCTCCCATCCCACTTTGGAGTACTGCTTTTTCAGATAGCCAAGCTGTTCTTAAGTATCAGATTCAGGCGTCTACTTTTCTTCTTGTCCTTTTGTCCTAGTTTAGGCCAAGGATGTGTGAGGGTAGAGCCTAGAGTCGTGTGGGCTTGTCTAGGCTGTTACTCTATGTACTTAAATCATTGCTGGTATGTAGGAGTCAGGGAGTCTCTCTTCCAAGATGAAGAGGTCATGGCTTCTGGTGGAGGAAAATGGGCAGTGCAGAGGTGCAGCAGCCATTTTCTCCCTTTCTGGGAGTGTGCAGCGAATGGAGTGGTGGCTTGGTGCTGATTCCAGCTGGAGGATTTGTCCAACATTGTGGGTTCTTTTGTTTTCTTGGTCTTGGGGACAAAAAGTACAGGTGTGGAAAGTTGGAGTGCCATTATCTTTCATTGTCTTAGGCTTGTGGGAAAAAACATGGTGTAGGGAATGATGGGGTGGCACACCATGTGTGGAGACAGTGTGTCAGACTCCAGGAGCATTTTGCATATAATCACCCTCTCTTATACACTGTTACTGTTTGCTTTCTTATCTCATTGCCATTTCCAGTTAGTTGTTACCTCAACCCATAATTTCTGCTTTTAGTTTCTCTCACATGAAAGAGGGGCTGGGGAAAGGGGGAGCAGCTTAACTTCCTGGTGAGCTTAAAATAAACCACAACGTCTTTCCAAAATAAAACCTTAAACGGGTTAGTGTCAGTTTCATGTTCTACCCCTAAACTTGCAGTTCTGATCATTTTTCTTGCGCTTTCCTTAGTATCTAAGCACTGCTTGCCTGCAGTGTTTTCCTGTAAGCTGCTTGTTTAATATTTAAGGACACACACACACATGCACACATACACACCACACACGCATGTGCACACACTTGCTTTGCCCATTGCTTTTCTTTAAAGGAAAAAATATACCTTCATATCCATTTCCATTATCATGCTTCAATTATCAACATAATACATTTTCCAAGCAGCAACTTCATACTTTCTCTTTTGGTGGCCTTCATGCTGAGGGATCTCTTTGTAAGTATGTACAAAACTACTTTTTTGTGCTTTAATGTATAATAAAATATCAACCATGTTTGCATTTCTGCTGTGCTGAGACTACAGCCCATAATTCCAGCCCATACCATCTCATTCTTTAATTGTACTTGCCCGCTTTATCTTGTGTTAGGTTTTTATATGAGTCTGTCATCAAGATTCTTTGATTTTGGGGAGAGGGGAGAGGATTTGTACAGTATGAAACATAATACAGCATAATGGTCTTTGTATAATTTTCATAGGTGCTGTGTTGTTACAAATAATACAGAATAACACACTTCCTTCATATCAAAATACTTTCATTATGTTATCTTTAACGTGAATGGGTCATTGGTACCATTGAAGTGAAGTTCTCTTAACTGTCTCACAAGGGTGCTTGGCAACTTCTAGGAACATGCTGTGTTTCATCAGAAGAGTCTGTATGGTGATTTTTTTTGTCTCCTCCCCCCTCCCCCCTTTTTTGTAAAGCAAAAGAATTGTTCTTTTAGCAAAGAACGTTAATAGATTATGGAGATGAGTAGTGTGTTATGAATATCCTGAATATAGTGCAGACCATTACAGTGAAGTTCAGAAAGTAAGAAACAGCCCCCTAAACTTGTTTTATTTTAAGCTTGCTCATCATGTGTTTTCTTAGTTCATAAAATTAGTTCTAAATTTTCTCTTACAGGTAAAAGTGATCCATTTTGTGTAGTTGAATTGAACAATGACAGACTGCTGACACATACTGTCTACAGGAACCTCAATCCAGAATGGAACAAAATCTTCACATTGTAGGTGTTTGGATTTAGGTGGGGGAAGCGGATGGACAGTGGGTTTTGGGTAGTTTTTTGGGATGAGGGTGTTGGAGAAGGAAGGAACAAAAATACTTACTGGTAGTTCTAAAGGAGAATAGTGATGACATACTGATATTTCTTAACTAAACATTCAAATACGTTTTGAGGATTAAAAACATGAAAACAAATACAGAAGTGGTATAATTTTAAACATAAAAATGCCAGGACTGTTTCTTGGAAGGCATGTATGAGTAATGGTATGCACACCAGGCTCCTGTTAGGTTCAGCAAGAGTTTCAAGGGTCAAATCCAGTGTGATGGATTTGCCCCTGAAGTTTTGAATGGGGAAAAAAAGATACTGTGAATATGACCTTTATTAAAATATGGTTGTTAACTGTAAAAAACATTAGATAGGTACATACAGTTAGAAATTCCTCATGCATTTATATTTCTCTGAAATATGATTAAATAATTTCTTCTTGTCTCCATTTACTAACTGCCCTTCTCACAATACCATCTAGTATCATACTAGTACAAGACAGCTGTTGCGAAAAATGCAGTCTAAAACAATTGATTGAGGAGTGATGTGATTGGTTCTTCTATCCTTTTGTTATTTTGAAGACAGTTAAAGGCTTTGACAAAATAGAAAAAAGGTCTTCCACAGACAAAATCCGTGTTGTTTGCCTTGCTCAATTGCCTTTTTTTTCTCCCTTCTGTCTGTCTGACTGTAATGTGACACCAGTGAGTAGAAAAAACTGATCACTGCTGCTGAAATCAGTAACAATCCTCTGCTAAAGCAGTAGAAGATTTAGTTTAATGTACACTTACTTCACTTTGTTGTACATTAAAATGCTATATTTTGCCCTTAAGGTGAAAACTCAGTCTGATTTTAATTTTTATTTTCCCCTCTAGATTTATCATTTATGTATTTAGTATCGGTTTTGTGACCTGCAGTGAGGTCTCAGAAATTAACTCAGAGCAAAAGAAACAAATCTCACAGTAGTTGTACTTTCCAACAGCTTATTATAGTAGTTCACATTTCTGTATCTGCAAAACCATGCTAAAATTCATTATATATTTCTAGTTATTTACCAATAGAGCCAATAACTAATCATCGTCTGCTTCTTGACAATGTTCTGTGCACAAGGAATTGCCTAGATTTGTAGAGGACAAAAGACTAATCAGAAATCGAATAGAAAACCTCTAAAGGCTTTCAGTGCCTTTCTTCTATGTACATTTGCATTTATATTCAGATTTCTTAATTAATTTTGGGCTAGCAATCCCTCATCTGGAGGAGTATATTTTACTGAAGTTGAACTGCTTTGCTTGAATTTGTATTTCCTGGATCTGCCATTCAATCAAATATGAGTTCTCTCAAGTAATTTTTTTATTCAAATAAGGAATATGAATTTTTCACCCAAAAGTTTACATGTAGAGTGACATATCCTGTGCATGGCAGTGGAGTGTTTAATAGCTTGCAGTCTTTTTTCCTCAGTTGTACCTGAGAGATGCATTGTTCCATATTATTTGTTCTTTATTTGCTGTAATTTGTTGTATATTTGTAATTAAATGAGAAATTCAGAAACAAAGAATCTGTTCTTATTGCAAGGATAAGCTCTTGTAGATTGTAATTATTTCCATTTATAAACCTACAGGTTTCATTGTATTTGCAGTAAGAACTGCCACAAGGGTAGCGGTGTTTTAGAGCAGCTTTTAAAAGCTCTCTATCCTTCTGCTGGTGCTATAAATCCCCCAGTGCTGCTTCTTGCAGGTCATGCAGTGCAAACCCCAGGCAGGAGATTTAAAGCAACGTCCTTCAGAAAACTTGTGCTGGAAAAGCCTTTCGGAGAGAAAGAGTGATTAGAAAGCATTTTGGTCCCTAGAAAGAATTTCGATCATAAAAAGCTTTGCAGAGAGAGAGAGAGAGAGTAATCATTGCAGCCCTTAGAAATCATTTTGGTTATATGCAGAGATGTCTCATTCACTTAATCTCAGTTCTCCTCCATGGCTTGGAAAAACAGATGGGTATCTGTGTTAACCTTTTACAGTTTTGTCCTTGGTACTCACTGGTGTAAGTGACTTCTTTCTTCTGTGTGTACTTCTCTCTTTGTAGCAATATAAAGGACATCCACTCAGTGCTTGAAGTGACAGTTTACGACGAAGACCGTGATCGAAGCGCTGACTTTCTAGGCAAAGTTGCTATACCATTGCTGTCTGTAAGCTTCATTCACCTGACATACTGCTCTGAATTTTTCCTGCTGAAGGAGGGAAAGAGAAAAAAAAAAAAATAAAAATTTGCAGCTCTGAGTCTGTCATTTCTCAACCAAGGTCTGTAATAAGAACACTAAAATTTTAACATACTCTATTCACGGCCATGTTGAATCCCATGATAGTTAATTTTTCCTGACAGACTCGGTCCTGGTAATGAACAGGTACTTGTCAGAATTGCCACAGTTGTTTTGGGTTCTCTGTCAGTTTCAGCAGCTGGGGGTCAGGGGTCACCGGGGGGGTGTATTCAGCGGAGACCGCAAGACAGACGGCTGTCATGTCCTTTTCCTGCAGATTCAAAATGGTGAACAGAAAGCCTACGTCTTGAAAAACAAGCAGCTGACAGGGCCAACAAAGGGGGTCATCTATCTTGAAATAGATGTGATTTTTAATGCTGTAAGTCTTAACTTTGGGTTTTTTTGTACTGCTAAAGAGTTCAGTTTCATGAAAGCTTTTGTTCCTGATTTGTAGAGAATTTCTGTCATTCCTCATTTTCTCTAAGCCTTGATGTATACTACAGAATACTCTTCTGCCACTGCTTGGCACACCCACTCTTTTTGTTGCTGCTGCTGCTGGTCTTGCTGCTAATGTACAGAGTAGCAACTCTTGTCTCTGTGTATGCTTATGTGTCCCGAGCTTGGCAGCCATGACTTTGAAACTTGGTAAATTTTGTGAATTGAAGCTTGTGTAACTAGTGAGGAGCAAGTAAACTTGAATTACTGACATGCATTTTAATGCATAGGTGAAAGCCAGCATACGAACCTTAATGCCCAAAGAACAGAAGTACATTGAAGAGGAAGACAGACTGTCTAAACAGGTAAAGAGTAAGGAAACACTAATCCCTTCTAAAATCCTTAATATCAAGTGTGAGCATTCAAATATCTGGTATCCTACTGCTGAGAGTAAAGAATAACATTTTCATTACCTATTTACAAAAGAATATGATAGGTTGAGAAGTCAGAAATGGAATACACAGGTTTAATGTGTCTCCTCTATAAATTGCTGCCTAATTTCCATGAAATACATGAATAAGAACACAGTTGAAACCATCAGGTTTCACACATATCAGATTATTGCACAGGTGCATGTAAAATAAGTCTTGCATAAATTTTTGCTGTTAACTTCGACCTGAAAGTTCTCCATTTGTTGCAAGGTAAAGAGTCATCATTCTTTTAGCCAAATTTCAAGGAAGTTACTTGACTAAGGTTTGAATCAAAGGTGATAGCAGACTGAAATTCTTTAGAATCCCAGGAATAGGAAATGTCTTGACTCTTTTTTCCTCTGAATATATTTGCTACACACAGTTTTAATGCTTCGGTAAAAAATTATTTAAATACACATATTCTTCTGCACTCAAACTACTTTGGCCTCATTTTTTCTTATTCCACAAATGTTGTGTCTTAAATTGAGAGAATTTGTTGGACTATGGGAACAAGATTTTTGTTGTTTTCAGTGAAAAGTCAAAGGTCTCAGAACTGCTTTCTTTGTTTCTGAAAGCCTGCATTCTTAATCATGGTTTAGATTATCTGCCGGATGAATTTTATATCAGTTTATGATGTAGTTCATAAAACAAAACATTTCAAGAGGCAGAATATTTCTTTATTAGCAATTTTGAGTAATGCAGTTACTAAAGCTGAATTTTGCACTACTTTTCCATCAAAAAAGCAACAAAGCTTTTTACTCAAGATTCATTCTTCTTCCTATTTTCATGAATGAAAATGGCATTGTAACTTTTGCAGATGGCAGGAGTGACCATTTTCTATGTGTCTCAGTACACATATCATTCACTGGTTTGTCCAACTTTTTGTTGTGAGGTGTGTTTCCATTTTAGAGGATTTAAGTACATTTTCTAGAATCAAAACCTAGAGTTGTTATGTCTTACATATATGTAATTTGAAAATATGTAGATTACTTTGGTAAATACTTAAAACAATCCTTTCAAAATAAATCAGAGAGACAAATTTGTTAAAAATGTTAAATGGTGCAGATATCTTAATTAAATTAGAGCAGTAGTGTTGCATAGTTTCAGGTTAGTGTCCTGCAGCATCTTTTTATTAAAAATGGCCAACATTTGTTAAAGGCTTAATGAAACTGAAATCTAATTAATAAAATAATATGTGAAATTTTGCAAGTGGTGTTTGAATGCTGAACAATTTTTGTACAATCTAGAATTAAATTCAACAAATACCAATTGATACAATTAGCAAATTCTCCTTCTTCCAAGTTTCAGATTTTACATTAACTTGCTCAATTTAGGAGGTAGAGAGCTTAATATTTTCTCAGCCTTTCACCCAAATTAAGAATGACAGTATTGTTAGCGTGAGCCTCTCCTGAAACTTTTTGGGGGTTTTGAAATATTTTCAGTCTTTCATCTTTTTAACAGCTGCTGTTAAGGAACTTCATCCGGATGAAGCATTGTATCATGGCGCTCGTTACTGCTGTCTGCTATATTAGCAGTTGTTTTGACTGGGATTCTCCTCCAAGAAGTCTAGCTGCTTTTTTGGTATGATCTTCTTTATACTATTTTTAATCATCCCAGTGTGTTTGTGCTCTACAATACTGTGTAGATTGGTGGTTTCTTTTTAATTTATTTAGAAGTTTGCATTATGATAATATCATCAGTCACGTTTATTCAGTTTTTTTAAAAAGTAATTAAGTTTAAAATGTCACACAAACAAGATAGAATGATTTTTAAAATTTATAATTGTATATTTATAGTAAAAAAGTAATTGATTTTATAAGTCGCAAGCAGGTGATGCAAATCAAAATAGAGCCAGTGAGCTATGGATAATATATTTTAAGCTTCTCACAAATGATGTTCATTAAAATTTGTTAGATCCCCCTGCATATTGAATAATGACTCTCAAAGTATTTTGATTACTAATTATTCAAAGGTGGTGTTCCTAGAAAAAAAATCGACCAAAATAAAACAAACCCAACTTTAAAAACATAAATGCAAACAAATTAGTACCTTTTAGGCAGCAAGCTCTGGTCATAGTTTTTAGTGAATGGTTTTAAGTGAATTTGTTTTTAGCAATTTAAACAAAATTGCTGTTTCTTCAGGAATATTATCTTCATTATTATTAACCTTATTTTTCTATTAAATTTTAAGAATTACAAGCACAATTCTAGATTGCATTGTGTTACTCAGATAAATACCTCTTTATTTTTAAAATCATAAGAGCTACAAACAAAACCATTATTTTTTCATTACAGAATAGAAATGTATGAATGGACATACTTTCTGGAATTTCAAAGTTTTTTTAATTAGCTGAGAGATACTGAGATTAGTAGCCGTTCCACTATGATTATGAACAGGGAAGGGTTTCAGTATAACTTTGAATAATTATAGACATCATCTTGTGACAGTACTTTTTACTTGGGTGCCTGAAGGTCAGGTGCCTCAAATTTGAAGAAATCAAACCAGGCTTTGGTAGTTGGCTGTGCAATAAAATGGGGTGGGGTGGTTGGGTCTGTCCCTAAATTATGCTGTTTTGCAGAAAGTTTCTCCTAGCAGGGCTCTGTTTTTACTGTGTTGCTTGTTAAACCCTTGGTTGCCATGTTCATTGGGAGTACAGGAGATACAAGTGCTATTCAAAGGGGGTTGTACTTTTGCCAGTGTCTGTAGTAATGGCACTGTGTGGAAAGACAAAATATGCTTGCTGCTGTTTGCTATAGAGACGTGATCTATTATTTCAGTTAACAGTTATCAACACTTCATAGGAAGATACAGGTTTCAACATAAAACTCAAATGTTTCATGTTGCTATAACTGCTTCAGTTAGTAAGTATTCATCACTCTAAGTCAGATTTTAATATGGGTATGGAACACTGTTGCCAGTGGAAGAAAGGAAAATGGAAAGACATACTGTTCTTTGGCAAATTAATTTTTTTCTGCTGGCACACTTCTGTGGCTGTGGAAGTAGTGGTTGCTGTTAAAATGTAATTGTTTCTGGTCATAGAAAAAAATCAGTGTCATAATAATAATAATAATAAGTAGTAGTAGTAGTATGTAAAACAGAATTTAAGTAGGGAGGCCAATAATCAGTATATGTTACTATTATAGTTACAGCGTATTGCAGTAGAAACATTTTCCTGGTTATATTTTTATAGATATGTTCATATTTTTCATACCTATTTATGTATTTATATATAAATAGGTATGAAAAATATGAACATATCTATAAAATAATATATATTTATTTATATATTTTTCATACCTATTCTCCCTATTTATATAGGGAGACATATATTTTAAACAATCTGATTTTCTTGGTTTTCTTACAGTATTTTTTTGCTTATGTAGGTGTTGCAGTAAATTTTTATGATTATATCAGTGCTGTGATTGTACAGATGTATTCCACTTCTGCATCCAAAATGCATCCTTGTGCTTTTTGACCTGATATTATCCTCTCCAAGGATCAAATCATTCCTTTGTCAGGCAGAAGAAGTCTTTGCTGGCCAAGTCAAATATATGTGAATTTTTATCATGATTATAAGCTTTGGGTTTAGATGGTTTCTAGACTTTCATAGGCTGTTGAAATCTCGGGAGTGATCCACTTGCTTGTGTTATGATGAATTATACTTGCACTAGGGTTACATTTGCATTTAATAGAGTGTATAAAATTAATGTATGTATATGTTTCATTTTCTCTTCACTATTATACAAATTATATCTCCTTGTGAAGTTGTCTTCTAGAGGCTAGAAAATCTCACATTGAAATGTCAGTTCCAGAAAGGAGATGAGAAACAGGCTGTTCTGGGGGTATTCAGCTCTTTAGCCAGAAAAAGAAACAACATATGAGAAGTAAAGCTTTAAACTAACCACTTCTTCTATCCTATTGGATTTGAAAATATGCTGTGATGGGTGCATCCTGATACAGAGTTAGTTATTTCACCTAGGATTGGTGTAAGGATTGATTTTGTGTATCTCCCAGTGCCCCGTGTTCTTGGCATTACAGTAATGGATACTTTTTTACCATGTGACTTTTCTTTCTAATGGGGATATGGGGGACCATAGGTGAAGAAATTCTGGCAGAATAGCTCAGTTTCCAAAAATGTAATTTCTAAGATTGATTAGGAAAGGAAAACTTCTCTTGGAAACCTACAGAAAACTTTGATTAATATGTTAACTATAATAAGTTACATCATATGCTTTGTGCACTCTTCACTGCAGTTCTTTTTACAGTCATTCTCCTTGGAAAGTCACACTGGTACTCACCAAGGCTTGAAAGGGCTTGCTGATTATTTACATTCCTGAGCTTATCTGTCTCAAACTTTTACATTATTTGGGGCATTTTAGGTACAGAAATGTTGTACTGAAGATTTAGGATGATTCTTTCCAAAATCTGTTCAAAGGCATCAGGTCAATGATACAGAAACTCCAAGTTACATTTTCAATGTTCTAGATTATGCACTTCCTCAACTAAACATTATTTTACCTGTTTCTGATAAACTTCATAAACTCATCACATTCACTGGGGATTTTTTTGAATAGCTGCGAATTTTCCCTCCATTTCTTATTCTTATGCTTTGGTAATTTGCAGCAGAAGAAAAATTTTATACATGCGTGTGTATTTATATATATATATATATATATATATATATATATATATATAACTGTGATGTATTAATAGCTGTTATTTTTCAGATACTTAAAGATACTAATAAATAGCTCATGAATGATAGGTTGGTCTTGCTAGCATATGACTTTATCTTAGAGCAATTATGAAATTCTATATTCCCTCCTGATTTTTTGTATTTATTTCCTGTTAAATAAAGGAAGTGCATAGCAATTAAGTTAATATTTGAGTTCCATAACAGCTTTATTATGTCCCATGTCTATGCTGATAAAGAATGTGTTATGTACTTATATTTATGCTTCTTAAGACTTAAATACAGTGGGGAAAAACAGAATATGTAGAGAGCATTTGCTATAAAATCACATCTTTTTCTCTGTTTAAAACAGACCTTTGCAGTCTTTAGCAGTTAATTTTTTTTTATTACTATTTGGTAATTAATATGGTAGGAGGAAGAACTTTAGTAAAGTATACAAAAGTGGATGTTTTTTCTTCAGATTAATCTGCTGTGGGCCCTGAAATGTCTCCTAAGTTTGGCCTAATTTCCATCAGCTTCTTAACCAGACATTTCTGTTCTTATAGATGTCAGTGGGTGCAACTTGAGGGGAAAAAGGTGTGTATTCTTTTTTTCCGAACTAAAAATTCTCTAATGATACTAGCAATTCTCTAATTCTCTAGCAATACTATAATGAGCAGAAAAATAATTGGACAATGGGGCTATCAGTAAAAGGACACACTTCAGTGTGAGTCAGTGATTATTTTATGGGACAAACTTTAATCTTGACATGGGATTGTAAATAATTTGTGCTACCATCTGTCCATTTGAAATTCTTTTAACCATTTCAGTCATTATACAGTAAGTACTGCTGTGTTTAACATTAACATTTGATACACATTTAATTTCTGTAGTGCTCCATGGTCCTCAGGGAGCTTTGCTCTAGTGCTACAGGAGAGAGACAAAGTATTGATCAGTTAACATTTCAGCTATGTATGTTGCAAAATTAATGAAAATGCCAGACAAAAATGTCAGAGTGCACAAAAAGTTAAAATTTAAATTTGGTAGTTTAATGAAAAGTTTAAGATGGGCATTATCAAAAATATTCCCTTGCTTTTAAAGTATTTTTCATAACTGAGTAATTAAAGAGAACCATTCTTTACAAAGAAGTACACTCACTGTGGACCATGAGGGAATATATAATCTTCAAAGTGTTTGGTATCCCAAAATGGCTTCGGTAAGGTACTTAATTGCCTACTTGAGCAATGAGCTCATTATTTTACTCATAAATAAACTTATTTTGTTTCTCACTTGGAAGCAGAGTGCCCTCATGTGATGATAAATGTTAGCCTCAAATTAAAGCTTCTTATGAGCACGTTCTCCTATTCCTGTTCTTATTCCTTTTATTTATTCTATATGTGTACATGCACACACAGAGAAGATACTTTTCTTTCTTTTTCAGCCTCTCAAATATTGATAAAATGACTCTCCCTGCATCCAAGTCATTTTTCAGGTCTAACTCACCTTCACTTGTTTTCTAACATTACAGAATTCATGTGTGAAAATGACATAATAGCGTCCCTAGCTTTTGATTAAGTGTTAGTTCTCTTGCACATATGCTTTTTAGTTCTGGTGGCGTCACATTAATTAATTGAAAAGGAAACAGGATTTAAAAGAACTGGTTCCTAGAAGGATATGAGACAGAAAGAAATTTCATCAATTTACTGAGCTTTTCCTCAGTAAAAAGGGAAACAATCACTTGTGTGTATTTGGAAGCAATGTCACTCAAAGAAGAAAGACAAAGGTTATGTTGCCAGAGAGATTTGGTATGATACCATCAAGGGTTGGAATGCATTTGTCATAATTATTACATATTTTCCTTGTTTTTGACACTGTAATTGTAAGAGAATGAGAATTTCACACATATTAAAAAACTTGTAGATGTTCCCATCATGGATACTATTACTGAAGATACAACCTTCAAATAGGATTTTTTTGCTAAACCTGGGTGAAACGTATCGTCAAATTTTCCTTGCCATCTCTTGTCTAGAATTTGAAATTTGAATAAGTGCTGGTTAGGTAGTTGGAAAAGCTTTTCTTATCTCCCCAAAAAAGCCTTTCCAAAAATTGTTGATGCTGTCAAAACTGCCTATTCTCAAAAGATTTGCAGAGGTAAAGCGTCATGGTAATGGCAAGGCCAGGAACAAGATTAATTTCTGATGCATGTTGCACACATGTATATGAGTCTTTCAGCTTTTTGTAATCTGTATCCACACCAACAACTTAGAAAAATAGGTGGACCAGACTGCTGTGGGGTTTGGTGGCATTTTTTTCCAAAGTAAAGGAGAGAAAAAGAAAAGTGTTTTAAGTTCTGTTTCCCCTCCTCCTAATTTTCGATATTATCAGCAGAACTAATGTTGGACCTCTTCAAAATTACAATGGAATTTAAGCTTTTTACAACACTTAGCTATACTTTGTGCCAAGCTTTAGAAGGTGGAATAGGAAAGAAAAAAATAGCAGAAAAAACTGGTATATAGGACCGAAGAGATCCGTTAGCTATTAATATTGAAAGAACATACCAGCACCAGCTATGATTAAAAATACAGCTCTTAACTATAACAAATGAGTAATGATACTGGTGTGGAAAACCTGCTGTCATCAGTCCATATCTTTTATTTTGCAAATTGTGTGTCTGCAAATCTGATACAAAGAAAGATGCAGGAATATTTGTATATGTAAAGCCTCTTTAAGTACTTTATTTTGTGTATAAAAAGTCACTTTCATTTTACTTTCTTCACAGAGTGACTGCATACTTGCTAAACCAGTTTAGCAGTGAGATTTATTGCCCAAGCACAGACCTGTGCCATTTTCAGTAATGTAGAGCATCCTGTGTGCTGTCCAGCTACTGTCCCAGAAGAGTATGTGTCTGTCTTAGGTTCTCTGTCATTTCTGCCATCACCATCCAGGTGACTGGGATGCCCACCAAGGGTGTCGAAAATGTCACTAGCTCTACCTTTAAGCACTTTAATTGCTCCCATAGGTGTTTATTTTACCTGCATATATATTTTAGTACCTAACTGGATGCTGTTCTGAGTTTCTTCATAATCTTAAGGCATTAAATCTTGAAAACACCTATGCTGCATGGGAAATTACTTTCTTTATTTTGTGTTTTATCGAACAGGAATACACAGCAGCATAAAGCATTGGTATCCCATGTCTTAGACTTTTCCTCCAATATTACACCATTTTCCCCATATATTCTCCTTTGAAAGCTGACAGTATTCTGAAAATATTTGACTACCAAACCTTTTTGAATGCTATTGTAACTTGATACATCAAGAAGTCTGATGGATGAAAATGTGGTTGATGAAAAATTGAGGAAGTTTACAAAAACTATTATTCATTCTCCTGTTTTTAGCATTACCTAACAAGTTCTAAAAGCAAGCTTAGATTTCCTGTTAGGACTGTGATGTGACTAGAAATCTGGGCAGCCAATTAGTGTGAGTTGCAGTCTTACTTTGCAGAATGTTTCTGATCCCCCACTGCCTGGTGTAACTGGGCAGGGTTGCAGAGTGGACCATCGGGCCCCCAGGAAAGACTTACATCGCATCACTAATTCTTACTTGTACTCTCTTCTGCAGTGCAAAACACAGTACTGAATGAAAAAATTAGCACTTGAAAGAATTCAGACATCATTGACACTGAATTTGGATAATTAATAAGTAGCTTGGGTGTTCTAAGGTAGTTGTGTACCCTATCATCCTCAGGTTCCCTGAGGTGCTATTTTACAGTTATCTCAGAAGATCTTGGCCATTTAAACTTCCATGACTTAGATACTGCACATGATTGAGTTATATCTTTTTCATCACCTTTTATTGATAAGTGTTATGAGAACCAACACATTATAAAGTCGCATTACAGAGTGTTTTACCTCCTTTTTATTTTAGAAGCAATGGGTATTATAAGGTTTGTTTTGAAGTGAGAGAACTGTAGAACACACTGATTTCTCTGGGCCATTCAGTAGTTAAAATAATGTAATGTCATGGTTTTGCCAAAAGTTGCAATGTAGTAACAAAAGAAGCAGATATGTTGTGTTTTGGTAAGAAAAGCTCAAGTAAGGTAAATCAGACTGAGAAGCAATTTTTTCAAAGCTTTTGAAAATACAGTGTGTAAAAGACTTAGAAAGGACAGAAATTAAATTCAGAAATTAAACTACCAGTTTCTTCCTATTGCTACTTAAGGAATCTTCAGTGTGCTTATCCCTGTAGAGTTGTTTCTTTAGTAGGTATGTAGCTGCTAGGTGATGACATAAGTGTCTCAGTGGAAGAATTAAGGAAAAAAACCAGTTCTTTTCAATGTGCCAGATTTTACTGAAGTGAAAACATTTTAGACCATTTTGTAACATTTCAGATATGCATTTCTATTGCCTATATTGTTTAACTCACAATTTTATAATTTCAGTTTTAGTAGCTGAATGAGAAATCCAGGCTGTTAACATTAAAAAAGCCTTAGAGCATATGTTGTGTCTACTAGTGACACATAATGCTATATGACTAGCAGTAATTGCTTTTATTAGTGATGTAAGTAAAGCCTTTTAAAAAAACAACCCTAAGTAACCATTGCAAAACTTACATGTGAAGTTTTTCTTTTCCTAAAGAGGGAGCGTCTGCCACACCTAGCTTTATCCTATGTTTTTAGCAAAAGAGAGCTGCTGCATGCTTACCATTCTATTAATGTATGGTTTGGACCTGGAAAGTGTTTGAAAGTGTTTGTTTCATTCTTGTAAATCCCTGGTGGGTCGTGATGCTGTTTGTGGTGATGATGATACCCCACATGAAGGGGGACTTGCGATGCAAGAAGCTTTGTTTCCAGTGGAACTCCACTGAGATATGTAGGGAAGTCCTGGGAAAGCAGTGGTCTTTTACAATTGTTTTTTGTCAGAGATAGGGAAATTTCCTTGTGACAGAGTGTGAAAAAGCTGTAGCACTAGAAGTTGTTCCTTACTTGGGATAACCAGTCTGTGCACTGAGCAGACAGTTTCAATGTCAAGGGGACAAATCTCTGAAGGGCGCTGTTGCAGAAAAACACTTACGAAGTTTACAAAGGGTGGATATTTTTACTTTTCTTCTAAGTTATGTATGAGTTATACAGAAGTTTATTAGCATAATTTTTATTTTATAGTGTCAGTCAAGGTTAATGAAGTTGCCACTCAGGTTGTTTTCCATCCCTGAAAAATTAAGAAAACATTTTCCAAAAAATAGTGCTTTCCTGAATTACTTTTTTATGTGCTTTTCTCCTATCCCTCCCAAGGCAGCACCTAAAGATCTTGGTGACAAGGGTGAATCATGCAGATTACTGTCCAGACAGAATGTTTTCTTAAATTTCTCAGGCCAAATTTGTGGTTGCAGTTTTATGAAGAAAATACTCTTGTAGCTTTAGCCACATCACTGGTAAAGCCTGCATGTTTGCAATGGCCTATCTTGCACAGTAACTTCTTGTACTGGTCACAGCAATATAAAGAGGAGCAAAAACTGCCTTAAAGATCATTTTATGCAAGAAACATTGTCATCTAGATAGTTTTTAAATATGTGGAACATTTAACTGTGTGGACAGAATGTTAAATTTTTACCAAGTATCATGCTGAGGTGATTTAACTTCTGCAGGAAAGAAGAATTTCAGTTGACCTTGAAGTAAAAAGCGTGTAAATGTCATAACCATTTGTTTGGTGAAAGCAGGTTTTATTGTTTGTTTTTTTTGTTCACCTTATTTGCTCTTAGAAAGAAAAAAAAATGTTTATACATGCAATCTGTTTAATACTTTGCAATAAACAAGATGACATAATTTAAAAAGTATTATTTATTTTGGATTCAGTGGCAGACTGTATTTATTTCAGGGTAAGTATTAACACTTACCAGTAGAACTAACTAATGTTGTGACTCCAATTGTTACTGAAAAGAAAAAAAAAATTAATAGCTGTAAGCCAAATGGCTGCTGGTGATATTGAATAGACTTACAACTCTATGGCAGATCTGTGAGTTTGTACATTTTCATTATTAACATCTACGCTATTACTGTTGCTCTGAAGTTGCAAGAAACCAACTGCTTTCCAGGTGTACGAATATTCTATGGGGAACATAGATTCTCAAAAATAAAAAAAATTACGTAATTTAGTCTTATTTATTTGGGATTGACCACTACTCTCACAGCTGTTATTAGCACTGCAGAGTTATCTGTTAAAAATGATATTATATAATTGGAACTTCTGGTATTTCCTTACATTTCTCCTCAGTTCTTACATGCTTGTGTCTGTTAGGCTTTTCTTGCTCTTCTTCTTCCTGGTGCTCATTTACAAGGCAGAGACAAAAATCTCTTCCTTATCTCAGACCAGAAGGCACAGCTGCATGCGTTTGAATCTATTTTCCAATGACAAATCCTTAATTTTCCAGGAAAAGTGTGTTTTTTAAAATTAAAACTAACTAGTTCCTTTGAAAATGGGTAATCAATACTGTAAGGGATACCAATAGTGTTTATTAAAGCATGTTTGCCTTTAAAAAGAAGGACTGAGTAATTTTTGATTCATACGTAGTGTTCTTGTTGCACTTTTGTCTTGAAGAAGAAATAATACCCACAGATAATTTATTCCTTTAACATGAGTTAAATTTAAAAGTAGGTTTTTTAATATTTGCCACCTTATTATTACTTGCTTAAAGCACTGTTAGCAGAAGGATTCTGAGTTAATAAACACGTCATAGCATTAGTGTGTAAAACACAATATACTTTTCCCAAGACAATGATTACCAGCATAAGACCACATTAACAGCCCTTAATGCTTGTTCCTTAAATGTGCTTGATTTTCATCTCTTGGAAATAGTATCATAATATTGCAGCAAGTAAACATGGAAATGTATGGGGGTGATTAATTTTACAGTAGAGGTAACTAATGCCTTATTTGAGCTTTGTTTCTGTATTATATCACTCTCTTCATAGCACTGCAGCTTCACATCAGCCATAATAGGGATTTTAATCCTGAATATTAAGCTTCTTTAACACAACTCCAGTGAAACACATTAAAAAGAAGTTATTTCTTCATCACAGTCTATTAGCTGGAACATTTGGAAAATAACTGCAGTGTATTGGTAGGTCTTTATAATGTAGTATTTTCACATTCAAGAATCGCTTTGTCTGTGTTTTATGGAGTTTTAACATTTCTGCTTTGCTTCAGGAGTGCTTCAGATTTTTATTAGCTACTTTGATTTCATCAGTATGAACAAGATACATCTCTATAAATTACTGATTCACTGGAGCATATTTCTTTGCTTCAGAGTCGAGAGCTCTGTCAGCCCCATCCAATAGATGGTGTTCCAGTCTGGAGTTACCTGCCGGAGCCTCGGCTGCCCACCCAGGTCAGGCACTCTCTGCCTCTCCCCTGCCGCACCTGCACACCTGCAAACTGAGACATGCCCCATTCAGCCCTGCAAGAACAGCTCTATTGTTGCCTTTTCTGAGGGAAAATTATTCCAGCTCTACTTCTGAATTAAAAGCAAGGCTGTTATTACTCAGGGGATGTTAGGCCTCGCTGCTTTTTTGAGAAAACAAATTTGCTGTAACTTTATCTGTAATTTAGTAGCACTTGGGTGCAAATAGAGGCTACATTGTATAGAATGAGAGGCAGAAAGTAAGGGTTTGTTAAAGCCATAAAATGGTTGGGTAACCATTGTATATCCAAGAGCAGCTGCATCAAAGCCATAGGTTAAGTAAAAAAAAGAAAGGGAGAAAAAAGAAACCAAACCACACACAATAAACAACAACCAAAAAACCAAACCAAATGAAAACAAAAAAGCAAACAACAGAACCCCAAACCCCACAAAACACAAAAAACCCTAACAAAAAAATCAACAACAACAATAAAAAACAACAAAAAAAACCTCCAAAAAACCACAAAACAAAAAAACCCCAACCAAACTTCAAGAAAATACATTCATTACAGCTTTACCATTAACCATCTATTTTGAACCCGCTTCAAACATAGTGTTAAAGAAGTAAGATTTCTGTCTATATGGACAACATAGTAAAATTGCACATTTCCTAGAAGTTAATGTACATTTGCCTTGATCAACAGCCTACTCAGAGAATAGTCATGATAAAGGCTACTCAGCTCTTTTTCTGCAAGTTTTGGTTTGGTTTTGCTTTCTTACAGTAAATGTAGCAGAGCTGTGCTGTTCTCCAGTGCCACCTTCTTGAAAAATATAATTTCAAAATGCTTGAATGCAGTTTTCCTTTTGTTGATTGATTCTTGAATGTCAGAATTTCATAGGAAGAAATAATTCTGCTTAAAACCTTAGTCCTGTATGCATAGCCATTGCAAATGATGCTGTTGAGGCCTATCTAAATCAGTCAAGTATTTTATTCCATCGAAGTTGATTTTTACAACTGCATGCTTGTTCACTACCTTACATCCAGATTAGGCAGCAAATGTGCTCTCTCTTTTCCTCTTTTTTTTTAAATATGAAAAAACCTCAATTTGGTGTTAGGAGTTTGATCTTGCGATTAGCAAAGTTAAAGTTAAGAACCTAATGTGCTTTCTAATCATCCGGCAGCTGTCATTAGTGAGTGACAATGCAACTAATCCCCCCTTCCTCCCCACCCTGACACACAAGCCTACTCCTCCATTCTCCCCAAAGCAGCGGCAGCCACCTCCGGGCACACTCTCGGCTGAAGCTGGGAGCAGGGAGTATGTATCTGACCTGGGATCTGAACCTGGGAAACTCTGGTTAGTATGCTTCATTGTCTCCAGATCACTGCGCTCACCCTTCTGCTCCTTTACTTACAATGTCTAATATGTCTGATTTGAATGCAATTATTTTAATTAAATCATTCCACTGTTTCTCACAGTGCAAGACAGTTAAGAGCTGTAACTGGCGGTGTTATGAATCAGGTGTCCCCTCTCGATTTGGCCAAAGTTAGTAAGCCAAAGATTAGTGTGGATTCTGGCACAGGCAGAGCAAAAGTTGTATGTGAAAAAAGAGTCAGCGCTTAAACTGGAGCTGGGAGATACAGCACTTACTTGCATAAGCACCAGAAGCATTCCTGCTGGTATTTTTCTCTCAGCATTGTGCCAAAAGCAATGGGTTCACTGTTTGCAGGGAAGGCAAAAAGCTGACAAGGGGGGGTTTTGGTTTCTGGATGAAAAAAAAGTTCATCTTGGTTTATCTCTGATTTGAGCAGTCCTGTCATTTACCAGTCAGAGGGTGTAATGAATGCTCAGCTGCATCACCAGACAGAGTTTTTCGTAGGTAACTCCTCAACACTGATGGCACTGCACTGTGGTACTCTGAAGCTTGTATTTATTTTATTTTCTGCAGACATTAATTCTTTCTCACATTGTTTCTATTAAAAATTGAAAAGTCTGTCTCCCTCAAGATGCAGAGAAGAAAGTAAATCCAAAACTCTGAAGAATTTCTAATGCAGGAGTGTTTTAAAATAGGGGATGCCTGTGCTCTAAAATGTGATTATTGACTAATTAAATGCTGTTGCCTACCTGACAATAACAAATGCACCACTTCTCTGAGAACACTTTAAGGTATGGCTGGTAGAACCAGCAAACCCAATACCTCTGAAGTACAGGACTATCTGCTTGCTGTGTGATGTATCTTATTTCTGCTGAATTTTGATTTTTAGAACAGATAGTAAAATATAAAATATATATTGGTTAAAAAATAACAGATTCATTCTGGGTCAGCGTTGACTTGTATGATGGGCTGCATTTTTTTTTAATTAATGCTGTTTAAAAATAATTTTAAGTTTCCCAACATGAAAGAAAGAAGTGAGATACTGGATTTGCAAACAAAAGTTATGTTGGTTTATGACAAGTAATCCATCTTTTTGCATTACTACAGCATTCTACCCCAGATAATTTTTCATAATTGGTAATTTGTGAGTCATATATGTTATCTGCTATTTTATGGGCCTCTAAATAGTGAATGGTGCCAAAGGTCATCAAGCATTCATAAAGAAAATTATTTTATTTTACTTTTTCAGTTTTGATCGATTTTCTGAAGAACTCTGTGAACATTTCAGGGAAAAGTTCCAAAGAAAAAAATAATAGCCTTTTTCCTGGAAGGAACTTCATGTAAATTCTGTTACAGCATTCAAAGAAAAAACTACAGCAGGGTATAAATGTTTAGTTAAGTCAGCTATGATTTATCTAATCATGGTAGGATTTTAAAAGTTGGAAATGTTTGTATTGCATATACATGCAGCAAAATTAAGAATAATTGCATGTAACTGAATAATTTTGAATTTTGCCCTATCAAAAATATTTTTGCAGTAATCCACAAGCCATTGTTTTCCTTTTGTTATGAAACTGGGAGGGTTTATAGACATCTGCTATCCCCACTCTTTGGCAGAATTTAATAGTGGCTACGGGTTAAGAAATCTAACAAGGGAGAAAAAATATCTTTGCATCTGAAATAATAGACAGCACCAAAATGGCATTACATTTTGATGCATTAGTTTGTCACAGGACAGTTATTAATAGAAGGATACGGGCATGTCATTGAAAATTTAGTTGCCATAATGAGAAATCTATTAGGAACTTTACTGCTATTTCTCCAGCTACCCATGAACATTACAACTAACTGCTCGCAGACGTTCTGATTGAAAATTGGCAGAATACAATAATATATCAATAAATTCAACCTGCAGCAAAGGCAACCTGAACTAATTTACAGACAATTTTATTTTAAAATGAGTTAAATTTTAATTTCACAATAAAGTTGTTAGGAACATGCTGCCACCTGTGTGGTTCTCTCTTCATCAGTCACTTAAATGTACTCTGAAGAGTTTAATTATAATGATATTTCTATTAAAATTATTCAGTATTATTTTCATAAATAAAATAGCATTGGACTTATTTAATTGTGATGTAATTATATTGTATGTAGAATAATGTATATGTGGAGTTACAGTTATGTAAACTTTTTTTTTACTCAATTTCTAAAAATATGTATAGGAATAGCTGATGAGTTTTGATCACACCATTCTTGAAATCTCATATGAAAATCACGAATAATTGGATATTTTGCATAGTAATTTGAATCTAAAATCAGTAGCAGTATGAATAGGATCTTGTTCTTAAGAGAGATTTAGTAGTTTAAGAATAAAGCAAAAGATACGTATTGTTGCTGAACACTCTTTTTGTCGTTCTATAGCATACATCTGTACCATTGGTTCTTTTTGAGGTTATTTTTTATATATTTTTAAGTTTATGTTGTGGTCAATTTCTTTGGAATAGGGTATTTAGACAAGCTGGAATTCGCTACTAATGTATCCCAATTATTTCAGAAAAGTGTTTAATCTAGATTATCTGTTCATCTGAGACAGTAAACTAAGGCACTTTTTCAGCTCATCAGATAATTGACTCTGAATGTCACAATTATTTGATACAAATTAAAAAATTATGTGGACATTTTCTGCCTAAAACAAATTCAGAATTGGACAAATGGACAGAAAAGAAAATCTCATTTTAAAATTCATGCTTTCATAGCACAGTAGGGATTCTAAAATTTATGTAATCGTGCTTGTGAACGGGTGCTGTCTTTTTGTCACTATAGATTTGAAAAATACAGCCTTTAAATACAGAACTGCTGAATTATACATTTGAAAGAAAAAAATATTCTCAATTATTACTCTATTATATAATACAAAATGCACTTAATAATATTTATCTTTTTATTTTCTATTTTCGTACTACTTTTGAAACTGTTCCCCCCTCAAAAGTGGAAAAGGAAAAAGGATACTAGAATTTTTTTGAAAGGCAGAATATATTAGTTTTCAATTGCATTGCTTGCCTTAGCTGAAGGTAAATGCAAGAGAACACTGCTGCTACTGCTGTTACCATTACGCGTTGGATGTATAGTGCAGTGGCATGTATAGGGTGGTGGAGATACCCTTGTTCCTAAAAGTTAACAGAGCCTGTGCTTTTACATTCATAATTGAGTTCATTCAAATCAGTAGGAATATCCCCAACCAGTAAATCTCCATATATTTATAAATATCTGCCATATCTGATCTGGTGGGGTACAAATGTGTAAAAGATGCAGAGGAAGAGAAAGCATGCTCTTAGATTAAAGCACTTTCCCAAGCATTTTTTCATGATCTCAAAAATACTGGACATGCTGCTGTTTTTAGGCAAGTGATTCTCAGTACAGTTGCGCTGTATTGAATGAAATATTGTTTACACAAGAGGTATAGGATAGATGTACATTTAATAGGATACAAATACTTCCTGCCTGGCACTTAACTGTATTTGTAAGACCAAACATTAATTTTGATCTTCAGATGTGATCTTTTGATAGTTGTGGCCAAGTTTATTTGTCAATAAAAATATGCCTGAAATAAGTGTATCAGAAGAGCATACAGCTTATTTAATGTTTGTTGATTAAAAAAGAAAGCATCTCTTTTTTTGTGGTAGGGTAACTGATTTAAATGAAGAAACCCAGGAAAATACAGACACCATTTTAATATTTAGAATTAAATTAGGTTAACTGAAAATCTTTGATATTTTGAATTTTTAAAACTTTGTTAAAATGTGTTCTTTAGTCTGAAATTAAAAGGTATTTAGTTTAGTGATAATGCTAATTCTCTTCTATTTATTCATATAATGGGATCCTTTTTCCTGAGCTTCCCTGCATGTCATTCTCTGCTTAAGCCTGTAGGTAGCACCTTTGCATCACACAAAAATCATTGCCTTTCCTGAGAGACAATTACTATTTAGGTGGGAAAGTCTTTACTTGTGCAGACCTCTAAATGTAGCTAGTACTATTTGCATAATTTCCAGACTTTGATGACAATATGTGATCTTAATACAGCAGATCACTCTGATGAGGTACCTCAGAGGTACAACGTTCTTTCATAATTATTTGTTTTAATGTACTGTCCATCAGTTATTAATAAATGAGCATAATTCTGCATTTATATTTCACATTTTCTTTTTTTGTTCTGTAAATTACATGACACTAGTGGTCTCTTTTATCTGCTGAGTAAGGTAAACTCTGTGAATTTAACCAAACTCTGTTCATCCTTTGGGCTTGATCCATGACTAATAACAGTCAGCAGCTAACCTTAGAGGTGCTGCCTTGATGGTCAGGGAGTTTCACCAAAACTACTGCAATGCAGGATCAAGCTACCCCACAAGAACACCAACTTTGCTGTCGGTGCTGGGGGGGTGACTCATTACCAATGCTTCTATTACTTGCTTCTTCAACTTCAATATGCAATATCAAAAAAATTTAACGAAGGCATCATTTTTAAATCTGAAGCTGTTCTGCAAAAAAATCTTTGGAGTTTAACATTTCTTTTTTCCCCCCCTCAAGTATATGTTTCAATATCACTGCTTCCATTTCTAGAACCCACTGGTAGCGTAGCATCTCTTAAAATGACAGTTTGTTTTCCTTTGGAGCTACTCTTAGGTCACATAATGCAGAATGCCACTAAGTTTATTATTTTTCTCCTAAGAGGTCATAACAAAGAAAGTCTGGTTATCTATCACCCTTACCCATGATCACAAGTATGCTGAATAAAACTGCTGACAATTATTTGATTCTACTATGATTGTGCCTAATTTTAGTGAGAGTCAGTAAATAGGGTTTAAAAAGAAAAAATCATACAAAGCTCTTATTAAGTACAAGTTAATGATTTTATCTGTGTGCTGGACTGAGATATTTGAGAAGGGAACACAGAATGTCTGAGAGAGACTCCCATGAGCAAGATGATTTTTAATCTTATTGTCTGAATGCTTGGTTGTGTATTAGAAGAAGCAAAGTGTGATGCAGGTGGGAGGGAACTAACCTTTGACACACTGTAGCAGCAGAAAAACATCAGGACTATCAGCATGGGAGTTTCCAGCCTTTCCCTTTCTCACTAGAATAGAAGGCATTTTTGTTGTGGATGAGAGAAGCACGGATTGAATTCCCACATGCACTGAGCCACTCTTTGTCTGGGCTGGGTTTTTGTTTTGTTTTGTAAAATGCAAACCTTTTCATCTTTCAAATTGCTACAGGAATCCAAGCATGCATTTAAAAAAAAATAAAAACAGAGAGGAAAGTATATTTTACCAGTTGTTTTGCCTGAGCAAATGCTGCATGGTTAACAAGGAAAGCTGACTTGTTTCTGAAGGCCCTGCTTCAATTTGTCATGTCAGTGGCCAAGTTAGAAAGGCACTTGCTGTCCATAGCAAATGCTTTTATTGTAACTTATAAGGCAAGGGAGTAATATCCCAGCTTGGGGCACCCAAGGAAAGCAGGACCACATCATGACTGACTGTTGTCAAAACAGAGCATATACTGCATAGACACGAGAAGGAAAAACATTAACCCAAGGAAAGGAGGCAACTCCATCTAATACAAATTTGAAAAAATCTTGGTTTAGTAATAGTTTATTTTTTTACTTTGCTATTGCATCCTCACAACTCTACATATTTTTACATCAGGTATTTTACATGCAGATTGTATGCATCTATATATTTGTGTAGCAAGGAAAAATTACAGGTGTACACAGGCATGGCTGGTAGGTTTGGGTTTTTTTCGTTTATATTACTTTCTCTTTTTCAGTTCTCACCATGTGGAAGAATGAGGCTACATTTATTTCCTACCTAAGCATGATAGAAACTGTTCAGCTGTTTGTCTGGAGGATGAGCTGCAAATTTTATTTTTTAACTTTTTCATAGTTAGATAACAAAAGATAGAAATCTGTTGGATTCTGTGATGGAAAGATTACAGAGAAATATATATATATATTCCTCTACAACAGATTCCCCTAAACTTTTAAAATCTCAAGGGTATAAACAATTACCTTATGATAAACTTACACTAAAATGGCAATAGATCAATTTTGCTCTTTTCTATTCTGTCTTCCTGCTTTTTTTAGGTGAACTGATTGGTCTTTAAGAATTATTCAGAAGATAAATATTATGTAGCATGTGGTATGACAGTGCAAAACTTACATTTCACAGATATAAATATCTTAGGAATAGTATCTTAAGAAAAATAAGCATTTTCAATGTTTGAAGTAATTTAAAGTTTACCTGGTAATCGATTTAAAAATTTTCCGTTCCATGATGACATTTACCTGTTAGAGCAAACTCTTTTTTAGTAAAGGACAGACTCAGTACATGTGAATGTGTTTACCTGAAATATACCTTCTTCTGGGGAATAATATAATCTATTATCAGGAAAGTCCACTGAGCAAACAACATGCAATTTGTCACTGTCAAGACATAACATCAAATTTTTGAAGGAAAAAATGGGAATGCAATCATGAGCTTTCATGAGGTATTGTAGTCCTTCTTTTAATGTATTTTTCTTTTTGAGTTCTGACATGGATAAACATTATTGACATAGTGTTTTAGAGGATTACTGGTACTACTTTTTTCTCCTATGTGAAAAACCCACAGCTGAATTATGTTCTCATAAGGCTATTTCTACCTCAGGATTGGCCTGTGTTTGATTCTCGACTCGCTTACACCCTTTTAAATCAAATTTTAGGTATTTTGTTGCTAAGGCTAGTTTGGTGGGGCAGATTGACGGTTGGGGAAAAAGAATTACATGTTTTCAGCAATGAGGCTTTCATTCATTTAGGGTTCTGACAGGATATTGAAGTCACTGCTTTCTGGATTCCTGTCATTGGAAAGGCGTGGCTGGGTTTCCACCACCACATGCCTTTCTGTCATTTGTGTTTGTTGTCCCCACTAAGAAAGGGGTTTCCATTTCCTGCTGTTGGGGTGCTGTTGCCTGAAGTAGAGTTGTGAGTTAAAGATTCGGGAGAAGACAACTGAAGAGGCCTACAGCCAATTCTTTGTCACCTGAAATAGTTAATTTTGGTGTGGTGGTTTTAGAGTGGGATGTAAACACTGCTCTGGTTTTTGCTTTCTGTTGTGTGTGTGTGTTTATATATATATATATATATATATATATATATATACACACAGAGGGGGAGAGAGAGAGATAGAAATAGCTATTAATGTATAGATATAAATAGCTGGATCCTATCCAATTAATTTTGCATTCATAAACAAAAGGTTTCTTTAACCCATCTCTATTGAGAAGGCTATTAACCAAGAGCCCCTACTGTAAAATATTCACCTATTTGAAAAACATCACAGATCTTACAGGTTACTACAAGTTCTTATGTGAAAAGCTTTTCTTATACCACTTTGTCTTGGTTTAAAAGACAAATGTCTCCCAAGGAAGGCAGGAACCTTCCTGGAATGAAGACCCCTCCTCCCAAATTACTATACTTTGAAAATCGCGGGGCTTCCAGGCAAAAATATAAGAAAAGAAATAACAGCTCTTATTAGGAAAAAAAAAAAAAAAAAGAACAAACAAGAGCACAGTAACAGAGGCCTCCCACGTGTTGAACGCTCTTTTTCTATGCTGGTGCGGTTGTGACCACGGCTGGCAGGCCGTGCTGGGGGCTCAGGCAAGGCAGAGGTGCTGCAGAGATGCTGCAGAGATGCTGCAGTGACTCACTCCTGCCCAGAACGGGCACCCCGGGGTGAGCATGGAACCTCCTCAGGGGCGATGGCAGCCTCTGACAAGAGGGAGCGGAGGAGTGATTCCCCTGAAACTCACACAGGCAGCAACTGGTTTTGGCACTACCAAGCAGCAGCAGGGAGAAGCAGAGAAAGCAGGCAAATTCTATCGGAGTGCTGAATTGTAGCGTAGCAAGGTCATGGAGCTGCATACACAAAACCCCTGTAGTGACCACTCTGCTTGATGCCCAAATGGCAGGAAAGAAGGGAGCCCTAACCCCCAGCCAAGTCTTGGGTCAGCCCCAACAACTCTCGTGGCAGTGTGACATAAGCAACCTGCCAGACCTCTCCATACCTACACTTATTCCACCACTCTCCTTGCCACAGAGGCTTTGCCCTCTTGGCCTGCTCAATGGGGTGACGGCTCCTGGCTGTGGCTGCCCTTCTGGTTTGTGTGGAGCTAGAATGGCCGTGACATCTGTCAGTTGCACTGCTGCGTTACCCACCTTTCCCTCTGACTGCGGGTGGTGCTCTTGGGGACTTTCCCTTGCCTCTGCCACAGGTATCTGGGCAGCATCCCTTCCCTCTGGGGCAGATTTTGGGGTAACTACCCAAGGCAACTAAATGGACCGTGTTGAATAAACTTAGCAAAAACATCATCAAGAATATGGTATCTTTAGCATCTGTGGGGAATTTAAACCCGTCAAAAGTTCTTGTGGTTGGCCTGAAAAGGTGGATGAAAGACTGGAAGAAAACACCCCTCTGCGTTCCACCCCCAAAACAAGTACCACGAACCCCCAGTGCCAGCATCTTGGGCTGTGGTAGTTAGATAGCCACATGCACACAGTCCAAAAGAGGTTTACAAGCACTGCATTACTCACCAAACTGACCTATTCTACAAACTTGTTGAGAGCCACAATGGCATTAGTTTTGGGGCCCATCTGCAAATGGATCTGCAAATGGAAAAAACATGAACATGATCAATTGCCAACTGAACTGGGGTAAGGTGGACCATCGTGATTCCTAATGAGGTTGCTGTAACAAGTACACAAATGGGTTACCCAAGAACTGTTATCCTCTTTTTAACCTTTTCTCTCGAACCACACATTAGGTGCTAATTAATTTCTTGGTTTAAAAGACAAATGTCTCCCAAGGAACCTTCCTGGAATGAAGACCCTTCCCTCTGATTTATTCTTACTTCAGAAATTATGGAGGTTTCCAGCAAAAACATAGAAAACAATAGTGACAGTTCTTTACTAGACTATATATGTATGTAACAGAGCAGAATGAGCAGCAAAATAGACCCAGGAGTTTCCAGTTAATGCAGATTTCCCTGTGGCACGTGGTGATTCCCAGGGCGATGGTGGCTTGGCCCAGTGTGGGGAAAGGAAGGAAAATGGCACCTTTTGCTCACTCACAGGCAGCATGTGACCTCAGCACCACTGCCAGCAGCAGCAGCAGCAGCTGGGGAAGGCAGGCAGATGCGATTGTAGTGCTGAGCTGCAGCGCTGCAATATCCCTGGCCTAGCACACAGCCTCTGCAGCACACCCCAGTCACCCAGCGGAAGGGAGCAAGGCAGGACGGAAGGACAGACCCACACCCGGGGAAGTCTCGGGCAGAGCAGGTAACTTTTCAGGTGGTGTGCTCATCCTCCTGAACCGTGGGGGGAAGAGGGATGCCAGCTTCCCCCACTGCCTCCACACACAAGGTCGCTCCTTGTGAGTCTTAAACATTCAGTAACAATCTTGGGGCCTGGGGGATCTGGGATACCTTATTCTTATGAGATGTCCCCAGGACACATATATGTTGAAGGATGCACTTTTTATTTCAGGAGCGTTGGCAGTAATGAGATTTTTGTTTTCAGTAGATTTAGATTTTTTTTTAGATTCTTATTCAGTAAGCAGTCTTGTTCTCCTTGTTCCCCCCCAAAAAATGCACAGGATACACTTACATTTGCTGGGGTCTCAAGCCTGAAGTGAGTGCCAGGCACCTTGACTATTGTTGGCAAGACAGCAGGCTCAGGCTGAGTGCAATGCTGCTGAACATTGAAAGAGAGGTGCCTGCAGACTGGCTCAAGCTGGCTCAAACTGTGGCCACACTTCTGTAGCTATTACTTTTTGAAGGTGCAGAGGCCAACACCAGCTGAGCACATTCCGAAAGTGCCACAGATACTACCTCAGTTTTCTTTGGATGAGTTCAGTGACCCCTTCTCAATATTCTTGGTTTGCAGTTGGGCTAAAACGTTTTGTGGGTGTGTGAGCAATCTTCAGCTGCTTTTTTTTCCAGTATATCTATTTTATTACACTTCAGTAGTATCTGTGAACTGTCAATGAAATAACTAAACTCATGTTAGCAGGCCAGAAATGTGTGAGATCTCTGGAGTAATTTCAATTACTATTTAAAAGTAGTACAGACTCATAAGACATGTAGCTGTGAACATTTGGAGATATGCTTCCTTGTCCTACTTTTGATATGATGAGTTATTTTCCTTGTGTTTGAATATCTGTGTGTGTTAAGAAAGAATAAACTATGAAATGGCATCATGGTTTCTCTTATAACAAAAAAGATAGAAAAAGAGGATTAATTTTGGGGAAAAGAGAAGAAGAGGAAAGGAAAGACATGCTAGATGGTTTCAGGTCAAATTGTTTTCACATGTAGATTATATAATTTTTAAAAAAATACCAATCACATGCAGTAATGCCAATCTGCTTCCTACCAGAATTTTAAATCACAATAACTTATACCTCAGCAGCCAGTTTTGTTGGTAAAGGAACCACTCTATTTACACAAGTTAACCTATTATGCAAAAAAAAAAATCTTGATTGTAACTTGAAGCAGAGTCTATT
Source organism: Ammospiza nelsoni (assembly GCF_027579445.1). Lineage (NCBI taxonomy): Eukaryota > Metazoa > Chordata > Aves > Passeriformes > Passerellidae > Ammospiza > Ammospiza nelsoni. The sequence continues at coordinate 70,328,656 of NC_080669.1, read as the reverse complement.
AGTATAGACTTTGTCAAAAGCAGCTTCAAAATCAAGAAAGGAACTGTACCTTTTGATTATTTTTCATAAAGAAGCATTCACTTCTTTATGCTGCCTTGTTATTCACTAAGCCATCAAGTGAATCTGCGCCTGTTTATATCACAACTACTTTAATTTCATATAATTTTTTTTCTTTCTTCTCAGTCTGAGCATTTATAAAGCCCTTTCTTTTCCTAATCTAAGCAATGCAAGACCTAAATCAATCCTAAGTGGCTACCATTTTTCACAGTGTGATGTATGGCTGTGTGTTAATTAGATTATTCCCTGATGTGTGGCCTAGTGTTTGTGGTAACTTTCAGTATGCATAGCTGTGTTTATTTTCACATACTGAGGCAAATTCTCAGTGTCTTCAAATTAGCTCCTTGCAGGTGTCTTTCCTGAGCTAATCTTGACAGACTCTCCCTGCCAGATATGCCCATCTTCAAGAGCAGGAGAGCACTACACATGCAGGAACCTCTGTGCTTGGGGCTGTATGCAAATTTAATGCCCAGCTCATGTTTGTTTCTCTTACATGGATGACATATTTTAACAATAACTTTTGCATTTCCCCATGGAAATCCCATTGTTTTACTGTATATGTGTGAGCACATGTGCTCATTTACTCTCTATGTGTTTGAATATGATACTGCAACCTATACTTATAAATAAATACGTATAAACCCTTTCTGTATATTAGTATATAGTTAAAATGAGTGAGAAATCTTGTATCAAGAATGAGTTGTCAAACAGCTCTTTATCAGAGATGTAGCTAGATCCCAGAGAGACTTACCAGATACTAAAAACATAGAGGGTGGAAAATGTGATAAACAAGAAATTGACACTGAAAGTAATTCTACAGCACTTGGGGTTTCATGCAAAAAGCAAGTGCATAGGAAATAAGCTTTTGGTTTCTGATGTTCAAAGCAAATACAGTCAGAGTGAATGATATTCCAGCAACTGCATATAGAACTTTCTCCAGATATGTCACAGTTTTCGTGACTTACACGAATTCTCTCTGCTGCTACAAATTTTGAAAGAACTGGGAGTAGCTGAAGAGCTATTAGCTGTTTTCTGCTTTTTAAGGGCAGTAATCACAGTGTGAGTACTTGGACACCAACATCTGTATGTAAGCATTGAAATAAAAATTGTCTTGGCTGTCAAGGGCACAGCAGAGCACAACAGCACTCCCTCCTTCTTAGTCTTTGTGTGCAGACATGCCTCTTTCTGAAAGGAATTACTCAAGGAGGAGATTCATCGTTGTCCCAAATGGGACATTTTTCCCAGTCTGCAAAACCAGCTTTCAGTTATGCTAGTTTATATATTTAAAGTCAGGTTGTACAAAAGTCACTCTTCATAAGAAATTTGAAACATAAATTCCAGACATATGAATAGAGGTATTAAAGATATTTTAATACAGGGAATTCATATAGACAGTAAATACTGTTTTACTGATTTTTTTACAAGAATTGTTTTTCTTTAGATATCATGGTCTATCAGTAGGCTAAAGTTGTGTTTCAATAAATCTTTTCTTCTCTGCTAGTGATCATTCACAATGCATTTGGGGGGCTTAAAAAGGCATCCTTATAAACAAACTATTTTTTACTTTAATGTACTACTAGAAAACTCATTCTGCTCCTTTTTTCTGCTTGAGATGGGAATAACAATTTCATGTTAGTGGTGTGTAGAAGAAAAACAACAGAAAACACCTGCCTACTTACGTATTCAAAGACTGACATCACAGTTCAGTAATTCAAACAATTGTCTTTTTATTCTTAAAACCAAAATTGCTATTTGTATGAAGAAATATAACTAAACCTATGTGTAGATGCTATATATATATATGTGTGTGTGTGTGTGTGAATCTGTAGATGGTGTATATACGTATATGTAAAATATTTTTTTTCTTTACCTTCTGATACTCCCTGCTCTGGAATTATATTAAAGATAATTAAAGAGAGTATCCCATAATTGAGGTATATTAAATATGTTATACCTCAGCAAGTTTAATGTTGTTTCACAAATAATGAATAATAGGTAATAGTATTGAACATTATGTGATAAAATGACAGGAATGAAAGAAGTTATATAATTATCTGGTGAGGTTTGGACACTCCCATTATTTTTTAACTTCATGCATTAATCAGTTTTAGAACATAAGGAGTAGACACAGCTTTCCAAAACATCTGTTGCTTCAGCATATTTTTATATTCACTGGTGCTACTTCTCTTTTTTGTTTCATGAGATGCCTTCCTTTGTTTCAGATTGTATTTCTTCTCTTTCTTACTTGCAAGGGACTCATTAATGTTAGAGTGAAAATGTCTCAACTTTGGATTTTATTCCGAACTGTTGTTCAAAAATCTGTTGTTTAAATGGAAAAGAAAATGTGCACATGCCTTGGCAGCAACAGCATGTGCCCACGTGCACAGCAAGCACCCGTGGCTGGTGCGGCAGGAGGAGGGTGAGCAGGGGCTCTGTCTCTCGGCAGGCTACCACACCGAGGGGTGGAGAGGAGCTCTGTCTCTCGGAGTGCTTCCCCAGGGAGCCTCCTGGGCTGGAGAGAGCCTTTAAAACCTTTGTCACTGGCAGGACTTGTCCAGGCCACTTTCCCCAAGGGTGGAGAGAACTCCTTCCTGCTGTTAGGGGAGCTTCTCCAGACGACCCAAGGATTTCCTTGGACAGCTGGACTGTGGGAGGGGCTGTGCGGTAAATAAGAAATCATGGAGAGCATCACCCCGGCCCCGGGCCTTGCCTTCTCTCACTCACTCCTTGCTGGCCCTTTTTGCCCAGCCTTTGCTGTCACAACACTGCCCTTGCCCTTGGCCCTTGCCTCTTGCCTGTGCTCGTCCACCTGTAGCCCATGTAATCATCCCTGCCCACTGCCCTGCTGCCCCCCTGTTTGGTGCCTCTGCCCACCGTGCTGCCCATGGCTGCCCTGCCGCCCTTCCTGCCTCTGTCCTGCCCAAACAGCACGTCACCCACTGAGCATCTTGCCACTCGTGGAGTTGGTCCCTTCATTTGCTTCTGCCTCTGCTGTCTCCACAAATGAGGCCAATTTCTTTCTCCAGATCAATACACTTTTCACAGGTGTGATATCGACCTTGCTTATGTCTAATTTCACCCTAGAAATCTTAGGAATCCCCCTCCATCCTTACTTTGGGATGGGACATTGTCTTTTATTGTGCTCTGTGATAACTTGCTAGTCTTCATACTGTAAATTGTTACCTTCCATAGTCAGGGTTTCCAGCATATAGATCTACAGTAGACTGTACATTAGCATGTATTTAGAGGTTTGATGGTAAAGATGTGTGGTAGTGTGGAAGAAAATACAATCAGACACACTGAGGTGTAGCCATATCTTGTGTGATTTGATGGTGAGGGGAGGCTCATGACATGCTGTCTCATGAAGTTTTCGTACAAGTTTCCAAATTTAACCACCAGTTAGTTAACCATAGATACAGGGCGAAAACAAAACTGCCATGACTTCTTAATGTGATTTTATGCATTCCAAAATTATGTAGGAAAAAGAAGGATACCCTAAAAAAGCAAAAGGAGCCCCGTCTGTAAAATGGAGAGTTGTTTTACTTTCAATGAGTAAATGTTATATATTATTTTTACCTAGGCAAAAAAATGCGAAGTAGTAGATAGATTTGATAATTTGTCTCATTTCTATGAAAAGATGTAAATAATCAATTGGAAGAACTGAGGAATGAAACCTCATCCAATTGCTGAATATATGTGGCCCAAAGGACCTATGTAAAGGTGTATAAATGGAATTAAAAAACATGCGTAGCAGAGATCGCTGTGCTATATTATCAAAGAGTTGTACCTAAATGTGTATATAAACTGTGCACATAATGTATATTTCTCTTTTTATCTGGAGCTCTTTCATTTGTCTTTCAGATTGGTATGCGTTCCTCTTGGTGCTATTACGTGTTTATTTCAGTTATGGTGATTTCCGCATCACCGGTATTTAGAAAAAAAGGAATTGTGGACTAAGACACCAATATGTCTTTACTGGTAAAATTTCCCTAAGTGTTTTCAAAGATCCAATAAGTTTCATTCTTTTAGGATGTGAAAAGAGACAAGAGAATCCTGATAGTTTTTTGCTTTTGGTTGAACCATACAGCCCTTTAAAGAGGACAACAGCTTTTGTGATTGTCTCAAATCTCTATAGAGACTTTTTCCAGTAACTAAATTCCTGTTCTGGTTATATACCCAAATTCCTTTTTTCTGCCTGATATTTATCATTGATTATTTCAGAAATGCTGTCTGCAGTTAAGATTTGTCTATAATTTTTGTCAATTGCTTATGTCTTCTGTGAGTCATAGAATTCTGAGGTTGAAACTTCATTGAGTTGCATTCAGTGTAGTCATGTGGTTAATTTGTTTCTAACATACAAACATAAAATTATGTCCTTATCCTAAAATATTTGCAACACTGTATTCCTGTATGTTTAAATTTATTAGGACTTCCAAAAATGATCAATCAAATGCTGGTGTTTTGCCTGTCGTTTTCTGCTTGTGCACATATGGAAATATCTCTAGCTTGCACCAAAAGAGATTTACATTGTGTATTAGAAAAATCGCTTAAAAAAAAGGGCTCTCAAACACTTTAACAGGTCGCCCAGGACACTGATGAAAGTATTTAAAGGACATGTAGATATGGCACCTCTCTAACTATGGTACATGGTTTAGTGGTGAACTTGGCTGTGCTGGGTTAAGAGTTGGACGTGATGATCTTAAAGGTGACCTAAATGGTTCAGAGATTTTACGTTGGCCCAAGACGCCCACCACAGCCTCTCCATCACTGCCCACCACAGCTGGACATGGAAGAGGAAATATAACAAAAGGCTCAAGGGTCAGCATCATTAAGCAATTATTGTCACAGGCAAAAGAGATTCAACTAGGGTCTAAAATTAGTTTTTATTAGAATTTATTGACAATTAAATTAGAGTAGGTTAATGAGAAGTAAAAGCATATCTTAAAACACCTTCCCTTTCCCTTCTCCATGGGCTCAACTCCACTCCCAAATTGCTCCACTGGGATGGGAATAGGGACTGCAGTAATTTCATAATACGTGATTTTTGCCACTCCTTCCTCCTTAAGCAGAAGATTGCTCACACTCTTTTTAATTCCTCACACTTCTACAGCAGACAGTCCTCCACAAATTTCTCCAGTGTGAATCTACTGGATATGATCAGATTTTCTTAGTGGGCAGGCTACAGAGGTGGCTTCTATGATTAGCTGCTGGAAGTTACAGACCCATGGAGAGAGGAACTCTTGCTGGAGCTGGTTTCCTGGTAGGACTTCTGACCCTGTGGAGGACCCATGTTGGAGCAGGCTGTGCCTGAAGGATTGCACCCTGTGGAAGAGTGACCCACATTGCAGCAGTTTGTGAAGGTGCCTGTGGGAAGGCACTGGAGGAGTTTGTGGAGAACTGTCTCCTGTGGGACAGACCCCATGCTGGAGCAGGGGAAAGACTCTTCTCCTGGAGCAGTGACAGAACCTGTGATGAACTGGCTGCAATCTCCATTCCTCATCTTCCTGCACTGCTGAAGGGGAAGAGGTGGAGCTTGGGAAGGAGGGAGGGGTGGGGAAAAGTGTGCTTAAGATTTAGTCTACTTCTCATTATCCTACTTTGATTTTGTTAGTAATAAATTATATTGATATCCCCATGCTGAGTCTGTTTTGCCTGTGATGATGTTTTGTGAGTAATCTCTCCCAGACCTTGTTTCTACCCACAAACTCTTTTGTTATGTTTTCTCTCCCCTGTCCAGTTGCAGAGGGAGTGATTGAGCAGCTTCAGTGGGTGCCTGGCATCCAGCACAGTCAACCCACTACAGGGTATTGGACTGCAGTTCTTTACAAACTGCTCCAGTGTGGCTCTCTTCCAAGAGGTACAGCCCTCCAAGGCACAGACTTGCTCCAGCATGGGTCCCTTCCCTGGGTATTGAAGTGCTCTGCTGTAGGGTCCTCCATGGTGGATACTTGCTCCACTGTGGACTTCCACGGACTTCAAAGACAGCCTGCCTCACAGCTGGCTGCAGGGGAAGTTTTGCTCATGCATACATACATATATAACTGGAGTACCTGTTCCTCATGCTTTTTCATGTACGTGGGTGTTTGCAGAGTATATTTACATATACTTACACATATACATATTCTCACTCTTCTCTCTGACTGTAGATGTACAGTTTTCTTCTTCACATTCTTAAGTACATTATCCCAGAGATGCTGCCACCAGCACTGATGGGCTCAGCCTTGGCCAGCGGTGAGTCCTTGCTGGAGCCAGGTAGCATTGACTAGGTTAGACAAAAGGGGAACTTCTGGCAGCATCTCACAGAAGCCACACTTGCAGTCACCCACTACCAAAATCTCATCCCACAAAAGTGTACAATGTGTCTATCTGGCTGCCATCTTCTGTAGATTTTTTTTTTCCCCAGCAGCCTTGATGCTCTGTCCTGAAGCATCAAGAACTGCAAATGGTCCCAGGTGGAGGAGATCCCTACACAGGAGCTGCTAACTAGAAAATACCATGTATTTTTATTCTCCTCTCCAGGCAAAGAAAAGTAATAAGGATCCTGATTTGAAGCTAGAACCTGTTTGGTAAGGAAGGATAGTGTTGTTAAGTTTGAGCGAGAATTAGTGAGAAGGTTAACAATGCAGATATCCTTGTTGGAGTCTTACAGACCAGCCAACCAGGATGAAGAGGCAGGTGAACTATTCACTAAGCAGCTGACTGATAATTCACAATTGCCAGCCCTTTGCTTGTGGAAGACTTTAGCTTGCCAGATATTTGTTGGAAACTCAACACAGCAGAAAGAAGGCAGTCTGGGAGGTTCCTGGATTATGTGGAAGAGAACTTCCTGTCACAGCTGGTAAGGAAACCTACCAGGTGTGGTCCCTGCTAGACCTGCTGTTTATGAACTGAAAGTGGTGGGAGAATGCCCATCCTGAGCACAGCAACCATAAAATGATAGAGTTTTTGATTCTTCATGAAGTAAGGAGTGGGGTTAACCCAGCCCCTACCTGTTCAGGACACAGAGAGTCCCATAGGAAAGAGTCCCTGATGGTAAAGGGATCAGGAAGGGCGGAATCTTAAAAGCATAGGAGCATGCTCTATTGTTGAAAGACAAGCCATCAGGGAAGAAGACTGGTCTGACTTTTGCTGGAACATGGGATAAAAGAGCTTATGACCTTTGGAAGAAGGGGCAGGAAACCCAGGAAAAGTACAAGGATATAGTTAGGATATGTAGAGAGAAAATCAGAGGCAAAAGCTCAGCTAGAAATCAACCTGGTCACTGCTGTGAAAAATAATAAAAGTAGTTTTATAATAAATTAGCAACAAAGGGAGGTCCAAAGAGAATCTTCATCCTCTATTGAACATGGAGGGGAATTTTGTCACCAGGGATGATGGAAAGACTGAGGTACTTGATGTGTACTTTGCATCAGTGTTTAACGTAAAGACCTGTCTGTTTTCCTCAGGACAACCAGTCCCCTGCCCTGATATACAGGGACAGGGAGCAGAACAGACCCCCTGCAGTGCAGGAGGAAGTAGTGACATGCTGTGGTACTGAGACATTCACAAGTCTGTGGGGATGGATGGGATTCACCAAAGGGTACTGAGAAATCTGCCAGGAGAGCTTGCCAAGCCACTCTTCATCATTTATCATGACTTCTGGTTAACCGGGGAGGTCCCAGACAACTGGAGGTTGGCCAGTGTAGTGCCCACCTACAAGAAGGATTCAGGGAACTAGAGGGCTGTCAAACTGACCTTGGTGTTTGGGAGGGTTATGGAACAGATATCTTGAGTGCTTTCATATATCACAAATAGGACAAGCAGGGGATTAGGCCTGGCCAGCATGGGTTTAGGAAGGGCAGATCCGGCTTGATCAGTTGATCTCCTTTTATGCTGAGGTTACCAACCTAGTGGATGAGGAAAAACTGTGGATGTTGTCTACCTTGGACTTCAGTCACCCCCAGCAGTCTGCTGAGGAAGCTGTGTCCTGAGTGACCAAAAAAATGTGTATTCTGTATTTCCTCTATGTTAATCCATGTAGTCTGTTTTAACTGTCACTTTAAGATTCAGCAACCCAGGAAACTGAACTTGTGTGTTTTACACTGGGTTCCCAGAAGGGGGATCCCTTTAGAAACCAGAAACAAATGTGTGTGGAGCTCTTCTTCTGTTGTCTTCTGGCTATCTAGGGGTTGACATGGGGCAGATCTCTGAGTTGACACCAAGAAGCTGTATTTTGCAATGCAAAACTTCTCCACAGTGAACTTTGCAACAACTTTTCGCTGCTGCTGCTTTGTGCTGTGCTGTTTGGCAAGGTAGCTTTCTTTTGTTCTCCTGAGGCTTTGGAATCTCACAATACTGTTCTCTCCAGCTGCTGCACCAGGCCAGGGGAGATCAAACCCGCTGCATGAGTTCCAGCCGCTGCCCGCAGCTGCTGTGCTGTGCTGGGAAGCTTGACCATCTATCTCTCCATGAGTTCCAGCCCCTGAGGGTGGTCAGTGTTGCAGCAGCTGGGAAGTTTCTTCCAGCATCCCAGCAGTGTTGATTTGTTTTGGACAAAAAATAGTATTTTGGTTGTTGCTGTTTTTCTTTTTAGTAAGCTTTTATTTTTTCACTTAGACCTTCCTACATTCATTTTTCCTTACTGATGAAAGAGGAGTGGTTAAAACTAAAGGGGAAATAAGAGTGACTAAAGGGGAATAAGAGTGACTCACTTTTGAGTCACTCTTTTGTATAACTGTATTAAACTAAGGCAAGCTGGCAGCCCATGGCTTGGGCAAGTGCCCTGGGTTAAGAACTGGCTGGAAGGCTGGGCCCAGAGCATGGGGGTGAATGGTGCTGCAGTTGGTGGTCAGTCACTCCTGGGAATCCCCAAGGCTCAGTATGGGTTCCAGCCCTGCTTAATGTCTTTATTGCTGGTGTGGATGGGGGGATTGAGTGTACCCTCAGGAAGCTGCAGACAGCACTCAGCTGGGCAGGAGTGTTGATCTGCTGGAGCACGAGCAGCCTCTGCAGAGTGATCCGGACAGGCCGGGCCGAGGAGCCCAGGCCGGCGCTGTGAGGTTCAACAAGGCCAGGGCTGGTTCCTGCACTTGGATGCCATCAACCCCATGCAGTGCTACAGGCTGGGGACAGAGTGGCTGGAGAGTGGCCCAGGAGGAAAGGACCTGGGGATGCTGACTGACAGCTGGCTGTACGTGAGCCAGAGTGTGGCCAGGTGGCCAAGAAGGCCAATGGCATCCTGGTCTTTATCAGAAATGGTGTGGCCAGCAGGATCAGGGCAGTGATTGTGGTGATTCCCCAGCTCAAGTCCTGTGTTCAGTTCTGGGCCCTCCACTTCAAGAAGGACATGGAGGTGTGGGAATATGTGTCCAAGAAGGGCAACAGAGCTGGTGAAGGGTGTAGAGAGCAGGGCCATATGAGGGGCAGCTGAGGGAGCTGGGGTTGTTTAGCCTGGAGAAAAGGAGGCTCAGGGAGACCTTGCCACTCTCTACAACTGCCTGAAAGGAGGCTGTAGCAAGATGGGGTTGGTTCTTGCAGTCAGTTAGTGACAGGACGAGAGCAAATGGCCTCAAGCTGTGTCAGGGGAGGTTCAGTTGGACATTAGGAAGAATTTCTTTACTGAAAGGATGGTCAGGCACTGGAACAGGCTGCCTAGTGAAGGGATAGAGTCACTATCCCTGGATGTATTTAAAACAGGCTGGACCTGACAGTGCTATGGTTTAGCTGACACGGTTGCTTTGGTCGAAGGTTAGACTCTGTCATCTTTGAGGGAGCAAGGAAAGGACATCCATCAGAGCTAATCAGAGGTCTGGTGAGAGTGAGCAGAGGGGTAGAGGAGTCTATACCTGCTGGAATATATACTTGCCTAGAGAACAGGTAGTTGAATTCCTGAGTCTTGCAAAAAGCTTTCTTGAGCATCAGCAAAACATTTATCCCCCTCTCCAGATGCTGTTGTGAAGACATTGACAAAGCAGTGCCATTTTGAGAGTTACCTCGAATGGTAGACATGAGCTGCAGCTCTGAAGAGTCCAGGTCTGCTCACAAATCATCAATCTGCTTCAGTGTGACAGGTCAGTTCCACAGGACTTTATAGATTTATTAAAAACCCAGGTGAAGTTACTCCTGCCTTCCTCTCCTTGGTGTCACCCAAAGCTCAGGAGGAAGGGAGATAGTGGGGAGTTGGAGAAGGAGAAGTGACATGGAAAAGACAGTTTGCTAAAACCCCAAGTCTGCTCTATTTTTAATAAAAAATACATGGTTAGTAATTATGCTGTACATACCTCATCCATTGTGACTATGAGAATCATAAGATCAAGCCTCCATCTTGAATTTTAAACGTCATTTTTGTTTGGACTTGCTAGAAACACAACAGTGAGTAGAGAAGTTTTTCACATGTGCATAAATCTGTGTTAGTGATTCAGGGTTTGAGCAAGAAACTGTACTCCTTTGCGCTAAGGACAGTTTCTTGTTGCATTTCAAAGACTTTTTATGATTAATGAATGCGTTCAATCTTGTATAAAATTTAAAAAAATCTCTTTTAAATTGTAGACAACTTAATAATGAGACTTCTCTAATAGAATAGACTATTCTCTAATAGAATATTTGGCTGTTTTGGTTTGGTTGAAAGATCTTGAGACTTGAACAGTGTTAAAGTACAGAATCCATATGGGTATAATTCCAAGTCTTGGGCCCTGCTCATTTAAATTTATGAAATACCTGTTTTCAGAGTTTGGTCCTTTAAAGGAGAACTCTCTGCTTCCTGCCATATGTAGCAAGTTTAAACACACATACAAAATCTGTATGTGTGCTTAAACTTGCTTTTTTTAAAACACACTGATTGTGATCTCATTGCTATGTTATTTTATATAACGCCCCCCCCCCCAAAAAAAAACAAACAAAAACCCAAAAACCAAAAAAACCCACCAAACAAAAGCCAAACAAACAAACTAAAATACTCTGCATTTCCCTATTCACATTTTAAGGATGTGCATTGAAGTAAGCATCTATAAAATGTACTGCTCTTCTTCCGTGGTTGGTAAGTGTTATTGATGATGGTCCTGGCTCAAAAAATGCTTTTTAGAGCTGTGAAACATTTCTACATTCAAGTATGGCTAAACATGTTGGAGTGGCAATCATCTAAATAAAAGAAATTTAATTCTGCTGAAACAAAAAACTACTGAGGTAGATTCTATGAAACATCATATATTTGGAGTCTACAACACTACTTCCTGCAAATGTAGAGAGAGGAATACAGCTTGGGTTCTAGCATTTGCTGACTGGAAAGATAAACTATAAAAACAATATGGTAGTTGTCAGGACACAGATATCTGTGCTAAATATGATTTAATGTAGTTTGTAAAAATACAGATATAATTAAATTTATTACAGAAAAACAACTGGTGTTATCAATAACATGAAAATATACTTCTCCCGCAGAAACATCACTCAATGAAAGCAGCAGAAGACAGTTTCTAGGATCATAAGAAAGAAAATATTTTTTCATTGTTGAATTTATTTGTTCTGAAAAATTACATTGCATGTTATAGATTAAAAATCTTATTTCTCAATATATCTTGGAAGAGTGAACCTTAAAATCAGATTTAAAAATACAAAAAACTGTATTGCAGGCTGTTCAATTACAGGGTATAGTCTTTCATTGTTTTGGATAGGTGATGCCCTATCCAACTTACTGCTGCCCAGAGAACTTACTGTTGCTTAAAAGTATGTGATTCAAAAATGTGAACTTCTGAATACTGTTCACCTTCACCCTTCTCTTTCAGCCTTCACCTCTCTTGTCTCTTTCCAGCACCTTATATGAATGGTTACTTAACTTTAACCAAAATGTAAGGCGGCTTTCTGTAGTTTTTAACATAATAATTCAGTTCTGTTTGGTAAGTCTATTTCTGATATTCCCTTTTTTTCTTTTCCCATGAAGCACCTCTGGTTTTTTCCAAGATGTCAGTTTTGTGCTTGTCCTCGTTAAACAGGTAACTTATGTAGACATTGAGAGAAATCTTTTAGGTGACTGAAAGTGCATCAGTCTAAGGTATGAAAAGTGTATTTGTTAACCAGGTATTTGACTCCATTTCTTGTACAACTCCCAGCAGATCAGGAGTTGCTCTTCCAGAAAAAGCTGTAGTAGTCTGATGTGATTTCTCAAATGCACCTGAGTGGAGCTTTGCAGAACAGAGAAGTTTAGCAAGGGCATGAAGAAGTAAACTCAACCAAAGAAGAAAGAGTGGTGATACACTAGTAAATATGCTAGTTATGTTATAAATTACATTTGTTTAATAATTCATAACTGATTCTAACAAATTGTGAAGTGACTGTAAGTAGATGTCCTCCCACTCCTTTGTGCTGTGTTTTACAATAAAAAGAGACAAAAATGTACAGGATGTACATATTCATGAACTGCATTCTAACTTCTACCTTCTCTTTATCTCACTGAAATATTTGGAGTTTGCACTGTTTGTACTGATAGCAAAAGTCATTGTGTTCTTTATAGTGCGATTTGTTAACTTTTACACAAAAGTATGTGAATATACTTTAGCTTTCTTGGGACCTGCTCTAGTCTGCTGTAAGAAATTGTCAGCTAAAAATGACCTTGGAGAGTTTTGTTTTGCATTTTGTTTAAAGAAAGCATTGCAGAATATAATTGCACCTGTGATACTAGAGAAGAAAAAATACTTGCTTGTCTCAGTGACTTCAGCCTGGGGACAGACTTACAAGTACAGGATTTGGGTTGTTCAAACACCTGGAGCTGCTTCACTCTGTGATCTAAACTATTATTTTCTGCTAAGTTCTCATTTCTGCAACGTACAATTGTACTCTGCACAGAAAAATTTAAAGACTAAAGAAAAGCACATAGCCTACATGCTAACATGTAGATATCTCTGGCATCAAAGTTATTTCAAACAAATCATTTGGGGTCATCAAATCTACAGGATGTTCATAGAGAAAAAAACTGTAAATAGACTAGAAGGAGTTGGTAATGTCAGCCCCAGATTAACATTAGAGCTGTGAATAGGAACAGGCACGCATAGCTGTATATGACAGAGCAGACACATATATCAGCAAACACTGAGAAATGAAGTTTTGGAGGCAAAGTCTTGAGATCAATGAAGGAGAATTTTTTTTTAAAGTACGATATAGACTGGGAGATCAAGTTACAATGAATGGCAAGCTAGCTGAAGTTAATTACTGAAATGAATTTATTAAAATTTATTTACAAATAAGTACATTAAAAGGTAGAAAAACATTTTCCTACATTGTGTGAACAAATTGCAGGTTATGTACTTTAAAGCTGGTCAGTAATAGCGGAACAAATCCTAGGCTTTTTATTTATTTGTTTTTATACAGTTATACTCAACCAATACTCCAGACATCACAAAAGAACATGATGAAGCAGGTCATAAATCATGAGTATGAAAATCAGCCTGGAGAACTCACTGAAGTTGACTGATGGTCTTGAAAAGTTGAAATAATTTCATAATTAGACCTACTTGGACAGAATTTCTTCAATATAACAAGGACATTACTGTTCAAGTTTGTGAAATGAGACTTCAGCTTATGGAAGTGTCTCTCCATAGGGAAGCCAGGCATACTGGTAGTTACCGAACCAAAACACAGAATTTTTGCATTTTATCGCTGGAAATCACAGTCTACTTTAACACCTTCAGCCACAAGGTTTTAGTCCTCATTCATACGGTTTAAATTTTATTGCTGTTGCTTTCACTCTGACAGTTGGTAAAGTGTCAGTTTTCCTACAACCAAAGGACTTAACTTTATCAAAGGTTGTGCTTCCTAAAATCCTTTGATCCTAATGATCCTTTTATTTTCATGGTGGTTATTTATGAATGAATAGTGAGGAGGGCTTATTTAGGTTTTCTGACATACCAATGAATAAGGGCACAATTTAAGCATTTGTGAAGTTTATGTTGTTCATATTCACAATTTTTAAAGTAAATTACTTACTTTTCATTAAAAACTATTTCTAACAACTTCTATACAGGTGTTTTGGGAGTATGTATGTTGTCTGAACTCTGGTAGATGTACAGTGAAGTGTAATTAAGCTGAAGAAGGTCCTAAATATTTTTTCTCTATACACAGTTTAATAACTTTTGATGGACAATTTAATTTTAAAATCTTCAGCCTTTTGGGAGGACAGGAGGCCGGTTCAAAGAACATCAGCGTCTCATAAGGCAGTAAGAAAGGAAGAGGGCAATGATAACATTTTGTTCCTGGATTGTCTGAAGAAATTACATTTTTCATATTTAATTGCAAGACGTAGATGACAGAAAATTGATGCCCGGGTGAAGTGATAAAATGCCTACATAATGAAGGAATATAGATGTGAATATGTAGATCCCTGCTTGCATGCGATCCTTTTCAGCACAACAAAATTTAAAACTGTACAGAGCTCTTAAGATCATCAGTCTATTGTGCATAAATATCTGTAGTTATCTAGCATGATCCATGTTATGATTTTACACTTCTCACAAAGTCAGCACCTTAGATTTTTCTTCTGAAGTGATTCTTTCTCTCACTGAAGATACTCAGGATCTGTTTGGACACAGTTCTGTGCCACATGCTCTGGGACGACCCTACATGAATAGTGAGGTTGTACCAGATGACCCAGTGTCGTCACTTCCAGGCTTAACCATTCTGTGATTCTGTGAAAATCAATCTGAGAACATCAAAAGCAGTTTTTTACTTGGAAAATAATATGTAGAGCAGTTTTTAGGTAATGTCACTTAGACAAAATGTGGGCCATTCAGTGAACAGTTGGGTATTGTTCAGAAAATGTGGTATTAAGATGGGATGGAGGTTCAGTGACCCTAATAGCCACATTCTTAGATGTGCATTTGATCTTATGTACCCTAGTTGGTCATTGATGCCAGGTGTCAGTGCTCATAGAAATTTCTCATAGTTTGTCAGCATTTTTGCAGTCTGACAGAAAAAATCCATCTTGAAACGGCCTGTGAATGGCAGGAGGCTGTTTGTGTGGGAATTCCCTTAGTGAACTATATTTTGCCCTTTAATTTTAGCCTGGATACTAGCTATCCAGATGTAATAATGCAGCTCAGAAACTCTTAAATGAAGGGGGAAAAAATGACACAAGAGAGTCCACATTTTAAAAATATTTTTGAGTAGTATAATTTTTATTTCCACCTAACTTTTGTTAGTAGATAGACTAGCAACTTGTTACAGCAGTACCAATTTTATGTCTGTAATCCATGTGCTGTTTAAAATGGCACTTCATTCGTGGCTCTGAGTTTTGCATTCTTGAAGTTGTTGATATTCTCAAAGTAAAGATTGTGGTACTTCTGGAAAATGATTTTGAAACATCTGTTAGAAGTTGTAAGGAAAATAATTATTTGTAAGCAAATAATTAAATAAAAATTTTGGAATTTTAAATAAAACATTTTGTTGGTGCTGACAATCTTGTAGAGATGCAACATACATTATGGTGTGATTGGATAGCAGTATCAGCGCAAAGCAAAGGTTGTTCTGGCTGTAAATGGTTTCACAAACAAACTGGGTGGTTTGATGCAGATCAAGTGAGTCACATCTAGTTTTCAGAATTGTTGCTTTAGTAACAAGTGGATACACTACACATGGATAAAAGAGTGAGATTAAATAGAGCCTGGGGTTTGTTGTACAGATTCCCAGCATGGAAAACCTGTGAGGAAAAATGTCCTACCTAGTAAGTCCTTATGTTGCTTTTTTTAATTTCAGATATTGAAGCTAAAGATTAAAATTATTCCAGTGTGTTAACAGTTTCAGAATGTATCACATTTTAATGTCTTTCACAATTGATCATTAATATTCTTTGAGCTTAACATTAGCCTTTTCTTATTTTCTTCTTGTCATCTAATGCCGTTGTTTACTGAAATTTTCTTTTGGTATGTTCTTCTAGATGCAGGACCAAGTGCTCTATCAAGCTAATATATAGCTTTCAATACATCAGAATACATCAAAAGCCCCATTTGGACTGGCATTAATTAATACTTCATCTGTTCTGTTAAGTTCTTGTTTTATTTGTCATGAATGTATCTCTTTTTTCGCTTTCTACATGAAACAAATAGAAAGAATGCTAATAAAAATCTAAATTGAACTCAGGGAACTAAATCTAAAGTGAGCTCAGTTCTTCTAATTCCAGCAAAGAGAGAAAGAATTCAAACAAATCCATGTTAGTTTCTGAGATAAAGGAAAATATCTTAGAGAATAAAATTACTAATTATTATACATTTCTCAGACTCCCAAGACCTCAGGCACTTTAAAAAGACAACCAACACTAATCCAAGGTTGAACTGAAAATTTGCCAAAATAAAGCAGGTGGGAATTTTATAGGGTTTTTTCTGTATTTTTTACATGTTGCATGCTTTTATTATTTTCAAGTAAATTTTTTGTGTGTACAGAAAAACAGAGTAACAGATAATGCCTTTCAGACTCAAATTTTTCATACTGCACCTCTTCCTAGCACTCAGGTAATTGGAACTAAAATTGTAAGACTGATAGGAAAAACTGCTGGAGTATACTTTAGAGTAGGTTTAAAAGGCATATTTCTTCCAGACTTCCCTGAATGAAGGCAGTGCATTTGGAGTGGATTCCTATAAGTGTTTACATTAATGGTAGTGTATTTGAGATCTCTTGCAGCTAAAAGAAATGCTTCCTAATTTTTTTAATAAAAGTATTGTATAAGATCAGTGGAGTTGTGATTGCTAGAAGTAACTGACTACTTTCATAATGGAAGAAGCTAGTATCTATCTAAAGTACAATACAAAGTAGTTGCCAGTGTTTCATAGTATAAAACACCATGCAGGAACCTTAAAACCTGCAGTCCTTGGTACAGTCTGTATCAAGCAGATACAGGTTTTGTTTCATTCTTTCTAGTCCTGTGAGAATACATCAAGGGACAAAGCCTCAGGTGATAAAATTGTCATTTTAAGCTTAAACGGTAAATGGAAGATCCTGTGATTGGAGTGCAGTATTTCGAGCTGCAGATACTGTCTATTTGTGATTGTGCCAAAATGCTGTGCAGCCAATTTTTGTGTTTCCAGGGTAATCAAGAGATTGGTTACAAATATAAGGCAAGGATATAGATAATACGTAAATAAGGCTGTAGAGATGTTCTGTGAAAATGATCAAGGAAAGCCACAATTTGAGAAGGACACTGCAGCATGAGTGTTGTGCCCTGTGTGAGATAATGGCAGTGGGGATGTCTGTGGTTTGCTTTACTCCCAACACATTACAGCTCATGGCTCTGGGTGCTACCAGTGCCAGTATCTGGTCCACTGAACTCAGGCATTTCTGTGGAATTAACATTTTCTAGTTTTGTCATAAAGCTTTCAAACAGCAGTTCTTGCAGCCCTCTTTCAATATGTCCTCTGGTCTCTTCTGTACCTGAGGATGAGGTCAGTGTCCCCTGTAGGGTTGATCCTTTTTTTTTTACATGCTCTTCCCTGCTAGCAGTCAAAACAGAAGCAAAAGGAAAAAAGGAGAAGAGTTGAGAAAAATGGGGGTTACTGCTGTGAAGTGGGTGCAAACAGGATTTTGTTAAAAATGAAAAGAGGTTGGGTGGAGGTAGATAAAAAGAAATCTGAAATAATTGTTCTGTAGAATATGGCCTTTCCACAGAAAGGCAGAAATCTTTCTTTTCACTTCTGTCAGAAGATAGTCAAACAGAGAATCTCGTCTATTAATTAGAAAAAAAAATACTCATCAAACACATCTCATCACTGGAAAGCTAATGATCCACAGCTGCTAGTCTGAAAGGGCCGGCTTTTTTTCTCAACAGTAGGAAGCGTTAATAATTTTGGATAAGATTTCTTTTTAAAATATACTGTATTTTGCAAAAGAATAGGATATTCAATATCCTAACTTAAATTAATTTTTGAAGTGTTGTACACTAGGGATAGTGTCATGTGTCTCTCTGAATGATGACTTAATGCGTGTCTCTCACTAAGAGTGTCAACTGAAAATGACCAGTTCATGCCTGTGACTCTGAAAACTTTGATCTCATGGGAGAGATGAAAAAAGCCCTTCTTATATTCTTCTGTATAGGAAATGGCAGTTGTATTAAACTGTAACCTTTGAGACTCACACTCATCTCTCAAAATAGTTAGCTTGTTTCAGTAGTGATGACCATCCTTTTTTTACACACACAGAGCCATTATTTTCCTGGAAGTTATCATGTCAGATACCATCCACTAGATGCTTTACAGACATGGACAACTCTCAGAACTGTTCTTTTATACTTATTTGTTAGCTTTTCTGGTTTGCTTTGGGTATGGGACTTTTTGGCCTATACTTGCTTAATGGAATGTTGGTTTACTTCTCCACCTTTCATGAAGATTTGTACATATTGCTTCCTTCTTCTCTTTCACGTCCGCTATCAGGCCTTTCATCCATAAGAACTGAGTCCTGGAGTTTTCTTGCTGTTCTGCACCAGATTTTGGAATTGCTCCTGTTTACTTAAAAGTTTTGCCTGATACTGGAAATCTGCTTGTTTTCTCTCATACACATTTCATGAGTGCATTTCTTGTCTGGGAAGAATAATGAGGCCATTTAGGTCAGAGGGCCATAACTGTACTGGTCTCATGCAGCACACATATCATTTGTGTTGCAATGTTTGTGTAGTGCCTGGCTGACACCGTTGCCTAAAAGGAGGAACTGGTTAAAATTCAGACAGACTAGATGGAAATTAAGGTGGCAGGTCAGCAAAATCGTCTTCAGGAGATGGCAGGTGTAATATCAACATTTTGAATGGCATGTCCTTACAATTTGTAAAAAAGGTAATATCTTAATATGTTTTAATGGCTGCACTGTAAGGAATTAATGCCCTTGAAGGTCATTTGGCCTTTAGAAACTTCAAGGGAGAAGTGTTTGAATTGGAATTCATCAATATTCTGGAGTACAGAGCACATGATGGCCATGTTCCTCAGACTCTAGTCAGGTCCATGTCTCCTGAGACTGTGTGTAGATTGTTGGCTTTTTTCCTCTGGGGCCAGGGAGTGTTTAAATAGTACTTCATTTCTTAACCACTTTTTAACCACAGTTCAGCTGGGGCCCTGATAAAGTCTGTATGTGTTGCCTTTTCTCAACAGGTAATCTCTAATATTTACTTTTTTGGTACTTTGTGCTTTTTGCTGGCTTCCAGAGCATCCTTCAGTGTGCATTCATTGACTCGGTATTTCTGGGGTTAAAGCATGCAAGGGTATTTTGTTTTTCTTTTGAGACACAAAATTTGTTGCAAGTTGGTTACATCTGATTTGCCACTCTCTTATATTCAGCAAGGTCACAGATCAGTTCTTGAATGAGATGAGACGTTGCTTGCTTCTATTGTGGTTTTAAGCCTAGCTGGAGATGAAACACCACACAGCCATTTGCTCAAATGTCTCCTCTCTTCCCCCAGATCCTGGTGGAATGAGGAGGAGAATTGAAGTTTCTACATTGAGATAAGAACAGTTTAATGATTGAAAGTAAAGTGAAATGCCATAATAAAGGGAAATAAAAATGGTAATAAAATGGTAATAAAAAATACCCAAACAAAACAATGCAATGCAGTTTCTCACCACCTACTGACCCTTGTCAGACCCCTCTTCCTGAAATCACATTACCCACCGTTCTGGGCAAGTCCACCTGGTTTATATCCCGAACATGATGCTCTGTGATGTGGAAATACCCCTTTGGTCTGTTCCAGTCGTCTGTGCCAGCTGTGCTCCCTCCCAGCTTATTTTGAATACCTTCCACTGGCAGAGCATGAGGCAAATTGAAAAAAGGCCCTTGACTTTGGATAAACACAACTTAGCAAAAAACCCAAAACATCAGTGTGTTATCAGCACCATTCTCATTCTGAATCCGAAACAACTGCTAGGCAGAATTAACTCTACCTTAGCTGAAACCAACACAGCTTCTTAGACATTACCATGTCTAACAGATTTTCTTTTAAACTAAAAAACCTTAATTTTTTTTTCTTTCAAATGTAAAACTTCTAGAAATGCCAATATCCTTGTTTTTGTATCAAAAACACTGCTTTTCAGTTCTTTTAGTAATTATCATGTTTGTCTTGAAGTTTCATAGGCTTGCATATACATAGTAAAGAGGGGTAGAAAGTATGGGGGTGAGGTAAGTTACCTGATGTTGAGAAAGATTACCTAAGATTTAGAACTATTTTTTTGCTTTCTATGTGGGTGCTTGTATTTGATAAGATAATTTTGTTGTAACTCCAAACAAAAATCTAGCAGAAGACTCCAAACAAAAAATCTAGCTGAGGACTATTAAAATCTGCATTTTATTCTTACTGATCTTTACATATATCTTGATGGCTAATTTGGGAAAATGAGCTCTGTTTTGGTTTATCTAGGTATTGGCATTGCTTTAGGTTTGTGAGTTCTGTAGCACGACACCTTCAATCCTTTTAGAAGGTATTAAAAGTAATAATATCCAAAATCTTTACCATTTGGATGAAAAGGCTTATCAAGATTTCTGGATGTTTATCCAGCTCTAGTATGTAGTACAATTTGCTTTCACTTTTTTGTTGTTGTTGTTTTGTGTTGTTTCTTGAAGAAAACAAACCCCGGTTGTGGCTACAGCTACAGGTTCATTGATAGGGAAAATTGGAGGTAAAAATGGCTTTAGTTTGTCCTGTAGTCCAATTATTTTTTGTTATTTCCTGTAAACAATTAATTTTGTAGCAGCATTGGTAAGGAACAATGTCTAGACAGTGGTGTATGGAGCTGGTGGTGGGATGGGTTTCTCCGGCAGTGGGATGACCAAGTTGATCCCATGCTGAAGGCCAGCCCCGGTTATTTAGGCACATATCTCTAGGAGATGTAACCCAACCAGGCTTCTGGCAGCCCCTGGTCACAGAGCACTTGAGCTGTTTTGAGCTAACACTGCAATAAATCAAAGTTTTCAAAGTGGTGGACTTAGGTGGCTTCTCAGCATTCTTCTTAAACCTATTTTTGATGAATCCACAATCAGTTCTATTTTACTATACTTTCTATAAAATAATCATATGATTTTAGCTTTTACTGTGATTTCTTGCTAGTTTTCCATCCAAAAGATTTCTGATTGCTACTTCTGTTTGTTTGTATGACATTAGTACAAAATGACGATGTTCTTTTTTTCTAAATAGCAGATTAGTATTTAATCAACTTTTGTGCCATCTTTACACTGCTAGAGGGTTGCTTCAGAGCTATAACCAGATTCAATAACATGTTGAGGTCTTCTTTAAATTTATCATATCACTGTGACCTACAAGAAAAATGGAGAGGGACTTTTTACTAGCGTATGTAGTGATAAAAGAGATAATGGATTTAAACTGAAAGAGGAGAGGTTTAAATTAGATATTAGGAAGAAATTCCTTACTGTTGAGGATGGTGGCACTGGAACAAGTTGCCCAGAGAAGTTGTGAATGCCCCATCTCTGCAAGTGTTCAAGGCTAGGTTGGATAAGGCTCTGAGCAGTCTGATCCAGTGAAAGATGTCCCTGCTGTGTTGAGGGGAGTGGATCTAGGTGGCCTTTAAGGTCCTTTCCAACCCAAGCCTTTCTATGATTCATAAAAGCAACTAACCTTTCTTAAAATGCAATCTTATTTTTATGCTCTTTTGCATTATTCACAAAAGCATCATTTTATGAGAGAACGATTAATATTCTTCTTGATGACAGTACATCAATTTTTCTTTTCCAAGAATTAAGTAGGAGGGATTGGGAAGGGAAGTAGTTATGTTGTGGAGGTAAGTGTGAGTCAGCAAAGTGGTTGAACAACACTCCACAAGGAGAGGTGGATTTCTTTAGAATTGTTTCAGTTTATTGGTCTTAACTCTGCACAAGAGTTTAATGCTGATTTCAATCACTTTTTTTCCTGCTCTGTCTTCTAGCTTTTTCTTTTTGTGGTCTGGAACTTTGAGCTCTACATGATACCACTGGCTTTGCTGCTGCTGCTGGCATGGAACTACTTCTTGATCGTATCAGGAAAAGATAACAGGCAACATGATACAGTAAGTCTTCTCTACTTCAAGGGCATATATGTTCTTTTTTTAACTAGGTAAAATTTTTAAACTGGGTTAAATATGATATCTTTTTCAAAATGTCTCCCTTCACAATGTTCGATGGACAATTTTCCCACCTGCAATTTAATTTTATTCTGGCTGTCCAATATAAGTGAGTCTGATTTTGTTGAGATGTCGTTTAAAAATACAATAGAACATGCATTATCTAGACAATCTGTTTTGTGTGGGAGCAGAGAGGCTTATTTCCTATTTGAGGAAAAGGCAAACTCTTTGAAATTATTTTATATGGCTAAGTAAGTCCTTATGTTGTATTTTGTATTAACACGTTGAATTTAAAAATTAAAATTATTCCAGTTTCTTAACAGTTTCAGAATGTATCACATTTTACTGTATTTCACAATTCATCATTAATATTCTTTGAGCTTAATATTAGCCTTTTCTTATTCTCCTCATTTAATGCCATCATTTAATTAACATGTAGTTGGGATATAATGTAGGAAACATTTACTAATAAATGGCATTTATTAACAATATTAAAATGGTTTAAATTTTCAGAAGTACATATCAAAAGTTGAAGTTGGATTCTATGCTGTACAAATTTTCCAGCATCCAGGCAGTTAAAAGGTTTTGCATGCTGTACTGCTAAGCCTTCCTTATGAATTTGATATTTGTACTAGTTTTTGTATCCCAAGAGCAGCATGTTGTCTACTACTTTATGATCTGAATAGATAACTGAATGGGCAGGAGAAAAATCTAAAACAGATTAGATAATTGATCTCTGAGGACAGTGGTTAATGGAGGTCAGTAACAAGTGGACTACCACAGTACAAGGTCCTGTTTAACATCTCTTCCAGTGATGTCTAGGAGATGATAGTGCACCCCCATCAAGTTTTTGGGTTACATCAGTTGTGTGGGACCATTTGACACTCTGGATCTGCCACTCAAAGAGATCGAAGTGGGTTGATTAAATGAACTGATAGGAGCCCCATGAAATTCAGAAGGAAGAATCCTGCTTTTGGGGAGAAATAACCTGTTGCAGTGATAAAGAGTGGGAATTGGTTGTCTGAAAGCAGCTGTCTGAACTGGGCCTAGGGGTCTTAGAAGGCAGCAAGGTGATCAGAAGCACAGGTAGTGGATTGCGGGAAGTGGTTATCTCCACTCTTCAGCACTTGCCAGAATGCATCTAGGATAGTGTCCAGTTTGGGCCATGCCAGTTCAAGAAAGTCATTGACGGACTTCAGCAAGTTCAGTGAAGGGCTACCAACATGATCAGGGGCTTAAGCCCTCATCAACCAGCCCTTGAAGAGAAGCTGAGGGAAGTGGACTTGAAAGATCCTGGCAAATAAAAGGCTTTTAGTGACTGGAACGCCCTATAAGGAGGTTAACAAGATGATGGAGCTGGACTGCACAAGTGATCTGTGGTGGTAGACACAGCAAACTTCATTTGAAACAAAAGAGGTTCAGACTACAAAACCTTTTTTGCTATGAGAATTGTTAAGCAGTAGAAGAGAATGCTTAGGAAACTGCAGTTACTATAGAAAGTTTCCAGGAACTGACTGAGTAAAGCTCTGAGGAACCTGATCTGACCTCATGGCTGACCCCACTTTAAGCAGGAGCTTGGAAATCCCTTCCAGCCTGAATGATCCCCTAATGTATTGCAACTGCAGTTATTAGAACCCATACAGCCCTGATCCCAACACTGTTGCTACCTGTCTGCATCACTAAGACTGTTATGTTTCCAAGGATCATCTAAAAATAAGGGTGGGAATGATGAAGGTATTCCCTAATCCCAAATGTGATTACATTTATGGAAAAAGCTTAAGATCAAGATTTAAAACATGCAATACTTAAAATACAGCCCATTGTTTCCTGATGGCTGAAATGCTTAAAGCTTCTCAACCTGAAGATTTCATGAGTACCTGAAATCCCTGGTGAAAGGAGAAATTTTATTTGTGAGCATACAAATACTTTTAATTTTTCTCTGAAGTACCACCTGCCTAGGAAGATTATCTGATCATGTAACTTTTCTAACAAACTAATGAAGCTAGTGATGGACTCTCAGTTAAGAATGGACTCTCCGAAAATTCTCCTCTTGCTTAGAGTGCTTCATACCAAGCTAATACAGCCTATTATCAAGCAACCATGTTGATCCCAAATATTTGGTATCTGTGCCATTAATGGCCTTGTTTTTATAATAATTTAAGTTTGGTTATCATCTTGTTGAGCATCTACCTTGGGTGAAGTCATTTGCAGATTTATTGTAAGCCTTTCTAATTAACTCATGAGTCTTCAGTATCATTAGAATAGGAGTAATTTAAAATACCTACATTTTCCTGTGCAGAGTGTAAATTTTATCTAAATTAATGAAGCAATGTTTCCTAGTGGCTAGAGAATGTTTCAGCATTCACATGATCTGACTTCTTTCTCCAAGTCATCAGAGATTCCTTGTGTGTCTCTGTGAAATAATTTGCTATTTATCTTAGATATATCATCTAACTTCAGAAGTTGCTTTGAAATCCTAAGGCTAATGATAAGACACAAAGATAAGTGTATTTGTTACCTGATTAACATTAGACAAGCATAGTTAAAAATTGTATATGGTCTATACTTGTTTAATGTCTATGGAACATACTTAAATTTGGGACCATGCAAAGCAGCGCAGAAGAGTTGATTTCCATTGTAATATCTCTTTGAGAAATCAATTTTCAATTGTCTCATCAGTCAGGTGCTAGGGACCACACTTCTGCTGGTCAATGATTGGTTACACTGAGTTTCTGTCTGGATATTGCACACAGACCAGCCTTAACTCATCCATGTTTGACCATCTCTCTAGATAAGATACCATTTGCTTTTTCCTTTTGGGCATCAGGTTTTTTTGGAAGTAGTTTGAAACTTATTTCCTCATGGAGAAATTCACCTGCCAAGCAAGGATGTGGGTTCTTCTATTATAACATGAACCTGTGCTTCTTGTTTGAATGCAGGTACAGTTATTTTGCCATTTATTACTACTCCTAACAAGTAATATATGCGAATTCCATTCTTGAATTCAAGGTGCAATATGGTTGGGGCAAGGGGAAGGCCCAACTGTATTTCCTAGTAGGAGATAAGTCAATTGGAATGCCCAGCAGAGGTGAAGCAGTGTACTATATCTCCATAGATTCAGTTGGACTCCTTGTGGGATTGATGATCATTGTGGTTGTAGTCTAACACTGATGCAAATTTCCAAAAGAAGCATTGGATTCCCTATCTTTTGTACATTTTGATCAAGATTAGTTGTATTTCTGAAAGATATGCTCTCATGAAATAGGAACTCTTGCATTAAACATTGGTGTAAGTGACTGTAGATAGATGTAAACTTAATGGATAATTCTAAACAGAACTAAAACAAATTAATTTCTGTCATTGAGTCATGTGGCAGGTGTAAAAATCTGACGGTATTAGGCGGGGAAAAAATAGCTAAGATGGCATTCTTAAGGCCGCCTTCTGAATTCTGCAATAACATTTTTGCCTGAAGTACATCCTGCTGCTTTCTCCAAAGATACTTACACTTCCTTATAATTGTACTCCTGAGTATCTGATCTCACAAAATAATTTATTTTTAGCATAGCTGTTGTTCTACTAAACCATGATCACCTAAACGCACAAGATTAGAACTGAGTGAATCTTACAAGGCTGGGATTTTTTCTTCTCCTGCCTTTTTTTCCATCATCTTTTTTACATCGTCTGTGGGGTAGCTATCAACTACTGTGTTTCTGTCACCACTCCCTGCTGCTCCTTGTCATTGCTGGATTTGTGTGGTGGGGAGAGGTGCTGCCCTTGTACACAGTAGAGCATGGTATGGTGACTGACTGCAAACTAACAAAAAGTATGGTCAGTTTAAAAGCTTATTTTCAGTATTTTTAAGAAGTTGTTTAATACTTCGATGGTTTCACATACACCAAAAAAAGCCCCTCACCTTTGCAACCTGGAGCAAAGAGCAGCGCTTCTGTCTGGTGTCTGCAATCTTCTATTTCTAAGCAAAAGTCAGAGTCATTTATAACTGCATGGAGTTAGTGGGGAAAAAGTTTTGTTGGTTTTGGTTTGTTTTTTTTTTTTTTTTTTGCTACTTGTGCATTTCTACTTCAGGCTATGTTCTGACTGCCTGCTGGAGCTGCCTAACTTGAGGAATGGTCAGATAATCTCTCAAAGTGATTTAAAATGTTCCCACTATTCAGCTGTTCTTGTCCCTTTCCCTGGGATGAAACAGTGTATTATATGGTTGGAGCATGTCATAGGGAGATTAAACACAGTTTGCATAGCTATGAATCTTATTTTTACCCTGTGTACATAAGCCTGGGTACCACAATTAGGACAAACTGTGACAATCTCTCAGCTGTTGATCCATAATGCTTAACTGCTGTAACAGGCACAGTGGATCTCCTCTGGTGACACTGTTCTTGTCATGACCAAATAGGTTGCAGACAGGGAGTGCAGGTAATTTTCTCCTCCATCCTGCCTGTGGAGGACTGTGCACATCCAGGAGGACAACAACCAGTTGCACAGCTCTTATTGACAGCAGGGACTTGGTTTTTACAACTGGGGGATACTTTTTGAGGACTGAAGACTACTAGGAAGATATTCACTTCACCACATGGGGCAAAATCTTCTTTCCCAGAAGCTGTCCAACCTGACGAGGAAAGCATTGAACTAAAAATAAATGGGGGAGGGAGGTGATGGTGACCCATAAAAGTGATTCATCAAATGAGGAATCACAGAATAGTGTGATTTGGAGCAGCATCTTCTACCAGACCAGGTTGCTCAAAGCCCTGTCAAACCTGGCCTTGGAACTCTGCCAGGGATAGGGCACTCATAGCTTCTTTGGGCAACCTGTTCCAGCTCCTCCCTAGCCTCACAATGAAGAATTTCATCCCAATATCTAATCTAAACCTGCCTTCTGTCAGTTTGAAGCTACTGCCCCTTGTCCTGTTGTGAAATTGGTGGTCTGAGTTGGCAAGAAAAGGGTGCAGGGTGAATGGCCAAGGAAGCCCTCAAAACCAGTCCAACAAGACAGATGTGCCCCTCAGGCCAGGTATAGGCACACAAATAAGAAAGTGGCTCTGGAAAAGTCTCTCACACCCTCTGTCAGAACCAGCATGTCAGAGGGAAGTATATTAGTGTGCACATTAGGTACAAAAGTGTGCACAATATAGGAACCAGCAGGAGTTCAGAGGTCCACGCGCAGCTACATTCATTCACTATCACAGAGACGTGGTGAAATTGCTGTCATGTCCATTACACAGTGTATGTATTCTGGCTTTTTATCAGCACAGGCTGGGAAGGTGAGGAGTGGGAGTTACTTTTCATTCCAGCAAAGGGAAGATCATGAGGGGATCAAAGCATCTAGCATATAAGGAGAAGCTAAGCAAGCTGGAACTGTTCTGCATGGAGGAAGGTTCTTGATGATGTGTACAAATGGCTGAAGGGAGTGGGAGAGAGACACAGCCTCTTCTCAGTGGTGCTCCATCACTGGACACTATCAATGCCCACAAACCAAAATATGTGAAAATTCATCTGAACACAAGAAAGCACTTTCATTGTAACTGTGGTGACAACCAGGGCCAGATTGCCATGACAAGTTGTGAAGTGTTCATCTGTGGAGATATTCAAGACCTTTCAGGACATGGTCTTGGGCAACATCCTCGGAGGTGACCTTGTTTGACTAGGGAAGTTAGGCTTGATGATATCTGCTTGATTAGGGAGGATAGGATGGCCCTGCCAACATCTGCCACTCTGATATTCTCTCAACTGAAGATACTAATATTTCTCTCCTTTTGGTCTATTATTTTTCAAAGTAATTTAACATTTAATAGAAGAATAATGCACATTCTCAAAGGTACCCGTGAATGTTCTTCTCCCATATATATTCCCATGGAAAAGTGATCACTTCACATCTTGCATGGATAGTTAATACTTAGAACCTTTAAGGAAATATTAAGTAGCCAATTTCCTCTTGAATTTATGAGATGCGCATGTCATTGCATAGCAAATTATGCTAAACAGCTGGGAGTTAATGCACCATACACAATTTTTTTATGAATTTGCATAGTAGAGTGTTTATGCATATATATAAAAAAATATCTTTTAAGAATTATATAAAGTGACAAGGCATCTTCTAATTTTATTGTAGGTTTTCTCCTCCATAGACTTTGATGATTTGAGAACAGAAGAAAAATAATTTTATTAAAGACAGCCTTTTATTCTAAGATTTTAAGTAGTTTTGTCTGAGTACTTTCCTGTAGTCCTCCAATATGACAACTCAAATCTTCACGTGTGTTCTGGAAATTGCCAAGTTAGAAAAAAAACCAAAAGTGAAAATGGGAAGAATTATGCTTATGAATATATCCATCTCAGTGAATTCTTTTTCTTCACTCAAGAAAAGGTGATCAGCACAATGAGCTTGAGTAGGCCATAGAAGCCCAGCTCACTTCCCCATAGGAGATTTTTTCTGATTAGAATCCTATCACTTTGTTCTAGGAGCCAGGCAACAGTGTCTGTCAGAGCACTGTCAGGCGCATTTGTTGCTGCTTCTGTTTGGGGCAGATTCCCACTTTGCAGTGCATTCAATGCATAAATTAGCTCTAACAGAAAAGTGCCTGACTTTAATCAGCTGTTTTCCTAGAAGGGGAAAACTGAGTTACCAGGTAAGTTAACAAAGCCGGAACTTGATTTTTTTTCCTGATTTTTCACTTTATGAGGTTAAAGACTGTGACCTTACGGTCCCTACATTCAAAGGCTTTCATGTGGCGATGAATACAGGACAAACACCAAGTGCTTCAGATCCCTTGCCAGTGTGGTGCTTTGGGGTTTTGAGCTTCAAGTCCAGAAATTCTGTTCTGCCAGGGAATCTGCAGAGATTTCTAACTGCAGACTAAATTCTTGCTGAATTATTGGAAAATAATTCTTGTGAATTATTGGAAAAAATAAATGTCATTGCCCCGGTGTTCTGGCTAGACAGTGTCTGGAGTATGTAATTTGCAAAAGATACAAAAGGATGTTGTCAGGTGAGCAAGTACATCTTGCCTGCCTTCTGACTGTACTTTCCTGAGAAGTTTTGCCTCTGGTATGATAGCAATGGCAGCAGCCACAAACACCCCCGGGCATGAGGGCTGCTGGGAGCACACAGTTAGCCACAGAACAGTATGTGTGTGAAGCTAGCCAGATTTATGACTCTAAGGAAGAAACGCATGATTGTTTTTATAAAATTATTTTCAATGTTATGCAGAACTGATTTTACCTTGTATTTTCTAGCTCCTAACTAATCATAAACTTTGCCTTCATTCATTATCAATAAAATAAGTTAGAAGGGCTTTTGCAGATGAGTTGTAATCGGTATGTGTGGGCAAGGTGGGTGCTGTCGAAGAAAATGTGGTAAAATGTGACTGAATATTATATAATCCACTAAGAATCATTGTTGTCTCCACACAGATGTTTAGGTTTTTTTCTATGTGATCCATATAGTCAAGAAGTAAATATATAATGTAGCGCTCCACAATGGGACAGGATGGGTTTTCTTTTAATATATCGGAACAGAAACATGAAAATGTCAGCTTAATCATGCATTTAAATTTTGTTGATCAAGTCTAATTTTTATGACCACACATAATCACTGAAGCTGGACAAATTTGCTCTAGAGTGCATCATAATGTTTGCTGCATTTAAATGGAGAATTATCTTTATGAAACATCCTCTCCATAATTTGCCATTAAATGAGACTTGAACAAATCAACATAAATCTTACATAAAGGTTATTTAACTAAATGTTGGTACTATAAATATTTTGAATGCATTGGGCATCAATTCAATTCAACAGTCCCACAGTACACTATGTAAAGATCTACATTGGCCAGTAGGCATTTCTCTTCTGCAGCATAACAGAAAAATATGGTGCTCCAAGTGGCTGTCTGGGCTACAGATAAAAGAGGCTGTCCATGCTGCAGCCATAATTCCTGTGCCAGAGGTTTGCTCACAGTAGCAGAGTACGTAGTAAACTCCTTGGTAAAACTTTACATGCCTGTTCTTACCCCAGCAACAGCTGCAAAACCCAAACGCACTACAGAATTGGAAAGCCTTGGCTTGTTTTGGCAATCTGAAAAGGCCAAAACCAAAACCCTGCTCTAAATATCTCCAGCATTCTTTTAAAATTAGATCTTTTTTTTCCTGTTCTTTTAAAATTGGATCTTTTTTTTCTGTCAAAAAACAGCTGTTTTTTTAATTTAAATTTTACCACTTTTTATTTCCATGGTCTTTCAGTATTGCTGGCATCTAAAATAAAAATTGAAGTTCACAGAACAGAGGAAGCATTTTTTGTATGAGGCTGTTATAATGATTTTTTTTTTTTTTTGCATTTGCCTGAAGGTTTAAATGGCAACAAGATTCCTAGACAGATTGTAGTGGCTATTATAAATAATCAGTACTACATAACCTAATATCAGTTTAGTTTCTAGAAAAAATTCCCATAGTAATGTGAGATTTTTATTCATTTTTGTTTGGCTTTCTATTACTTCACCACATTTTCATAGAGCCACGACTTTAAGGATTTTTGGATTTTACAGTATTTACAGAAATATATAAATACCAGGGCAAAAAAATAGCTAACTGAAATTACAATATGTGTATTACATACATTTTCACCTAAAACATGAAATATAAATTTTTTGTACCAAAAAGTTAGCTTCAAATCTGAATGTAATGGAGCACATCCATAAGCTTATATAACTTGGACAAATGCTATTTTGTGACAGAAGAATATCTGGTTCTACTCAAATCTGGAAACAATATATTTGAAAAGAAATAATAATAACAACCTATAATGAGACATTGTGTTCTTTATAAGATAGTTTATCATAAGATTTTGCCTAAGAATTCTAGTTTACAATTATTTTGTGAAGGTGTTATTTTTAATACTCCTGTATAGTAATCTTTCAGTGATACTTAGCCAAGCAAAGAATGCAGTTGTTTTTATTCTGCTGAAGTAAAAATAACTGCATTCTGAGAGATCTGACATTTCAAGTGTACAGTGCATATTGAAACCTTTAGATGGAGACATACTTCAAATAAACACCTAATATTCAGTTCACAGTGCATTGTGTAAATACAAAAGAAAGCTAAAATAAATGAGAACCAAATATTGAAAGAAAATGAAAGAAATGTTATAGTACTTGTACCATAGTAATGTTAAAAATTACTTACTCTTAACTACATTGGCAATTGAATATTGAGGGTGTATCAAGCTGGCAACAGCAAAAAGATTACATGTTCTTGTATAATCAACTGTATTTACGACTGAAACATGTTCCCAAGAAATGTATTATATTGTAAATAACAATTCGTTGTTGGCATTACAGAACTCAGTGTAATCAGCAGCATGCATCAAAAGGCCTAGACTACTACTAGCCATAGTAGTCTCATTTCCTATTAAGAATCACACTAAATTACATTATGAGCCCTTTCCAGAATAAACTAACGAAATGCATTCTGGTAGAAGAAATAATTGAGTGCCAATGTAAAAAATAGAAAGTAATTTAGTAGAAAAGTACTAATGTTTTTGTTTTTATTCTTCTGTCTTCTGTACTGCAATATATTCAATGTTACTGAGGAGCTTATCACACTAACTATCACATCTAGTAGTTCAGTTATTCTAAGTTCAAAATGTATAAATCTGGTTGGACACAGATACACTGCACTCCTAAATCAGAATCTGGTAATTTGATTTTTATTTTCCTTAAAATGTGGTATAAAAGTTGGACATTTTTATGAAGATTTATCTTCTGTAAAGTTTCTCCTTGACAATTCCATAAAAGAAGCAGATGTCATATTGTGAAGATGAGCACATAACTGCTGCTGTAGTGAGCTTGTGGACAATGGATATCTTTCCTTCAAATTAAGTACCAGGAAATTATCTGAAAAAGCCCGTGGTTTTATGCATCCTTCTTAATCCATACAAATTGCATAATTTTATATTACATTTACAGCTGTACACTGAGTTGCATGGTTCACAAACTTACAGTACATTTCATGTCAGGACAATATGAAATCCAAACAGTCCTGAACAGGGTAATTCTGACTACTTTTATTGCACACCTAAAATACATTTAAATGCAATTTGGAACCAAATTTCAACCTCACTTTGATTTCTTTTATAGTTTTAATACTTATGTATGAATATACAAATGTCCGCAGATATTTTGAAATCATATGTAGATATTTGGTGTTGTTTTTATTGGAAACTACCTAGCTTTGAAGGACTATGTCAAGAAAGATCTAAGCAGATTTAGAGAAGTTCTAATGAGGGGCATTGAAGTATTAAGGTAACAGTCATCATGGCTTTCTGCAGTTAGGGCCCTTTTTTTTCCCCTTTTCTTTATATTACATCTCAGTGCAGAGAAAATGCCTGCTATTATTAACATGTAAAGACATCAGAGTATCTAATGTGCAGGTTTTTTTTTTTTTGATCAGCTGAAAAACATAGACAACTATAGATGCTTTGCACACAGTGAGAAATGACAGGCTGATGCTAAGAGAGAAGGATCTTTCATTAGAGGTGGTGTTAAGTTTCAGTGTATCACTTTGTCACTGATTCTTTAGATTTAGGAGGTATTTCTAAGTCCTCTACAGCTGTAGGGCTTTGATTT
Organism: Ammospiza nelsoni; assembly: GCF_027579445.1. Taxonomy (NCBI): domain Eukaryota; kingdom Metazoa; phylum Chordata; class Aves; order Passeriformes; family Passerellidae; genus Ammospiza; species Ammospiza nelsoni. The sequence continues at coordinate 70,295,931 of NC_080669.1, read as the reverse complement.
AACATGCCTGTAAATAACTAGAATCTAACTCTGCTTTGCAGGTGTTGAGGTTAGAAGTCAAAGTGAATTATTTTCTCAGCAATTCTATCCTCTTTGTTAGTCAGTAGATCTTTACAATAAATGCAATTTGTATTTAATGCCAGTTTACTCAGAAGACTACATGTTAGCCCACAGATGCTGAGATATTCTTTGGTGTGCAAATGTGATGGTCGTGCTTCCTTCTGGTGACCTGGTTTATGGCATCTGCTGTGACAGACCAATGGTTCTCCAATCTTATATGGATTATGAGTTGTACGGTATTTTTGACCTGCATTTCTTGAAGATGTTGGGAATGGATCAGGAATAATGGCAGTACATAGGAATTAGATTACAGGCTGCTTCTGATTTATAAGCTTTTAATAGGGATGTATTGCAGAGGAAGGGACTTACTTTTCAACATTTAAACATCATCTCCTTCTCTTTGGCTGTGAAGTAGCTTATGTGTTGTATTTGAGGCCATCTATGTGTGTTTTTTTCAAAATGTCATGTATATTCTCACTACATTCAAGGGACAGTACCAAGAAATTTCTTTCAAGACCTTCTACCAGTATGCAGCATATAAGTCTGTGACAAGTGATGTCACTTTTAGCTGCTTACATTAGATCCTTGATTTCCCTAGTGCCCTCCCATAGTTTGACTAATACTATTTGATTTCAAACAAGTTATCAGAAGGCATCATTTAGAGTGAATGTTCTAAGGGCAATGTAAGATTTTTGCCACAGAATTTTTATTAAAATAAATGTAACATTGCATTTTATCTTTATGTGTTTTATTGCCCACCTTCTCTCTCCTCTCCCTCCTTCTCCACCATGTCCCTTTCTCCCTTATACCTCCTCCATGTATAATGCTTGACATAAGGATCCAAATAACTACTGTATTCCTTCCAAACAGAGTGGCATGTGCACTTTATTTGAAAAGAAATGAGGTAGAATCAAAGGATAAAAAAATCCATTGTGGGTTTTTTTTTTCTACTGTATTCTTAATACAATGTTAAACTGGAACCTGTGTTCAGATCTACCGTACCTCTCTTGAACTGCCTTGCTTTGTTCTGGATTAGACTTTACTTCAGTACACAGCTTTTGTAAGGCTTCAGTGTTCCAGTGATTCATATGTTATATGATTATGACGAATCTGCTTTCCTTCTTTTAAGTTGTGGCCAACACTTGTTTTGGTGCTTTTATGAATTGTGTTATCATATCCATATTGCCTTAATGCTTGTGTGTTTTTGGGGTTTTTTCTTTTAACCCTTTCTTTTGAATTTCAAGACAAGTGAAAGCGTGGGCTGTGTTTCATATACTTCAAAGAATTATTTATGCATCTTGGGTATTGGCACATTTTCATTGCATTTTATTTTGCGACAAATATTGGATTCTGGTTTTCTTTCCAAACAATTCAGTACTCCAAATCTAAAGGTAACTGATAGCATGGCTAAACTAGAAATAGAGCATAGAAGGAGCAAATAGAGCAAAAAATGGAATGGAGGAGATGGAAGTCAAGGCTTGGTCTAACTTCATGTAATTAACTTCATGTAATTAACTTCATGTAATTTCAAAGGACTTTTTATGCCCTTTGAAGAAGTTAACATTTTGCCTCTCTACAGAAGCTTGTAGAGTAGTCTGAGATCCTTAGATGTGGGAAAAAAAACCCCGCACCTAAATCCAAAGTGTTATTATCTGAATAATTTAGAATTACTGTCATGAAGTTATTTCTGTGAGGTGCCCTCATTTACAACAATTTTAGAGATTTCCATTCAACTAATTGTCACAATGCTAATTTGAATGCTAATGTGAGACTGGCATCTTCAATAGGATATTCAACCTTCCCAAGACAAGGAATTTTTGGATGTACATAAAAGAAATGTTTAAGTGTTTAGGGAATATTAATGTTGAAAAGTGAGAGACCTACTGACTTTGTGAGCTCTGGGCATTAGGCAGTGTGTGAGTCAACAGATCTGATTTATATCTAGGGCTTTAGTCAACTAATGGTATAGCTAAATGAGTGTTTTGCATGTGTGCTTTTTTGCAGAAAAACTGATCTAAGAGAGTTTCCGTCTTGCTGCAGCCCTTAAAAGCTTGCTTTTCTCCTCCTTTCTCAGTTTACCATTTTCTTTGTAGAGCTGGTGAAGCTGCTCAGTAAACTGGGTCACTGGAACCAGCTGCATTAAAGGTTTGAGAATGTGTTTTTTTGAAGAACTCAGTTACTCCAGTGATGCAGTTTACAGCTCAGCTCCCCAAAGACTTTGAACAGCCCAGGGATTATAGCAATGAGCAATCAGGAGAGGAACAAGAAGATGATGCAGGTGCATGGGAAACAGAAAATGCCTTTGTTTCCAATGGTCAGTGGTCAGTGAAGACTGGATCACTCAGACACCTCTAAATGGGATGTAAAAGGTATATTGAACTAAGCAGGAGCTACATCTGTTTCAGCAACATGCTCTCAACATTTCCCTGTGATCAAAACTGTCTTTGATCCCCCTTCTTTGACAGATGAAGCAGAGTTGGCCTAAAAGGCTAATAGGCTGGTGCCAGGCTGCAGTCAGGCTCCAGTAAGGCTCCTCCTGCTAAAATTGTTATTCTGGGCATGGAAGAATTCAAGAATAATTCCTTCATTTCTCAAGTCATGCTTCCTTCTCATGCTTTAGGACATGCTTCCTCTTTATGGTTTCTTTGCATTTCTAGTTTTATCTCATTCACGCCTCCAGGACAGGGCAGCAAGTAGGCAGAACTGGAGGTTCCCCTCCAAATTACTGTTGTTACAGGGTTCAAACAAGGAGAAATAGCTGAAACTGCAAATGTTTTGAACTGTGTGGGTGACTTTCATGTATGCACAGTGCTCTACTAGATGGGCATGTTACATCAAACCATATGTTGTTTACTCATTGCATGGGCCCATGTAACATGGCTAATTGGGACCTTGTGAAGGTACAGCTAACTTTGGGAAAGTAGAAAGATTCACGTGCTTTTATTTTTCAGTTATTCTTTTACCTGAATTTAGTTCTTGGATAAAATCCCTTAAATACTTGTACGTGGATGTGTGAACACCCTTGCAGCATTGTCTGAGGGGGTGGCTATGAAGTTTAATTTTAGTGTGTTGTCTTGAATCACAAAAATTGTTTCATATCAGTGAGTTTTACCTCCACTCCACTTTTCCTCTTTATGCATACTTTATAATACATAGTATAAAATATTTGCACCCATAATAAGACACTGGGCTGGTTGGATCTTTGCTGACCTTAATTATGGATTTTCTTGTATCCTAATAGGTACTTACAAATATATATACATAAAGATATAAAGAAGCAAACTGTGTTCTGGTTATAAGGAGGTACAGCTTGCTTTCTATCAACAGAGACTCCTCCTGTTAGTGTCATTGATCACAGTGTTGAGGAGAGAGAGATATTTAAGTCTGAATCTGCCATGGTCCATCTTTGGAAAATCATTTGATCTCTCTGTAAACTAAACTTAGTGGTTTATTTCATGCTGATGGCATGATTAATAATTATTAATATTCATAGAAAGAATTTAATGTATTTTTATATTTCATGGTGTTGGACTGGAAAACTATATATGGAAAAATACGTAGATGCAGACGTGTGGCAGGTGCAGCTTGCAATTAATGTGCATAAAGTTAGATGCACAGATTGTACAAAATTATTATTAAAGAAACAGAGGGCTAATGTTGATAGAGCATATGGTGTATATCACTGTTGAACATGATATGGAGATAAACTACTGTGGATTTATTTCTGGCTTTGTATTCTTCAAGAATCTCTTGGTGAATACTGTAAATTCTGTTAAAAGTGTTGACCTTTTATGTAGGTAACCATAAATTTGAAGTGAGCATCTGTGTGCTGCATGGGCACCAGAGGAGCTGACAAAGGACTCCTTTGGTTAGAGCTGGCATATACTGAATTTTGAACTATCTTTTAAATACTTAAATTGTCAAGCAAGCGTTTGCAAAGGAAGGGTTTTCAGTATATAATTCCCCAATGTAGGTCAATTAAAGTTATAACACTTTCCGAAATTTGAATCACTAGATCAAGTGTTTTTTCCTAGTTGTACATTTTCCCTCTGTGCATTTATTTCAAATGTTAATAAAGTTTTCATCTACAAAAGGCTTAGAATTGACAGAACAAAACTCTTTCTTTTTAAATGATGACAACTACTACTGTTTCTGTCTGCAGGTAGTGGAGGACATGCTAGAGGACGAGGAAGAAGAGGATGACAGAGATGACAAGGTAATTATCTTTCCTAGCACTTGGGTATCTGGGGATCGGAGAATTTAGACATGACACTGTTTTTACCGACAGTTAAAAAAGGAGTTGATGTGTTTTAGTCCAGAAAATTGGACAGAGTTGTTTATCATCCTCTAATAATAGGTATAGCATGTTGAGGGAAAGGTTAGAGGACTATAAATCCTGCTTTCTTTTTATTTTTCTGGTTTTGTTTTTTTTTCTTCTTCTTCTTCTTTTTCGTCTCCTCTTTTTCATCATCATCTTCTTTTTCTTCTTTTTCTTCTTCTTCTCCTTTCTTCTTCTTTTTTCTTTTTTCTTTCTTCTTCTTCTTAATTTTGCTTTTTCTCTTCCTTTTCCTTTTTATTTTTTGCCTTTTCTTGGTCCAAAGCTGGATCAAATATTTTTTTTTCTGCTAGGAACAAGGTACCTCTGCCAGTCTGGAACTTGATAGCTCTTGTGAAGACAACAGATTTTGAAGTACAAAAATTCCTCCTGCCTTTAGTACTACAAATAGGGCTGCATTTCAAGGGGAAAATGGTGTGGAAATAGGAACTCTATGCTGGTTAAGGATGGAATATTGGCATCTAAAATTTTCAAAGAATTGCTGGATAGAAGAATGTTTTGGAATATGACATTTAAATAATCACAATTCTCATAGATATCCCTTTGATTTGAAGTTTGCATTGTGGCCCTGCAAGCTGGGAAACCACAGCAGATCATTCATCTGTTTGAGTGGATGTGATTCAGTTTAGATGCTGCCAGCTAGGTTGAGGATTGCAACCACAGTAAATAACTCATTTCCACATATCATTGAGCCAAGCCATGGGGCTTCTCGGATTGGTTGTCCCCCAGAGAGAGGGAAAAAACAAAGAAAATAAATCTGAATGACCTTGCACCACTTCTGATGAGATGAGTGAAGACAGCCCAATACTTGCTGGTATTTTCCTATCAGAAGGGTTATATTTGTGGAAGAAAATAAAAAGAAAGAATATAGATAGTTTTACAACAACTCTGTATTAAAATTCAGATTATTTTGACCTTCACAGATGTTCCCCCACTTCTGTTGTAATATAGCATATTTTTTTTTCTGAGAGGAGAGAAACAGTGCATCTTAATTTATGCTCTTGACCTTTTTTTTCTGGCTGAGATGTACATTTATACACCCCTGTAAGAATTCGTATGCTGGCAGCAGCATTTGAAATGTCAGAAAATTCACTATAATTAGTTAATTCCCTCAATGATTATTTTTCTGTTAGCTAACACCTAAGATGTAAGAGATGATACAAAAATAAGAGTATTTCCTTGTTCCCTTGCCAGGTCAAACACTTTACAATTTATATGAGAAATTCTTCTGTACGTCACCTAAATTGTTAGCTACATAATCTCATAACACTGTACTAACAAAATCTTTTACAAAACACATATGGGATGTTTTTTGATGTTAAATTATGTGAGCATCCATTTCTAGCAATAAAATATATGATTGATTGTAAAAGTCCATCATGTAGTTATGGAGGGCTTGAATTTTATCTCAATATGCTAGCTTTGAGTCATCATTTGTTTTCTGATAGACACTGATTCACCATCCATTTGAGGCCATGTTCTCCTGTTTGTTTCTGCTTTATTATTAGATCTGATGCAAATGTGTCATACCAGTAGTGTGCGTATTCCTGGATATTTTAACCACGGTGATTAGTTCACAAAGAATAGTACTTGACTGCTTGTAGATTAAACCAGCCTGTGTAGTTACTGCTTGGTGGGTTTTGGAAATTGCTAAACAAACTCCTTTAAAAGAGAAGGTGAAGGCAGAGGTCAGCCCCTCCTTCCCCCCAGTTCTCTGGTGAGTCTCTGAGCAAACACCCCTAATTAGAAATATCACTCTAGGTTTCAACGTTATGATCTAATATTCAGTTTTCTCAAACTGACACCAGAGTTCAAACATTTTTTTAGATCTAGTTACCAAGGTTGAATTAAAGTGAGTACTGACATTACTGTGCATTCAGTGAACCCTTTTATTGAATATTTAAGAGCTGTTTTTTTATAGAGAAGGTGTTAAGGTTGATTTTCATTAATTCAAAGCTGTCTTCATTATTGCAAATGTTTTGAGCTCTCAAGATTAAATATGCTGTTTGAATTGGAAAAAAAACCCTGCACTTTTTAGAACAAGCATGTATAGACTACTCTGTTTATTCAAGATGTTTGCAGTGGGCGTTATTTTGCACTAGGTTAAATAGTAAGCACATGGTTAGGATTAATTTGTTTGTTGTTAGAAGCTGTTTTTCCTTTCTGGTGCACTAGACGTACTCTCTTAACTCCTGCTGTTCCTCTTACATCTTTTGACTAAATGGAGGTGTGCAGTTTTGTGTTTAGTTTGTGTGTGTTTTCTTAAAGCTGTATGCTAAAGGAATTTTTGTGAGAAAACAAATGCATGTTTTGCAACACCAGCTGGTAGTAGCCTTTGGCTTTTATTATTTCTCTGTTTATTTTCATGTGGTATAATAGAAAACTCAGGAAAATTGGTCTTGTTATGCAAAGAAAGTTACAAGATTCATAAATGTGCCAAACCCTTATTTTCATTAAAACTGAAGCATATGTTGCAAATATGTAAAATATGCCCCAGCCGTTTGACCATGGCCAGTGTCTTTGCTCCGTGATTACCACAAGGAAGCTATTAGTCCTGTAACCTTTGGACTTTATGATCAATAGGGTATTACATGGCATGGAACTGGAGCACCTGTTTTCCATTTAGTAAAGGCTCCTTGCAGGCTTTACCTAAACCTATCCATATGTTTTGTCTTATCAGATTGTTGGGCGATTATGAAAAGTGCCTTTCTTTAGAGCTGATTTGGGTATCAGTGACTTGCTACGTGACGACCTCGGTGTGGATATGCCCTGATGTAGGTTATGTCATGGACAGATATGGCTCGATGTCCCCAAACTGCAGTTATAGAAGTAGTAAACTGAGGATGATGAATGCCAAAATATATTAAATTAGGTAATGTAATGCATTTTATTAGTAATGGTGTGTAATACTGAGAGCAGTCTGACAAGATAGATTTGCACTACCATGTCTCATTCTAATGTCCTGCATTTTAGTAACTTTTTTCACCCTCTGCTGCAGTCAAGACGGGACTGTTAATTTAAGGCCATGTGATGTGTTTTTTTACTGGAGAATTTTAACTTTCATCTTCACTTGCAATACGAATAATGAACTAAAACAGCAGGTATGCTACTTGTATTGGTTACAAAGTGGTGCTTAGCAGTGGAACACTTTTCTCATGATTTTTTTTCATTGTCCTGTTAGGTATTTAGGAATTTTAAAAGATGTCATTTGTTTGGCTCAGGCATTTAATACTAGATTTTTCAAGAAATAGCTTTGGATTTTGCATTCTGTATGTTCTGTAATGTTTGCTAAACCTAAGCTAACCACAGATTTACAATTTAATCTGATTTTTCTTTCCTTTTTTTTTTTCCTTTTGGTTCCTTCCCAAACACAGGCTTATATAATACCTCAGCAAATATGAGTCAGTTAAATTACATAAAGTCAAGTTATCAATAAGCTATCAAAAGGATTTTTGTGCAGTTATGTTATAATAATGTAGCAGTCAATATGGATAATCTGTGTATCTAGAATTTGTCTGTGTATCTAGGATTTAGTTTTTAAGAATTTTATATATGCTTTTCACGTAGCTTTATTCTTTTAACAAACTCCAGGTAAGATTTCAGATAATCTCGAAGATTGCTCAGGTCAGCCTTTTGCTGGAAGCCCTCAGCACACCACAGAATTAGGCCACTGAAAACTGCTGCCACTGCAGGCATAAAGAGAGGAAGATGCACATTATCAACACTTTTGTTTTACCTTCATCTTAACATTTTATTATGAAAAAATATTCAAAACATTTGTGGTTTTGGTTATTCTTTATCCTTTCATTCTTCGAAAAATTATTTGCAGTTCTCAGTCAATGAAATTGCACTTCAAGATAACTAAAAGTTTTTGTAATGAATTATAGTTGAATCAAAATAAAATGTATTTTAAAGCTTCTAATCATTGCTGCTGAGAGGTATCAACTGTTCTCAAGCCAAGACAGTATCCTGTCTCAGAAGCATTCCTTGCATTTTTACTGAGAGGAGATCGTGAGGAGGAAGAAAGATAGCTCTGATGTAACCTACATTTTTATATTCTATAAAAGAGAAGATTGTAATCTATTACAGTGGCAGTTATTTTCTATAAAAATGATACAGAGAGACTGGAGTTAAAATTCCAGAACAAGTAAATCTATTGGTCCACCTATAGCTTGATTCTACCATTATATTCTACATGAACATAGCATCTAAATACTAACTGTAAATAAAAAATCAACAGCAGCTTCCAGTGAAAACTGTAGCTATGTATGAATCTGTTATCCTTTCAAAGCTTAGCTTATAAAACTGTGTCTACTTAAAAAAATCTCTACAACAGGGCAATCTCCAGTACACGGTTGCAGAAGTCATACTTCTCAGTACAGTTTGGTTTCAGCTCAGTTTAGTTATTCATGGAGAGATGTTGATAAGGGGTATGTAGTTTTATTAACAGTTGTACATAATGTATGGGTTGATAGTGTAGACTGCTTCAGCCTGTGCTCTGGACTATCACCTGGTTTTGATCATTGGATCACCCCCAAGTCGCAGCCATGAAGTTACTTTTGCTTGGATATACCTTAGATCCTGTGGAGCCTTTGCATAGAAAGTTTCACAAAAAAGCAGTTTTCATCCTGCCTTGTAGTGGGACATCATATAGTCTTCATCATTAACGTACACATCTTTGAAAACAGGTACTTGGACAGCCTTCTGAGAGGTTTCATTTTAATGAGATCAGGTTTCTTTGTCCTGGTGCAGTCTTGAAATGCTATCAAAAACAGTGAAGTAAAATAAGAATTAATGAGATCAGAATCTAAGACTAATAGCTGAAGTTCAGCATTTGAGGAGGGGTAGTCACAGGGGGACCATGGGTCTGTGTCTTAATTTGAGACAATTTAAAGAATACTCTGGAATGAGCTTCTCCTTTATAGGTTTAACCCGTCCCTTTCCACCACTAAGGAATGAAGGAAAGTAGAGATAAGTGAAAAAACCAGCAGTTTACTAACAAGAGTAACAGCAACAGGCAAAAAATAACAGCAAAATTGCTATATCTCGGGAATAAAGAGAGGCCCAAAAATGTTGGGGACATCCCAACACCTCCAAGGTGGCGCTCTGCAGTCGAATGCATGGTTCGAAGGACAAAGCGAAAGGCGGTGTCAGCTTTCCTCCTGCCCCCTCCAGGCTCTGCTTATCTCCCCGACAGCTGGTGTTCTCTGGATCGAGGGGCCAGAACCCGGACAGGGACTTCACCTTCCTTGCGGCAGGAGGCGCAGGACAGGGAGGCCAAGTGCTGCTCGGGGCCGGGCCGGGCCGGGCCGGGCCGGGCCGGGCTGGGCCGGGCTGGGTTCGCCGGCTGCGGCCGCTGCTGCGGGGTGCGGCCTGCGCGGCCCGGCCCAAACTGAAACAGCCCCTGGAAATCGCCCCAAGGCAGCCTCTCGGAGACAAGAAAAAAGGGAAAAAAACCCAAACAACCGAAAAGAGAACCCAGAAGGGGAACAAAACCTCTGTCTGAGCAACGACAAGCAAACAGCTCACGGCAAAAGGCAGGTTTTAAGAACGTTCCTAAAGCACTCCCCACACACAAGGTCCTCGTTTGAAGGGTCTTAAAGATAGGGGAACAAGCTTTGGACGCAGAAAGATGTGAAATGTACTAACATTATGGATTACCCCAGGACATTCTATAAACTGTTTAATGAATTACATTTACCCTTGTACATGGTGACCAATATAGTGTGGGTGATGTTCCTCATGAAGCAATCCAAGTATAATTCAATAAATTATTAAATCAAATAAAGAATGTGTCTAAATTATGTTAGCTATTTAAGAATGGGACATACTTTTTCCTCTACACTTAATATTGTTTCTTAATGTAACTAAGCAGATTTAAATTCTATGAGGTCAAGCTGTTTCACCTAGGTCCTCAAAAAGTAACTTTAGGGTCTAATTAAAAACATCTGTATGGTCTTCTCCATGACTTGGAAGAGAAGTAGTAAGTGTGAAAGGAAACAACCAATGCCCTTTACTGCTGGGTTTGCTTTGAAAAATTCGTACATGTGCGGGTTAGTTTATACTTTAGCTCCATGTGATTTCAAAAGTGGCGAGAATGGACAATCACCATTCTTCATTCTCTAACAGAATTTCTTTGAAGTAGTTTCACACAGAATCATGAAATCTGAGTTCTGTTTAAACTACTACCATGAACGAACCCCTTGCAACTCTAAGCAAGCCATGATTTGCCAGCCACCTGAATGTTTCTTCAGGTTTATTCATAACTCCATTTTTTTATTCTTCCAAAGGACAGCCCCAAACACCTTTGGAGAGATCCCTTTTGAGCATTTTCTACAGCAAAGTGTAGAGCCCATAATACGCAACAAATCCTCTGAGTCCCACAGGAAGCAGAGATGTAAGGTCTAAGTGTGGTGGGTTGACTGTGGCTGGATGCCAGGCACCCACCAAAGCTGTTCTATCACTCCCCTCTGCAGCTGGACAGGGGAAAGAAAATATAACAAAGGGTTCATGGGTTAAGGTCAGGAGGAGGAGAGATCACTCACCAATTACCATTACAGGAAAAAGAGACTCAACTTGGGAATATTAATGTAGTTTATTGCTACCAAAATCAGAGCAGAATAATGAGAAGTAGAATAAATCTTAAAACTACCTCCACTTTTCTCTCCTTCCAAAACTCTACTTCCAGTACTTCAACAGTGCAGGGAGATGGGGAATGGGGGTTACAATCAGGTCATCACAGGTTGTCCTTGCCACTGCTCAGGAAGAAGAGTCCTTTCCCTGCTCCAGCATGGGATCCCTCCCACAGGAGACAGTCCTTGACAAATTTCTCTACCCTGAGTCCATCCCATAGGCAGCAATTCTCCATGGACTGCTGCAATATAGGGGGTCACTCTTCTGCAGAGTTCATTCCTTTAGGCACAGGCTCCTCCAGACTGGGTCCCTTGCAGGGTTAAGAAGTCCTACCAGGAAGGCTGCTCCAGCAAGGTCTCCTCTCTTCATGGGTCTGCGGGTCCCTGCCAGGACCATGCTCCAGCATGGGTTTCCCACAGAATCACAGCCTTCTCTCAGGCATGCACCCTTTCCAGCCTGGGTCTCCTTCCCAGGCTGCAGGTGTGGCATCTCCATGGGCTGCAGGGGCACAGCTGCTTCAGCGTGGTCTTCATCTGGGGCTACGGAGAAATCTCAGCTCTGGCTCCTGGAACACCTTCTCCCCCTCCTTCTCCACTGCCTTTGATGTCTGCAAAGCTATTCCTCTCACATATTTTCATTTCATTTTCCCCTGGCCACAAAAACATTTGTGCAATATCTTTTTATTTTATTTCCTTCCTGACTACATTACCACAGAGGCATTACTGTCACTGCTGGTGGGCTCAGCCATGGCCAGTGTTGGGTTCATCCTGGCTGGTATTGGCTCTGCCAAACACAGGAGAAGCTTCCAGGAGCTTCTCATAGAAGCCAGCTCTGTAGCCCACCCCTTCCAAAACCCGGCTATGCAAAGACATTACAGTAAATACAACTTTGGAAGCCTTGTAGAGAAAAGTGAGGGTTAGGATTTGCTTGTGTGAGGTAAATGCTGCATGGACTGAGTTCCCAGTGGAGCAAGGTTGACACAAAGTACGTGGATGAGAATGAATGAGCAGCAGAGGTGATGCTGTGGGAGAAGAGGGTGCTCAACTATGTGCAAGTGGATGCTGGATTGTAGTCCGGGTTTTCAACTTAGATTTTCTCCCGAAGGTTGCGCTACAACACAGCTGAAATTCCACAGCTTAAGCTAGGTGTTTGTCTTTGACTTCACAGGTAGGCTTCTGAAGAAAATTGCAACCTCAGCTACAAAAATTTGCCAGGACAGTTGATCAGGCTTTGCTGTACTTTATGGAGGAAAATATAGGAATATGGGAAAATAAACTGCAAGATTATGCAAACAATATGCAACATGCATTTTGTTTACAGTTTGAAATATCTGTGTGTCAGTGGAAAATTTTATGTTGTTTACTTTATGTTGATGTGTGGATTAGTGATAAAGTTGCAGGACAGATCATCTAGGCAAAATATAATCCTGACAAAATGAAAGAAGCACCTGTGCCTGAAGTATTCAAGAACCAAATTCATCCCAGAGCAATGTGGTATGGAATTAAAAAGTTGGTGTTGTGCAGCAGCATCTAGGACACATCCACATGATACAGAGTGGAGTCTGTCTGTACTCAGATGTAATCTGCTGGCAGATTAAGAGGCAAATTTAGCATAAAGATTTTGGACAAATAGTGCATACTGCATACTGCTTTGTTCTGTTTCTGTTTTCTTCTGTGGTAGGAATACTGTGCATTTACTGATAACTACTAGGAAAGTTCCAAAAGTAGGAAGCATGTCCAGACTGCTCCTGCCTGGACTTATAAGAGGTCAAGCACTGGGACCAATTGCCAAGAAGGGCATTGGTTTTTGTATGGATTTACTGATTTTTCTGTTGAGCTGCATGCAGAAGTACCAATGCCCACCCATGAACCCTGTTGGAGCAGCTGTGAGCTGAGGAGTCTGCAGGAACTAGAGCTGGAACTGGGAGAAAGAGTAGGAGAAATAAGATATAAATAAACACACACAAGCTAGGGAGCAGGAATGACCAGTCCTTGAGCAGGCAAGGACATGATGATGCTGAGACCTGCATCAGGAGAAGGCAAGGAGGCAGGGAGAGGCCCCAAAGCCCAGGTGCAGGTGTGCTGGGGTAACAGGTGTGGATTGAACATTCAAGTAGGAATGTACCCTGAATCTCCCAGAAATTAATTTCAGAGCAGTTGGCTTCATCATCTCAGTAGTTCTTTGAATATAGTCCTCTGTGTACAATTTAGATAGATTTGAAAATTAGAATTTATGGCATATAGAAAAGCAATAAATGGTTGTTTTAGCACTCTGACTTGCTATTAAATGTGACTTAAGGACCAGTGAGGTATCAGTTTTATCTGCATGATCAGCAAATGCATGTTTGACTGGTTCAGGAGAAGTTGAGGTAAATGGTAGGTTAATGTACAGCTGTAGCAGTCTGATAGTGCAGTGTTTTTATTGATTGTCTCAGTAAATGCACCAGGGTATTAAATTTGCTTGTCACAGTGCTCAGTGCCTGGGGTAGTTGAGCAAGTTACTTTTCCACTGAGTTGACCCCCATGTCCCAGAGTCTTTCAATCAAACTCTTTAGATTTCATACACTGGCAATTCCTTTCCTTTTCTAATGGGCTGTATTAAAGAAAATGTGTCACCTTTTGCACCATGTAATACTAAATCAGATCAGAATTCATGCACAATTATGTCAGTGGAAATATAATATTACAGACCTGCTTATCTCAAGATAGCACATGGAAAAATAAACTTCCACAGCTGAGAGATTTCCTTGATTCTGCAGATAAGTTATTTGTAAGTAATTGAGCTGAGAAATGTATATGGATTATTTTAATACATATAAAAATATATATAGGAAAAATTACTAATAAAGATTTAAGTATTGTTTTTTTCTTCTTTCTCTTTCTCATATTTCCTGTCTCTTTTCTATATTTTCTTGGCCTGCTGAGGTGCTAAGGTAACTAAGTCCAGAATGGGAAAAACAGAATTACAGAGTTATCCTAGTAAACTATTTTTGTTCTGAAGGCTCACAGCTTTAGAAAATCAAAATGGATACCACTCCTTTACATGATGTCATAGATCCTTTAATGCCAGAGTAACAGAGAGCTCTGAGAGAAAAGAATTCTATTGAAAAAGTATTGCTTTTGGCTAGTCTTTAGCAGAGTGAATAAGTCAGAACAGTATTGCTAATCTGAAGCTTTCTTGCAATCAGAAATAGTAATTTAAGATCAATTGCTCAGCAGATGTGTGTTTTAGTATTTTACACAAAAGAATGGTACAATTCCTTTTACCCTCAATGTAGCCAGTGCCTTGCTATGCCTTTAATGCACGGTAATATCTGTAAATCAGAATTAACTATGGAAAAGCCATTTGTTGACCTTTACTTACTGTTTGAGTAAAAATTTAGATACCAACAGGAGAAGAAGAGTAGATGGAAATTCTTTCCTGCTGCTAATTTGTAGTTGGATTTTTTATATTTGTAGCAAATTTGAAATTTGTGCATATGTTCACAACAAAACATCTTCTTTTGTATTTTCTGTATTCATAGGACTACTTTCCTTCCCACTCTCAAAGAACTAATGCTGACTGAATATTTTAGATCAATACACAGCATATAGTGAAGATCAAGAAACAGTTTACTCAGCTATTTTTCTGAAGTATAATACACACCTCTGCATTTGATAGAAGAATGGTTTGCATAGTAATAGTTGTGGTTACTGTATACCCTATTAAGATTAAGATTTTATGGTCTGTTCAGGGAGTGCTTGAAGCTGCATTATCAAAAATTACATTATATAATAAGAGTCAGTTTGTCACTAAATAATTGTTTCAAGCAGTTCTTACGTTGTGTAATCCTTTTCACTCATTTACCTCAGGATATAAAAATTCAGAAGAAAATGCATTTTAACACCTTGATGTTTTTAGAAAGAAGAACTTCATGCTGAATTTTGAAGTCTTAATGCATAAATACAGAAATGTCATTCCCTGAAAGCGCTAAAGATTTTTTTTCCCCCAGTGAAATGTTGTCTGTTCATTGAACATTGGAGTTTCTTTGTTTTTGAGACTGGCTGCCTTTGAAAGGTCCCACAGCAGTTTGGTCTGTGGCCATGTTTTCCTCTGATGTCAGTTAGACTTTTTAGAACTACCATAATGCCAAAAAGGTCCAATCAAAAACTATCAGATTGAAAAGCCGCACATCACACTGTTGAAACTCCCCAAAAGAATTTGGTGAGTATCACATCTGTTTACAAATCTTTGAATGTATATTTTTGAATGTGGTCAAATGACAGCACCCTCCTTGGGAGCCTGCTGGTAAAATAATATAGGGAAAGTTCAGCCAATTTCGCAATTCAAAATTAATGCTTTGATTAGGACCTCAGTTGTCACTGCAGATAAACACTATCTATTGAGTTTGTAAACATACCATTGGCTATTAAAAGCAGGTCAGCAATACAGTGCAAGGAAAAGTAGAACAATATACAATGAAAAAAATTGATTTTTTTTTCTGGATTACCAAATCAGAGTAGTTATCAAGTATAGATAATAATTGTGTAGGGTTGGAGTAATTAATTTTTCATAATCTGAACATGAAAAACATTCAGAAAAAATAGTATTACCTTTTAAAAAACCCTAAAACAAAAGAATCTGCAGTATGTGACATATTACACCATATTCTTATTTCAGTGTTCCTTAACATTTTGAAAAAGGTAATTTTGAGGATGATGTCTATAATGGCTTCCAGGGAGTTAGAAAGGATATATTTAATCAAGGATAAGACTTTAGTTTCAGCAGAACACTGTTAAAATCATGCTCTTACAATATCCTACTTTGCTTTTCCCATCATAGGTGGAGGGGGCTTAGTCAAGAATGGGGAGCACTGCAACACTGCTATACTACCTTGGCCTTCCTGAAATGTTGTTCTTTCCCTTTAGAGATGTTGATAACACCCAGGCATTATACTTTTCTTCAGGTCTCAATATCACTGTTTGGAGTTGTATCCCAAAAAACATCTAAGGACACAAGGCAGGAGCATAGCCAGAGTTCTGACACAAGCTTACAAAGTATGATATGCTAAACACATTACCTGCTTTTGGGACACTGAAAAGTGTTTGTGCTTAGGAAAGCTTTATTTTCTTCTATTTCTGCCTTTTTTTCCCCCAAATAATTCATCCTACTCTTATGTTCTCAGAGAAAATTGAAACTCTGAATATATACACTAAATTATCTCTACCATAAACTACATATACTTCACAGCATTTAGTTGTTTTACAGGTTGAGATGCTTATTTAAACCTCTTCAGTGGTGGCTGAGGTTTTTAAAATGTTGATTGAAAGTAGTAACTGTAAGGAAAATTGAATGTGGTGTGGATGAGATTAAAACACAGTGCTGCAAAAGACAAACCTTCTGTTTTGCTCCATAAGATTAGTCATGGTGGGGAGGGGAAAGCTCAGTGCAACTCTGCCACTGAAATCAGCCAGGGGATTTATACAATATAAATGGGAAATAAAAAGAGTTGGAAACACATGGCCATGCAGAAGGGTGTAATAGGTAATAGCCTCTTGCTACTGAGCAGATCTCAATCCTTCTGACGCTGGAGTCATCTCCTCTGGAGAAGATAATTGTTTTTCTGCCCCCTGTTTCAAGGTAGACTCATCCTCTGGGGATGCTGGGACCCAGCAGGCTCTGCTCTGTCAGGTGCCCCCTTCCCTTCCTAGGACAAACAAGAAAAAAAGTCTTAATGATGGTAATTATTTATTAATATTAATAATATTACATATTAATGTCAATTAATTGTCAATAGAGCTACTAATAAAGAGCTTTATCCATCTCTCTGTGGTGGGGAGCAATCTCAAAGACAGCCCTGGAAGGGTGCCCAGTCAGGTTGTGCTTTCCTTAGGAGTCAGGGGATTTTCCCTACATTCCCTTTGTATTATTGTAACACAAGAGGGGCGTCTTCCAGATGCTGGAGGGAAATGCTTTGCACACTACACACATCTGTGCTCCTTTGGTTTTGAGTAAGGCTGGTTAGTGAACTCTCTTGGTTTGTCTCCCTTGTAGCATTATATTAATATTTCCTACCACATTAGTATTTTCAGCTGCACAGGAATCAAGAGCATTAAAGTCAAAACAAAGGTGGTGAGATTTTGGGGCCAAGGCAGTGCAGGAGGGTGACCGGTGAGAGTTGTGTGCTCAGGAGTGCCAGCTTCTACAGAGCTTGGAGTCTGAGTGAAGGCTAATATCTCAGGAGGAGGCAGAAATTACTGCACAGTACAGAGGTACTGTAGTTAGCTGATTTCTACCTAAAACATAAGCAACCCCAAACA
Source organism: Ammospiza nelsoni (assembly GCF_027579445.1). Lineage (NCBI taxonomy): Eukaryota > Metazoa > Chordata > Aves > Passeriformes > Passerellidae > Ammospiza > Ammospiza nelsoni. The sequence continues at coordinate 70,278,603 of NC_080669.1, read as the reverse complement.
CCCCTGCACCACCACCACCCCTGCCCTCCCCACTTCTGTATTTTGATATGTAAAACAAAGGTTCTTATGTGATTTTCAGTTTGAGATAGGATTGAAGATATTTAGGTATTAAGATTTCTTCTCTTCCCCGAGAACACCAGAGCTCTTCTTACGTATTTGGTTTGCACATACTGTTATACAACTGTATAGTAAAAATGAATCTATTTCAAGCTATGGATTGGCAGAGTTCACCTGAAGGAAACATAAAATAGGTCTTACAACATCAGGATTGGTACAAGTGATTAGTATTGCAATCATGGGCATGTCAGATGTTCTCTTAGTCTCAGTTTTTGTAACCAGAAAAAAAATACACAATATAATTACATATTTATTCACCTAGGATGGGAATGGCTAGCTGAAAGTCTATTTGCAAGGCTTTTTCCTTCTAAAAGAAATCAGTGTTGTCACTGGAAAACATTTTTGTGACCCCGTTTGTTCAGAAAGTTCATAGGAAATTTATTTTTACTATAAGGTTAAGGTGTTTTCATATCTGTACATTCTTCTATAGAAAGTACACAACAGTGTACTACAGTACTTCTCGGTATTTTTGTCTAGGCTAAAATGTCAGAAGTTTCATGATTCTGCCTACTGATTTCTTGTTCTACTACTACTCCTCTGAAATGTTTTAACAGATGTGCAAGTGCCTCAAATAGTAAATAGGAAAGGCTTCAGCTCATAGAATCATATAGAATAGTTTAGGTCAGAAAGGATGTTTAAGATCATGCATGTGTATATTGTCTATACTTAATTTTCATAGTAAGTTTTGCTCTGTATTCTGACTGAAACTTGTGTTCAAGTTCTAAAAGATATTTTTGAAGTGCCATATTTTTGTGTGAAATGATGGATAGTTGTCCTACCTAGTACCTTTCCTACTAGGAAAATGATGGCATATGCATTTAATTCTGCTGTTGATTTTATTAAGTTCTTCATACTAATGCTGCTTTGTCAGCAAGGTCTACTGGTGGGTTTTTCATTGAATGGAAAAAAGAAATGCACTTTTATCAGCTTTATTTCTGCCTTTCAAGTTGTTAGAACATTTCTCCCTACAGTCTTACAAGAGTAATTAAGAGTCTCAATTTACTCTCTCTAAACCATTCATTATTTTGAGTATCTTGATTATATTCATTCATCTTCTTTGTAAATTAAAATGTCCTAGTACTTTTTGTTGCTCATCATCTTCATTTTCCTCACATAATTTTCATTATTTCAAATATCATGTCTGTTTTTCTGAATCTGATTTTTTATTTTTATTTTTTAATTTGGATTCAGTACTTTAGCTAAAATTATTAGGCTTATACAATGGCACTCAGTAAACTACTAGTGTTAGTAATTCGGTTAACTTCACTATATTCCTCAGAAGTTTGACATCACATCTTTAAGTAATTCTGTCAGCTCCAAACTGGGCATCTCAACCTTCCTTCTTTTTGATCTAGATTTATAAATATGTTAAACATCATCTCAATTATTTTTACAATTAATTGTTCAGTGTACATATATATATATAATATGCTCTTTTACTTCTTTCTTCTTGCATAATTATTTTGATATCCTTTTTCTTTTAGCAACAGCCTAACATTTCTTTTAAGCACAATGTAAATTATCATTTGCCTTCTCATTGTTTTATTTGACTGCTTTAAAATTCTGAAAAGTTTCAAGAACTTTGTAATCACTAATTTGCAAATTTCAGTGTATGGTACTAGGAACTCAAAACAACCTACCCATGGACCTTGGATTTAAGATTTAATGGTTATTTCTTGCGTGTGTATACATTATGGAAGACCATGGTGAAGTTTCCTTAGGGTTTGTCTGCTTCAAATCCAGTTTTGGTAAAAGAAGTTACAGAAAAAAATCAACAGAATTAATAATAACAAATTATCAGGACTGGATGATGTTTGCCTAAAAAAGCTCTGAAGGAACCTGGAGGGAAATAGTTGAAACACTAACAATGGTGTGGGTTCTTGTAGCTTATGTAGGTCCAACATAAGAGTGGGCAAACTCAGGGAAGGAAAAGCCATTGAGAGTAACTTGGAACAAACAGCGGTGGAAACTCCTGCCCCACCATTCTCTGAAAGTCTGAGAAATACTTTGAGAAGTTGGTATAACTGTTTGACCTTAGTGTGCTCATTTCTCTTGGCTGTTCTGTTTCTGCACAAGTCCACCCCGTGTTGTGTGTGAGCCATCCTTCCATCTGTTTGATAGCAAAGAACTGTGCTAAAATAGAAAGGGCTATTTTTAAGTATCACACAAAGCTGCCACTTTTCAAAAAGCTGTTTTAATCCAGTGGAGTTGCTTATTATAGCCTCTCAGATAATTGTTGTGCCACAAAGTCTAAGCACCTCAAGTGTCTGTATGTTTAATCCCAAACTGTCAGACTAGAATAGCACAGTTTTCTAGAAGAATGGCACTTGTTCCCCTCCATGTTTTCTCTGGGAAAAGCTTGAATATGGTATTACCTCCTAGCCAGTTGTTTCTGTGATAAAAATTTCACATCCCTTCTCCCTGCTTACTTAGTATTGCTGTGCCCTAGATATGACAAAGCGCAGATCCAGGAGAAATAATGAAATCTGCGGAAAGCAGTCACAAAGGAGGAAAAAAGATATTTTACATTGGCAGCCTTATTCCCTGCTGTTGTTGGACTGCAACTGGGTATTCAGTTTGCAGCCAAGGTTGAAAAGCCTTTCAACTTTATTTACTAGAAAATAAATAATACAAAGACTACTGAAAATTGACAAAGAGAGCTGTCATTGAATTCTTTCAGTGTGGCTGGTTGTTGTTGCTTTTCTGAGTATCACAAAAGCAAGCAATGAGCTTAAAATTTTGGAAGAAACAAGCTTTTTAAGTATGGAGGGCTAATTTGTCCTCTCTGCTGAAAAGGCCTATGTGAATAAAATAAGCTATCCTAAACAGTTTGCACCTTGTTAGGGATGATGCACTATACAACATGCACCATCAGAGCAGCAGTAGTGGAGCTGGAGAAGCAGGAGATGGCACAGTGCTTCTGCATCTGTGGACAGCTGGTGCCAGCAAACCTTTGAAGCTGATGCCTTCCTACATGGATCCCTGGCAGTTGTGAAAATGATGGAAAAGGCTCAGGAATTTAGGAATGGAGAGAGGGTCTTCAATTCTCTTTACAATTTCCTGTTTTCTCAACTGAAAATAATTCCGTGTTCAAAAGCATCCCCTTTGAGCAGGGATGCATCATGGGTTGAATGCCAGCTCTTTTGCAGCTTTTCAGGCTAAGTGCTGTTGGGTGCCCCTTTTTGCTCATTCTAGAATCTGTCTCGTTCATTCATTTCCTTAATGTCCAGTATTCACTCTGAATGTTAAAAAGCAATGATTTGTTAGTTTGCTGTCAGCTGCAGGTTTCCCAGCACTCCTCATATGGCATTTGTATATCTGTTGATCTTGGTACTTTAAAGTTTTCAAATAGGCACTATGCAAGTTAGGAGATGATGGGGAAAAAAGCCAAATTGGGGAAATGCATGTCACATGGTGACTGGTTAAAGTCCTTTGTTTCTTCAGGAAAACATATAAATTCTGTTTGATGCTTATTTTTTATCTTATGTTAGGTATATCTCTGCAGGGTTTTTTTCTTCTTTAGCTGCAAGATTTAGTATAAATAGTATCACCTGTGACCCAGTATGCTTCCTGTGTCATGAGTACTCAGTAGCCCAGTTAGTCATTCACGAAGAATGACAGCTGTTTGTATTTCCTGCCATTTGTTTTATTCAACTGTCATTCCAACATTGAAGTAATCATATGGTTTTTTGTATTTATTTTAACAACATTTTGCTTTCCTTTTTCCTTCTAAAGCAGCTCCATTCATTATTAGTTCAAGTCAGCAAATCTTATTATTCAATTTTAGAAGGAAATTCACTTTAAGTCACTGAAGACAAGCTAGTAGCTTTTTCTACATGTTTTATTGTGAAGTAACATCCATGCAGTTCACAGTGAAAGCCTTTCCCTAAGCTACAAATATTTGCTCTTCTGGGAAAAAATAGACATTTGAGCAAATAAATGCCTTTGAGCTACTCTTTTTCTTCCTGATATTGTAGTCTGCAGTACATCAGCTGAATGTGAGCGCCTCTCACAGTTTTTAGTCAGAGTGTGATTTATTGTGGTCCAACATAAATATGTACATTTTTACTTCTGAGAAATTAGCATGCTGAAGCATATTTAAAACGAATGTAGAAGAGACTATTGTAATGGGCAGATATTAAAATAACATTGTTACAAATTAGCTTTTGGGTTGATTTTTGCATATTCATTATACCACCACCATCTTCACTACATGGCTGAGATTTAGGTCTTTTCTAAAATGTCAGTAATTCCTAACAAATTAAAAGGGGTGGGATTTGGTTTGTGGTTTTGGGGTTTTTTTCCATCATATGGTTTTTTGTGTGTCTGTTGGGGATTTTGGGGGGACTTTCTTGGGTTTTTGTGGAGTTTCTTTGTTGGGTTGGGGGTTTTGTGTCATTATTTTGGTTTTTTTTTATTTTGTTTTGCTTTGGGGGTATTTTTTCTAATTTCAGTGAAGTAAGCATAGAAAGAAAATGGGCAATGGAGTGCTTTCAGGTTGTTCTCAAGATTTCCTTAAACTATATGCTAGAATTCTTGATTCACTCATCATTCCCTGCCCACTGTACATTCCTAGGGTTATTTTCTAGATGCTGCTGTTTTCTTCCATTTTATATTGCTTAGCCTCAAATGCCAAACTATTTTTCTTCACTATGTAATTTTCCAAAAGCAGAGTTTGAACATTTATCCAGGGGAATCATGTAAAAAAGGAGTGTGTTTGAATGGCTTGTTTTCTTTCTTTCATCAATTTATCAGCTTGATACATTCGTTAGATAACTCTGCCTGCTATTTGAAATGTGTATTTATATATCCACTGTCTTTAGAACATCATGTAATCTTTCCTGCTCTAGACATTGTAGGATTTCTTCCTCACTAAAATAACAGAGCCAATGATTATGATAATGTAATTTTTCTTTTTGATTTTGAATATTCATGGTTGTTTTGACCATCCTTTTCAATCCCAAAGAGCCTTCAAGATTACTTCCTTATGCATTCAACTCATAAAAACAATGCCAGCCAGATTTCACACACTACTATTTTTGTCTTCATGTTTGGAATTAAGTATTGAGGATAATCTACACTTGCTGGTTTAGCTGAGCTACAGTATGGTACTTTTCTTTTCCAGATCATATTCCTAATGATTGATCACCTGACAACAATTAAGTGCTGAAGATTCTAGAGTTTGTTCTTCAGACAAACTCTAGAACTGGTGTAGGACATCTGTGCTCTGTTGACCTCAGAATATGAGACAATATGTAGCCACTAAGAATTTTATCTCTCTGTGCAGTTGCCCTTTACAAATAGTGTCCCCAGGAAAATGGTTTTGTTTGGTTTTTTCCCCATAGCAACATGCCATTGAGTTAAATCACTGAAATCTAAAACAGACATTAAAAAGTTTGGATTAGTTGTTCCGAAGGAGCACTGTTTGGGCAGTATGCACCAACAGTAAAGACATTTCTGTAGTTCTCTGCTCAGCAGTCTGCTTGACCAGGCCCTGGCAATTTCATACCATACTGTGCTAGTTAGGTAAGGAAGTTTCAGGGAATGTATTGTGATTTCTGTGAACCAAAAACATGAGCAGTCCAAGATGTGATCACATGAATTTTGAAATACAAAATTACTTTTTTCTGTGTTTGATATAAAGATGTTGTCAATAGGGGGGGTCTGAGAGAGAAACAACAGAGCTGTTTGTTTAGGTGCATGGCACATTAGGAGTTCTAAGATCACAATATCTTGTCAACACAGGATTGGAAAACTTCCAGAGACAGTCAATCTAAATCTGCAGAGTTTGATGCAGAGTGTCCTAGCCCAGTGTGGAGGTCATCTTGAATAGTCAGTTTTGTCCTTTGTGCAAAAGCACATTTAACATTGTAATATTTACAAGGAGAAAATGAAAATTGCTTTCTACATACACTAAAATATCAAATTAACTTTTACTTCTGCTACATCCAAGAAAGTGTATTTCAGAATTGTAACTGAAATTTTAGATTACTAACTCCAGCAGTACTGTTGCATATCAATTCCCTGCATATCAGTTAGTGACATGTGTGTAGGCCCTTACTGAAAGATAAATTTTCAGGCTAGTTTTAACTTTCAGAACAGAGTACTGTATTATTTTGATGATTATTTTTTATTATCTTATAGATAATGAGTGGACAACAAAAATGTATGTGTGCTATTTAGATAAGCAATCATTACAGATGATCTCAACAATTCAGATGTTTTGCTAAGCTCAGTCTTTCAGCATTCCTTTTCTGGTTTCTTTGCCTATTTCTTTCATCCCTACCTGCATGCAGAATTTTTATGCTAGCTGGTAGGTCTTGTTTTCATTGCAGCATTCTTCCAGGCTCTTGCATATCAAGATTCTTCTTATTTAAAATAACTCTTTCCAATAAAACTAGCAGGCTCTTTCCTTACATTTTGAGGGTTATTAGACCCTTGAGATTTAACTTTTGTGTCTATCATCCCTCGCATTTGTATAACAGAACTTAAAGAGCTGCATTTATGACCACCTTATTAATTGCAGTTTTCATTCAGCATAGGGTAAACATTAGAACCACTAGAAATTACAAATTCAACTGTAAAATCATGGCCAAAGTTTGTTCTTTAGTAGAATACCAGGACTGTATTCTAACTAAATTAACTATTGCAAACAGCGGATGCACAATATACCATGATTTCTGTGTTTGCCTCTTTTGGATTGCATTGATGTGGCTGGGTACAAAAGAAGTATTAATGAGATCACTGTCAAGCTCCAGTGCTGTTCTGACTCACATAAGATATTCTGTCTTCCCTTCTTTAAGCATAGTCAAAGGGGTGAAGAAAAAGACATCCAAAAGAAGAATTTCAGGTACTTAAAACATTGACCTAAAGCACATTCACTGAGTGTATCCCCCAGTGCTCAACCGTACAGCGCCTTAGTTTTATGAGTTTCCTTCCAAAACAAGGCAAAGAAAAGCAAAACAAAATTTGTGCCTTTTGTTGGCTTTTTGCTCCTGAATCTATCACCATGAACAAACAAGGTTTCACCCTTTTCAAGTAATATATTTGCTTAGAGTATATATTAAATAAATACTTCATAAAGGTTATGAGTCAGTCTCATATTAGTCAGAAAGGTATCATGAAACGAAAATTATATTTTGTTTTCTCCCCACTGGATGGCCCTTTGGTGGAATTGCTCGTTGCTCTATAAACTGGCTCTATTGCCTCCATGTTTCTGCCTTTTATCTGGAGTGCTGTCCTTACACTATTCAAATGTGCAGTGAAGGAGAGATCAGGAAGGAACATGTTTTAAAAAAAGCACTGGGCAACACTGGGTAATGTGATAGGAAGAAAGAGAAAATAAAGAGTACTAGTCAAAAATCTCAATTTAAACATAATTTACATAATTGCCTTTACAGTGTTATTTCTTTGCTCTGGAAAGCTTGCAATATCTTCTTTTTCTTTAGAATTATTACTGTAGCTTTTGGCATATTTCCCCCCAATTTTAAATTTATCTTCTAGCTCTGCAGTAGTCCATGAAAAAAATTTAATTCATTACATAGATGGTACTGCCAAAAAGTCACAGAAGGTTCAAAATTATTTTTATCAACTCTCAGTGTAATGTTTGAGAAGAACAGACTGTTGTAATATTCAGACAAAATCACAGAATTCTCAGGGTTGGAAGGCACCTCTGGAGATATCTAGCCCAACCCCACGGCTAAGAGCATGTTATTCATGCTCATAGGCGTGTGTCTTCATAAACAGTGATTCTGTCCCAATCTGGAAATGTGTCCTAAGCTGCAGACACAGGGAGGGCAGAATTCCAAAATGAGACCCCAAGTGAGATTAAGACACAAAGGAGGTCAAATGTTGATAATCAAAATTATAATACACATTTACTCACTATCAAAGTAAGAGCAAGAAAGAAAACAGAAAAGTAGGAAAAAGCAAAGAACTACAGAAAGGTAGGTAATTACCACCAAGAATCTGTGGCATCCTGTGAAGATCCTCCTTCCTTTGTCTGTTGGTGAGGGGGGCTCTGACAAACTTGCTGTGCACTCACTTACATAGAGGCTAAGAGGTGCTTTATGGCAGCAGCTGGGCAGCTCCACTCCAGCTTGGGACCATGGACACGGTATTCACGGGGTATTCCCGTGATAGGTGATAGTTAGCTGGCCCTGCACTTCACTTACCTTTAACAGCAGGGCCAGCAGCATTCACTGCCACTGTCAAAGCTCATGGCCCCTTATCACACCAGGTCTTCAACTGCAGATCTTATCAAAGGCTGGGCAATGGTGAAAAAAGTCTGTTTAACAGTCCTTTACTGAGTCTTCAGTATTGTCTTCCACATGTTTATATAATTTCTGTTGTTCCTATTGTCTGCTATTTTAAATATGGACTCTTACTAGTCAATAACATTTTTTGGCTTCTATATTTAATAATCATGACCACAAATATAATTTCTCTCTGTAAAACTCTACTCTTAATTATTATGTGGTTTTCTCTGTATTTTATAATCCTCAGCCTGATTTCCAATTAGGCATGAGCCTAATTTTCAGACCTCATCACCATGCACACATAAAGACACGTGCTAGCACAAAGATTTTTAAGATGATATATTGAGCATTTGTAGACAGCTGATAGTATCTGAAAAATGTGGTCACTTAAGGTGTGGTGCCCAGTAATATGGGTGAAGTTCAGGACCCAAGTTTAAAAACTCATTTCTGGTTATCTACGTAACTGACAGATTTGATGTCTGAGGTGAAATGGTGCCAGTGCTTTAAGGAAATCTGTTCCTGCTGGTCCTTTTCAGAGTGGAAGGAGTACCAAGCAGGTTTTCTATTTTGCTGATGCTGAAAAGAGAAGATATGCAGGTACCTGTCTGCTGGACATGCTATTTGAAATAGGTGAAAACCTCAAGAGTTACAATCTGTTTTACTGAAAGGGTGGGGACTTCTGAATCATTAAGGTTCCATTCAGAAGGTTTAATATCTCCAAGAGTCTTCCCATACCTTTTCAATTCAAGAATTGGGAAGAATAATGTGGTTAAGCTGCTCTGTTAGTGATAGCCTGCAAGGGGGAAAGACAGTTAAAATAACCTGACTCCCTCAGCTCATTATAGGATGTAATGAGGAGGCCAGTCTCGAGTCACATCATGCCCCTCTCCAGATCCTGTAGACCATTCAGCTTTACCTCAAGACCTGCTTCCACAGTCAGCTTTAAGATAACAGTATCATCATGGTTGTCTGTCCTCCTTCTATTTACCTGAGAATTTGATTGTAGCAATGGGTAACAAAGACACACAGACCTTCTTGCTTGCTCTGAAGAAGATTATTTATTGCAGCAAACCAAGCCTCTCTATGCTCTAAACTTAACCAATCGCAGCGTGCATTGGCTGCCTGGCACTGCGGTGTCACTGTTCATGTGTCCCTTTACCCAAGCAGCTCTCTGATCTGCAGTGTCCATGCCTCTCCCCAGGCAATCACTGCCCCACACACACAGCAACCACATGCCAGCCATGCAACCTGTTCCCTGCTTATAGGAATTGTTTTTCACCTCTCCACAAGTTGAACCTTTCCCAGAGTGCTTTGTGTTGCTAACCAGAAGTGAATAGGATTTCTGTCTCCCACATTTGAAAAAATAAAAACTTAACTGGGTGTCCATCACCAGATCTGTGGCCTTTTGATATTCAGGAGACTTTAGGGAGATCAAAGGCCTCCAGAGCTGAAACAGTATTAGCTTACTGTCTTCTTCTTTGTGGGCTTCACAGACAGCAGTGGTTAGGTTTTGGAAGGTAATTACTGAGGTGGGGTTTTGAGCAGTGGCCACACCAAAACCTGCTGGTCTGTATCTGTATGTTTTTCTGGGCAGTACTAATGACTCCTGCCAGTACAGGACTAATGCATTAACTACCAACTACTTCTGGGTCTGTTTCATCAGTCCACAAAGGAAGTCTGCCCCAGTGTTAGAGCCCAGAGTCTCCTGCTGAGGGGTGATGTGGGTGCCTATTTATGGACTTTACTTTGGACACCAATTATTAGTTGAAATAATCTGAAGAGTTTTCTCACAGAAGCTTCTGTTTAAGCAATAGGGATTTTTTGGCTTGTTACTACAAGTCAAAGATGATTAGAGGGGTTCTTCACTGATAGTAGAAGGGCTATACTTTTGCCTTTGCAGCCACAGGTGTCAGAGCCTAGAAAGGTTGATGTTCAAGGTGTTTTTGGATGCCCATGTGTAGGGGAAGGGGTCAGGCCTTGCTCGGTGGGGCAGTGAACTGCCCCACACTCCCCACTCGTAAGAGACAGTATCCTGCCCTTCAGCATTTCCTTTTTTTCTCAAAACTCTCTTCTTATGATCTGTGCCTTTCTCTCCAAATTAGAAGTTACTAGTAGGACAGTTATCCACCATAAAACGTTCAGAGTTTTATTCTCTGTATTTAAAACTTTTTTTCTTTTTTTTTTTTTTTTTTTGCCGTTTCTGGCTTAAACCCATTACCTTTACCAGAGTATAATTTTGAGTCAGGCTTATTTATTTCTCTCACTTTCCCAGTCATTTGAAATGTTTGGTTTTCAAATGCACTTTCACTTGGAGAGGAGAGAGGTTTAGAATTACAGGTATAATCCTTTCCTAAATCAACCTATTTTGTCATGGGATTGGAAGAACAGTGTGTTGAATAAAAAGACTCACATAACATGGATTTTATTTAGGGATTTGTGTAAATTAGCTCAACATAGTTTAGAACTAGTAATTGACTTTGTTTTAGTTTGCTTTCACCAAAAGGAAAATACAGTTTTGGCTGAAAATCAGTATGTAAATGTTAAGTACTACTATTCAGCAAACAGCATATTAACCTTTAATTTCCAATTTACTGTGAAAGAGGAGTAGGACATCTTCGCAGACTTTACTTTGGGTTCATACCCTTTTTAAAATTCAGGTCATACTATCAGTATCAATTTGACTCTGCTTTCACAGTTTGTGAAAAGCTCTCATGGCTCACAACCATGCCCTAGCAAATCTCTTGCTTTTCAGATACCTTAAGCCTACTGCAAACAAATAAAACACACAAATGAAGTAGTAATAAAGCTTTGTATTAAGCTTTGTTAGCTTTGTATTATAAATTTTATCTACTATTTAAATGACAATTATGTCCAGAAAATTGACAGCTGTAGTCATGCAAATGATGAAATTGATTCCAGTCAATTCCAGTCACGGCCCATATTTAAGGCCCCAGACCTCTCTTGCTGAGTCCCTTAAAGAGGCTTATGGGTTGGGTTTTTCTTTTACCCAGAGTTAGATGAGAAAAGAGAAATACCAACAAAATATTCCTCAAGAGTCAAAACAACAAAAATTTTACTGACAACTTCAGAAAATCAGGGAACTTTGGCAAAAGTTTAAAGCAACATTGAATCAACACAAAGCATTTCACAAAGCATTAATTTAGCACGCTCCAAGTCCATCCAACTTTACAAACTCCAACCCATTTGATTTTAAGTTACTTAGATTTCAAGAAGTAATTGGATGAAAAAGAACAAAGAGAAAGAGGAGATATAGAAAAGAACAAATATAACTACCACTGGTGGTTCCAGTGGTCAAGTGCTTGCCTCATGCTCTAGTGTGAGTACCCTTTGGCTTTCCTGGGCCCTTCCCCCAGGTGGGACATTGGTGTCCACTCTGGGACCGGGTGAGGGGCTCCAGGGGCAGGTTTGGAACATTTCATCTGCTGTGGCCCCTGCAGAGTACAGGCTCTGGGCGGTGGGGTGGATGGAGCAACTCACCACCTCGCCAGGGCAAGGCTTGTCTTACCCCTTATCCCATTCATGCAACTGAAATGTTTCAAGCCACCAATCTCCTCCTGTCTCTCACACCATCTTTCTCTGGAAAGGAAATGCCAGCAGTGTTTGAAAAATTAATTATTAAGAACCTTGGTTTACTCTAGGTAGCTCATGTATTGTATTTGATAACATGGCATCTTGCTGGAAGAAAATAAGTGCAGTTTTTCCCTAGTCCAGCTTATTTTTTACACAAATATTTGGAGCAGGAAATAAAAAACAGTTAATAGTTGTGGGACGTGTGGGAATAGTTGGAATAGTTTAAGCAAAGATGAGCAGGAAATAAAAAACAGTTAATAGTTGTGGGATGTGTGGGAATAGTTGAAATAGTTTAAGCAAAGATGAACCATGATTTTTCTGACTGCCTCCTCTTTCCTGTGCTGTTTTGTCTAATCATGCCTCAGAGAATGTCAACAAATTTCCTTTAAGCGCAGAAGGTGCAGTGGGTTGGAAATAGCAATCCTTTCTCTCTCTCATTCTGTCTTCATGGTATTTGTGGGAAGTGATTTAAAACTGATATATTTTTGATTGTCTGGTTCTGGCTAGGACTGGATGAATTTTTGCAGTAGCCAGGAGGAGGAATGGCTAGAACCTAGAGGTTATTTTCTACCATCACTGATCATTGTTAGGGGCAGGAAAAAGGGATTCTCTTCCAGGAAGAGGGGTTCCTTCAGGTTGACTAAGTGTGGCATTGCCTTCGAGCCTGGCCATGGTGGTGTGGCTGGGGGTGGGTCAGGCTCTATAGTGAGCATTTCACATGTAAATCACACTCTCTCTTCTGTACACTTTTGTTTTTGATATTGTCACTGTTGTTGTTCATTTCCTTATCTCATTGCTGTTCCCAGTAAATTGTTTTTACCTCCACCACGATCTTTTGTGCCTCCAGTACTGGGTGGGGAGGGAGAGGGAGTGAGCGTGCAGCAGCAGAATTTGGAAAGTCTCAGTGGGAGCACTAAATTGGAGAGTGCCATTCCTAAATCATGACATGAATAAAGGTACAATTTTATTGTGTAAGACACTTATAAATTAAAATAGCCTCACGACCTTTGAATGTAACACCACTTGAGTTCTGGATATGACACAGGTTTTGTTAGAGTGACATAGATCTTTTTTCACACAAGTTAATTATAAACCAAAATGAATTTACATGGAGGGCAGAATCTCTTAAAACTGAAGAGGCAAGAGGCAATTTTCATATTTAGAAAGCAGAAAAATACCTGTATGGATTATTGTTCATTTCTGCTGTGCAAGGGAGCATTATACTTGTAAGTATGTGTTTTACATGAGGGAATAGAGCAGATGCCTATTTCCTGATGACAAATGAAGCACACTGATATATGATGCACATCTTCAGAAGCTGTATACCTGAGGAGAATAATGGCATCATTGCAAAGGCTTCAAGAATGCAGTAAAGATTAAGGAAATAACTTACATAAATGGCTCTGTGTTGCTGTGCAGCATTGGATCTAGTTGATATCACTGGTTCTGATCCATTATGGTCATTTTCAGAAAACAAAAATAATTCTTTGTGATATAATAATTATTACTCTTATGTGAAATATAAGGTCTTTCACTTTGCCTAAGGAACTGGTGGTTTTGCTCTGTCTGAAGTGCTTGGTTTATAAGTTACACTGAATCACTGAAAGTAGTTTTCTCATCTCTGTCTGTTTCTCTTGTGGTTGTTTTTTAGAAAACCTGTATTCTCTAACTAAATACTTTCAAACATCTTCACAGGTAATCTTGACAGCACCATTTTCAGTGAACCAGTGATGTTGAAACGATTAAATGATAATCTAATTTATTAAGATAGCAAAAATGTCAACAAAATGAGTGAACAGATATTCTGTCTGATAGTTACAGCATCAGGGGAAGAAAAGAAAAATTAAATGCAACATGTATTTCTTAGATGTTGAACTTTGGAGTCAATGACAGAGACTGTTGTATCATGTGGTTTGTGGTTACAAAAAGTTGAACTTCATTAATGAAATATTGTTCTCAGAGTACAAAATTTTCTTTCCATTTCTTATTTTCAGAAAACAATAATCATGTTCACACTTGCTAGGGTAATACAGCAGCAACCCATTGGAAATGTTGAACGAAACCTTTTGTCTTATCTGTGGTCTGGAAAAAAATGAAGAGAAACTATTTTTTTTCCATGGTGATACTTCATTTTAATCCCATTTAACACAGTATTGTTAGTGGATTTGATGCTGCAAACATGTTTAGATTTAGAGATAGATATTTGGGGGAAAAAGAACAGCTCTCTATAGGAGGTGAGTTTTTCTGGTTTCTTGCTCAATGCCTTCCACCAGAAATATTTATTTTCCTCTGCTTACATCAGCTCAAGAATCAGCATTTCAATAAAACTGCCTTTATTCCACCTTATGACTCTTGTCACTTGAAAGAGCACACAACGTACAAGGTTGGCACCTTCAGCATGTTTAAAACCTTGAGACCTGGCTTATTCAAATATGTGTTTAGAAACTAATGCAGTGACAGACAAAATTGTGTGGAGCTCACCATATATACTAAACCATTTGTGTTGCAATAAGCACTGTTTACAGGACAAGAAATGCTTTTCTTATTGCCAGGTTTTACCAGTTCTTTTACATGAATCTGTAACACAGGACCTTTTGAAAATCAACTGATAGCTACAAAATCCTTTTCCTACAGTCAGAAATTCTTTTACTCAACTACTCCTATTCTTTTATTTAGGACAGTGAAAAGAAAGGATTTATGAATAGACTTTATGCCATCCAGGAGGTGTGTGTCACTGTCCAGAATATCCTAGATGAAATTGCTTCCTTTGGTGAGAGGATCAAGAAGTAAGTGCTGACACAGGTGCTGGACTGCTCTCCAATACTCTTTAACATCTTTTTCATGCTGAGATGTGTTAGATTTTTACTTACTTATTCCAGGGGAGTCCATTGTTCAAACTCACCTATATTTACTTTGCTCTGCGGAGGCCGTCACTCAGTGGAAATTCTCCTACATTAATTCTGGAGTTTAGAACTATATTAATTGGGTCAAAAATAAAAAGTAAGGGTTTTAAGTAAAAGAGAAAGAGCATGTTGTTGTGAGGTTGTTATTTAAAAGCAATAATAAAAAATGCAATTTTGATAAAGGAAATAAGCAAAACTGAATAGGAGTTTCATATTTTAAGGGTGTAAATATGTTCCCTTGCTAGAAGTTTTATTTATTGGTCAGCAAAACATTTCCTTTAGAGTATTTGTAATTTGTAACACCTAATACATAACATATAAAAATTGCCAACAAATCTGGACATTAAAAAGAGAGGTTCTGAGAGTACTACAGGAAATGTATTGGTGTATTTCTGGCATGGTCAATGGACAGCAGCACAAGGTTTATTACTTGAGGTCAGACAGGTTCCAGAGAGACACCTTCCAGGCGTCAGCTGCAAAAAATGGAGAGGATTGACTTGGTGTTCTGCATCTCAAAAGCCAAGAGCATCTCACCACTACCCAATTTACTTTTGGAAGTGAATTTTAGGAAACCTATGCCTTGGGTGGAGGTCAGTCTGCAGGAATCCTGAGGATCATCTCTAAGGCTGTCCTGTTCAGTCTCGATGAAATGGACATTGCCATGTATTTGTTTAAAAACAAAGTTCCTAATAGGAAAGCCTGGGAAAGTGTTCCCATAGGGACAATTCCAGGCAGGCTGTATTCACAGCAGGGGAGGCAGATGCAAGCATATTGTATCACACAAGTTCTCCAGTTAGAAAAATGAACCAGTCTCTGAAAAATGTCCTTTATCAAGAGGCTATTCGTGGAAGTTGTCTTGATGATTAAGTAGTTCTAATTGTGCATTTTGAAGGTAGGGTTTGTTCTGTTATATACCAGATGAGAGCTACAGAATTTTGTAAACTGAGTGAGACTATAAATCTTTGTAATTTGTTCCTAAAACTATAATGGGAAACCTGTACTGAATGCTGTGTTAACACAGCCCATAAGGAGCTTTGCTAAGTGAGGAGCCAGTGCTCCCACACATCATGGTGTGTCTGTGATCACTGCACAAAGCCGAGTCACAGGAACATGAGCAGACCCTCAACCTTCTGTTCATCCCAAATGCCTACAGAAATGGGGAAAAGAGCAGGTGTCCCCCGAGGATAAAGGGAGGCATCCTGCACTAAGTGACACTGACATAATGCTGGTGGAGACATATCAAAATTGCCAAGGAAAAAAGAAGACAAATAAACACAGGAAGCCAGAGCTCATAATGAAAAATATGGCTTGCAATTCAGGTAATTGCAATTATATATTGAGAGAAGCCAAAATTATGTAATCACATTGATTGAGAATGTAGCTAGTAGTAATACTTTAAAGTGTATCATTAAACTATTTAGATTTAAAGCCACATTATCCTTCTGGATATATGTCATGCAACACTTTTGAGATGGCAATGCCTTCACAGACACAAATACGCCAAGCCAGGCTCCCCTTAACCAACGTTCCTATGGGATGTATGTATAAAATTATCATCTGGTCTTTCTCTCTTCAGTGAACACAGGAGTTGGAGACCCACAGCACCCTTTCCAATATCCATTAACTCACCCTCACACCTCAATTTTGCAAACTGTGGCAGAGTTTTATCAGAATAGAGTCTGGGACCCTTCATGAGGGTTTTTTTCTGTGACTTTTTTTGGAAAGGTAATATCCTGGAACTCTGATGGGATCCCAGAAATTCTCTTCCTTTATTCATAGAAAAATAACCTTTACTTATTTCAAGGTTGTTTGAATATTTTTTTTTCTTTTGACATCCAGGGGGTTTTTGTTCCCTCAGCCACTGCTGTTGCATTATCCCTGTCTTCATGACCAAATTTTCTACCTCCTCTTTTTTTCCCCCCTAGCCCTCTCCTTATGCACATGGATGAGTCTCCACCTTTGCATAGCCATGCACTTGCCTTTTCTTTTTCCCCCAGAGCTGGAAGGCACCTGGCTGAGGAGTGCCCCTGTACCTCAGACAGAGGGGAATGTCCCTGTTCAGCCTTTACTCCTTGTGCTATCCTTAAAGTGGAAGAGGGAGCAGATAAAACAAGAAAGCCTTAGCAGTAGTTATGACAACTGTTGTATCCTATTCTACCATGGTGTTGAGAAGGGAATGGAGATTACATGTGCGAGTACATTTGGAGAGTAAGGAGCTCTGTGGGTTTTTCCTGGGGCTGAAACTGGGGTTAGGCACTGAGATTTCCAAAAAGCAGAGCAGTGATTCCCCTGGCAGATGTGCACTGCTGGGCCGGGAGAGGTGAAACTCAGCAGGCAAGTGGGCAAAGGTGGGA
Source organism: Ammospiza nelsoni (assembly GCF_027579445.1). Classification (NCBI taxonomy): domain Eukaryota; kingdom Metazoa; phylum Chordata; class Aves; order Passeriformes; family Passerellidae; genus Ammospiza; species Ammospiza nelsoni. The sequence goes on along the minus strand of NC_080669.1, from coordinate 70,261,380 downwards.
CCTCCTTTCATTTCTGCTGACACTGGATCCAAGCCCAGGCTTTCCCTGATGAATGGCAAATGCATCCATGCTTTCATTAGTAGACTCAGTTTGTTCTTCCTGATGGAAACTGACACTTCTCCCACTGTCCTTTCCTCTTTTATTGGCTTTGTTGGCCTACCTCAGTTCTGACTTTTGTTAATTTTTCTTTAGTACATTCAACTGGACTGTCCCATTCCTGAGCTGGCTGGCAATTGTTGCCCTCTCTGTGTTCACCATCATCCTGTATTTCATTCCACTGAGATACATTGTCCTTGTCTGGGGTAAGTAAAGCCCTTTTAAACTGTCTGTATTGCTTTAAAAACCTGGTTTTTAATGGATGACTTACACTGACACTACTTTTTGGTATTTATGGTCATGAAGCTACCCTATAATGGAATTAGGCATGTTAGTTAACAGCAACAGTGTAAATATTTAGGCCCACCTGCAAAATGCATTTTTCTTGGCTGACATTTTAGACTTAATCATACTATAAACATTTAGCCATGAGGATTCTTTGTATATCAAAGTGTAGCTTTGTCTAGATATTACTCTGATTTATTTTCACCACTTACACACAATCAGAGGCATTTCAATCTATATAGTGCTTTAGGACAATACGCCTTTTTTACTGCAGTGCTTTATCTTGTGTAAGTGTATGCAAACATAGCAGCAAGAAACCTGTTTAAGGGGTCACCTTTAGTTAGACAGAAAGGAATACATGGTATTTGGCTGGTTGATAATGAACAGAAACTCTGGGCATGTAGGGGGATGGAATTATGATTGATCCAAGCTTTCACTACTTGTGCTTATATCTATTCTTTATACTGATTTTAAAAAGCTACTGTTACCACATCTGTTGTAAATAATGCTCCAGATTTTCATTTGTATATCTTTTCATACTTCTTACACCACCAGCTGCTGTAGCCAGTAACACAGACTTATGAAGAGCACGGCGGTCAGATTTTCTTTCTGAAGAATACCAGTCACTCTTTTGTGAAAAAGTTTGGAATTCAGGAGACAGCATAAAATCATTGAACTGACTCCAAAGAATTTTTTTTTTTTTTTTGTTTATCAGTCAGTATTAGTAATTTTCTTAGAATGTTTTCCCAAATTATCATAGCTGAAACAATAAAGAAGATATGAACAAAAGTATTTCTACAGAATGAACAAAAGCAAGCATATGGGCTTCCTTTCTTTTCCTTCTTTGGCTTTTACTTCTTCCCCCATACCATGCATCACTTAAGTGTAACCTAGACTCTTAGTTTGTTCCCAAAATTTCATTTCTTCTAGCATGCACACAGGAAGTTCAAAGTATTTGTCTGTCATTTTTCAGACAGGTCTGACATCTTGCTTTTTTACATCAGGTTTGGTACAATAATCTGAGATTATAATACCCCTCCAAGATCCACATAACTGTAGAGCCAGAATTGTTCTTTGAAAAGCTCATGACTCATACCCCTGGAAGTGTCACACTCCCACAGAAATATCTCTGTTTCAGATAAGGCAGAGTTTCAACTCCCAAGGCTCCCAAACCATGGATGAATAGTGTAAGCACAAATTATTATAAATGCACCTTGCACTCTCTGCATCTCTTCTCTCCCTGCCTTCAAGTTACGTAGGCTACAAATATATAACTTCAAGCCCCTTGGTTCACTAGAGGTGTTGACTTCACATTTTTCTCCTGCATTTCAGTTCAGGTGACTTCTTACTCAGAAAGTGTATGTTGATCCCTTCTTTAGGAATCTTTTTCTCTTGCATCATGGCAGGAGACCAGACAGGTACTGCACAGGTGCAGGTCCCACAATCCAGACCTCCTCAGGGTGAAATGAATTCTCACAGAGCCCTGTTATGCTGAGAACAGCTTTGAGCATCTGTTCCTTCAAAAATTGCAGTATTCCAAACACCTACCTGTTTTCTCCATCACTGCATGTTTCTAGCCTCTCCTGTGTATATTTCTTCAACCTATTCATCCATCCTGCCTGTGGGAAGCCATTTGATTTCTCTTTTCTCACTTACTTCCATAGGAATGTTTGAGCTGGTCTGTAGCAGCATCTGTCAATTTTGTTCTTTGGAAGGCAGAGTTTTTAAATTAAAATTTCTTCATATTACATACATCTTTTGTATAGCTGTCTTTCTTCTGTGCATCCATAGGATCTGCTCCTTTCAGCCTGCCCTAGCAAGAAATTCTCCATCCTTTCCTGGCTGTGTCTCTCCCAGTGTAGACTACCAGTCCTTGAAGATGTGGTGTGTTAGCAGAAACCACCTCTCCATCCTAATCCCATTTGATGAAGTGCTGAGTCCTGGTAACAGCTACAGCTGTTAAGGTGGAAAAAAAACTGGAATTATTTTAATCTGAAAATTTTCAAACTGTTGGAAAAGACCAGTCTCCTTGTTCTGTTCTACTTCTCCTGTAGTGTCTCCTCTCATCTGTGCAGCGCTTTTCCTTTCTTGAGGTTTCACATGTTGACTGGTATTTTTCTTTATCAGGTGTGATAAAGTGGGATCAAACCACCAGCACTCACCCATGAGTGGTCCAGTGGCCAGGTGCAATGAACAGTGGTGTTCAACCTTAAATTTGCAGTCACTTCCTGATGCAAAACCTCTTCTTAAACAAAGGTGTCTGAAGGTCAGCTGTTCCTTCTGAACACTCACTATCAAACACCATGTAAAGGGAGGGCAGCATCTCCTATCTGCACTGCAGAACTGAGGATTCTAGCAGTGGGATGCTGTGGGTGTTGTCAACACTGAATCTTGCATGTCCTATCCAAAGGCTTTATATCCTTGCTAAAACTTTCTGAAAAGTCTGGGCACCAAAGACTTTGTGGAACATAAACTATGTAATCTTATATCTGATAGAGCCTGGATAAATTACATAGAAAGGCATATTTTTAATAACGTCCTGGCTTTCTCCTGCTCACATGAGAGTCAATGCAGTTTGCACTGTTCCTGTCCATGTTTTAGACATGTGTTCCCAGAGCCCACAGACCAGGTACTCAAAGTCTATGAATCTGACTCAGTATGTAATTAAGAAAACATATCTAATTTAAAAGCCTGCTTCCTGATTATTTTGAGGATGATTTTTCTTGGTGCTTCTGAATACTAATTCTCAATAGGCATTATAAGACCATGATGTCTAAAGGAGACATATCCTCTCTCCTCTGCACTGCCATCAGCTTGTCTCTATCTGTCATTCTCACACAGAGGTTTGTGCAAACTCCTCTAAAGCTTTCATATGATGCAGACTTCATGCTTCCCATATGTTTCATTGTCCTTAGCATGAAAAATACTTTCTTTGAATATTCTGAATCTTATATGAATCTTGTGTCCTCCAATTCTGCTCATCCTCTCTGTTTCAGAAATTAAGTACTTTTTATGCCTCTGCTTTTCCCAACTTCCTCATAATAATCACAGTTTCTGTGACTTTCCAAAAAAATATATTGAAGGAATTTGAAAATGTCCCTAGAACTTTCACATTTTGAAACAGGGAACCACTGAAGCAGAGTGCCTTTGGAGCCCAAGTTTACAATTCATACATTCATTCAGTGCTACTGTCAGGATTCAGAATGAATCCTAAAATCTATTTTAAAACTTTGACAAAAGTATGTATCTTTTGATGTCATATATCTTATGATAGTAACATTTGAACTTTCACTTTTGCAGGCATCAATAAATTTACAAAGAAGATTCGAAATCCATATGCAATTGATAACAACGAGCTACTTGACTTTCTGTCCAGAGTCCCTTCTGATGTGCAAGTGGTGTGTATAATAATTTTATTTTATTTTATCATTTTTAAAGCAGTTATTTTGATTTACTATTATGTTCTTTGGCAGAAAGAAACTGCAAACTCAAGCTGAGGATAGTCCATTAACCAGAAGGAGGCTGCTAGATCTTTATCCAATGAGAAAAAAGTTCCAGCATTGGTTGTGCCTCTTAGGATCCTTGGAAAAAATCAGTAGAAGGACAAGTATTTGTGAGATGGTAGCTAGAGCTTGTATTAAGCAGCATCCAGCATGATGTGAATCTGATTGGGATAAGGCACTGTATAGGTAACACTGCAGCTGTGGCTCTCAGAAGGCAGAGAAGGAACAGGAAGGTCAAATAATGGAAGAGGCAGACAGACAGCATTGCTCAGCACTCTGAGAACACTTTGGCCTTCCAAGGGGTAAAAGCTTTTGCTGTGAATACAGTTCCACTGGGCTCATAAATTCCTTTCAAAAAAAATCCCAAAAAAAGCTGGTTGTGAGTTACAAGCTTTTATGATGCAGTACACAATCCCCAGAGAGCATGCAAGATTTAAGATAGCATCAAGCACATAAATCACATCCGGTGTCACGAAGATTATAGACTTCCCATATTTCTAGTTTCAGTTCAGAGCTGGTATTAGGTAGGAGATACAGGTGCAAACACTCTCTCTGAATCTGATACCCTCTGTGGTAGGCATTTAGAAATAACCAAGCTTTTGAGAAACATTATGAAGAATGGTATCCAATATGGTCAAGATGATAATGTTTATTGTCTGCTAGAGCTCATGGAGGAAACAAAAAAACCCTAGTCTTTTCTAAGTTTACATCAGCATGCAGTGTTATTTCCTGGTAGGATATTCCTAGTGTTGGTTTTTCTTCTTATTCTAGATCTGTCATTCTGGTGTTGGTGAATCACATCTGCAAATCCTGTGTTGTTTTTAGGGGAAAATCTTCCTTTTTTTAACCTTTTATCCCCTGAGTGCCACCTGACAACTTTCTTTCTGAACTTTGTTTATAAACAGATGCAATACCATGAACTGAAACAAGATCCTACTCACAGCCCAAGCAAGAGAAAGAAAAACAATCTTGCCTAGCCGACTTCATGTGTTGAGGAGACCAGCATCTGCCAGGGGAAGATAAAAGAGCAAGCCTAAGAAGCGTTTCCTTTCTCTAAGATTTTTATTTATCTTGCCTTTTTATCTATTGGGGAGATTTTGTAACAGTATTAAAAGGTGGAAAATGATTTCTCATGGAAAATCTATTTCTCATTGTAAAGACATTTGTTTCAAGTAGGGTTTTTGTCATTTTAAAGCCTCGTTAGAAATAATATAACACATTAAATGAGTCAATCTAAAATGGAGAATATATATTGCTACTTGGTGGTCAAAGATACATGAGATAGTAAAATCATGCTAACTAAATATACAAAACACTAAATCTGACTCAGAAATTTCTCATATTTTATTTGTGAGCCTTCATATTTTTATCCAGTTAGTCATCATCACAATTTTCTATGTTTTATATATTGCAAGAGAAATGCAATGTAGTGGAGCCTACTGCACTTATGTTTTAGTAGATTTTTTTAAATTTCAGACCCTGATGTTAACTTCTGGTGCAACATTTTTCTATGTGGTAGGGCTGCTTATAAGACAGTGAGAAACACCAAGTGCAAATCTCTTTGTGGAGCTCCCAAAAGCAGTTCCTGCTGTCTTTATCATTCCATTGTAAGACCTAAAAATCTCTGTTTCAAAATACTGCCAGGTTTGTAACTGATTGCCTGTCATATTTTTCTACATGTACCAGTAGTCTTCATTTGTACTACATAGCTTAGCTCTAATGGGTAAAATTAACTCCATACTGCTTTGGGTGTCATGCTGTGAACATGTTTTTGTGCACACAACTATTTTAATATGGATATCTTGCAGAAAAGGTTTTTCATTCAAATCACAAGATCATATTAATATGCTTTATGGTATAACATTGCCTGTTACCAATGTGAAATACCGTGTAGAGGAAAAAAAATGAAGTTATGGTAAAACTGATACACCAGGGTTTTTTCCTTAGTTAATAATGTCGGTTCTTCTGATACAATCTTTCCCTACTGCATGGAAACTGCATTATCTTATAAATGACATGGAACATAGATGAGAAACATTTACATTTCAAATGTCTTAGTGGCCACTGCATAACGAGTACTTGGGGATATATTCTGGTAGCTGCATGCAGACTTCCACACTCAGCTCCCCACATAGTGAGCAGAGACTCATTCCTGAGGGACTACCTGTGCACAGCTCCTCATTATTAGTTCCCAGTGACATTAAAGGGGATTTTTTGCCCAGGGGAGGATGACAGGACTGCATCCTCAAGGGGGGCTGTGGTCCTCTGTGGATTACCTCTCACTGGTTGCAATTGCAGATAAAGTTATATTGCACTACTCTAAAAATACTTTTTGAAAAGTCTATTTAGAAATACTTTGCAAGCACATGTGAATATGTATTTGTCCAAAGAAATACGTGTTAGTTGCATTGCTTATGAAGGATCATCCTGGATTTCTTTGTTTTGCAGATAAGATGATAGCCAAGTTCTTATGTGACAGTTACTTTGATCCTTCTGTTTGTATATTTAAAAGAATGCCAATCAAATGAATGGTCTGTTGAAAGCCATGGACTTAAACAAGCTCTTGTTACATCATGACTTTGTAAGAGTTTAACTTTGCAGCTTGTGTAACCTTTTGGCTGTATCCTACCTGAAGAGCAACATACTATTGGTGAAATTAAAGGCACTGGTCAGCCTATTTTGTTTTAAAAAAACAAATTTGTGATCAATCAACAAGATGTGAATGTTTGTTGCCTGTTGTCAGTTTTGCACATTTCTTTAATACACTGCAAGCCTTGTACCTTCTTAACGTTGCCCACCAGCCTGCGTGTGATTTCTTGTTGTCTTTCTTTTTGTACACAATTTCAAATGTCTGCTTTGGTGGTAATATCTGAGCTGGTTATGCATGTTTCCAGAATTAAACACACTTCTAAGCATCACTCTATTAGATATTCTTAAGCCTCTGTCTTTGAAATCCTATGTTGTCGTTTTTCCATGAGTGCTGTGAGGGGCAAGTGAATTTCCTTGGGCAGGATTCCAGTACTTTAAGTTCCCTAACATGCAGGGATGGGGTCGGGGGGAAGGGAGACAACAAACATCTGTTTGTTGAAAAATGGTGAACTCCTTTTAAATGCCTCAGCCACTCAAAATTGATCTCACTGAAAATATAACACACAGAGACAAGACTAAGAACGCTTATTGATTAAATATTATTCTCCTGCCACAACAAGACAATTTAAAATCACAATTAAAATAGTTTGTGAGTGAACCCCTTTTCACTATTTCCAGTTTGTCTATGCTGCTTTGTGTAGGTGGCCTCTGTAAAGAGCCAATCCTGTCTTATGCCATGAATATTCCAACATATCTTCCTTTTCCAGACTGATTCTGAAGTCCATTTTTAACCTGTTGGATTTGGCAGGCTTTATTCTGAAAGCAACTTGTCTGTTCATAAACAACCAAAAAAGAATAAGGCATCTCACAATCATGAAATTGTCTCTGTTCTCAGTGAATAAAATTTAACTTCATGTGAGTTCATAGAAAATTATTAGTTTAGTTGGATGTCAGAGCACTCAGAATTCACTAAGGCTGATTAATCTGAGAGGCTGTTGTTACATTCCTGCTGATAACTCCCAGTACAGAACTTGCTTACCCTGTTTTTACCGTTGTTCCTCTTTGCAGGAACACCTATGTATTTTTCATAATAGCAATGAGCTTTAACTGGAAGAGCTGCTGTATTTGTATTTTAAATCCAAGTGCAATAACCCTCGAGTTTGTTTTTTTTTTTTTCTATTGCAATTGAACCAACAGTGGAATAATAAGAAAATAATTAAGCAGTCTGCATACAGTCTATCAGCTAATTTGGTCCCCTAGAGCATAGGCTTCACCAACAAGAGGAAGAGCTGCCAGCAAATGCACTGCATGATGCTAAGGTAATTTATTTTGATTATTTTAATATGAAGATAATTCAGGAGCATGAAGCAAAGGAGGTAAAGGAAAACTTATTTATTTCATCATTGTTAGATTACACATGTTACAAAACATAATGAAAAGCTTTGCAGCTCTTTGCTCAGCAGGCAGGGTTCCCAACCAGTGGTTTAACTGACTTGTGGTTCACACAGAGCTTGAGTGCTTTGTGGCAGAAACTCTTCAGGTGACACTGACTCACTTGCATCTGCACCTCAACTCCCAGAGTCTGCTCCAAGCCTCTACCACCTCCTCACTGAATGGCAACAGCAAAAGGTATTGGCTTGTTGTTGAGCTGGGTACTCAACAAAAATATCTCTTTTCCAGTGGTGTTTTTGCCACATTAAAGCACTGACCTTGCTGATTTGCAGTTTGGTGCACTGACCATTTCTCTGACTTGCAAAACTGTAGGCCTCAGAAGCAGACTGCAGAGCATGTATATCCTTGAGTTACACTCATAAAAGGAGGTTTTTTGCTGCCTTTTCAAAAAATATGCTAAACAAAAAAGAAAAATATTTTTCTTCCCCATAGGATTTCTAGCCTTGGGACATTTAACAAGCTCAACAAGCAAATGTACTTGTATCAGGAGGAGTCTGTTGTTTACAGTCATGAGATAATGACTTGATCAAAAGAAATGAGCCTGGAGAGTAAAGCAAGACCTTTCCTATGCTGTGTTTGTATTATTCAGGCTGAGTGTTCCTGAACGTATCTGTTGGGAAAAGGGAAAAAGAAATTGGGAAGGATTGCTTAAATAAAGTATTTCCTGAAAAATTGGGTAACTACCAAGTATATCTTAAATTCTTGCAAGTTTGTTGGTTTTTTTTAAGGACTGGGATTTGAGTAAAAGACCAGTCTTTCTGCACTATGTTTCTAGAAGTATCTTTCTTTCTTAGAAGAAAGTTCACTCACTGCAATTTGCTGAGGCAGAGCACAGTTTTGAGAAGACAGGGTTGGAAAAGAATTGGGGAAGAACTATAAAGGATTATAATGCTGGAAGTAGCCTGTTCCTGTTTTCTCTTCACAATGCAGATACATACTTTCCCCTGACATGCTCATGACAGCTCAAAACCACAGTTACATTCACACAGTTCCAAGAACCACCCCATTCCCCACCTCTTCCCAACTTCAGACACTGCTGATGGCATCCCATGTAGGTGGCCCTACACCTCTCAATGTCAAGGGTCTCTCTCTCCTTTTGTCCACTTCAGCCTCACTCTCTACATGACCAAACTCTTCATTTCCTGGTCACCACTGATACTAACAATTAAACCTTAACTAGAAACTGTTTGCCATGTCATCCTTTCCTGCTTCTTCTCCCTATTTGTTCTTTTGATAGGCTGCTTTTCCTCACCCACATTCTTTAACTAATTCACCTTTTTATAGGTACAACTCCTTGACAATAAGGCTACAACGCTTCAGCTGCTGGTTTCGTGCCAGCACTTCTGGTTTCCCTCACGTACCTCCTACCTGAAGCTCCATGTTTGGTTTCTCACTGCTACATTAAGCAGTCATACATACCTGTATTTCATCAGCTCTGCTTCTCTTGGACCTGTAGTGACTCCCATCTAGACCAACCTCCTCAGGCATTCAGACTTTGTTGACTCCTCACCCCCTGGTGGTGACATATTTTGAAGCTGTTCTCTATGATAGTGCAGAAAAGAATAGTCGAGGAAATTTAAGTTTAAAGGAAGTTTCTGGAAGTTGTATAACTGTTCCTGCAATATGCATGCATCTTGCTGTTGGTTACTGGCCTCTAAAATGTCTGAGCTTGCAGTTTTGCTCTGATCCAGTTAAACGATTTGGACCTCTGCATGATTTGTATCCAGACATAGAAGGCATTTGATCTGGGGGAAAAACAATTCATATAAAAGCATGCCAAAGCAGAAAACCTGTAGTTTATAAAGTTTGTGTCTAAAATTAGCAATTGCAGCAAGCATGGGTTGCTTGGGGTTGAAGAGGATTGTTTTTATGTATTCTCCATCACAGAAAATAGGCTTTCACTATGCAGTTTACTGTTCTTTGTAAAATCCTCTGATTCATAATTAAATACAGAACTATGATTTTTGCAGTTTGGGTTCCTTCTCTACAGGGTAATGTGTAGGCTGCACTTTGAGTAGACATTTTCATAACAAAGAGTGGCATTTGAAAAGAAACTTAATTTTTGAATGTTAAACCCTCCTTCAAGTATGAATACACAGTTGAGGACACGTGTCATACATCACTGCAGCTAACTGAGAAGTCCTGAGCTTTTAGAAACCACAGTTCCCACTCTGAAACTTCAGTTCTGTTGCACAGAGTGGGCTGACACTGGACAGTAGCCATTCCACTTACTTCACACATTCATAAAACAAGGAAAGGCCACATCTCTCAATAATAAGGTATGTGTAAACTCTGATTACAAATAATATGTTTTAAAACTAATTCCTTAGTCCAGAAGTTCAGTGAGTTAATGCAGCTGGCAGCTTTTCTCCTAATTTCAGCCTTATTCAACCGGTTACCAAAGGCAGACATTTGGCCATGAAAGAATTGCAGACATATAATATGTGTAGACTCTCTATAATAGACTCTGATATTATATGAGGAAATAAATTTTCAATCTTAACTCCTAAGCAGGCTTCTTAAGCCAGAGGACACAGATCAGGTGGACAAGTCTTTTTCGAAGGCCTGTGACAATAAAATGGAGGAAGTTGGATGGGTGAGCTATTTGATGGTTAAGGAATTGGCTGGATGGCTGCACCCAAAATGCTGCAGCCAACAAACAGCTCAATGTCAAAACAGAGAACAGTAGTAAGTGGTGTGGATAAGGGTGGTGTCCTAGGACCAATACTATTCAGTATCATCATCAATGACATAGTGGGATCAAGCATACTCTTAACATATTTGCAGGTGACACCAAGCTGAATGGTGCAGTTGATTTGCTGGAGGGTGGGGATGTGTATCAGGTTTTCAAAAATCGAGTGTCTTTTGACTGATGGAAGAAGGATACAGCTTTAAAAACTGGCATGGTTTATGTTCAGAGTAGAACTGAAAGCATCCTACCACCCAAAGCCACTGCTAAAACATGATGAGGGGTCAGGAGGATGAGCAGGTGACATCAAAGCTTCCCACTCATCAAAGGAAACAGATGGGAAAGCCACTCTTACGTTGTAGCTTGTCTAAAATGAAGACAGAGGTCACTTTCAGCAAGGCTGCTGGAGGGCAGGTACAGACAGGAAGAGCTGTGATTGTGACAGTCACAGCTCAGATGATGTGAAGCTTCCCCTGCTGCAGCTCCTCATTTTAAGTGTAGAGGCATGGCACTTGCCCTAGACAGGAAACTGCAGTTTTACTTTCTGTTCAGTGTGGGTGGACTCAAACCCATGATGCTCTGGTAGACATGAGGCTGCTGAGATGAAGGAAGAGGGACAGTGGATCTAGTCAATTAGAGAATCAATGCTCTTTGCAGCTGGAGCTCAGTAGAGAAGAAGATCCAGAACTGACTCTTCAAGAGACACACAGGCAGAGAGGGGCTGCAGCCTTGAAGGCTCTCAATGGATAACAGAAAAATTTGGAAATATAACCAGCAAAAAATTACGCAATTTTCATGAAGATATTGCAGAAAAAAAGAGTGTACATATGCTACCCAACAGGAGAATAAAAAAAAAGTCTTCTCCTTTGAAGATACTCTGGCCTATAGAGATTTCTGGGGAAGGATACACTTTTGAAATATAAGTTCTCATTCTGCTTTGTAGGGACCTCTCTCCCCCAGTGTCTAGATAGATAGAAGCCTAGAGGGGACCTGAAACTTTTCCTTTGGAATAGACACTTGCTAAAAACTCATTTGTTTTTTATTTACAGGCCTTTACTTCAAAATCCTGCACAAAATTTGTGCTTAAATTTATAAAGAGCAAATATTTGAAACAACAGCCTGATTGTCTCTTTGTAGTCTGTTATGCAAAGCAAGTTTTTTTGCTCTTTCCACTTGGGCAGCCCAAAATGTAGCCCTCTAGCAGAAGCACAGAGTATTGTTCATTGATGGCTTGCCGTCGCTGTAGGCAAACAAGATAGTACAAAAGCAACCCTTCATGTCTTAAACCTGGTACTTCTGTGGTACAGCATGCAGTTGAAAGTTGTTTTTTTTTTTTTAATTTGTGGAGAAAGCAAACCAAACTGAACCAAAAAACCCACTGTTTCTGTGTAGAACAGGATTAATTTTTGCAGTAGCTGGGAGTGGGAATGGCTAGCACAGAGAGGCCATTCTGTATCACTTCCTGCCATTGCATCTTCTGAAAAACGACTCTCTTCTGAGGAGAAGGGGTTTCTTTCAGTCAAGAAATTGTGGCAGAGAGAGCTGTCTGGTATTGTCTCTTGTGGAAGGGTCTCCATTCACCCCTGAACAACTACAGGACCCTGTTGAAGTAGCAGAATATTTGAAAGAAAAATGGTGTGGCAATTCCAGAGAGGAGGGAAGTTCTACAGTATGCCTGGACCCTGGCTACTGTTTATTGGACACTATGTGATACTAAACTGCACCCTCAGGGGGAAGAGAAGGAAAGCAGCAAAACAGGCAGTGGGGCCACGCAGACTGCAGATGAGCCGCAGGAACAACCCAGTGCCAGCAGAAGTTGCCCCTATAAAGAAGAAGAAATACGAAGTCAAATCAATTTCTTTAGTATGGTATGAAGAGGCAGCAGGACCCTCACAACAGGAGGAAGAGGCAGGGCCAGAGTGATCTGTATCCCTGGGTGAGCTGTGAGATCTGCAAAGAGAATTCACCACCAGCTGGGTCAGCCCCAGCTGCTCTAATGCTGCCATATCATGGCCCATGGTATGAAACTAGGTGGTAATGAGGCTGAGGAGCTGGGATCCCTGTCCCAGGATCTGGCACTGACGAGGGCATTGGGAAGAGGACAGAAGCTCTCAGCCTTTGGAGGTGACTCCTGTCAAGCGTGAGAGAAAGGTTCTCTCTCAGGGATGATCTAGTACTGCACCCAGGCAGGTGGGGCACCATGGAGAAAGGTATCCAGTACCTGGGAGAATGAGTGTTCTGGAGGTAGTCTCTAGGGATTCAATTAAGGTGCAGTCCTCTGTAGACCTGGATGAGGTCCAGAGTGCACAATCCACGTAGCAGAAGTTCGTACGGAGCACATGATCATCATACACCAACTCTCTGGCATCCATGTCCATGACAGGAGGAGGAACAAAGTGCTTTAGGTGATTACCTAGCTACAGCCATGTGATGGTCATCTTTTTTCCTCCCTACTGACCTGCACCTTGTCTGTGGAAAGACTGTCCAAGACTGCAGACAGACTCAAAAGACTTCATCAGTCTAAACTATTGGGAGCAAGTACCCTCCTGCTCAAGAGAGAGGGTACAAACCACAAGGTAATCTGTGGCTTTTGCTGTGTGACCCCAGAGGGGATGTAAGGAAATGGGAAGAAAAACCCACCTCTGTGCTGGCAGCATAGGTATGTGAGTTGAGAGGAAGAATAAGCACCGCAGGAAATTCAAGGACAAATGTAGCTCCATTTTCCAGCAGGCAAGTCCTCAGAAAGAGTAGAAGGTTTGATGTTTTTTCTGATCAATCCTCTTGAAATTCTCCACTTTATGTTTACAAGAAGTGAGCAACAAATACCATGACCATAATTAAAGGGGCCCTTCCTCCAGTCAGGTGCAGGAAAAGGACAACAGCATTTACTGGACTGTGTGGATCCAATGGCCTGGCATGTCAGTCCCACAGGACTATCAAGATTTAATTGACACCAGCACACAACATACCCTGATGCCATCAAGATATTGAGGGGCAGAATCCATCTCTTTTTCTGGGGTGACAGCGGGATCCCAACACGTGACTGTACTGGAAACTGAAGTGACTCTGCCTGGGAATGAATGGCAAACACGCCCCACTGTGACTGGCCCAGGGGCCCTGTGCATCCTGGGCAGAGGATCTCCTGGGAAATACCCTCAGGAGAGGGTATTTCAATGACTCAAAAGGGCATCGCTGGGCTTTTGGGAGAGCTGTAGAGACAGAGGAAGTCAGGCAGCTGAACACCTTGCCTGATCTCTCCCCCTCTGCTGCAGCACTGCTGAGGGCAGAACACCATCACTACCACAGCAGTGCAGCACTCATAACACCACACCAGCCAGGGCTCCATGACCCCATCCATGAGATGATTCGTGGAGAGTCAGGGAGTGGCCAGCAAGACTTGCTCACTCTTTTATGACCCTATGTGGCCAGCGTGTAAGTCAGTGGAGAATGGAGACTGACAGTGGACTATTGTGGCCTGAAGGAAGATAATAGAAACCCTTCTGAATAATTTTGCCATAAACCATAGCAGGGTCAAGGGATGTGTCCAGGAAATTCAGTTTGTAGGAGTAAAATGGCAAGATGAAGACATCAGATTCCAGTGTGATCAATAAATTAACAGCTGTATCCTCACCAACCACCAAATACGAAACAGGCTTTCCTAGGTGCTGTGGGTTTCTGGAAGATGCATATTCCAGATTAGAGTCAGATTGTAAACCCTCTTTGTCATGTGACCCAGAATGATTTTAGTGACAAGCTTTTAAACAAATCAAACAGGAGATTGTTGATGCAGTAGCCCTGGGGCCAGTCTGGACAGCAAAGATGTGAAAAATGGCTCTGCACTGCAGATGGGGAGAATTGTCCTTCCTGGAGTCTCTGAAAGAATAACTGAGGAGACTAGAGGATGACCTCTTGGGTTCTGGAGTCTGGGACACAAAGGATCTGAGGCCTACACCCCAACTAAATAAAAGAGATTCTGGCAGCTTCTGAAGGAGTTCAAGCTACTTCAGAAGTGTTTGGCACCAAAGCACATCTTCTCCTGGTACCCTGACTGCCAGTGCTGGGCTGGATGTGAGAAGGAGAAGACCCTTCCACGCACCATGGCACTGATGCCACAGAGAGTAAGGGGACTGCACCAATCATACAGTTAGCTCAAACAGGAAACCACAATCAAGGATCTTCGAAATCGTCATGAAGTGGCCTGAAGGTGAAAATTTCAGATCATCATAGGAAGAGAAGGTGACATATGCTGTGGTAGTCCCTCCATATATTCAGATGCCAGGAAAAATGATACACTCTTTTTACTGATGGTTCCTGCCATGTTGCAAGGCTACATGGAAAATAAAAAGCTGCTGTATGGAGTTCTACATGGCATGTCACAGATGCTGTGGAGCAACAAGGTACATCAGGTCAGGTCACAGAGCTGAAAGCCATCCAGCTGGCTTTAGATATCGCTGAATGAGAGAAATGGCCAGTGCTGCACCTCTGCACTGACTTGTGGATGGCAGAAAATGCACTGCAGGGGTGGCTGGACCGGGGGGGCTGGACCAGGCTGCTGAATTGTGGCAAGACATCTACCCAGGTAGAGAAGCTGCCTGTAAAAGTGTGTCGTGCAGATGCACCTGTGCCCAGGAGCTGGGCTACTGAAGAGCATTTCAAGAAAGGACAGGTGGATTGGGCTGCCAATTAAAGTGCCTCAGGATCTGGACTGGCAGCATAAGGGTGAATTATTGCTGGTTGGTGGGCCCATGATGCCTCAGGCCAGCAGGGAAGAGATGTAACAATACAGATGGGCTTGTGGCTTAACGATGGGGTGGATTTAACGATGGACACCATTTCCCAGCTGATCCATATCTGTGAAACATGCACTGTGATCAAGCAGGCCAAGCAGGTACAGCCCCTGTGGTGTGGTGGATTATGGTGAAAATATAAACATGGGGATGTTTGGCAGGTTAATTACCTGCCAAATTAAATAATCACACTCCCACAAACCCACCAAGGCAGGCCTGTGTGCTGACAGTGGTGTAAAGAACCACTGGATGGCTGGAGATGTACCCTGTTCTACTACCTGGAACATCAGCTTAGGCCTTGAAAAACACAAGAGGTAAACTTCTCCATGTCAGTACTCTTAACAACTGGTATAGGCTGAATGTTCAAGCTCTGACTGTTTTATTTTCATTTCTGCTACATTCAAGATTATTGGCAAATTTCCAGCATCATTTAGATAGTTCTTCCAAAAGACAAAAGAAATTTGCACTGAAAGAACTCCGAAACGGGATCTCAGTTTCTTAGCTGGACTTGAACTTGGGCTCTCTTCTTCCTTTTGTTCCCTTTCCAGCCAGCAGTGTCTTTGAATGTGAATAAAGAGTACTTCCTGATGTCGTTGAAAATCATCAAAACAGTGTAATTTCCCTTTTTAAAAAATGTATATTATCATCAGCTATAGGGAGATTGATGTATTGCTTCTTAATACTTCTAATTATTTTTGAATCAATTTAATTGTGGTCTCCAAACACTGTTTCACAGACGTCTGTGTAGATATTGTTACTGGAGCTCTGCAGCTTTATTGCTTCGTATCTTCTACAGGAGTTCGGAGCCTGCTTGCTGGGCAGTCTACTGAGATCATCCATTTTTTTCAAAAGGCATTTTTTATTTACTCAGATGCCCAAAATATGCTATTATAATAGTATTTATTGATAGCATGACTTAAACCAGCTTCTTAGACTAATCAGAATCCTTTTTTCCTTTTTTTCCCCTTCAAGATTACAAGTTTGGTTGATAAATCAGGTGCACTTCCCCATCTTTATGTGAATATGAGCACAGAGATGAATATTTTCCAAAGTTATCTTTAGAACTGTTTTCCTAAAAATGCATAATTTCATAATCCTAATAAATATGATGACAAATTTAGGAATTTCTAAGGATCTTTATATATAACAATTGGATGTTTGTAATCACTTTATATGCATTTAACAGATTATAAATTGAATTATTTGACAGATTTTAAAATTTATTCACTTGGGAAAAATAACTGATCTTGAAATGATCACAGAGTGAAATCTGTTGTTACTGGAAAATAAGCTGGAGCTGGATCCCTTTGAATTTACTGGGTGCTCATAACATATGTTGAGGCATAAATAAAAATAAAATTGGTCTCTCTCACTGTGTCATATATTCTTTGTTTCATCCTACTGTATTACAAGATAGGAAGTACATCATGTCAAAAATTGTTTGTAAGAAGTTTTGCAGAGTGTTTCTTGATTTCAAAATGGTCACACACTGGGAAGTAAGTACTGTCAGAATATCAGTCTGGCCTCAAAAGTTTTGCTGTTGGTGTATTTTAAATGGAAGCAAGATTTAGCATAAGAAATTTGAATATTGCTGCAGCTTCAATAACCATTTAAAATTTGTAAATTTTAACAGAGAAGAGGTTCAGACTTCAGAGTCTGAGCTCACTTTAAACAATCTGAGTAATCCTGCAGCTCTTCCTGCACCATCTACAAGTCTGACTGCAGTTAATTCGCTGTATTGCAGAAAGTACCAAACTGTGTTTCATCCCCATCATCAACTTTTGAATACTGTGCTCTGTTTTGGGTCCCTCGTGAGAAGAAAAATGTCCAGAGAAGGGCAACGGGGCTAAGGAAAGGTCTGGAGCACAGGTCAAATCAGGAGTGGCTGCGGGAGCTGGGGGTCTTTAGCCGGGAGAAAAGGAGGCTCGGGGTGACCCTATCACTCTCCACAGCTGCCTGACAGGAGCGTGCAGCCAGGTGGGGGTCGGTCTCTTCTCCCGAGTAACAAGTCCATACTTAACAATTATGAACAATTTTACAAACGTTTCTAAGCTATTTTTAACAGTCGCTGTGTTTCCTGCGCTGCCCGCCGCACTGACCGGCAGTGCACCGGCCCCCTGCCCCTGGCACCGGCCAATGTCCCTGGCCCCCGGCCCCTGGCACCCGCCCCGGCCCCCGGGCCCCTGGCACAGGCCCCTGGCCCCTGGCATTGGCCGCCAGCCCCTAGCCCCGGCCCCGGCCCCTGGCCCCTGGCACCGGCCCCTGGCACAGGCCGCTGGCCCCTGGCATTGGCCCCCGGCCTCTGGCACCCGCCCCGGCCCCCGGGCCCCTTGCACAGGCTCCTTGCCCCTGGCACTGGCCGCCAGCCCCTAGCCCCGGCCCCGGCCCCTGGCCCCTGGCACCGGCCCCTGGCCCCTGGCATTGGCCGCCGGCCCCTAGCCCGGGCCCGGCCCCTGGCCCCTGGCCCCTGGCACCGGCCCCTGGCACAGGCCGCTGGCCCCTGGCATTGGCCGCCAGCCCCTAGCCCCGGCCCCGGCCCCGGCCCCTGGCCCCTGGCCCCGGCCCCGGCCCCTGGCCCCTGGCACCGGCACCCGGTCCCTGTCCCCGGGCCCTGGCCGCCTCCTGCCGCTGCTACCACCGCCGCCTGCCCTCGGCCGCGCCCGCAACCGCGCCGCCCCGGCCTGGGAGCCCGCCGGTGCTCCAGGAATGCGCTCGGACCACGAGAGCCCGTTCCCTGCCGACGGGGGGGACACGCCGCCTACTGCTGTTCGGAAATCGCGCCCAGCCCGCCACGGGAGCTGTGCCAACGCGCCACGGTTCGCGGCACACACGCTCCTCTGCCAAGTGGGCGCTGACAGAGCGCCGGGGGTCCTGCGGTAGCGCTGCCCCTGCCTGTCTTCGGTTTCCCGCTGTGTTCATTTTCCCAACTCGCTTTTGTAGGAACGCTTACTCTTCTTTATCGGTAAACGGGTCTCAGATCTAATGTTGTTGCATTTACGCTTTATTCTCGTCTGAGAAATCTATCAGAAAGAATCCTCCCCCACTGCCTGTTTTCTAGTGGGACGGGACACAGAGAGTATACAACACTGGAATTAATGCTTAATGCAACTTTTTGGGCAACTTTCAAAGCTTGACCGACATCTTCGTGTGCAAGTAAAATTCCTGACTCGTGTATCCCAGTGTCCTGTACCGTTTGTTTGGCTGCTGTCAAGTTTGCTGACCTCTGTTGTTCACCTGACTGGGAAGTAGCATTGCAGCATCATCATCTGGTACATATATTCTCCACCTGTATGCTGAATGTGGAAAATAATTAAGAACTTTTTAAAGGCTTAGGAAAAATAGGATTGAGGGAATCATATTCCTTATCATATTTGTATATTATATTCTGTATCATATATGGAAAGATATACCTTTGTGCTTCTGAAGTATGTCAGTGTGTGAAATGTGGGCATTTGGAGAAGAATGGTGATTTTGTTTGCTCTTTTAGCTAAGACAGGGTACCCTGCATACCCTGGGAGATTTTAAAAAGCAATCACTTATTAATAGATATCACTTTTACAGGAAAGTTTTGCTATACTGAAAGAGAACAGGTACTCTGATAAATTGGATAAAGCATATTATTTTATGTTAAATTTGACAGATATGCTTAAAACTTTTCAAAGGTATGAAGTCTACAAATTTGAGTATATGCAAAACTGAACTACAAGAACTGGGAAATAACAGGAAAACTTTGAATGTATGATCCTTAAACTAAGATAATATTAAAACAGAATTATGATACCATACACTGATGATGTGCACAGTGTTTTAGCTGGGGCTTCTTCTGGAACATAATTCACATATTTGCTAACTTTTCACTGTTTTGTTTACCAATGTTAATTATGTTCATTTAGCATATGTTACCTACATTATCTTGGAAGGAGGTACTTGAAATTACTTTCAATAGTACAGTATGAATTTAAAATTATTAATGTGCAGTTTTTTTCTTTATAAATGATATAAATAATAATGAAAAATTGCAAGCACATCTTGCCTAAATAAGCAGAATTACCATCACGCCAAAATGAATGAAATGAAAGCTTTTCCTGCTTTTATTTCAGTCAGTGGTATGTTAGAATTCTGAATATTCTAAAGGATTTGTTTTTTAAGACCCACCAGAATTTTTTCAGCGTCCCCTGAGTCCTACTTACTTATAATTCACAATTATGCATCAAATTATTGACTAAAAACAAATGTTACTATTGTAAACTTAGATTTTGCACCCCTTAGAAAGTAAACACATAACATTTCTTTTTGTCCTACAAAAGGAAATACTGAAGTTTTATTAGTCATATATGACAGAAGTTTCTTTAGTGTTTCTTACTTGAGAAAAATTAAAAGTGCACAAACAGAAACGAATCCAACATGCACTGACGCTTTATTCTCTTAGAGCAGGTTGTTCTGCCTGCATGTATATAAAAATAATAATAGGTCATTAATAAGCATGGAACATTTGTAAGGAAGGACTGGTTCCAAAGTCAGCTTGGTTTGAGCGTCTTCTTTGGATAGCTGTAAGATCATATACCTCAGCTGCAGAAAGGCTAAATGGAAATTTTAATGTGCCACATGCCAGATGCATGAATGGAATTTAATCCTTCTAGTCTAGCAAGATTAGTTACTTAAGCAGCTCCTACTCCACACCAGTTCTGTTTTTTATTCTTTTTAAAAAAATATTATAAATGGCTATTACAGAAGAACTGGAATTTGGAATGTTGCTTATTCCTACCTACTTTTTAAAGGCTAAGTTTCTAAGTAATCTATTACTGAATCTGTTAGAAAAAAATAAATCACATGTCCTCACTCTAAAGCAGCTCTTATTTCTCTTTGCTTGAAAGGGAAAGGAATAAATTTCTGTTTGAGTGTCTCTGTTCCAGATCTAGTATGGAATTACTTAGATCTCTACGGAGATGCAGGACAGGAACTGTAGTTGTTTTTGTATAAATGAGCAGTAAGGGCTCCCCAAAAGATGTGACTCTTCTACAACCCCAAACCCCTAAGAACAAGTAGGTAATTCAGCTGCCTTGCCTTCAATGCCTTTTAAAGAGCAGCATGGGAATTTCTCTTTTTCTTAATTAATTTAAAAGTCTGATAAAATATGCAGCATGCAATCCTAAACAGTTAGGTTAGGGCATTAGTTTAGAGGGTTTATCATGTATAGTTTGCATATACTCAGAGAATGGAGAATGAAAGTTTCATATGAAGTCAGGCATAATTTTTAAGGATATCCATTCTTAGTTTCAGAGTATGATGAAGTATATACTTTAAGTATATACTTAAACTCTTGTTCTATCCTTTGTAAATTCCTCTGCCAACATAACTAGATTTCTGGCACTGCTTCCACCGGCATCTTCTTTTGAGATAGTCCCAGGAGTGATACCAGATCATTACATGCCAGAGTAATGGGTTTATCAAATCACTGCAAGCCAGTACGATTTGGAGCAGAGCCAAGGACAGCCTTAAGTTTTGCTGAGGGTGAATTCAGTTCTTCAAAGCATCATTGACCTGGGGAGCAGCAAGTGGTACGCACTGCAATTTTGCAGATCACCCAAGTGTCTGAGCCATTCTCCTTCACTGCAGAAATAAATGAGACTACAAGCAACGTAGTGCTGGTGAAGAACAACATTTTCCACGTCTTTGTGTGAGCATTCTGTCAAAGACATGGGACATGTTAAATATTCATTCTATAAATATATAGTGCCTTCTCTGTTGAATTTTGCAACATGCAATTAATTTATATAATATAATTTATTTTTTGTTAAGTAAAAGAAAAATGGATAGAAGGACTTTGCATCTCTCTATGTTTTTATTTAAAGACATATTTATAACATTAGCTTTATTAAGGGATAACAAAATACATAGACACAAGCCTTTCCCAGGAAATAAAAATCAACTGCTTGGTTTAAGTTTAGGGTCGCTGCCTCTGAAAACCAAAGAGAAATATGGCACAAGGCACATAAAAAAAAATTGCAAGACAGTTTAACAGAGTGTAAATTATATAGCACATTCCTAAGATCACACACATCTAGACTTGTCAGGCAAGTAGAAGGTAGTAACACTCAAGATTCAGCCAATGTGGTTGTTTGGAATTTAACTGCTAGAAGGATTTAGGAACTGACATGCTTCTACCATAGTTTCCAGAACTGCTAATAAGGCATTCGCCTGTTCGCCAGGGAAGAATAACATGCTTTCAGATATTTCTTGAAGAAGCTGTGGTAGTTTTCCAAAAGTTTCCAGCTCTTTACAATACATATCCACCAGCCAATGTCCAGAAAATGCATTTTTCATCTTAGAAGTATCACAAACCATTACTGGGAGTATATTTGAACAACCTATTGCTCGCAGAGTTACAGTCAGGGGTGTAGACAAATTATAAAGAGAACAAAAATTAATCAGCATCTTGGTAAATGAAATCAAACACAGTTCTTTCTTCTGATTACTAAAATCTTGTTCTCTGCATTCATAGAAGTTTTCAATGCTCTCTCCTGGATGAACAAGATTCAGAAGTTCTTCCTTTGCTGTGACTGACTCAACATAATCCAGTGGCAGTTTCTCATGGGAGTCCCTTTGCTCTAGAAGGACTGGCCCTTCAGGAAAAACACAAACATTAATAACAACAGCACATTTTGTGATGAATTGGCAGCTGAACAAGATTTTTGGGTTGCTTACTGTCAGAAGCCAGGTGTTTAAGTTCCTTTTTTTTACCAAGTTATGTTAATGTAACTGATGACTTACACATTTGCAACACAAGATAGAACCTGTAGAGACCCTTTGTAACAATTTCTTTACAGTATTGTCTTAACTTGCATTGAGTATGCAAAAATAGAATGTTATTACTTTTGTAAAATTCTATTAAGTACTTTGTAGACTAGGCTATTTGCTGACATTGACTTCAAATTAAAGGCATGGTACTATGATGGTCTTTATTTTACTTTTCTGGATGGTGTAGCCAATCTTGCCTTATGCTGTACAGCAAGGTAAACTATTGGGGTAGGAATCCAAACCTTCCCCAACAACTGAGTTTAAAAATTTGATCTTAACAGATTTCTGAAACACAAAACATAATTACTCTAATAAATACATTTAAAGTAAGTAAATAGGAAATGTTTATTTGTTCAGAGCTAGTCTGAACAAATAAATCCTTTTAGTATTTCCTGTTTATAAGTACAAGGGATCTATTAATATATAAAGAGCTTACACACCTCTTGGGAAGTTTAAGAAAGGATGCATCAGTAAGAAAAAATGAAGGCTGTTAAGATACTACAAGGGTTTTTCAAATAGGAACACATCAGGAATCTCATATAAATTTGTATTACTGTGCTAAAGTAATGATACCATATTAACATGAATGCTTCTTCAGAAATACATTTTAATGACAAAAGGCGAACTCCCACATTTTGTATCAGTAATAGATATTTTAATTTTGCTCAGATTAAAGCTGTATTATCATTATAATTATTATTAGTGATCATTAACTTCTGTGTTCTAAATTATTGAGCTAAGTAAATTCACACCGAATAGTTAACACGCCTTCTACCATGGGCCTGTCGGTTACTTGACAGGCCATAACTCAGAATGTGACAAAGGCACACACAGCCTTACACTTGCCAGAAAACCTTGATGAATGCAAGTGCAAGTAAAGCTCTTCCCCTACGATAACAAGATCATCCATTACCTGTTCTTCACAGCAGCCTAGGAAAAATGCACATCTGTTAGTGCAGTGCCTTTTCCAGTTGGGGAACTGGGCTTACTATAATATTTGCCATTGCATCACTTCAGCTGATTGATCTGAGCCCAGGTATTGGTTGGGCATGTTAGATGCCAAGGTGACATGGCACAGTAGAGATATAAAACACCTGGGAGCTACAGAACTGAGACTCAGTAAACAGAGACAGAACTGCAGAAGGAATGTATTGATTATGATCTGGTGCTTGCACAACAGACACAGACACAGCCTTTAGGGGGCAGGAGAAGACTGTAAATACAGAGGGTCATATGGCAAGAATCTATTAAAATTTAGTTTCTCTACCTTAATTAATAGGCTGCCTAAATACACTCTTCTGCCTTATGACTAAGCACAGAATGATTTTTACTGAAAAAATCTGGGTTTGGCACATAAAACACAGTTTACAGTGACACAGTAGGGCAATGGTACAAATATTTCAAATACTCATTTTAGTAAATTATTTAAATAAGGAAGAGTTGCTATCCAAGATGATTCTTTGTGGATATTTGGTTTTTTTTTAAAACATGCTAAATTAAATACATTGGTACAGTACATACTTCAAGATACAAATCTGAACAAAAAGTATTGTTTAAAACATTGTATCCTTGCCTAAGGGGCAAAGTACTTTTTTTAGAAACTGAGGCATCTCTCTCACTATTATCCCTAAACAGCAGTTATCATGATTACAATATCAATTACTTTCTTCAACTAACAGTATTCAGAGACCATCACATCAATTTTCACAAATGCTGAAAAAATTATGTTGAAATACATGAATGTAGAGAGATTTAGCCAATCTGGGTTTGTGTTGTGGTAAAAATAGATCAAAACAATAGAAAATACTTAGCCTTGATTGGTGACTAGGTAGTCTTTATTTTCATTAGTGGAGAATATAGTTGCAATGCATATGGTGTAAAATGCAGGATAAAAACACTAACATATTAGAAAAACATGTGGAAATCCTGGTTAATTTCATATTCAGCTGATCAAGGGAAGTGTGAAAATAGTATTATTTTTACTGTAAACAAACCAGCTAGGCCTAAAAAGTTCTAAAATATTTCATAATAACTTTGTATTTTAGAAAACTATCAAGAAAAGCACTGAGAACTTCATATGGATTCAGAACAGAGGGTAATTTCCCTAAACTAGTTTAGCATAAATGCACTCACCCCCATGCTGAAGTAGCAGCTTGCCAATTTCTACATGTCCATTTGACAGTGCATCATGCAAAGGAGTCACCCCATCCACTTGACTGAGCAGGTCTACCTCTGGACAACGCTCCAGAATTTCACGGACACACACTGTGCTACCATGGTTACAGGCTTCATGCAAAGGCGTCCAGCCAGCATAATCTGAATTATAAATCAAGGGAAGTTTTAAAACAGCAGAAGTAGTACTGAAATGTTAATAATGTCATTCATTAGACAGGAAAACACTTTACTTTTATAGTACTCATTACAGCTGGAATGGCAGCTTGTGATTTCAAAACAAGAAATTCTATTGAAAAACATCTGAAAAAAATAGCATTTTTAAGAATCAGTAGAAAATGTGATGTTAAAATACACTTCAGTTTTAAATCCATCTTACCTTAATGTTTGCTGTAAAGTCCTCACTTTGTGTTATTTAAAAAAGAAAGAGCTTTATATTGTATAAAAATCTGTTACCAAACAGATACTAATATAGTTCTTTACGTGTCTTAATTTCTTAAATTTTATAGAGAAAATGAATAACTTACCTTGAACATTAATGTCTATTCCTGGCAAAGAGAGAAGCTGAATCAATCTCTCCACTTTGTTATTTCTGCAAGCTTTATGCAGGGCTGTCTCTCCTACCATAAAAAATTAATAGATTACACTAGACTAGACAAGATAGCAACTAAAGAAAATAATCAAAGGGTCTGGAACTAGGAGACCTGGTTATGTACCAGAAAACTCAATAATGAGTACGATTTTCCTTTATCCTTTTTAAACATCTTAAAAGAAAAAAAACCCCATGGAGCTTCTGTTCCACCAGAGATCCAGCAATGAAATTGTACTGCAAATGGTTTAACACAGGAATTATCTCCCCTCTAGTTCAAGGTTTAAAGCTTCAATCACACTATAAAAGCACCAAGTGATCACAAAACACCAAAAAATACTGGGTTTTGAAGCAGTAAAACTTTAGAGTGCAGTTGCCCTCCCTTAAATTTATTCATGAACCTACATTAAGATGTATGGTTCTTTTTACACAGCGTTTATAGCTTAATTCAAATGAATGTTTCTGGCTAAGCACAAGTACCTCTACACACTCAAGTATAAATCAAAACTTCAAATCTATTAGCAGATGGTTTTCTGTTTCTCAATAGACTCTCTGACTTGGCTACAGTAAAGAAGGAGGGGAGAAAGAGGGAAATTAATAATAATACCAATATTAATAATAATAAAATTATTACTAGTAGTAGACCCTGGGGGGAAAAAAAACCCAAACCGTAGTACCATGTACAGCTGAAATAAGTGTGAAAAATTAAACAGCAAACAACTGAGAGCTGCTGCTTATGTATGTAAAGACACCACTAGCTTCTGTGCAATAAAAACTTCAGACACATTCTAAATGCTGTTTTCTTTTCAATAATTGATTAGCTCTGAACAAAAGCCAGAGGAAAATCCTGATACCAGGTAAAGATGATGAACCAAACATCTTAGAAATTCAAGATACCTTAAGGTAGATCTCTTAGCTTTTAAAGTAAGATTTACATGGAACATTCTGTTATATTAATACCTTTACTATATAAATCTGTCAGCCCATTCTTTCAACAGAAGACACTACTTATAATTTCAGCAGGGGTGACTAGAACAAAAAGCAGGATTGGTTTGTTTGGTTCCACTTCCCCCCCCCCCCCTGCCCAAGTCTTTCAGTTCACTTCTCTTTGCAGAAATCAGATGTAATAATTCACATCAATTTTACTTGCAAAAGCAATAAAAACAAAGGGAACAAATTTTTAAAATGTATGGTCTGACTCTGTTGCTGAAGTTTTTTTAAACCTTTAAAGGGGGTGAGGTCTTCTTTTGTTTGTGATATAATTCTGTTTTTAATTTTTTTAACAACTCCAGCTTGCTTTTGCCAGTTTTTTTTTTCTCCTGGGAGTCATATTAATAAGAGTTGTAGGTAAATTTCTGATGATGAAGATGAAAAAGTAGTTTCAGCAAGCAATTCTGTAAGTACAGCAAGCCTCATGCAAAGTACAATTATTAAACTTGTGTAGTAAATAGGAACTGAATTAATTACTGCAGTGCTGTTTTATTCCTTAGGTACATGAGTTCCAGTATAGTAAAAAACAAAAGCCAAGTGCATTTCATAGTTTGGGCTGAATGCCTGGAAGAAAACAGTCCATATGCTTAAAACAGCTATGTAACATAGCATACTCCTCAGTCTTTGTTCACAAAATGTCTAGGACTCAGAGAGATGAAGACTGAATTATACTTGCAAATCAGAAGACGTTGATCCTACCAAGCACAGGTTGAGGTGGATTAGCAAAGTAAGGCAGGCAAGACTGGAATGAGCTCACACAAACTGTACACTGTATTTAATGTATGGAAGGAGGAGGGTAATGAAAAAGGCAACTTTATTTTACCATATATGCAAATTGCTCCTTTTAAACAGACATTGTAAAAGAGAAATGTGGACCATAAGAAAATAATTCTTGGGCATAAGCCATCGTTTTAGTCCAGCATTCATCAGGACAAGTTTTTAAACATGAAGCTATAAATTCTAACCACTTTAAACTTCTTAACATAAATTAGATATGTAGAATACCTTTAATATTTCTCTTGTGTACCTCTTCAGCCAAAAAAGAACTCCCTTTGGTCTGTGCAGTCTGGACTTCTATTTTTGCTCTAAGCTTATTAAAGATTAAGTCACTGAAAAGAAACCAAAGGGGACACATTTAAAATCACTATTTCATACTTAATCTATGTGTACTTAATGGTTTTAAATGCGTACATACAGGATACTTAGATTTAGCCATTTCAGCATCATATTGGAAATGTCTTAATTACGTAAGTTTTGTGACATTGAATTATAACTGTATTTAAAATAGAAATCAAATAGGATTGTCCACTTTTAAACTCTTTTTAAATGTAATTCCATGAACAATGAACTTCTGTATATACCCTATAAATTTAATATTAGGCAAATAAAACTACATCAGACTGCATATACACTGAAATTGCTGATCAAAGAGAAAAGGGGAAGCCCCAGCCCAAAGGTGTTATGGGCTTACAATGGAGCTTTCTGTCAGCTGAAGTAATTTGTAGACAACAAAACAGGTCACATAAAGTTCAAGAAATGTGTCAGGTCAGAAGCTGTCCCCCAAAGCAGAATAAAACTGGTGATGTTATAGGTATTACTTACGGTAGATCAGGCAGCACTTTGACTTGGTTCTGCTTATCGCCATTTAGCATCTGTAATGTCCTTTGAGACTCAGGGCATGGCTGTTGCCCTATTTTCTTTTTCTTTGCTTTGTGTTCCTCTGTCTCACGCATCCCTATCTCTCGCAAAGCAGGTGAATAGGAACAGACCTGTTGCAAAAGTAACATTTTATAAATGCAGAAATTTTCTTTTGTTACTCTTGCTGCAAAGCAGTCATCTTTATCCACATGTATCCATCTATATTCTTGATGTATATATGTTTTTTAAAATCTGATCCCTGAATGATTGTACATCTAGATTGTTTCAGTTTGTCTTTGCATTCCTTTTTGACGTTTTTGTAATTCACTCTTTACACTGGCCTCAGTGAGTGGCTTGTGTCTGAGAAAGAAAATGGGAAGTTCTAGGCCTCTCTCAGGTTTGTGGCAGCTGAGAAAACCTGGATCTCTTTAGCTGGATATAAGACTTGAGTACAGTAAACTGACTTTCATGTATTAAAACAAAGTAGTTACAGACTTCCTACTCCCAGGGAGCAATTTGGTTAAAGACAGACTCACTCCACTCCTTCATCTCTTCTGAGATGAGGGGTTGGATTAAGTCTTTGAGCATCGCAAAGGCAGCAAGCCAGTTACCCCTCAGGTGCTCTCTATTAGGACAGCCTTGGCTGTTGCAGATGTTAGCTTATTTCCAGTAACACAGAGCTTCAAATCCACTTACCCTGGTCATTTTAAAAAGTCATCTAAATTTCTGCAGTTTGGCAAAAGCATAAGAAAAAAAGGCCAGTGAGAGGGATTCATCAAACACTCAATGATTATATTTGAAGAAAGGTATTAAGGAAGGCTTTGAGTATTTAGCAGTTCACTGTAGATCTTGCAAGCAATGTACAGTAGGTGAGGAACACCTTACTTGCACCTTCGCTGCATATTTACCACCAGGGAGCTGTTGAACTCAGAGAAAAGCCAAGCAGATAAGATGCTGTATGAGAGGAACTGGAAAAACTGAAACGCTTTTACTGTATGGAATGAGAAAGAAGACTTAGTCATACTAAGGAAAACAACAAAAAGCACATAGACTTGTTTCAAGCACTGCAACAATATTTAAGTAGTTGCAGAGAGTGATCAGTAGTCATGGTGATACTGAAAGTAGCAATTCTACCCTGCATGAGGCAATATACATCAAATATTAGTATGCAGTTGGTTTATGATAAGAATTCTGACAGTCTTTTCTTCAACCTCTGTTTAAATGTGCTGTATTAAGAAACAATGACCTCTCTTCACAATAAATTCCTGAAAAATTTAGGAAAACTTATGTATGGGAAATGTACAAAGGTATAAATTTGGTTTTTTGTGACTCTTCCTGTAGAATAGTACAATACAGACAAACAGCTATGGATTCCATATTCTGTTTAGTCATTAGTGTGAAGATTACTGAAATTAGACTCTAAATTAGGGCATGACATTACCATGTGATTGCCCTGATTTCCCTGCATCCTGCCAGCAGTCATGAATTTCTTCTGCAGCTTTTACCATGTTTTTCCTCACCAACTATCACAAATTGTGATTTGAAGGCAGGCAAAGGTTTGCAAGTAGGAGAAAATTTCTAAGAGAGGAATTTCATGGGAATACACTGAGAAAATCTTCAATGTAACAATTGCCTGGACCTATCTCTTCAAAAACCCTGAAGGAAAAGGTAGCTGAGAAAAATCACACTATATTTTGGCATTCTCCTTAAGTACAAATGTAACACTGCAATCATTATATCAGGGATTATTTTTAAAAGCTTTCACTGTTGTTGCATTTTTTCACTTTCATGATAACTGCACATAAACAGATACCAGGTGTGACAAATCCTCTGGCAAGAAAAATCTTACTATTGCTCTGGATCCAGATCTCAGGCAAAGGGAAATTTAAATGCATGGAACACATGGAAAGACAATGCAGGCAACAAGCATGACCTTAGACCACAAAGAAAAGATATATTTCAAGACTTTTATGAATCAAATTACTTGTAAAATACTGAAGTGTGATAAATTTTTAAGGAGTTACTTACTATTTTCTGAAGAGAAAGAGGTTCTGTAGAAACAATAATATCCCTATGTAAACACATTTGTTTGAAAATTGCTTCGGCAACAAACAGTTGAAGCCAGTCGGATGGTATGGCACAAAGAAACATTTTTAATTGACATACAGAAAAATCTGGATAAAAGTAATTGGAGAAAAATAAGTAAGCCTAAAAATGAAAATACAGAAATCTACACACTACTTCTAAATTATCTAGAAGATAGATCTTCCAAGCTTTTTGCTCCTATTGCAGATTCAGAAACTTATTCTACTCAAGAATTACTAAAATTCTTCACATGAAAATAGATTTTAACCATCATCTGGTAAGATGACAAGATAGTGAGAGAATGTTAAACATATTTTAGAAGACAAAGCATCCCTTTTTGTGTGAAACTTTTAAAAATGCTCTTAATACAACGTTATAAAAGTTATGGCTTTATTTTGAGAATAAAATTTTTTTTTTGTGAAGTTCTACAAGTGTTCACCTTCTAAAACTCGAAGAAACACAAATTCAGGTAAGAGTTATAACACATGAACAAGAAATCTGCAAATAATGCAGGTGACCTACAAGCTCTACATTAAAAGTCACCATAAGGAAACTGCAACCCCATTCAAATGTACCAAATTGCTTATACTGTTTAAAAAAATGCCCCACAGAGTGGCAGAGAAACTTACATATCCATACAACATACATCAGTATGTATCAGGCATGTGTCTGACCTACCTCTGTTTTGGAAAAGAAGACAGAAAGACTGATTTTTTTCTTACAGTGGTAAGAATTTGTATTTTGATTCTAAGAAAATAATTTTGTCAAAATAACAACCAAAATGGTTGGAAAGTAAGACCTGCAGTGAGGAAGGAAATCTTAACTGTATTGGGGGAACCTTCTGTTCTGCTAAGAAGTGCTCATAAATTAACTGATCTGTAGACTCAAGCAAAAGAGAAACCCAAGTTTGAGAATACAGATGTTTGCTACTGTACGTATAACTGAATTTAGAAAAACTCGCAATAATTTTGCTTTGAGTGCTGTGGATTGTACCAAGTGGCACAGGTCAAATAATCTCTATAAACAGACTGAATCCTATTCTTGTTTTCCCTTTTGTATACAGGAAATTAATGAAGTCTCACAGAAATACTTATCCAAGATTTTACCTATTATATGAGGGCTACAAAATCCATTGAAGTGGTACATATTAAAAGCTCCACTAATTTAAACACCATGAAGTTCAAACTGAATTGGCCTTCTAAGAACTAAGTCAGCCTATAAAAGTTCTCATAATTTGCTTTCTGTAAAACTGGAGTGAAACAAATTGTCCAGAGATTAAGATTTTAGTGTAGTTTCTTTTCATTATGGTTCTTCCCGAGTGTCCAGGTAGAAGACAGACACAATTTAAATGAAGCTTACATATACCTGTTACCACATAAAGTGATGATTGAAAAAGGAGTCAGGGGAAGCTTTGGTAGGAATTAATTTTGAAAACTAAATTAAAATAATTCAATACTTTCTTGAGATAATTTTGTCTTGCAAGCTCCTCAAATCCTCGCGGCTAAAAGTACAGATACTTCAACTGACATTCCATGTTAAATGATAATGGTTATTTGAGTCATGATGTTTCTGTTTACCTAGTCTATTTAATGAGGAGGAACTACAGTAATTCATGGGACTCAATGGAATTTTCTTCCATTCCCTCCATTAAGTCCAAGGATTTGGAAGAGACATTGAAATGTTTCAATTGAAGTTGTAGGAGTCAAACAGTTCACTGTAGGTTTTAGACTTATGACTGAAGTGTCTTTAGCAAGCTATTCATTTTCTGGAATGATAAAATTTGCCTGAGCTAAGTAAAGTGCCTCCAATTGCCTGTCTGAATTTAAGTTTTATTATGATATGCTTAAACTTCTCCTAGACTGACAAGAGAGCTCCAAAGACTTTTTTCTTCCTCAGACTGTGTGGTCTTGCTTTCACACCAACATTTAGCCATTTATTTAAAAGGGATTTTAATAAGAAAACCTGTTCTATTTGATCTTTGCTTGACACTGACAGACAGATACAAAATAAAATAGCTTCCTGCATATGTACACACCATGCAGTGCACAGCTGCAAAACAGGGTAAAAAACTAAAAACCGAGGATTTTAATTAGGACTTAGCATCTGATTAGAAGAATTTTGAGAGGCCTTGCAAACACTCACCATCACATGAAATGGCAAGGTAATGCGCCAAATCAGGCACTTGATGAAACATATTTCTGTCCATAAGCAAACCTGAGATGATCCAATAGTCCACTACAGTTCCAAGAATTGCATTTAATAGACCAGCAACTTCACTTCTGAAAGGCTAAATGGAAAAAAGCATAGGTGTATCTATTGATCTGTAATATATAAAAAATTCAGACTGATAATATACTAGAAATAACATAGAAAACTTTTTTAGATAAAAGCTCACTCTGCTGCCATGTTCACTGGCCTTTCTTCTGCTTAAAAGCTAACTATTGCAGCCAGATCACCAAAATTAGTGTCACTGATGCCATATCAATTAGGATTTGGCACTGGAGAAAACCAGGTTCTATGAAATCATCTACAAGTATATGCAAAATGGTGGGAAAACTTACAGTTGCAATGTGATTTCTTTTTAAATTAGATTTTGTTTAACCATAAGATTGCAAGTACTGCACTTATTCCACTGAACCTTGTGTTTAATTGACAACTGCTCTATTAGTATTGCCTTTTTCTGAAGATTTCATCATGAAATAAAGCTCTTTTTGTGACTATGTATGTCTGTGCCAAAAGGGAAAAGTATGCAAAATGTCAGTTTCCTCCACAGAAGAAATTTTGGCAGTCACTTTGCAAAAAGAAACTTTCTTCAGCTACCAAAAAAATTCAATAAGATGAGCAGCTGCAAATTTAGGAAAAAAGTCATCCTTCTGAATATTAGCTATACAATTTTCTACCTTGAACAGGCAGACACACACACGCACAAAAAAAACCATAGAGAGATAGATAGAGAGGAGAGAGAGAGAGAGAGAGAGTCTATATCTATATATATGTATCCTTATGGGTCCCTTCCAGCTCAGCTTATTCAGTGATTCTGTGAAAATGGTCATAAACAAGTAAAGAAAGGTGAAGTGTACTTTCTTCAAGAGGCATCAAGACAAGGAATTTAGCTATCCAGACACCCCATTGAGATAGATGAATGCATTTTTCACCCAGATGAGAATTTAATCAATACTGGTCAGGTAAAGCAGTGCTTCTAAGGCTTGAGTTAGCCTTTGCAAGGCCATATCTATCTACATACCTTTCTGAGCCACAGCAGAAATACTTTATAAAATTTACTCTGAGATAAGTTATTCCTCTGATCACATGTACCACCAGATGTTTTGAAAGCACACAGCTTGAAAGAACACAGGCACCATAGTAGGAACACATGAAATTAATCTGACTGAGGGCTCTACCACAGATTTACTACTGTTACACTAGAGCACCAGTTGACATATGGCATCTTGTGAAAGATAATGAGTACCTGAAACTGGACAATTTTGGGTAAGAGACAAGCCAGACTTAATGGGTACATACTACAGTCAATGATTTGTCTGATACTCCTTTGAGAACAAAGTATGTTCAAGGTTGGTTTAAAATAATTTACTAGGATTCCTTAGGAGCTGAAAAGCACCAAAACTAGTTTGAGCATCAATACATCAAACAGACATACATATGAAAAATGGAGATGGTGACATAGATAATAATAAAAATATTATAAAGCAATTTGTTGAAAACTACACAAATACTGTCCCTACAGTTAACAGTTACTTGTCACTCAAAAGAAAATAAATTAACACAACTACAAATAAACATGGTGTGGGGTGAAAGTATAATCTCCATCACTCCAGGTTTTTAAGACTGGCCGGACAAAGTCTGTTACGAACGTCATCTCCGAGACTGCTTCCAGGCCTACTTCCTCCTAGTTTTTTAAACTCTACTTGATTTGGTTTGTCCTTTCCTTTATTATGTCGTAATACTTTAATATAGATGAACTGTGAAATCTCATAATGAAAAAAACCCTGAGAACACAGATATGGCATGTCAAAAACCTGAAAGTATAATTTTTAAAATAAAGTTTAAATATTTAAAAAGGTGCATTTGCACTATCTTCTGAGGATTTGGGAACAGAAGCTGAAGAATAATTTAAAATATCTGAAATGCATTTAAATTTCCCTTAAGTATGTATATCTCTTTATTACTGGATCCCAAAGTGAAATACTGGGTAAGTAATATAATTCCACCAATAGTTCTTTACTGGAAATAAATTTTACAAACACAGTGAATAAGCACTATTTTAACAAAAGTTAAGTGACAGGATCAAGGACATATAGATGTAATCTGAGGTAGATAGGGATGTAAAACACAAGTATTTACATTCTCTTTATGGTTTCTAAATCACTACCTTAACTAATTCCTTTATGAAATCCTTTAAAAAAAAAGGGTGTGGGTGAAAGCAGACATTGAGAGAACAGACTAAAATAATTACTGTTAATACTGCAAGTATTAATAATTTTTCACAGTCTGATATATAGTGAATATTAAATGCAGCTGGTACTCTAGCTGCATCTACATTTGCCCAGCCAAGTATCTCCGCATGCTGACAAGATAAGCCAGATACTGCCAACTAGTGTAGGCTTGGTTGGCATTTTTGCAAAAGAATAGTAGGACAAACCAAGAGCTTCTCCTCAGTATTTAAAATAAATAGTTCAATGCTACAAATGAGAGAGAGGGAAATCCGTCTAATTTCCTGAAAGGACCATATGTTCTAAAAATGTTTAAATGTTAACATGTTAGAAGTATTTTCAATTTCAACCACAAAACAATACACAGTAATGAAAACATATGCAATAACAATACACAGTAATGAAAACATATGTAATATTAAAAAGGGAAAAAAAAAACCCCAAGCATTTCCATTAAACTTGGAATTTGCTACCATGTATGACAGTGCCAAGACCTCTTTTTCCCCACTCTGCTCCTAGATCAAGAAGCTGGGAGGGGCATCAGCTGAGATAGATGACCCAAAATGATCAAAGGCATTCTGAACACTGTGCTCAGCAGTAAAAGCTGGGATAAGGAGGAAGGGAGAATGTCTGAAGTGATGGTGCTTGCCTTGCCTAGCAAATGCCATGTCTCATGAAGCCCTGCTTTCCAGAAAGTGACTGAACATCTGCCTGCTGATGGGAAGCACTGAATGGAATCCTTATTTTGCTTTGCTGGTGGTTAAGTATTTGTTTCACTTATTAAACTCTCTTTATATAATGTCATGCATTTTTAAATTTGTCCTTCTGACTCTCTCCCTCAACCCAATGCAGGGTGGGGACTTACCTGCCAGCTGAAATTGACCCACTACACCATGTACAGCTAATTAAGTAATATGCAGTGAAACCTCTTTTCAAAATTCTCTTCCTTGTTCTTATTGTTGAAAATCAAAGCTATCTCACTAAGAAAAGCATAGAAGTGGGAAGAAGCTATTGACTGTGTTAGCATACAAAGGTCACATCACTTCAACTGATATCCGTTAGCTTAGCAAATGCAATTCCTACATTGTGGTTCCATTTAATGCTTTGTCAAGTCAAATACGGTGCTACGGTGGCAGAAGTTTCACAGTGTGTTTTTATACATGAAAGTTCTTATGGGAAAATTAATTTCAACTTTTTTACTTTGAATTACTGAGTTATTTTAGAACTCTAAAGAAGAGGGTTTTTTCATGTGCTGTAAATGTAGTACTCCACAAATGCCTAAAACATACTTCCAAAAAAACTACTGCAAGCGACAGACCAGAAAGACATTTGGTTCTACACCACACAAATTTATACTATGCAACTAAAAACCTGAATGAATGCCTTTGTCACCTCTTTGTCAGGCTATGTAAGACAGCTTTTTTTAAAAAATCCTCACCAGTATTTTCAAGGATGAAAAGCATTTCTGATACCATCTGTGACATTGTGAAAAACCATGCAATAGCTCAATGCAACTAGAAGTGTTATAAGCAAAATACACATTCCTTGGTAAAATCTAAAACTGAATTAAGAAATTCGATTCAAGGAACTTTGACCAGGAGCTCCCCCATCAAACCTGTTTAAGTAATATAACAAACAATATACGTTAATTCATTTTAGAATTGTATTAAAAATTGATTTGATGAGGTCAAATAATAGGAAATCTTTTAGGTTCTTTGGCAGCGCCTTTTTAACTACAAGAATAGTCTATCAATATTATTCCACCATGTTGTCCAAACAGGTTAACCCAGTGAGGACATCCAATTTCCTGTCACTATTTTTATTCTGCTACTTCTAAAATAGAGCATATTCTATCTAACTCCAGAAAACAAATGCACTCAACTTTATGTTTTGTTTTTCACTTTGTTTTGGACTGCTCTTTTTACATGGTATGTTTACACACATACATAATTTTGCAGCAACTCAGCACTAGAAGAGAGGAAACATATACAGATATTTTCCCTGCACTCCAGTGCTCTTTGTTGCAACCTCTTTGAATCACAAAAAGAGAGAATCTGATCCCAAAAAGCTAAAAAAATTAATAACTGCTCTTTCTAATTTTACCAGTTAGAAAATATTGTATTAGATATGTTCAAAGAAAGAATTTAGTTAAAATTATTCATCTGTTTCCACTTATAGATATTTTCACTGAAAAACTGTACAGAAGTTTGGTATATCAAAAGATGGATGTTTGTTTCTTCCCAAAGCTAACACACTTAGGTGCACTGAAAAATATGGTCCTCACCCGTTTGCAATGTGCAAAAGCACAAACCAGAGAGTTACACGCAGAGAGTAACAATATCCAAAATAATTTCTTTCATTTAGCTTTCTGAATGGCCCTACATGCCTCTTGTCTAGGTGTTACCTCTTAAACAAACAGTTTTTATGAAACAAAACTGGTAACAATGACTCACACCCTCAAACTGAAGACAGGAAGGACAATTTTGCACCCTGCATGCTACCTCTAATGACATGGAAATACTGTGTATTTATTTATGTATCTATGAAATTACAGAAAAAGGAAGGAGAAAACACAGTTCTGTCTGCACAGCTAGGGAGGTTTCACTCTTCTGATTTTCTGAAAGACAGTTTAAACTGTGTAATGGAATTCTAAAATTAGTCTGAAAATACAGAAAAACATCAAGCTTTAGTATTACAAGATTGAGAGTGACTGAAGGGACAAATGAGTTGGATTATAAAAATATGGTATTTTGGTTTAGAATTTATTTCTGCCAAAAATGCAATGGGAAAGAAAGTGCAATAAATAAATAAATATGAGGAACAAAGCTGTTAGAAAGAACATAATACACTACCAATACTATGAGACAACAAGCTGCTTTTTAAGGCTAGAATTCATCTCTGTAGGATAGTTTACACTACAGTGCGTAAGATCAAAGTAAGAAATCAGCAGACATCCATGATTTGTGCTGAAACAACAATTCTGATATATATGTATATAGATCAAATAGAATCTAAACAAGAGGCAGATCTCTGTGGTTTATGTTGTGTGTGGAGATTAAGCTTATTTTATAAGCTTATATTTTTCATATATGTAGTACAGTCTGACAGAAGTGATTATTCTGCCAATGCAAAGAAAGGTTCATGAGAAAGGCATGGCTTACAGTGCTGGAACCTGTAAAAGGAAGGCATAGCAAAAAAACCTAAATGGTACCTCCACTTCAACTGCAGATTCAAAACCAGGAAAAATATGAAAGCAGTGTCATTTTCCAAAGAAACAGAATGGCTACTGACACCAACTGCATGTAAGCCTGCTTGCTGCTCAGTACCTTTGAAAAGATAGGTTGCTTAAATATAAATATGGGTATAGAAGCCTGATTTTAGGCACTTTTTAAATATCTTGACCGAGGATAAAAAGCAGCACTGTTTCACAATGTCTTGCTTTGATAGCCCTCAAAAAAGGTAGGAGGTCTGGCTAGGTAAGATGATTGAAGCTCTCATTATGTTTAATCTTTTTGCTTTCATAGCATAATGAATAACTACTTGGTATTATATTTAAAGTGCTTTTTTCTCCCTGAAATACTTGATTTTCTATTGTTCTGTTACTGTATGGGAAAAGTGAATGGAGTACCTATTTATTCTCTGCTCTCACAATAATTTAAAAGAGAATGCAGAGACAGCAGTTAGTTTTTATTTTATGTGAGAATCTAGAAGTCAAAGATGTTTTACAAGGCCTCTTGCTTCTGAAAAGAAATAGGTGGTATAGAGGACACTTAGTATCTTTCAGGTCAATGTCCTGCTGGTCAGCAGGTCACAGAATAGCAATTAAGTTGCTTCAATTCCATTTTATTGCTAAGTCCTCGGAAATATTCCAAATGAAACTAAAATACTTAGGAAGAAAACCAGGGCATTCTATTACAATAAAACAATGCATACCTAGCAAACAACAACAAAAAAAGTATTAGTTTTGTTAGGTTTCTCTTTCAAACGTTTCCTGAATCCTGTCACTGTAAAATAAGATAATCACTTCTTTCACTACACCACATTGTTTGAGAGAACAAGCTGGTGTCTGTAATAACTACAGTAATACCTGCTGGTAAGGGCATGTGAACATCTGAATGTAGCCAACAAGCTACTCAGGACTCGTTTCTTCTCTACATATCTATATAAGAATCTTATGGATCAATTCATTTCTTTAGTGGAGCAAAAACCAGCACGCTTCACAACAAAAGGCCGCTATAACAAGCAGCTGTTATACTTACATATAATTCCTCAGAAAAGAATGAACAAAGGGATGCCTTTAAAAATATATGTCAGTCTTCATTATTTTAAAGTATAAAATTCACACTCACATCATTTTTTCCATTTAATTCTCTATGGGAAAATATGACCCAATCTGCTAGAATATTTATGTGTTTGGTAAAAAGCACTGCGGTTCCACTTTCAAGCAAGAATGTCTTCAGAAGAACTGTCTGTGGCAAGGCTTGTTGATGCTGTGAATTTGTTCCTTCAACCAAACTGAAAAAAAACAAAGTGAAAAACACCTAAAGCTTTATGTCACTTTGATTATTATAGTTACCACACAGAAACCTTGTCTTCATTCAAAATACACACAGATTTGGCAATTTTTAACTATGGAAGAACCAGATATAATTTCTGATGCAGTGTAAGTACAATGATGATGACTATTACTATAATTATTAGACCTGGGGAATTCTAATAATGTGCCACTATTTACATAAAGTAAAGGCCACCATTTCTATAGAAAGGCAAAGCAAAACCTAGACTTCTTTTATACTTCATAAACCAAGGAAAAGTAATAGTCTCCCTAAGATAACAGAGAGATAATGGTTATCGAATTTTTTAAAAAAATCAAACATATACATCAGTATATTCAAAATGCTGTTTGTCTACATTAAAGAATGAATAGCAAAGTACTGCAAATCTAGAAGTACCACTTAAAGAGCAAAATTAAATGCGTCCTGGAATAACAACCTGGAAAAAGAAACATGTCTTAAAACATGATTATAAAAAAACCTATGAATTTACAATTAAACAAGCTAAGAATTGAGAAATATAAATAGAATTGCTAAACTGCTTTCTAGAACAGTATCTTATCAAGGATATATACAAATCAGGATACAAGCTGCTATAAATAAAGAAGTGCATGTATTATTCTATAAATCCCACCTTTTTGTCAGAAACTCTACTTCGCCTTTTACTAAATCAAAGAAAAACTTCAATAATGTTTTATGAACTATCCTCAGTTCATCTTCTGTCCTTGAAACTGTGACCGTATGACAAACTGTTTCACAATAAAGGCAAGACCTGAAAAAATAAAAAATGAAAAATTCTATTTGTATGACAGAAATAACAGATAATCTACTGGCAAAAAAGTCAGCTTTGAATCTGGTCTGTTTTGACAAGGAAATAGTTTGCTCCCCAGTAACAGACAACAACATGTTTGCGACTGAGCTTCTGTGTTCCAGCTGAACATTTTGTATTATAGTGTAAACAAAATAATTTAACTGGATTTCATTTTTCTTTTTCTACTCGAGATATTGTACAATTACTATATTAAACATAACTTATTTAAAATCCTTTAAATACAAGATAATTTTGGAGTATTTTGTAGACATGGTAACATCCTACAAACTTCTGTTCAGATAATAGTTCATATATACTACT
This sequence comes from Ammospiza nelsoni, assembly GCF_027579445.1. NCBI lineage: Eukaryota > Metazoa > Chordata > Aves > Passeriformes > Passerellidae > Ammospiza > Ammospiza nelsoni. The sequence continues at coordinate 70,221,571 of NC_080669.1, read as the reverse complement.
TGACATGACTACAGATTGTCAAACATGATGCAGATAATTCTGAAGTAACATGCAAACATAAGTTTTGTCCAGAATTTTGAGTACTAGAACCAGGTATACAACTCCTGGGTATTCCCATTCTCCAGGAAGTACTAAAAGACAAAATACTTCATCTAAAAGACAAATCGTCTTTCATGTTCTTCAAAAATTGCTTACGATCACACACATTCACACATCTGTAATCATAGTTGTATCAAAGTATTTAAATATTACGTGAGGTTTTATCATAGCCACAAGAAGAGCTGTAGTTTCTTTTCCAAATGAAGAATTAATTTCTGTTGATGCAAGCTACAAAAAGTAAGTTCTCATGATAAAGCAGAGACTAACTATCCAAACTTGTCTTTGTAGATGTAGACAAGATAAAAATCAGACATCTTGAAAAAGATGGCAAAGGTTATGTTTAAAATCAAACATGAAACTTCACATTTGGTAAGATAAGCCTTGAGTTTGCTTTGTAACTGCAGATATATGTGTGTGTGTATGTTTTTATGTATACACACAGCAGCAGCAAGAGTATACAGATAACTATACTCTGTAAAGAGTGTAAGAAATAATTTTTAAAAAACTAGTAAAGCTAAGAAAATGTACTTATTTTTCTTTCAAAAAATTTCATCTGCCTGTGATGAAATGTGAAATGACCAAATCCGTTACAATTCTAGACTGTCACATACTGGTAACATGTCCTGTTGTAAAACAGCACGTCGTTGCAATAGAATGCCCTCTCTCCTCTGCTTCCTTGGGTTTGGAGTAACATAACTATTGCATTTGGTACCTCATTAATCTGCCTTACCTTACAAGTATCTCTATCAAGGACCATGTACCTTTCTTACAGATAGGACACTGAAGGAGATCTAAGTAATACTTCAACATCGATGGGGACTTCCAGGGAGGTTCACAATGAAGAGTAAGGTAAAAAACATGACAAAGTTTGGCAAAAAACACTGTATCAGTGTTTCCCTGTAAAAAAATGAGAAAATAATATTGGCTCCAGACCAGCCAAAGACCTATATCTATATTCACTAAGAGTTAATTTATTTTCTTTAATCTTTACAATCTCAAGTGACCACATTTAATCACTAAAATAACATCCAATTTAATGCACAACTCCAAGGAGAAAAATACACAGTGAAATTTAAAAAAAATAGGGAAGAGAAAAGGGAGAACTTGCTCTAGTGTGATATGCTAGTTGAATGCACCACTGTTTAGAGCAAACCTTGTTCTCAATCGATCTCTCTATCCGTAGCGTACCAGCATAGTGCTGTTTCTAAAAGTAACAAAAAATATTTCTGGCCAAGCCTTCCACAATATTTAGAGCATTACATTCATTTGGCTTGCAAATAAATACTAATTTGAAAAAACCCTTTTTAAAATCCTTTCTTATTTTTACAAACACATTGATGAGCACAAAAAGAAGGGTGAATGGATCCCTAAGAACTTTTAAATACTATGTCAGAAGCAAAGATCATAATACTTCCACTTATTTCTTTTATTTTTAATACTACTTTAGTCTTCATCTCTCACCAATAGGACATATTTTAGAAGAGGATGAAGAAGTTGCACAGGAGGTGCACTGTACATTTGGCCTGCAGCAAGTTCTGTGACTACATCCTGAAGTAAGTCCTCTTCCACTAGTCCTTGAAGTATAGACCAAGTGCCCCTGGACCAGCCAGTACTTTTAACCTAGAAATGAGATATCATTGTGAAAAAAAAAAAAAAAAAAGCTTACATTAAAAAAACCTTTTAACCAACCAAGTTAACTAACACAGGATATCCCTAACTAAAAAGTTGGTATTATATATCCTGGTTTCTGATAGGACAGAATTTATTCTTGTAGTAGCCACAGGGGATGCGACTGAGACATGGAGGTTATTCTATACCACCTTACATCCCTGCCAGGGCAGGGGGAAAGGGACTCATTTCCAAGCAGAAGGAGTCCTTCCAGTCAAGAAGATCTTATTGGCACAGGACCTCCATCTTATACTCTGCCACTCATGACAGCAAAACTCCTAACAGCTTTAGGAGAACCCAGACAGATGCAATAGCTTCCATAAGATGCTGTATTCACTCTGCAATTTCCCTGTTTCTATCTGTACTTTCAGCTCTCCAAAGATCACGAATTAATGACACTAATGAGCTACTGAAGGTCTCAGGTACATTGCTATTTACATCTTTCCTCTAGTTCAGATTCAAGCCAAAGCTGATGCCTAAGCAAGTTGCAACTGTACTGCTGAGTGAAGCACGACTTTCTTCTGCCAGGTAACTGCTCTTTTGAAATACAGCTTTTTTGTCTGACCATACAGCCTGAGGCTCTGGTAAACTCAAATTTCTCCTAATTCTGAGATAAGAGGCACAGCTGAGAAAAGCTGGGTCAGACTGATTGGGCTGCTGGGAATTAAAGAGTTACATAAATTTATTGTTGCTTTAATCTCTGGTAACTTGTAGACTTCATGATCTCTGCCAAAAATCCTCTCTCCTAATGTACATTAATAGAACAGTTCAGATAGAATTGTTATAAGAACACTGAGTCCAACTATTAACAGCACTACCAAGCCCACCACTAAACCATGTCCTTAAGTGCCACTTGTACTCATCTTCTAAATCCCTCCAGGGATGATGACTCCATTACTGCTCTGGGAAGACTTTTCCAGAGCTGGACAACCCTTTGCAGGGAGAAATTTTCCTACTATCCAACCTAAATATCTTACTAATTGTTTTAATATTAGTTTATATTTTAAATTGACAGAGATTTTGAGTCCAGTTGTAGATTTCAAGTCTAAGAATATACCGTTATTAGATAGCTACCAAAAATGTTCCAGTAATAAGATAAAAAACACTAGGAGCTCTGTTCAAACATGAAAAAAATTCAGAAATAAATCATAATCATGGTTAAATCACAGTTAAAATCTCAGTGAATAAACTCCACTTTAGCATTAGATATTTTGTGTCTTGCAAATGTCTCGTATCTCAGGTTCCTAATGTAAGCCATTGTTACATTAACAATAAATAAAGCTGCTCATGTAGACAATTTTCTTTTAATCAAGTCTTTGTGCATCTGGTGTTTGCAACTCACATTTATTTCAATCTTCTCATTCATATATTAACTATTAAAATCTCCACTAAAATTTCCTTTGGAAATAAAGGTTGCATTCATACTTTTGTAATGTTAATTACATGCAAACAGCACATCTAAAGAGCAATTGTGAACTGTTTAATGACAGTCAGAAAAGAACAACTTGGCCACCTGGATTTAGGATGTAAGACTGTATATTGGGGGTGTACAAGCATGTTACCACTGACCTTCACTTGGTGATCACACTATGATCCAGCTTTATATATTATGACTGAAACTTTTATTTACTGAAAATTCTGTACTAGAAGAAACAGTACCATTGATGCATTATTTTGAAAATACACTGAAATAAAGATGTTTTGGGAAGACTGAGGTACATTTTGCATAGCATTCAAATCAAAGAGAAACTAGAGACTGGTTCATCACATTTCTAAGAGGTAAAGAAGGATGATACAAAACTGAGGCAATAAACTTTTGTCAGTATCAGGAGACCTGTTATTGAAGAGACTTAATTCTCAATAAGCTGTCCGAGCTTCACTGGCTTGCACTCTGATGAGGAATCAGAGTTTCTTGTGAAGCACTGCTGGTGCAATCATTAGCACTTTGAGCAGAAACAAATGAAATATAACAACTGACAGAATATGAAAACTGACAAAAGAGAAATAAATATTTTTGGGATGAAGATGGAACAGAACACTTAGCTGTGCTAAGCCTTCCTAGCAGATGCAAACTGATATGACAAAATACAATAGGCGTATCTAACATGTTCATTTAGTTTGTAGGTTTGATTTTACTTCATTAGTATTATTGGAAATGTTTACTGGAGCTGCTTCTAAAAGTCATAAATATACTTACGATAGAAGACACATAGTATATAAAGGCTAGCAATGGATATTCCATAAAGCAATAAAAGTGACAGAACAGTAAGAGAAGTATTAGGCTTAAAATTTCCAAGCAAAAAATGATATTATTCTTAAGAGTACAGAAAAACAATTTCAGCTTACATGTGTTAAGAGAGGTAATTTTTAATCCAATTAATTCAATAAACTACACACTAAGATTAAATTTCAACGCAAACCTCTTGCAAAACAGAAACACACATAGCACTTTACAGATCAGTGATGGTGTTGGACCATGACAAAAGTATTTTACTCCTCATGTTTTCAAAATAATTTTTTTCTCCTTCCTTCCTTATTGTCAATAGAAAAAAATCAGAAAAAACTGGTTTCAAGTAACTATTTATGTAGAATGGCTCATGAAGATACCAGATCTTCAGTTACCAAGGAATACAGGAAGATAACACATACTTTAAGTGTTTCCCTTTTTAACTTTTAAGCAACACAAGTTACCATATAAAATGCACTAGTAGCTCATGGCCAGTGTATAAATTGCTTTTTGAGTACTAAAGAGGCAATGTTTCAACATTATTTATAGATTTATTCTTAGTATTATAGATAGACAAGGCAAAATTTTAAAAGTTCTTATTTACTTCAGGTATTTATAACAAAGACTTAATAGAATCTATTGCTGACCTCTTTTACAGTATTTATTTGGGTTAAGGGAAATAAAAAAGAGAGTACAGTACAAAAAAAGGAATTAAGTCAAAGTGACTATGAAAACAGGACTGGAAAACATAAAGCATTCTACTTGCAATCTGTACTTCAGCTGACTCTGGAAAACTGACTTCAGCTAAAATCTGTCCCTACTAGAAAAAGCAGTGCTAAAAATTGTGTACAGTCTCTTTATTTTACTGCATAAATACAGTGCTTGAGTAATTTATGATGCTCTAAATCGCATTAGGACATCTTTCCTTTTTGACTTCCTAAAATTAATAAGTAAGGTTCTCTTAACCAGCAGGATTAAGCAGTTTCTTTGTAATAACAGAGACTGTACTAGAAGTATCACTAGAAGGGACAAACAACATTCAAGACCAGATGATGCTCTTTAACGCAACAATAACTTTATCAGAGTTTAGGATAGCCAAAATCTAAAACTATTTTTGATAACTAGTTTTGCTTAAAGTATGTTTTCCTAACTTTGTAATAAAATTCCATATGCATAACATGCCCTATTTTTTAATAATTCTTACCTCTGGATTGCATTTGTTCAGCTGGTCTGTTTGCATAAGTCTGTACTTAGTAGTCTGTAAAACAGAATAAAGTCAAGCTGCACACTGGACACCAGACAATATATTCAACAAATAGTGTATGATACTTCCCAAATGACAACTTCTGTTAAATGTAGTTCAAGCACAACCTAACATTTAGACTGGTCTTTTTAGATTTTTCATTTGGATGGGTAAATTATGAAATAGGGGACTAATGACTTAGAAGGTATTTAATATAGCCAAATTTTCCTTCCCATTTTCCCCTTCTCTTGTTTCTTTGTTGTTATGTGGTTGCTCTGTAAGGACAGTGTTCCTAGATTAGACATTAATAAACTAAAAATTTCCAGTTTTTCTGTGGCAAAATGCCAACTATGGATTCCTCTTGCATGCAAAAATATGGTCATAGGTGCAAAAATGTATTACTCTTATAGCCATATTTAGATATTGCATAGTATTACAATGTTACTACAACACCTTACTAAAATATTCTTAGGAGAGACTGTCCTTGAAGGGTTAATCCAGTGGCACACTGCTATATAATAATTTGAACCAGAGCATTTGCTGTATGTAAAATACATAAAAAGAACAAATGTATTTTTTAAATGTCTGGGGGGTATGGCCTTGAAAAAATGTCACTGATAAAAGATGCGGCATGTGATGATGATGCACAGATTAAACCAGCATGAGTCTTCTATTTGTAATCTTGTGTTTAAACACTGTGTGTACTTTTTGAGGACCTAAAGTTTTTAATTCTTCCGCTACTAAACTTACAATGCTTCATATGAAACAGCTCCTACAAATAAACTTCGACACCATCATCTGCATTCGCTGTAGCTTACAGAGATAATATATCCTAACTCAAGGTATTCAGTTGCTTTCTCTTGACTTGAAATAGAGCTGTTAACTACTAATGTAGCAATTTTATCAGGATTAGATCTGTGACAACAGAAAACCACAGGAATGCATTAGCTCCACTTTTGAGTTGTAATAAAAAACATTCATGTCAGTCAACAAAACACTGGCTCTACAATACGTTTTGAAAAGTGTTTTAATATAAGTTAGCTAGCTAAGAGGAAAATTACAGAAAGACTGTAATTCAGATATCTTGTTCAACAATATTTGCTACTATTTACCTCATCTATTACACCAAGGCTTTAAGTAGTAAACTATGTCTTCTACACACCCATGCCAATGAATTGCCTGTTGCTTTCTATGCTAAGGCAGGCGACCTGGTTCTGAGGTACAGCTCGACAGTTCACTCTCTAGGGCCGTTCGGGCCAATGACACACGCAGACACTAATGTGGTGGACGGTCAAATGGCGTTTATTACTTCTTCTTCTGGGGTCTTATAGTTTTGGGGGTCTCTACGTCAAAAAGGGGTTTGTCCTTCTTACCTATGGTTAGTAGGGAATGGAAAAGTACTGGGTAAGGAGTGGAAAGTTACTGGTTTCAGTGGGGCAACATTCTTACTGTTAGTGGGGCCACATTCCTATGTTAATTTCTTATTTATGAGTAACTGAGGGTCTTATCTATGGGGAACAGAGGGTCCTGGCTTTCTGTGACATCGCGTCATCTTCTGCAGCGCTTCTTCTCTAGCTACCACAATTGCCATGACTAAGTTTTATTTTAACTACTGGTAGATGTAGTAAATATGGGATTATTACATATTGCAGGTTAAAAGGCCTGTTAAAAGTTATGTCAAGTATCTACTTTATTAGCTCAATACTATAATGAAAGATAGAGATTTTTAATATAATTCATGCAATATAAAAAATATAAAATTGTATGTATATAAAATATATAATGCTATAACAAAGTATCAACTGTTACTTACCGCAGTAAAATACATATGTTTTATAATAACATTTTTCATTTCACCAAGTTGCATTTTAGGCAAGACTTGGTCTGTTTCTTGTGCAGCCAGGAAACGGTTCATCTGTGTATCTTTGGGATTTTGTATTCCATTCTGCAGAGCAAAAAAATAATACTTTGTTTCAAAGCTAATGGTCTAACCAACTTTTATGTGCTTCTATGTATTGTACTGCAAACTGTATGTGCCTTTGTATGTTTATGTCATCATATCATATGTCAAATAAAGAGCTGCTGGTTTGGAAACAAACCACTGTTGTTGTACGAAGTTACAGCATATAAATTATCAAGGTGAGCTTCCCCATATTTATTTTTCCTAACTGACTTCAGGTAAGTCACAATCTCTGTGGCTGAAACAAAGACCATTTCTCCATAACAGATTCTTTCTCAGAACTTTTCAAAAACTAAAACCAGAGCTCACACATTTTCAACTGGTTCAAAACATAGTAAAGATTTTATAAGGCATTTCTTCTTCAATTTGTCTTTTCATATAATAGACCACTACAATGAAATCTTTTCAGTTCTTGCCTATAAACATGAAACAAATTAGTAATTTAAAATGTAAATTAAAAATGTAAAATTAGTAAATTAAAATGTTTTACTGTCTTTTTTTTCTTTTATATTTTTGTCTGTTTGTATAGTCATTAATTCTCTTGAGTCCACCTATCATTTTCAGCCACTTCTTCAGCACAGGGAATGAAGAAGCATTTCTCAAATTTCTCTCAACTGCTTACTCTCAGTAACACCACAAAATAACTTTTGCTTGAAAAAAATAACTATACAAAATATTTTGAATTTACTGAATGAGTTGAGAACATACATTTCAGTAAGAGTTTCAATGCATGCTTTTCATCAAAGATACACAGGTTAAGAATAAAACACCATGTTTGTTTAAGGTCAATAAACAAAACCAGACTCCTCCTCCTGCAGTGTGATGAGTTAAGAATCATGAGACAGACACAAGTGAAACATTGCCTTGGCCATTTCTTATTGTGACCAGGTGTGGAAGGTTTGGTGTAACTTGCCTAATAATTCAAACTCTTGAATCTGATGGGTGAATTGAGTCTGGGACATAACAGTAAAGAAAAAACACAGTAGTGCATGCACTGATAGGGTGCAATAAGTTTATAATTCCATGTTTTTATGAAAAAGTTTCAAAAGTTACCTATTTTCAGATTTTCCCTTAAATGCATTGTTCAATACAAACATATTTGGCAGATGCATAATGTATCTCTAAACAAATATTGAGAAGAAGAACTTCTTGCACATTTCAAAAGAGAATGAAGTTTTTTTGTAACTAGAATAGAGTTCCAAATAGCTTTTGATGAGCATGGATAACTGAACTCTGATGTATTAACTAGCCTTCTTATGGCCCTTCATGCATGTTAGTTTCAACACACTCATTAAAACACTTATATTCAAACAATTAATAGTACAATCTTGGTAAAAAAATTAGAAACTCTAGTATGCATCCAAAAAAGCTTTTAAATTCACTGTTTAATTATGAGACTAGCTTCCTAAAAGAAAATCATGCATGTGTTTTAATACCCTGAATCAATCAATTTGATGCCTTATAACATCATATAACCAATGGCAATCTCACACAGTATTTTAATAGTAGACTTACAAGGTTAAGATAATAAGAACAGATACTGAAATATAAACATGAAGAAAAGACTTAGTTAAAAAAAATCACACCAAAAATACTCTGAACATCAGTGGAGTTTCAGTTGCCCTGGAAAGAATATAATGTTATTTTGCTAAATCCATCATCTAGACACATATATGGATGTTTAGGGGAGGACTGAGATTTATATTTGCTAGAAGTAGCAGTCAGATAGCATGACTATAAATTTATGAAGTTGGAACAATCTAATGAATAACACGTCAAGTACTTCTGGGACAAAGAGAAAAGAGCATGTCCATAACATTCTTTGATAAAGCTTAATATATCTGGACAAGGGCTGCAATTTGATTGCCTATGTTTTATTCTTTTCCTTTTAAGAGACTAGGAGCCTTGGCTATTTCCTGAGTTCTTCGGATTCACTTAAACAGAAAGCTAATGTTCTCGGTCTCTGAGGTGAGTTCCTTTAATGAAATCTAAGCAAAAAAAGATGTGCAAGCTAATGGATTCGTTAAGATGGAAAGTTGTTATCTCACCTGGGAGGAATTCAAGATGCATAGCAACAAACACATGATTTTGATAGAGATCAATAAAAGATGAGATAGCCATAAAGCTTTTACATTAATTCACCTATGAAAATGTTCATCTTAGCTGAAAGGTTTAAATGAGAGCAACTTCCCTGAACAAGTTTCATTAAGAGAGTAAGGACTAGAGTAAGAGCCCACATTGATGTGTTCAGAATGTAAACATTAAGAACTTCCAACCTTCTCACCCTCCTGTAATACCTTTACTACAAAGAGCTAAGTGCTTTGATCAGAAGAGACCAAAGGATTTACAAATGGCAACACACACAGTTTTAGCTCCTACTTGCTTATAAAGGTAGTCGTTTCAATTAGCAGTTGATTTAAGTCACCCCAGAGTCTGAGATCTAAATTAATATTCTGAAGCCTTTGAATAGTTACAGACCAAAATACTAATAACTTCTGAGCAGTGCATCTGGTAAGCAAACAAGTATGAAACATGGGGCATCCCTCTTAAGGGAAAGAGTAAAACAAAATTTTGGTTCTAGTGAACTCTGCACTAGGCACAGGACTATGTCCATATGGCACCTGGAGACTCTACAGCCTCTTCAGACAACCTGGTACAGTGTTCCATCAGCCTCACAGCAAGAAAACCCAAGTGGTTCCTGACTTTACATTTGTACTCAATTTCCTGTAACTGGGCACCACAGACAACCACCTACCTGTCTATTATGCATCCTCTCTTCAGGTATTTGTATATATTCATGAGCCTTTCTATCTTTTGGATATATGGTCCCAGAATCAGACAGTTGTCTTAACTTTAATCAAATCACAAAACACTCTGGCTGATTATACTCCCCTCCATTATTAACACTGCATTATTTAAAGTAATCAATAAATTAGTTTACTTACTTGAAAAAGGTAATGTCCTATATATTGCAAAGGGTAGCATTGAGCTTCTGAGAGACACTTTTTATTTTGTAAAGGAGAAATTTTACCACCGATGAATACATGAGTTATATTGTGCTCTGCATTTTCACATGAACATATGGTTGCCTTTCCAGCTTTAAGAACTCTAAATAAACATATTCAGAAAGATGTATTTACTATATTATATTAACACTGCCTAAAGCTACAATAACATTCACAAAATACAGGCATGCAAGTGGAACTGAATAAGGCTTCTAGATGTGTGACACAGCACAAACTTCATTAGAAAGATAAAAGGGCACCTAATAGTCTTTGGAAAATCAAAGAATCCACTTAACAAAATAGTCTCTTCAAAATTTAACACTAGTTATTGAAATAAATGTACACCTCCAATAAATGTGATAGATAGTTTCACCTCTGTACCTTTCCAAGTATCAAATTTGATGACAGCAACTATAATTTATTGCATGATCTATCCCAAAATAATGATCTTTTGGTTAAGTTTTCCTATAAATTAAGCAGTTAACAAAAAATGGCAGACTGCTTTTCTGAAATGTAGTATGGTATTTTTGTAACAGAAATACACATTTGCAGCATTAGTGCTGTCCAGTATCATGAAAGTATCACATACAGAAAAGAGATGTGCTTGTTTTTGGGGCACCATCATGTGTAACAGTTTCCCCAGGGACAATTTCCAGACCTGTTAAGCTACAAGTGCTCCTATTTTTCAGAAAAAAATGCCAGGCAAAAGAAAACGTAGAAAAATAAGATTTAATGACATTCTGGATATAGGTTTTATTTTTCATAATCCAGATACATAAAAAGAAAAGGGTGCTGGTCTTACACACTTACCCATCCAACAGCTAGGCACTAAAGGCAGGAAGAGCATAGAAAGGGGATAAAAGGCACAGTATTGTTACATACTAGAAAAAACCGAGACTTTCCCCAAAGCTATAGTGTCCTTTATGACTGAAAGCAGTATCTGCTGAAGCCAAAAAATATCTACATGTCAATGTTTTATGACTGACTAAAAATTGAGTGCATGGAAAACATTCTCTAAAAAAAACATATTTCTCAAAATTTGTTAACCTGTCTTACTGATGTTGTTCCTGTAAAAGTTTGTTTCTATTGCAAGAAATAGAAACAGACAGCATTGTGCAAGACATCATTTCAACAGTGCTATCATGAACATCTACATAAGCAGTTTTTATGGAAAAAGAATCAGCATTTTCACAAGTGTAGCAGGACACAGTAAATCCTCCCACTTAGCCAAAAAACAGCATACTTAAAATATTTTCAGTTGGCAAAATCAGAAGATAACAACTTCAACTACCCCCACTTTGTGTTTATGAAGTACAGACAGACAGATAGTCTGTGACATAGCATACAGCCCGGTACTATGATCCAACAAACTGCAATTCCCTTCTTGACTGGGGATCGGTGGCACACTCAAACCTGAGCAGTGCTAACTAACTGGGATCTCAATAGAAAGTTGGACAGTATCTGAATGAATGGAAAGCTCTGAAACTATCAGATGTTCCTTTTACTGTACCAGACACAAATAGGACTTAAACATGCACTCATTTAAATTCAGGTGTAGAATTTAAAGTAATGAAACCAAATGTGTAGGACGAGTATGGAAAAGAAACATTTGTTCTCAGCATTCTTGCACTTTGGTTTTCCTTATCTTTCTTTTTTTCCTTCATTCCTCTTCTACTTCTCTACACTCACTTTCTAAACTATCTGTATTTATCATATATCAGAATAATCTGTCTTAGAACAAATTACATCTTCAGAACTAGAAGAATCTATTACATAAATGTGACACAAACACTCATCAGGTCAGTAGCAGTGGTGCCCAGATCCATGAGACAGTCAGGTCATCTAGTCAAGTGAAATAAAGTATACAGTTCCAGCTACTATTTGAATATAACACACACACACAAAATAAAAACTGTAAATCTGTGTATCTTGCCTCATGAAGGAAGTTTCTGTTAGCAGCTTACTTGATAAAAAACGTATGCATGTTATTTTTAACACTATATTAAAAGAAGGCAAGAAAAGCAGTGATGTTAGATTTAAAGTCATTATAAAAGTATGGAAATATAATAATGAAAATAATTCAGAGTTTGGATAGCTGGAGGTTGTTATGGACCAAATTAACTGGGATGGAACTCCTACCTTTCAATACATGCCATTCGTTTATCACCTCTCTTAACAAGGAGGACAACTTTCCATGTGTGGAAGGCCCCTGGAGCACCAGAGTTTGTCAGTTCTTCACGCCATCTTTTAGGTGCAGATAGCATTTGAGGTGAATAATGGGTGTCTCTTTCAATTTCATATCCCCATTCGTACGTTGTTTCATCAAGCCATCTGCCACTTTCAGCACTATTAATTATGTACTCCTTAGTTAGTACCCACTTTCCTAAAAAGAAAATGAACTGTCAACCACAAAAGATTTTTTGTGGAGACAAATGGCAATCAACTGAAGAATTAATATAAAATTAACTTAAACATTTCTTGTCCAAATAAAAGACGAAATTATAAGTACCTTTTAAAAAACTTCTTCCTATTACAAGAGTCCTCCACTTCAGACTCCAGAACCAAAAATCTCACAATGCCACTGAAAATGATTGCTTTGCTTTCTTTTAATGATTAAGTGTCTTTTTATCCTTCCTACATGAAATACTTTTCTATCTCTTCAAAAATATAAAATACATTTTCTCAGCTTCTCAGATTTTGTTCTTAGGACTTTCACAGAACCTTGATAAGTCCTTTAATTTTAATATCATTTGACACTTCTACAAATGTACTAAAATGAAGAAATATTTTACTACCTATGATTTAAAGGAACTAGACATTTAACATGTAAGCTCTTTCTCTTATATATTCTTAATATTACTTGCACTGCTAGTGTAGTGAATATCAATATTCGGGGGACACAGTTTTAGACTTTTTTCTTTCCCCTTTCTTCTTTTCACATCCTTTTCTCTCATCCCTTGGCTCCACCTCCTCCGCCTCTTCTCTTTCATCTTCCACATGTATGCTTTTGATATAGTATGTAATGATCTTCCCCTTTTCTGTGTCTCTCTCTCTTCTTACAGGTTCAGGTCAAGAGCACTGGTTAGTACCCTGCTCCTGTATTGAAACACTACCTACAGAAGACACTGTAAGAGAAATTGACTTGAATTGTGTGAACCTAATTGGTTTCACAGAACAGCAGGGTTGACTGACAAAATGTCTCAGTGCAGGAGCACAGATGGCACTTCTACAAAACCTCGTATAGGTACCAGTGGATTTATGACTGGAAAAGGTATGCTGTGCATGACCTGGATGTTAAAACCACTTTCATGCGAAGTTTCCATCCCAAAACTTCTGCCAGGTAGAAAGCACATGACAAGTGGTATCCCTGACCGTATTTCTGGTGAACTCTATGGAGTTCCAAATGTGTTTAAACATTATCTTTCTTCACTACCTGGAAAACAACACAGTAGGAATGAATACACTGTCTCTGCCGTCACGAGTAAGAGCAATGACTATGCAAAATTAGCACCTCTTCTGGATTAAGAAGTATTAGATGATCTTGGAAAAGATTTGCACGTATCAAAGCATGACAGAGTTTTGCATCACCATGAGGACACTAGATGTACCGTTTCCACTCTGTTCAAGACAATATCTTCAAATTTTAAACTTCAAAAAGTAAGAAAACATTAACTCAGAGGTTTAAAATTGCTAAAATGAAGTGCTGTGCCAGAAACTTAGATGCATTTTAATATTTTTTCCCCTCTTGGAAACTTTTGGTCTATCTAATTTTAGGTAAGATTGCAACCAGAATTTTATTTTAGTACAAAGAAAAATACATACATATATATAAATATAGAAATCAAGGAATTTAAATATATCTTTAAACCCAAATGTATGTTTAGTTATTTTTCTATTATCTCTTAATTTAAGATTATCCATCCTAACAACTGCTTTAACACTTTAGAGCAATATGATACAGGGAAAATAAATACCATGCTTAAAAATGATATTGTGATATCTCATAACTACAAGATACTCAAACCGCATTAAGAATTCTGACAGGTGATCAGTCTATAAAGAAACCTTAAAATACAGTGTTTTCCTTCTAAAACCATTTTAGTTGCTAATGCATGGGATTTCAGCACCAGACCCTAGTTGAAGAGGAAAGACCAGTAGCTTCTGTCAGAATGGCAACAGCCTGGAATTTTCTTTTGCTGCATAAACAGGAACTTACAGTGACCTTTGCCAGTGAATGTTCCATGTACATTTATCATCAAAAATCCAAGCTGACTACAGGTGTTCATACTCCCTCTGCCCTCTTTTAAGCATCCAAATAATTTGAGCATGACTTTATTATCTAACATATAACAAAGTGTTCTGTTTGGGAACAGATGCAGATCCAAGAATGGGAAATAGCAGGCATATCATTTAGGAAAAAAAAACAAAAAAGTGGACTTCATCGTAACTTAAACATAATACTATGTTAAAAATCAAGGTTAATGGAACAAGAAGAATGAAGGTTTGTAAGACAGTTCATATACAAAATAAAAACAGGTATCTAAACCCTTTTAAGGGTCCTTTCCAGACTTATGCTGTGATGCTATGAAATTAAAGAGCAAATCGTTTACTCACCAGCAGCGCAGGCAGCTAAGACCTTTTCACTCTTGCACAGCTTTTTTGCTATAAGATGTGTACAATTTCTGTATTTCTAACAAAACAAAACAACACACTTTGTATCACTGGAAATTTTAAAATTCTTTGTCTATTTATACACAACTAACCTACTGCACAGTCCTTTCTTCTAAGACTTGCATTTTTACTTCCACTTCTAATTCTCTTTGCTGTATTGTAATGAACAATACCTTACTCTCTAGAAAAACACAGTTCAGCTTGGACAGGCATTTGAGCAGTGCCTTCTTCTCTTGTTTTCTAAATCCAGTTATTTGTATTATCCTTTTCTGGCTGTAACTTGCCATCTGTTGAAAGAAGAATGAAAAGGAAACATTAACACACAAAATACACACCATGGGAAGTTGCTTGCAAGGCCTGACTAGCACTTCTTTTCCAATAAAATAGGAAAACACTTCAAAAGGAATGAATGCTGGTACCCCACATTTTAAGCTCTCACTGCCTGCCACAGCAAAGACACCTGACAGGCGGTACCGGAGCAGCCTGAGAACGAACGAAGCCTGAGAACGAACCCCAAACTGCAGCCTGCAGTGGGCCGAGCCCGCCAGGTGCGGTATCTTGGCTCTGCACCCAAACGCCTGGAAGTTCAGGCCTTGGAACCCCTGCTCCGCTGTCGGCAGCGCGGTGCAGCCTCCCATCGCCCCGCGGGTGAAGGAACCCCGCCGCCACAGGCACACGCCGCCAAGGAGCGGCAGGCCGGCCGCGGTCCCGCTCCGGAGGTGACGAGCGAGGGGCCCTGGCTGCGGCGGGGAGCCCTGCAGCGCTCACGTACGGAGGCTACGGGAGCGGGCAATGTGCCGGCGCTGACGATGCCTCGGTTCGGTTCGGTTCGGTCCGATCCGTCTCGGTGCCCGCCAGGCGCCGCAGCCCGGCAGGTTCCCGCCTTCCCACGCCCCGCCCCCGGATGTGGCGGAGCGGCCGTTCCGGGACGTTGTTACTGACGCTCCGCGGTCGCCGGGGCCGCCGGCGCGGAGCCGCGGGGGGATCCCGGCCGGGTAAGTGGCCCCGCTGGGGCTGCCCTTCCCCTCAGCTTACCGTGCGGCCGGGCCTTGGCGCCGAGCGGGACAGGGCCGGGCTCCGCTGCGGCCGCCCGCGGAGCAGCGGCGTTGCCCGCGGCCGCCTTCTCTCCCGTGCGGCACGGCAGGGCGCTGCGCAGCCCCCGAGCTCCTCGGGCTCCGAGGCGCTTATGGGCGCTGGCACCTGCCGCGGGAAGGCGGCGCTGAAATCCGTCTGAGGCGGTCCCGGCGGCGTGGCGCTCCAGGCCTGGCTGCAGCGAGGAGCGGGAAGGGGCGGTGCTCCGTCCGGCGGAGAGGAGGGGGCCCTGCCAGGCGCAGGGAGGCGGGCCGGGGGCGGAGGGCGAGCTGGGAAACGCGCTGACTTCTCCCGGAGCCTGGAAATCGGCGAGGCTGTGGCTCGGGGGAGCTGAAATTGTGGGAGGCGGTGTGGCGGGGAGGTGTGTCGGTCTGTACGCAAGCTGAAGTGTGTTGCCTGTGGAACAGGCTGGCTGTAAGAATGAGGAGAGGGATCAGAGATTTCTGACCCTCAGAGCCATTTTCTCAAACGTCTCGTAGAAACGTTTCAAAGCCACATGGGCAGGTAAGAAGGTAGTGCTACAGCCAGATAATCAAGGCACATATTTTTAGGAAGGGTTTTCTGCCCTGTTCATGAAGGGAAAGCATTCCTGCCCCCCTGATCAGATTGGTGTAACGTTTTGGTTACGAGAGTCAAGGCTTGATTTTTTTTCAGTTACAAAACAATACAAAAAGATCAAAATAATATTCATCTTGTACCTCAGGCACTCAGTGTAGAATTCAGAAATGTAGAAATGCCAAGATTTGCTGTTTATAAAACTTTTTTTGGTGTCCCACTCCTTATTTTGGTCCCTTCTGGGTTTGAGAGATGACTTCTGACTATTTCTCTCTCATGCAGTGAACTGAACTGATACTGCACAAGAACTCTGTTGATGCTTCCTGGCAAATAGAGGTAGCTTTGTAGAACACTTTTATTTGTTTTTTTCTACAGTTTGAGAGTAGAATACATGCGTTCAAGAAAAAAGATTAAAAAAAGATGGTTGAAATACCTCTTTAGAGAACTGAATTGTGGTCAAGTCACCCTGTACTCACTGAGGTATTTCAGATACTCTTTCATATTTAAGACCTGTAAATTGAGATGTGTACCAGAAAACTCACAAGTGCTGAGTTTTTGTCACTGCAGCTTAGATCAATCGAAGCAATGCTTTGAGCTCACCACGGCTATAAAACATAAGTATCTCTCAAAAACCAAAATCACCTAGACGCAGACATCTAAAATTTGGCAGCAAATTGGACACTTGGTTTAAATCTGAGTTTCCCAGAATATCAAAACAGAAAAACAGTTCTTCTGGGCCACAGATATCTCTTGTCTTGCTGTTTAAAAAGTATTCTGGTACCCTTAATGCTTACTGAAGCTTTTCCTATCTCTTGTTTTCTTAGCATTGCAGTTATTTTTTTGCATGAAGAAGTTACCATCAACAATCCTTGTCACTACTTTTTCTGCAAAAATGACAGTGAAAAAAATCTTAAATATTTAGAGTTAATATTCGGACTACAGTTATTGCTTCCACTTGTCTATTGACAATGAAGATTTCTATTTTGTACCTGTTGCACCTTTATACTTTTTACTATTGATTTATCAGGACTGTAAAGGACTGTCAGGATTGTATTGATTTTAATTCTTGTAAACTTTTGCTTTATTTTAAACAGTTTAATTCTTACTAACTAGGACTAGCTACTATTCATTACTTGACTGCTAACTAACAGCAGTTTTATGTCACAGGATTATTAACAGGCTGGAGAAGTCTTCAGCATAAGATAGTCTAAACTAACTCCTAGTGAGCAAAGCTGTGAAGCTCTGTCAGGGAAGACAGACCGAGGTTAGATTCATGTTCTTCATCCAGAGGGTGATTGTGCCCTGGAACAGGCTTCCCAGGGAAGTGGTCGCAGTCCCAGGCCTGCAGAATTCACCAAGTGCTTGGCAATGCTCTCAGGCACATGGTGTGACTCTTGGGGTGTCATGTGCAGGCCCAGGAATTTTACTTTGATGATGATTGTGGTTCCAACTCAGGATATTCTTGATTCAATCATTCATACTTATATGATGACCATTTCTTGCCTTTAAGAATTAACTTTTTTTTCCCCATGTCTCTGGCACATAAAATAATGTGTAATCAAAATAACTGAGCTCTCAAACATTTCACATCTATTTTTTCTTCAAAATTTTACCAAAAATGCAATTTGTTACCAAAATGGAGCTTTAAGGAATTACGTTTTTAAACCATTATTTCAGTGATGACTGCTAAGTTTGGAATTCACTTACTGCCTGATTCAATTATTTCGTTCATTAAAAGTCTAAAATATTTTCTTCCTTTCCTTCCTTGTTGTGATGTCATTAAGGTAGCTAAGTGTCCCTTAGGTCTCATAGGGAGCAGGCTTTTTAACTGATGTATTTTTAAGTCCCTCTAGTTTTCTTTAATGTACTTGTCAAGTATACAATTCAGTTGCTCAGTATTATAAATTATGTTTTAGCAGCTTGTTTCTGGGTTTTAGATAGTATCTACTTTTACACATTTTGCTCTACAGTACCTGTAACATGTTCAATAAAATTTAGGAAGCAATTTTCTGTACTACACACATGGTATTTGACTTATAAACATTCTAACTACATTTTAAGGATGATCAAGAATGGCTGTACAGCTCTCATGTCCAGTTCGTTAAGAAAGCAAGATCAGAAAAATAAATATTCCTGTCCTCCTATCACAGAAAGATTTTATTTACAGTGTATCAGGTGTCCATCTCTTTCAGACCTCCTTTTTTAATTTTATACCTAGAGAGAAAATAAGAGTTTTCATTTTCATTACGCTGTTCAGGCTTTCTGCCTTAAAATTTTTATTTCCTTAATGTTCTATGCATATTTATATTACCATTATGTCTTTTGCCTTGAAATTTCACTTCTTGCATTTCCCAGTAATAGCTATTTTACTTCACATGGTTATCTTTCTTCAGGCCTTGTTGGTGCTGCTGCTTTCTATGTTATCACTGTTGATCCTTGTCTGTAAATCTCAGTCTGTTTCCCAAAGCCTCTGCCACTTTGTCCTTTACTTTGCAAGTTAGGGTTTCTTTTTTTTTTTTGTTTGATCTTTTTTCGTGTGTACTATTTGTCCCACATAAGCTTTTTGACTTCCTGTGTGTGAATTCCTTACGTAATTACTTGCACATTTTGAGAGTGATCAAGTCCACGCAAAAGCATCTTTCCATTGTGAAGTATAATTCTGACAGATTTTTTTATTAGTGGAATATGTTTTGTAGTATGTGCTTAAAATACTTGCCATCATGCAAACAAGATTATCAGTTGATTTATTAAGGAAAATTATTCACTGGAGATTTTTTCTTCAGTCTAAACATAATATGTATACTTTTAAAATGAAACTTGTAATGCAATAGGCAAACATTAGTAATCACAGCTTTCTGAAATAAACAATCGTGAAACTACACTGAAAAGCCAGTCATAAAATTGTCTCCACACTGCCTTCATGTGGATAAAAATCTAACTTTGTGCCACTTAAAGTCCATTTTTTTCTTCAGTACGAAACACTGTCTCTGGCTCCTTGAAACTGAAGGAATTTAAATTTTCTTCTGTAGTGATAAGGGATTACAGGATTAGAAATAATACAATATAAATCCACAAAAGCTACGGGAGCTTCTTAGTAGTAATCACCTTTCTATAAAAATACCCGTAGTTTCTCTCATGAGCTAATGAATACAGGAAAGGCAGAACAAGCATTGTGAAAGTTCCTGCTTTTCCTCAAGCTGTACTGATAATATAAACTCTGTTATCATAACTTAATACTTATTTTTAAAAACATCTCCATGTTCTTCTCAGGACATATCTTTTGTGTTTCTTTCATGTAGCCATTTTTGTTCCAAGGAACATTTATTTTTATGACTATTATGAGCTCTGCCCATCTTCTCATCTCCTTGCATTCATCTGCCTTTCTGCCAGCTCACTTTCTGTTAATGTATGTCAGTGGATCAGTGGACAAACATAGGGAGCACAGAACAGTGTTCAACAGCTTGTTCTGTAACTCTTCTCTACGTGAGTTTATGTTGATTAGTTAAGTCAGTAATGAATTAGTGAACTGTGTTTTTTTAGCGTACTTTCAGTCTCTCACTTGGAGAGACTTGGACTAAGGTTTTGGTTGTTTGTTTCTTTTAAAATATAGTTATGAAATGGATTTATTTTGCATTTAATACTTAACTGTCCTACCACATAAAGTCCAAGTTTCTTTTCATTGTGTGACATGAGTTAATCTATCACTGCTTCTTAGACCTTCTTAATCATATTATTGCTCTTCTGCCTTGTCCTAAATGTGCTATATACCTGCCTGGAATACTTAAGTGATGTAGTTTCCCTGGTGGCCTTCTAATAATATTTTTTCCTACACAGGTGATCCATTCTGATGTGATCAGCAATTTTTCATTCATCAAAATCCTTTCATCATCTTCTTTTTCTCTTTGTTTTTTGAGAATGCCCATAAGTTGATTGACATTGTGTTTGCTGATTATTTGGGTTTTGGGCTGTAAAATGCATTTAGTTTGTCTTTTGGTATTTTGTTCTTCTCTAAGTAACTGCATTTAAAATGGTAAATATAGGTAATGCTAGAAGATATTGCAAATTTTTGCTAATAACTGAATGTTGAGTACAATCTGCATATACTATGAATACTCCAGAATGGTTTATTCTCTGCAATAACACATCTCTCCCCTCAGTTTAATTTCTGGCTAGGCAACTGCCAACAGCATGATCAGAATGCAGATAAACATGAACCCTGGGTCACAGACATTAGAAAATTAAGTTAGATGAGATACAGTCAGTGGGGTAATGTGTTATTTGTACACTTTCTACCTTCTCTGCAGTTCGCTGTACTTGAGATCAGTATAGAGGGAAAAGGTAGAGCTGATTGTGGATGGAAGGACAAAAATACTGAAGAAAAGTTAGGAGAAAGCATGGCATTAGTTATTATAGGGTAGATAATGAAGGTGCAACAAGAGCAAGAAAGATTCAAAATACCTACCAGAATGTTACAATTCTGTTTTCTTATTAATATGTAACTGGAATATAAGATTGCAACATATAGGTATCAGACATGGACTTGCCACTTAAGGTGAAATTCATAGAATGGGATGGATTAGAAAAAACCTTAAAGGCCATCTAGTTTCAGCCCACTACAACCTCGCTTTTAAGTATTGGAAGACTATGATAAGGCTTTTCCAGGGCATTCTGATCTCCACTCTCAACAGCCCCAACTCTCTCAGCCTGTTGTCATAGCAGAGGCACTGTGATCATCTTTGTCACCTTCCTCTGGACTTATTCAAGCAGGCCCATGCCTTTCTAATGTCAGGAGTCCCAGAGCTAGATCCAGTGCTCCAGGAAGTGTCTCAGGAAGGGCTAAGTAGAAGTTTGAGTGGTTAACAGAGGATCATAGAGGTTCTTTGTAACTGTTTATTTGTCCCTTAAGGGACCTGTTATCAGCAGATCTTGCAAATCTTGCTTGCCCATCTGCAGGTAAGTCTTCCCATGTTTTGGTGGTGCAAAGCTTGTTCCATATACATGTAAAGACAGTATGGCAGGAGAGGGAACAAAATGGAAAAAGAGCAGAATGAGGATTAATGCAGAGACCAATTAGGAAAATTTTATGTGTAGCATATTGGACATATGTGTCATTAATCTTCTGATGGAACTGGTAAATGACTAATGTGGTAAATGTGACCTGACAAAAGATAATCATGTTTTCGTGTGCAGTTCCCTTACCCCCACCTCCAACACCTCCTCCCTTTTGGTTGTCTCTAACAGACAATTTGATTTGTCCTAAGATAAAAACATGTGGTGGGAATTACCCTAAGGTAAGAACACCAGGTAGGAATTGCAGAAGGAACTGTCTGGATAGTTGCATAATTGATGTATTCCAGAGATGGGAGAGCTCTGATTATTGTGATTGACTTTGATGTGCCTTGGCCAGCAAAAAGGTACAAAATGCTGCTGTAGACTGGGCAAACTGGTCTCCCGAGGCTGCAGGCAGCTTCTGTGTGAAACAGCTCCCTCTGCTCCCCAGCAGGGATGCCTGCAGGGTACGTCCAACTCAAAGGCAGGGAGAACTGACTTTTGGAGGTTTGAGTAAAAAAGGCAGTAAGATCTAGCCACATACAGAGATAAAATCCTAAAGTAGTTCCATAGATACTTTGTTGCTTTGTAACTGTTCATTCTCTAAGGCCAAAGACTGTAAACTTGTATGTTTCTAGCCAAGCCTATGATATTACAACTCTTCAGACCCACTTATATAGTGGATTGACAAATTTAGGTACTGTATTAGCATTAATTCTAATCGTAGTCATCCGCGTAATCACTGTTGTATTTCTCATGCCTGACCAAGTCTTCTCTCAGCCACACTGCTACAAGGGGCATAGTTGGCAGGATGACTTAATCAGGCATATTCAGCAGAGCATTTGCAGACCTTTAAGAGGAAATTTGTGTATTCAAGCACAGAGAACTAGAAATGGACAGTATGTTGTCTCTCAAAGAACTTTTACAGCAAATCAGTCTGGTTTGAGACATGCTTCCAGATCCCGATTTGCTGCAATTCTTGGAGGCATAAAACAATGCTGCCACAATGTTATTCTGTTGTACTAGATAATCTCTATTTCTCTTAATTTTAAAATTTTATGTTTGATAAGGCTGAAACTCTTATACATTGTTTCTTTACTTTATTCCTCTTTAGTTAATATGGGTGAAATAATCAGCTTACAATTTCAGTGTTAGCAAATAAGCTAGTTATTTAACTTGACCAAACATGTTGACGGTATTGAACTTTAAGGCAAAAACATTCCCAGTCTGAAAAGGAAACACTGACAAAATCATTCAGAAGAAAAAAGAGGAATAATTTATGAAAGGAGCTGTAGCTAATGATGCCATCCAGTTGCTTTAAAGTGCTTCTACCTCAACTTTAATGAATTAGATTTGTCAACAGCATATGTTTTATGCACTACTTCTAATGAAGTGGCATACCAGCACTACAGTGTACTTTGAGGTTTATGCCATCAAAGCTTTTTGCTGTCATAAAGTAGACCTTTTTAAATAATAGATACTAAAAACTACATTTAAATAACATTAAGGTTGTGACACAAACACCAAATGACAAACTTCAGGCAATTCAAAGTTAGGGCTGACAACTTGTCATTACCTTGCATTGTCATTTTTCAAAAAAAGAAAAAGAAGCACCCTTGCATGATTTAAAGATTGAATGTCAGAGTAACTTTAAATTTCTTGGCTTTTGTGGGCTGGAGTTATAACCTTACTGTCAGTTTCTATGTGGGGTTTTTTGTTGTTTTGTTTGGCTTGTTTTATTTTGTTTCGGTTTTTTTGCATAACCTCTGTTTTTAGAAAAATAATAAAAGCAGTGGAAACAGTAAAGGCTTTGCTGTCTTTGTTTTTAATATAAAACACAAATGTAAGAGTATTGGTCAAAGAACGCTATCCTGTTGTCAAACTTCTATGCTGGTCTTTCAAACTTCCTTTGCTTATGTCTTTATTGATTTTTCTATGGAACTTACGAATTATGAGAATTTTAGTCCTGAAGTACTTTAGCTCAAACCCCACAAAGTATTGATAATTCCTAGTTCTTTTCCACATAAAGAACCACTTCCATTTTATTGAATACTATTGCCTAAACCAGGAGTGTACAGAAAGCTTGTAAGAAGATTTTTAATTACTTAAATATGTGAAACAAAAGCAGATAAACAGGGGAGTTTCTGTTATTTTTTACATATTCTTTCCCATTTTTTTTTTCTGTTAAATGTAATAGAACTTTCTGTTCAGGTATTGTTTGAAATCAGAACAGTAGTCTCTAGAATATTTTAAATTCTTAAGATGCCATTTGACTGGGTACATGTATGTTATGTCAGGTAATGTAAATATAGGGAATTGTTGCCACATTAAATTACAAGCTGGCTTGTACTGAGCATTAATCCAGTTATAAATAAGAAACCCAGCCCAGTTCTATTAACTGGTCCCTGGGTTGACTGACAGGGTCTTCAACCAATGACATCTTTCCTAAGGTGCAAGCATGTCACTGGTTCAAGGTCTAGGGGCGTAAAATATGAACCCGTGGGCTGTTTAGACCCGGGAGTTTTGAATTTCCTGTAAAAGTAAGCACCAAACAATAAAGCTCAGTGTTCACTGATGTTCAGCCAGAGTTTGGTGGGTGTGCTGTCTCACATAACTAACTGCCACGTGCCAGGGAATGGTGAGCAGTACAACCTTCTTTGTGCTTATACTCTCATAAATTTATCCCTGGTGCACACTGTGAGAGGGGAAAAAAATGGAAAAATCATTCTGGTCTGCTTTGATACTAAAAATCAAATTATTTGTTAAATACCCTTGCTTGATATACATTTGCAAAGCTATTTACTTTTTTAAAACTTATTTGGAACAAACTTCAAGTTTCTGAGTTCTTCAGAAACAAGTACTTCAAGTAATGTTCAGCTCTAAAGATTAGCGTAAGTGTGTGGTGCTATCACTTATTACCAGCTTACTTAGGAAAAATGTCATTTCTATAAATGCTACCCCACTTTTCTATCTTTGAATACTTTCTTCCTTATTCAGACTATGTGCCATTAATTAGTTTTCTCATTGGATATTTTGGTTTTTCTGGTGATGTCCTTCCAACAGCTTCATGGTGGTGTACCAGTGAAGAGAGTCTTGTTTGGGACCACTTGCTGTTGGCTGGGTCACAACAAGCATAGTTTATCTTACAGGTTAAAATAATTGAATTAAATCTCTGGTTCACTATAGAACTGTTATATAAAAATAGATTTGATGACAACTCATGCTTCTGAAGGATATTCTGCTAAAGTTATTACTTTATTATTATTTAGTTATTACAGATTTAGGCAGTTAAAATTTGATTGTAATATAAATTTCCTCCTTGAATCTTACATGGCTGCTTTTTTTTTACGTTATAAAATTCTTTGAAATTAATATAAGGAAAAAGAAATTTGCTAAAATGTTAGTGTGACCCTGGAAAAAAAATTTACACCTTTGGTTTGTGATGTCCTCCTGTCTTTCTACAAACTTGAAATGTAGTCTTCCTTCAAAAGACCAAAAATTGATTTTTAGTTTTCAGTGAAGCTTTGCTATGATGTAATAGGCAAGTAGTACACATTGTTTACACTGTAGTTCCACTTCTTGTCCAGTTGCACAAGTCATTTAAGTCTTGTAATTATGTAAGAAATAATACATGGTGTTATGGAGTGCATGGTATTCATTTACAAGATATTTATGAACACTTGTCCTCTTAATCATGAAACCAACGGCTAAGTGGTTTTGGCACTAAAGAATCTAAAATAAATTTTATAATAGATTTTTTAAGATAGGGAGGACGAAGCCGTTTCTGCATCACGAATCAGCTCATTGTCTTTCCTTCTTGCACAGTAATTTATGACCTGGTCTGGCTCCGAATAATTATTTCTTTTTCCCAGTGTGAATGCATTTAGTAATTATTATTTCTCTCCCTTTTTGTGCTCTTGCCTCTATCATACCTTGAAATAATATTCTTGACACAGCATCTTCCCAGAAGAGATGGCTGAGTGTATTAGAACTATCTCTGAGTGTTCTTGAACCGTGTGGCATTTCCATGGCATATGTAGTAACAGTATAAAGGTAAATGAACTTCACCATGAATACAGTATGTTTCTTTCCTGAGCTGACAGCTGTGGGACTCTTTGTTGCTCTATGATAAGGAGCTTTAGGCTGGAGCTTAAAGCTATTGTTTACAATGTCTTTGATAAGAAGGAATTCCTTTAACTGTAACTATTCCTTTATTTTCCTTTCATTCTTTTCAACAGGAATGGAAAAATATTGAGGATAAATATTTTTTAAAATTGCCACTTGGTTGTGTGTCATTTTGCTATTGTAGCAGCATAGTTGAGATGACTTGTTCATCCTGCAAAGAAATAGAGATGTAAGATCTTATAATGTTGTAAAGTTATCAAGTAGCAAAACTGAATTGAAATATGGAGGGAGTGTTCTGGGAAGATAAAGGCTAGCACTGAGAAACTAGATGGAAAACTTATTTATGTATGGTTTGTGAATTAGTGAGAAGGCTCTGCCTTAAGATTTTTTTATTTTCCCTAATAGTTACAGAACTGAAAAGCAGTTAGGCACAATGTGTAGTTTGATAATCACTAACTAGATGTGGTGTAGACATGTCAGTCAGTATATTTGTAGTTTAATATAGTGTTCCACAGATGTCTTTTGTATCTTCTATTTTTATTCTCTTCAGTAGTTTTTCACCCCAAATCATCTATAATCTGTGGGATTTTTAATGTATCTGGCAGCAGTCATGAGTTCTGCTGTGAATATAAACTGATAATTAACTAGAAGTCGAGTCATAGTCAGGGCTAAGCACTTCACATAAAGAGGCTTAAATCAATGTCCTTTTAATTAAAACAGACAAATACCTTTGGTCTGTGTTTTTTAATTTTTTTCCTCCTTTAAGTGATCTTTTGAACAGATAGTTTTTTAAGAATAAAAATATACAGATCAATCTGATGCAGACCTGTAGCAGAATCAATACACTGCTGAGTATCAAGACTGTGCTTTAACTAGCTGTGCTAAAGGAAAACAGTAAGCTCTTGAAACTCTCACTCTTCTCTAGGAAGAAAAACAGAATTAGAAGGCAAGCAGGAAGATATCTGGCCATGAAGATGAGTGAGTCTTCATGAGGAGCCAGTTACCAGCCCAAGCTGTTGTAAGAGCACTATAAGGCTTCTGTATTAGTAGAAAGCATAATTCTCTTGCTGTGGAACTTTAAACACCATCTATGCGTATGTCTCTGCATTTTGTTGTGATTTTAGAGATTCATCAAAGATGGGCTTTTATTGTTTTGGTATATACAGACTAGTTGTCAAAGGATATTTTAAAATGGTTTTGATTAGGCTTAAATTAAGTTCATGCATTGGACAATCTTATGAGGTATTTGAACAAATACTTCCCATGAGTCTTCTGATGGGAAGCATCTTGGTTATTATGTTTTCTTTTTTTGCATCTAGTTGCATTTCAAAACCTGATTACTGCTTTCAGCTAAAAGATTCAGATAATTAGAGACCAGTGTGTCTATGTGAAGAAAATTTTTGTATTAAAATGTATTATACTTTGATTCACATAAACTTATACCATAATGCTAATTATACAATACTGTACCTCATCAGAGAAGTCAATTAGTTTTAAATTGATACAGGTGAAGCAGAGTGTTATATTCTTGAGCTTACTTTGAGGACAAGCCAACAGAGTGGAAAATGGTTGCAGATGACATTCTTCTGTGGAATTTGTTTTCCTTGAACATATTTCCTGTTGTCAAATGATAACCTTTTTTGTATTGCTGTTAGTGTCTTTGGATATAAATTTGTCCTCCTTGAAATTCTGATTTATATTACATTGTTAGGAACAGCCATTTGGTCAATCTTTGAAATGTAAAATGATCTTGAAACATCCTATGAGATCTACTAAATTGAAATTATTTGTATAATCTTTTTCTTAACTCAGCTGATGACATGTGATTGTCATTTCTTGAGGTTTTTTTTTTCCCCTCAAAACTGCTGGATTTTTTAAACACAATTACAGTTGTTGGTTTGTTAATCCTGTGAGTTAGTCTATGCTGAACAAGAAGCTTATCTGAAACCCTTGGCAGCTTCAGTGAAAATTAAAAAGCATGCTTTACTACAGAGATTGTCAAGAGTGAAAATAATATTTGTCCAGTCGGACAGCTTGCTTTTGTAGTCACTAAATGAAAGTTGAGATTCTGTCTCTTCCTTGAAAGCTTCTGTGTCAAGAAGGTAATTTGGACTGTTTGTGGTTTGACAGGGATTATTAAAATCAGATGAAGTGAAGGGAAGAAAGTGTGAGAAAGCAAAATTGACAGTGACACACTATTATTTGCAGCTTGGATCATGATGACTACATTGATATGATAGATTCTAAATGTTAGTTTCGCTGTGGAGTTATATTAACCAGCTAATACAGTAAAATGCAGTTAGAGATTATTTTTCTGTCTTAACAGACCACCATCCGACATTTATTTTCACTTGGATGTTTGGGAGGGGAAGTGTAGCAGAAAATGAAAGATTAGAAGGGGAAACAGAAGGTATAAGGGAGTGATTCAGAAAGAATTTAATTTTTTCCTCTGTGATTTGATTTATCTTTTTTTTTTTTTTGGAATTTATACAGCTTGCTAGTATACTTCAGAGAGAATAAAACTGAGAATTAAGAATTGGTGGAATGGGCCATGGGCCATGAAATTTCTTTTTGCATTGACTTGAAATTGGTGGGAATTTTTTTGCATTAATAGTTTTGCTTAAAGTGAGCTCAAGTCTTAGATTGCTATTTCACATCAATTTTTCATCACTTGCATCTTGTGTGCTATTTTTAAATAGTGATATTTTCTGCCACTTTGAGATAAATAATTTAGAAACTTAAATTATTGCAATATTCATATAGTTGAATTTTTAATTGCTGAAGATACATTAACTACCAACTGTATGCATCTTTTGGTGTCTAGTGGATATACAATGTATTATTTAATCTTAATCCTTTCTTAATCTTAGTTGTATAGGTAAACTTTCATTTTTTTAATAGACTAGTTAGTGCAAAAGTAAGACATCTGATTAGTTAAGTTTGAAGAGTGCTGTCATTTCTATTTGGTTTCCTTTTCTATTTTCCGGTATGGGAACTTTGTGAAAAATTGCATTTTGGGAGTTTTTAGCTGTAGAGTCTTACAGTGTTATAGGAAAACAGGGAATTAAAAAAAAATAGGTGACACATGAAAGCCTTTGCTCTTATTTAGCATAGCCATACCTTCATATCTTTCAAACAATGTCATGCAACATTTGAACAGTTAAGCCATGCTAGCATGTCATCTTCACCTACCTTACAGTAGAGAGCAGCATATTAGCATCCAGAGTGATTCATCTAGTAGAACAGAAGGGATAAGGGAGCAGAATGACTGACTGAGGGAAAAGAGGTTGCACAGAGTTGTTTGCAAACTTGCAAAATAAGGACTGCCATGAGAACAGATGGTGAAAACACAGTTGAGACACTGCTAAAGATGCTCAGGTAACTCAGAACCCAATGTAAAAGGAAAGCCCGCTGATGTGGGCTGTATGGGGAAATGTGAAACACAGATAGCCACATTAAAATTAAAAAAAATATATGTAAAGACAATCTTACAGGGAAGTAAATGTCATCTATATATTTATATTTACTCCTGTATCCATGTCATCACAGAGTAACCCATCTATATGATATAGGAAAGCCAATTGATGTAATGTTTTTGAACTTCAGTAAGGCTTTTGATACTGCCTCTCAGAGTATCCTTTTGGACAGAATGTTTGGCTTGTAGCTGAATAACCATATTATGCAATGGGTGAGCAGTTGGCTCATGAGTCAGGCACAAAGGGTTATGGTGAATAGGGTGACATCAGGCTAGTGTTCAGTCAAAAGTGGACTTCCATGGGGCTCCATCCTCAGTTCTCTTCAACATATTCATTAACACTTGGATGCAGAACTTGAAAGTAAGTCTAGAGATTATGCTACATTGGGAAGCGCTGTTGTCTCCCTTGAGGGCAGAGATGCCCTGCAGAGAGACCTCAGCAGGTTAGAGAGATGGTCAGTCACCAATTGTGTGAAGTTTAACAAGGTCAGGTGCTGGATTCTGCACCTGTGATGGGGCAACCCTGGATGTGTGCATAGACTAGGGAGTGAGAGGCTGGAGAGCGGTGCTGTGGAAAGAGACTGGGGTCCTGGTCAATGGAAAGTTGAATATGAGTCAGTAATGTGCCTTGATGGGCAGAGGGGCAAACCAGGCCCAGCATCACCAGGTGGTCAAGAGAGGTGGTTGTCCTGCTCTGCTCTGCACTCGATTGGGCTGCACCCTGAGTATTGTGTGCTCTTTTGGGCACCACATTATAAGAAAGACATTAACCGATTCAAGAGTGTCCAAAGGAGATGGTAGAGGGTTTGGAAGGAAAGTCTTAAGAGGAGCAGCTGAGGTCACTTGGTTTATTCACCCTACAGAAGAGGAGATTGAGGGGACCCCTCACTGCAATTTTAAACATCCTCATAAGGAGAAGCCGAGGACCAGGTGCTGATCTCTGTGGTGACCACTGACAAGACTCAAGGAAATGAGTTGCATGAAGCTCAGTCAGGAAATGTTTAGTTTACACATGAGGAAAAGGTTTTTCAGTCAAAGGATGGTTGGGCACTAGAACAGGCTGCTCAGAGAAGCGATTACTGCACCAAGTCTGTCTGAGCTCATGAAGTGTTCCAAGAGCGCTCTCAGGCACATTGGTGACTCTTGGAGTGTCTTTTTCTGAGGGCCAGGAGTTCAACTGATGAATCTGGTAGGTCTTTTGCAATTCAAGAGATTCTATAATTCAGTGGTATTCTTTAGATGCTTTGTGTACACAATTAGTTCCAAGTGCAGAAATTAAAAAAAAAAAAAATCACAAATTACAGTACTCTAAAATAGAAGAACATTTAAAATTCAGTTCAGACTTAGACTTAGTTAAACTTACTCTAGGTTACTTGGGGTTGTGGGAGAGCTGTATTTCCTGAATACACAGGTTTTACCATGTATTTAGCCTAATTCCCATAATTTTGAGAATATCCCTGTTCTGTTGAAATCCATCTGTGTTTCCTTGTTGTCTAGTATTCATCAAAGGGGAGATTAATTGAATCAAACTACATTTCCTACTATTTGCCATCCTTGGAATTAATCTGAAGAGTAAGAAGAGGAAAATAATAAACTCAAAACCTAGCATTTCAGTGTTTGCAGTGTTTAAGTACAAAAAGTAAGATAATTGTTTTGAGCTTCAGAATATGGCAGATCAGAGGGATTACACCTGGCAACAGTGAGTGTTGATTATCTTGTATAGTTCCAGAATTAATTTCAGATTGCTTGTTTGTGTTATCATGTAATAGTTGTAGTGAGGTTTTTTCTTAATGTAAACAACAGAAATGCATTTCACAATTTATGAAATATAGTATTTTTACTGCATTTACTGCAGGTGTAGAGCACATGTTAACATTTTGGCATAAGTTAATCTGTGAAAATGTAATTTAACATTTCATTTCTTAGTGAGATGTGTAATTCATCTCATATCCCTTTCCTTGTATAATTCATTTTTAGAGCAGAGCCTTCAGTCATGGCAAAGGCTTGTCTTTATAATTTTTTTAAAGAAACGATGTAGCACCAGTATTTGTGATTAGCAGAAGTTTTCTTTCCATTCTCCCATCAAAGTCTAATTCATATAAATGTAAGGGAAAGTGATTGGAATCTTTCCCTAAGGACATCTCCTAAGAAATGAGGGATGCCAAAGGGTTTTGGGCCTATATGCAGGCCATGTCACTCAAAACTAGTCCACAGGGTGATTAAACAGTTCTTGTTAATTTCTAAGGGATAATCTCTTCTTTACATTTCTGTCAATGTTTTGTGTAAGGTGATGACTTGTTTTGGTAGTATGTAATGGCTTTTGTTCCCAGAACCACTGCAGCTAGAAAGTAATGCTGAATTTTGGTGAAGTAACACATTAACCTTCTGCCTGTTGTTGAAAGCTTGTTGGAACAGTAAAATTATGTATTAAAAAAAAAAAAAAAAAGGGGTGTTGCACTAAATAAGCATTTTCAGTAGTTTTAAAACATCTTAACAGGATGTCAAAGTTAAATAAATTTCTACATTTCAGAAGGCACATAAAATAAATGAACTTGAAATTAAATGAAAAAGTACATGAGAAGCAACAGGATTTTGTATTTTTCTCTACTAAATGTTTCCTCTAGTAGTTGTTAGTGTTCTACAATTATTTTTGTACCACAGAGGACCTTTATGTTATTTTTATCTATGACTCCTTAATCTGTCAGAAGGTTTATGCAAAAATACTGAGTAATTTTTTAACTGAGATTTTTTTTTTAGATGCTGAGTAGCTCTTAAAACTAATATCCAGAGAAATCTGTTATCTGTTACTAAATTATGTTCAGCCGCAGTAGCATGAATAACATCAGATTCACTAGGTATGTCTTTTTAGCAAGTTAAACAAGAAAGAATTATTTTCTGACAGCTATTCTGGTATCCGTTATAATGATGCAAGCGTGAGGACTTGCATAATAAGAAAGGAATGGCAGCCTGAAACTATGTGTGATGTGGTATTAAGAAATACAGTTACTTCAGGCAACGGTATAAGCACATCAGTTGAGGTGAGGCGCAGCAGTTGTCGCAGCTGGTTGTGTGAGCAGGGCTTGTTGGAGGGCACAGGCACTCCCCAGCTCCTCAGGTGAGCTCTGCTGGTGGTTTTTGCCCATCCAAGTAGAACAGGCCCAACGGTGGATTCCGTATGGTTCAAAGCTGTTGCTGGAAGGAGCAGGGTGGCCCAGAGAGCTCCCTCAGAAACATACAGCTGTCCAGATCTCCATCTGCAGAGAGTGTTAAAGCCCGGCATTGGTACCAGAGGGCAGCAGGGACACAACATCTGCATGTACTATGGCCAGGTGAATGATCCTTTATTGGATAGGTAGGGGGAAGCTTTGTAACCAGGGATGATGGAAAGACTGAGGTACTTAATGCATTCTTTGCATCAGTGTTTAACATAAAGACCTGTTATCCTCAGGACAATGAGTCCCCTGCCCTGATATACAGGGACAGGGAGCAGAACAGACCCCCTGCAGTGCAGGAGGAAGTAGTGACATGCTGTGGTACTGAGACATTCACAAGTCTGTGGGGATGGATGGGATTCACCAAAGGGTACTGAGAGATCTGCCAGGAGAGCTTGCCAAGCCACTCTTCATCATTTATCATGACTTCTGGTTAACCGGGGAGGTCCCAGACAACTGGAGGTTGGCCAACATGACTACAGAAAGAGTTGGAAGGAGGATTCAGGGAACTACAGGCCTGTGAACCCAACCTCAATACCAGAGAGGGTTATGGAACAGATTATATTGTGTGCAGTCACATCCCACATACAGGACTAACAAGGGATCAGGTCCAGCCAGCATGGGTTTAGAAATGGCAAGTCCTACTTGACCAGCTTCATCTCCTTTAATGACCAGGTGACCTGGCTAGTAGATAAGGAAAAGGCTGTGGATATTGTGTACCTGCACTTCAGTGAAGCTTTTGATACTGTCTCTCACAGCATTCTGTTGGAGAAGCTGGCAGCCCATGGCTCTGGCAAGTGCACGCTTCACTGGGTTAAGAACTGGAAGGTTGGGTTGGGCCCAGAGTGTGTATTGTACTATGTTGAACACATTCCAAGTGTTCCATGGGGTTGGTGGTTGGAGACAAGGATAACACAGACACCTCAAAAGTCCATGTGACAAGCAGTGTATTTTAGTGTTGAGAGCCTACTTAGGCTCTAGGGCCTCAAGGAGATAGGGAATTCAAAACTCCTGGTTCTAGACAGGTCCTATCCTCACACAGGCCAGCTCCTGACCAGTGAGATATCTGCAGCCCAGGATGGAATATAATTGGTGAAACTCCCTGTCTCAACTCACGGCCCAGTTTATGAAACTGGGCTGGAATTCTTTTTTATCAGTACAAGCCAGCTTTGTACAGTAACAAGTGTGGGGGTGAATGGTGCTGCAGTTGGTGGTCAGTCACTCCTGGGAATCCCCAAGGCTCAGTATGGGTTCCAGGCCTGCTTAATGTCTTTATTGCTGGTGTGGATGGGGGGATTGAGTGTACCCTCAGGAAGCTGCAGACAGCACTCAGCTGGGCAGGAGTGTTGATCTGCTGGAGCACGAGCAGCCTCTGCAGAGTGATCCGGACAGGCCGGGCCGAGGAGCCCAGGCCGGCGCTGTGAGGTTCAACAAGGCCAGGGCTGGTTCCTGCACTTGGATGCCATCAACCCCATGCAGTGCTACAGGCTGGGGACAGAGTGGCTGGAGAGTGGCCCAGGAGGAAAGGACCTGGGGATGCTGACTGACAGCTGGCTGTACGTGAGCCAGAGTGTGCCCAGGTGGCCAAGAAGGCCAATGGCATCCTGGTCTTTATCAGAAATGGTGTGGCCAGCAGGATCAGGGCAGTGATTGTCCCCCTGTGCAGTGCTGATTCCTCAGCTCAAGTCCTGTGTTCAGTTCTGGGCCCTCCACTTCAAGAAGGACATGGAGGTGTGGGAATATGTGTCCAAGAAGGGCAACAGAGCTGGTGAAGGGTGTAGAGAGCAGGGCCATATGAGGGGCAGCTGAGGGAGCTGGGGTTGTTTAGCCTGGAGAAAAGGAGGCTCAGGGAGACCTTGCCACTCTCTACAACTGCCTGAAAAGGGGAAGGAGGCTGTATCGAAATAGGGTTGGTCTCTTCTTGCAGTCACTTAGTGACAGGATGAGAACAAAGGGCATCAAGCTGTGTCAGGGAAGGTTAATTTTGGACATTAGAAAGGATTTCTTTACTAAAAGGGTTGTTAAATACTGGAATGAGAGCAAATACCTTCAAGATGTGTCAGGGGAGTTTCAGTTTGGACATCAAGGAAGAATTTTTTTTCAGAAAGGGTTGTTAAGTATTGGAATGAGCTGCTCAGGAAAGTGGTAGAGTAACCATCTCTGGAAGTGTTCAAGAAAGAACTGAATGTGGCACTTGGTGACTTAGTTGCTGTGGCAGTGTTCAGTAAAAGGTTGGACTTGCTTGTCCTGGAGCTCTTTTCCAACCTTAATGTTTTCTGATTCTTTGATAAGTAAGGTAAGTTTTAGTAAGATTTGTCAAGAGCTGTCTTTTCTACATCTGTGTTCTTCAGAGTAGTCAGTTTTAGAATATGTCTTATTGCAGTACTTTCCAAAACTGAAATAGGCACATAGGTTGAAAAGCTATTGACTGCAAACTGCTCTGTGATCTAGGAAACAAATATAAGTTACATATGGAATTGTGTTGTCTTCCCTTGTTGAGCAATCATTCCAGTTGTGCTTGATTGAGTATAAGAGTATATGATCATCTATCAAAAATCTTGAGATAAAGTCATTCAGCAGCTATTGCAAGGTGGAAATAATAGCTATTTGTTCTAGTCATCTGTTTGAAATTATCCGACAGGAACATGAACATCACACAGATATGTTTATAGAAGAATTTCTAAAAACTCTATCAGTGCTGCAGAAATTTATTTCTTTGTATCTTTAATTTGCCTAGTTTAAGAAAGCGTAACTGTGTAAGTTTAAGAAAGTGTGTGCTTGTAAACTATTAGTAAGTTTAGTCTATGTAATTGTCTTTCTAAAAGCTATGTATTCATTTTTTAAAGTTGTAGTTTATGTAATTAGTCTAATTTTTTCTTCATTCTTACTTCTTCCCTAATAAATGCTGTACCCATATTATGTCTGAATGAATTTTTGGTATTTGGAAGTCCGGCACAGGAACATCCAGCTTAATTTCTCATGATGAGCTAGTTATAAAAATTACTTTCTCTTATACCATAGCAATCATAGTCTGGCATTTTATCTGAAGAATATCTCTCAGTGCCTGACTTTTCTCTTTTGTGAAAAAAGTGGAAATTGAAAAAGTTGATAGAGCAAAATTGGAATATTTAAACTAATTTGATGTGCCAAGTATTAGATAAAACATTCCCAGTATCATCAACACTGGATTCAGTACATTTGACGGTGACAAAGTATGGCCTTTATACTATGATTTAAATGTAGGTTTTAAAAAATTTGTTAATTAAAATGGGGAAAAATTAAAGCAACATGAACAAGTAAGAAGGACTTTTGACCAGGAAAAGGTTAATTTTTTGCAGTAGCTGTGAAGTACCACAGCCAAGGCCCCAAGGCTATGTATACCACCTCATGTCAATGCCAGGAGTGGGGAAGCAGACTCTCTATTTTCCAGGGAAAAGGGGTTCCTTCTCGTTGGGAAAACATGGCTGAAGTTGGATTAGACTTACATGGCTCAGCAGTGAGCATTTTGCATGTAAATCACCCTCAATTTTGTACACTTTTAAAATTCGTATTATTGCTCTTACTACCTGTTTTCTCATCTCATTGTTCTTCCCATTAAATTGTTCTCCTCTCAGCTCATGATCCTTGCTTTCTGTTCCTCCAGTTCTCAACTCATCACACTGCTGTGGGGGGAATGAAAAAATGGAAGAAGCAACTGTGAGCAGTAGTGTGGTTTTGGAGAATCTCAGTGGGGGCTTTGACTTGGGGAGTACCATTCCTAAACCATGTCAAGCTTTCTTCCCATCTTCTTCCCTTTCTCACATTTCCCATCTTGCATACTTGTTAATTACAAATATCTAAGTTAAGGAGTAAACAATGTTTTTTAGTAACAAACTCTCAAAGTAAAAGTGAAAAAATATTTTTCTGGTTTGGTAATAAAAAACTTTCTATTAATTAGTAATACTAAAAAATAGAGCAAATCTAAGAATCTTTTATGTTACTTTCAAGATCTTACTTGTATGCCAAGAATGAGCATGTCAATTCACAGTTCTAAGAATTGTAATATGATTATTCATTTAAACCTTGTGGAAAAATTAGAAACAATCTTTGTCACAGGATGCCATTTTAATTTTTAGATGTTCTCCAACTTAGCACAGGCATTTCTATAATAAAGAACACATAGGCCTTCACTAGTTCATTCTTTTTGCTTGTGTTATTTGTCATGTGTCTTTCAAGCTCAGTGATGATTAGGCAGAAGTCTTTGAGTCAACACTTCTTACCAAGCAGGCCAGGTTTGTTTTTTAGCTGTCAGCTGAAGGAGGTAGAATTTCTGTGGGTAAGACTTGGAGGGCAGTAATGAAAGGGAATATCACTTGCTTATGAAATGAGAGGGCATAATGGGAGTTATGCCCTCCTATTTCTCATACTTTATCTAATAATATTTAGGCCACTGCAGCTGGCATTGCCTCAGTTCCTCTCAGTTATCTAAAACAATGATGCTGTTCTCAAGCCGTGAGTTTCATGTCTCTTGTGGTTTTGGCATTTTACTTACTATTTTCAAGAAGAATCCATGCATATCTTCATATAATTTTCATTACTTTTTTCTTCATTTATTTTTTTTCTGTCTTCTGCATCATGTTTCTGCATGATTTCTTGTGCAACATAAAGCAGCAATGTCCAAGTAGATGGTTTGAGAAGTTCTTCAGAAACAAAGACAGGGAAGGTGGATGTGGTTCTGAGATTCACTGGAGAAGTGACTTTCTGACTAGTGTATTGTGTGCCAAGTCACTTGGCTTCTTATTCTGAGTGAGGCTTCCAAAGTGCCTAACAAAGCCATATCCCTGTGTTTAATAATAATCTGAGTCCTGAAATCCTTCCTGGGACTCTGCTCTTGCAGGATTCTTGTTGTTTCTGTCAGCAGACATTCTGAGTGGAAAGTTACAGGGGTGGCTTCTGTGAGAAGCTGCTCGAAGCTTCCTTAGTGTCTGGCAGAGCCAATTCCTGGTGGCACTGAAGATGAATGTGCCACTGGCCAAGGCTGGGTCAGTTAGAAATGGTGGCAATGCCTCAGTGGTAACATACCTAAGAAGAAAAACACCCAAGACGTTGTTATTGCAACTAGAGTGCAGTGAGAGCATGTGAGAGGAACAACTCTGCAGACACCAAGGTCAGTGGAGAAGGAGGGGGAGAAGTGCTTCAGGCATTGAAGCTGAGATGCTTCTGCAACCTGTGGTGAAGAGCATGGTAAAGCAGCTGTGCCTCTGCAGCCCATGGAAGAGCCCCATACTGGAGTGGGTGGATGTCTGAGAGGAAGCTGTGACCCCATGGGAAGATAATGGACAGAAGGCCTTGCTGCCAGGCTGGAGCAGCCTGTCCTTGAAGGACTGCACCTGTGGAAGACAGATCTGTGCTGCAGCAGTCTGGGGAGGATGGCTGTCTGTGGCATGGACTCATGTTGCAGCAGTTCACAGAGAGCTGTTGTTTATGAGATGGACTCACATGAGAGAAGTTCATGGAGAACTGTCTCCTGTGTGAGGGACCTCACTGTGCAGCAGGGGAACAACTTCTCTCCCTGAGCAGCAGAAGAAACGCCTAATAAACTGATCACAACCCCCACTCCGTGTCTCCTTGCACCACTGGGATAGGTAGAGGTGGGAAAGAGGGAGAGATGGAGGGAAGGTATTTTTAAGGGTTTATTTTACTTCTCATTATTCTGCTTTGGTTTTCTTAATAATAAACTCAATTCTTAAGGCTCTTAATTAGAGCCTTTTTTGCCCGTGATGGTATTTGAAGAGCAATCTTTCCCAATCTTTATCTGAACCCATAAACCCTTCATTAGATTTTCTCTCTGCTGTCCAGCTGCCAAAAGGAGGGAGTGAGTGGCTTTGGCCACGGGTTGGTCAATGATCTTTAAGGGTTAAGAGTTATCTTATCTTTAAATCTTAAGAGTTATCTTTAATAACTCTTCCAACCTAGTCATTTTGTGAATTCTATGGTAGGTGTGTGGCATCCAGCCATCATCAACCCATGACAAGTATAAATGGTCCCAAAGTGTCCTAGAGTCTCCTTCTATTTGCCTTTTCTGATTTTGCCTGTCAGAGGTATTTTTTATTTAAAAAACTTCATATGTGATTCATCTGCCAAACACTAAGTGTGTTGTGTGAATTCAGATGTCCCAGGACAATCCATTTATTTCCTGCATTGGGACAATAGGGAGCCTAATATGTCCTTATTTTTGATAAGATTTTTTCCAAATTGTTATGTAGATGACTGCAGACCCTAACTAGTAGGTGCCTTTACCATAAGTGACATTGTGCTATTATCAGACTGATGCTCCTTTCATCCAGTTCTCTTTTGTAAAAAATTATTTGGGGACTGGCCTTCTTTCCCTACTTTCCAAGACCTCCAGATAGCACAAATCAAAGAATGGGATTGTCTGCATAGATGGTACTGACTGTTGTCACTGAAAGCTGAAATCAAGACACAGCTGTGTGTCCTATTGTGATCCCTCCAGGAGGACTGATACTAGTCGTTCATCTTCATGGACTTTGTGAACTTCATCTTGCCTCTGACATTGATGGCTCAGTGGTGATCACTTGCCATGTTGTCCAGCATCACAGTATGATTGCATCTTTAATTAGGAATACCTAGTATTTTAAGACTTTGTCTCTTGTATTGGATTACAAAATCTGGCTAAATTTAGCAGAGTCTGTTGCAGGGATTTTCTTTTCCATTTATGTAACTGTTTTCTCAAAACCTTTAACAATTTAGTTTTGAGTTTTTTACCCCTTTGTAAAACTTGTTTGCATTGGGAAGAGGGTGTGCCTGAGGCAGTTTGGAGAAGAAATCCAGGCAATAGTAGTGTAAGCCTCATTTTCTTTGGAAAGTTGACTGAGAAGCAGGAATACAGAAGAAGTCAAGTACAAGAATGGAAGTTAAGAAGGCAATTAAATAATTAAATAGAAAGAGTTTGGTATAAAAAACAGCAGGAAACTTAAAATTTAACTTCATTTCACAGTTTTGCTGTGAAGAAGAGGCTGTCAACACTGAGGAGAAAGGTGTTATTGTAGGTAGTATGTCACTTATGCCATGATGAAAAGCTTTTTTTCTGAAAGGAAGTGATACAGATGCCTTTAAGATTATTTAGTCAATTTTGCTATCCTCGTACAGTTTCTGTGTAATCAAATATTCACAATGAAAAGACTTTGCCTTTTCTGGGCTTCATCATGAATTTGCTGGTGCACTTTGAGTGAGAGCAGTGAAGGTTTCTTATGAGTTCAGTCCTTAAGATAAGTCTGATTTGATCTGTTGCATGCTTTGAAGGTTTGGGTAGAGGCTGACTAGGAAGCTACTCCTGGTTGTGGTGTAGGGGGTAAGCAAGCAAGTAATTCAAACAAGAACTTGCCTTGCAAGCTTGAAAATACCTGACACATTTTAGGTTGTGTGTACTCCAGTGTGTATGTACACCTTATGTCCTGGTTACAGACAGGACAGGGGTAATTTTTGCAGTAGCCAAGTGGTTATTCTCTACCATCTCTCATCATTGCCATGGGCAGGGAAAGGGTGTCTCTTCCAGTTGAGGGTAGTGTGGAGGTGATTCATGTTTGGCAGATTGCTATGTGATGAACTTTTTTGTGTGTGAATCATTTCTTGTACACCCTGTTATTAATATTGTTGCCGTTACTGTTAGTTTCTAACTTCATTGCTATTTCCAGTATATTGTTCTTACCTCAACCCAAAATCTTCACTTTACCTCAACCCTTAATCTTTTGTGCTTCCAGTACTCCTGCCCATCTCATGGCAGGGAGAGGGGTAAGTGAGTGACTAATGCTTGGTTTAAAGTGGTTCAGTGGGAGCACTAAATTAGGGAACACCATTCGTAAACCACAACAACCTTATTTGGTGTCCAGCACAGGGTCAAAGGGTTCAGATAACAGTACATCTGACTAGAGTGGGTTTGAAATAAATTTGGTCTAAGCATTTGTTTTATTAGGTACAGAATCACTGCTTATGCTGTGATCTGTCCATGTGGGGATGGTACCTAACCTTGTATATCTTTCGGTGGACACTGTGTCCACCACAGTGTTCTTTTTTCAGAGCAGAGAAGGAGATCAGAATGGCTTGGTTACAGTAGTGTGTGATATCAGTTACATGGTAACATCAAGGGCAAGGAAGTAATTTGGAAT
This sequence comes from Ammospiza nelsoni, assembly GCF_027579445.1. Taxonomy (NCBI): domain Eukaryota; kingdom Metazoa; phylum Chordata; class Aves; order Passeriformes; family Passerellidae; genus Ammospiza; species Ammospiza nelsoni. The sequence continues at coordinate 70,181,025 of NC_080669.1, read as the reverse complement.
GTGTGCTCAGTGTTCTGCTCCTACCCTGGCCTTGGGTGCAACCTCTGGGAATTCTTTAGTTATACCCACCCTGTGATGGGAACAGAGAAGGATGATTTTCCCCACCTTTTTAGCCCCTTTTACTCCTTCATACCTGTTACAACAGCTTTTGAGAATTTTGATTCCCTTTGGATGTTAAGGAAAGCATATTCATACTGCTATGCCTGCCATGTCTCTTCAGCATGATTTTCACCATGTTTAGTCAAGAAAGAGATTTTTAAGAAGGCCATCTACGCCAAGGGTGTTTAGTCATAAGTGGTATGGAATTTAGGAGAAGGTGGATCAGCATTTGGAGCTCTGTTCTGTTCCAATGGCTTTGAAGTTCACTTCTGAGCAACTGCGGGACCCTGATGAAGTAGCAGAATATTTGAAAGAAAAATGCTGTGGCAGTCCCAGAGAGGCAAGCAGTTAAGCACTATGCTGGGCTTTGGCTCCTATTTATTGACTACTGCTTGACAGTAGATACCTCAGGGGTAAGAGGAGGAAATCACACCAACAGCCACTGTGGCCACTCAAGCTGCAGCTGAGCTGCAGGAACAGCCCATGCCGATGCAACAGGAGGGAAAGGCAGATCCAGAGATAATCACTGATCCCTGTCCCTGGGTGAGCTGCAGGGTGTGCAAGAAGATTTGAGCTGCCAGTCTGACCTGGCTGCTCCAGTGCTGCCATATCATGGCACATGATATGAAACTAGGTGGTAATGAGGCTGAGGAGCTGGGATCCCTGTCCCAGGATCTGGCACTGACGAGGGCATTGGGAAGAGGACAGAAGCTCTCAGCCTTTGGAGGTGACTCCTGTCAAGCGTGAGAGAAAGGTTCTCTCTCAGGGATGATCTAGTAGTGCACCCAGGCAGGTGGGGCACCATGGAGAAAGGTATCCAGTACCTGGGAGAATGAGTGTTCTGGAGGTAGTCTCTAGGGATTCAATTAAGGTGCAGTCCCCTGTAGACCTGGATGAGGTCCAGAGTGCACAATCCACGTGGCAGAAGTTTGTACGGAGCACATGATCATCGTACACCAACTCTCTGGCATCCATGTCCATGACAGGAGGAGGAACAAAGTGCTTTAGGTGATTACCTAGCTACAGCCATGTGATGGTCATCTTTTTTCCTCCCTACTGACCTGCACCTTGTCTGTGGAAAGACTGTCCAAGACTGCAGACAGACTCAAAAGACTTCATCAGATTAGAGAGGAAATGTCCCATGCCCCTCCAGTGTGGACCAGAGTCTAAACTATTGGGAGCAAGTACCCTCTGCTCAAGAGAGAGGGTACAAACCACAAGGTGACCTGTGGCTTTTGCTGTGTCACCCCAGAGGGGATGTAAGGAAGTAGGATGAAAAACCCACCTTTGTTCTGGCAGCACAGGTACGTGAGTTGGGAGGAAGAACAAACATCAGAGGAAGCTCTTCAAGGATAAATGCAGCTCCAGTTTCCAGTGGGTGAGTCCTCAGACAGAATAGAAGGGCTGATGTTACTTCTAATCCTGAAGGGATCTCCAGTTCATATTTACAAGAAATATCAATGAATACCATGACCAGACCTAGAGAGGCCCTGACTAGCCAGGTGGGGGAAAGGGACAATCAAATCTATTGGACTGTGTGGATCCTAGGCTTGGTACATCAGACCCACAAGAACTTTAGTTGACACAGATGTTCAGTGTACCCTGATGCCATCAAGATATATAGGGGCAGAATCCGTCTGTTTCTGAGGTGACGGGGAGCTGGACAGCTGGCTGTGCTGGAAGCTGACTGGGAACAAACAGCAAACGCACTCCACTGTGACTGGCCCAGAGGCCCTGTGCATCCTCGGCATAGATTACCTCAGGAAGAGGATATTTCAAGGACTCAAAAGGCCATCATTGGACTTTTGGGATAGCTGGGTTTGCATGACCTGCTTTTGGAAGCAGGGGCCATAGGGCGTGGATTTTGTGAGAAGCTGCTGGAAGGTTCCTCAGCATCTGGCAGAGCTGATCTTTGGCAGATCCAAATATGAATGTGCTGCTGGCTAAGGCTGGGCCAGGTAGAAATGGTGGTAATGCCTCAGTGATAACATATTGAAGATGAAGAAGAAGAGGAAGAACAAGAAGGAAGAGAAGAAGAAAAGAAAGGAAAGTATTGCACAGTTTTTATTATAATCAGAGAAGAGTGGAATGAGACTATGTGAGAGGAGCAACTCTGCAGACACCAAGATCAGTGGAGAAGGAGAGAGGAGATACTCCAAGTGCCTAAGCTGAGCAGCTTGTGCAATGGAGCCCATGGTGAACATGATGGTGAAGCAGGTGTGCCCCTACAGCCCTTGGAGATCCATGGGGGTGCAGAGATCCATCTGCAGCCCATGCAGTAGACTCACACCAGAGAAGGTGGATCCCCTGAAGAGGCTGTTACCCTGGGGAAGGCCTGTGCTGGAGCAGGATATCTGACAGGGATCTGCAGACCTGTGAAGAGACGAGCCCATGCTGGAGCAGGGTTCCTGGAAGGACTTGTGACCCCATGGGGCACTCATTTTGGGGCAACCTGTTTTTGAAGGACTGAACCCAGTGCAAGAGTGACCCACATTGCAGCAGTCTGGGGAGGACTGCTGCCCATGGGATAGACTCACCTCTGAGAAGTTTGTGGAGAACTGTCTCCTGTGGGAGGAACTGCCTGTGGAAGTAGTAGAAGGACTTCTCTCCCTGAGCTGAGGGAGAAACAGTCTGTAATGAGCTGATCATAACCTCCATTCCTTGTCTCCCTGTAAGTCACAGCTGGGATGGAGGTAGGGGTGTAGAAAAGGTGTTCTTTAAGATTTTATTCTGCTTCTCAGTATCCTGCTCTGATTTTGTTAGTAATAAATTCAATAAATGTCTAATTTGAGCCTGTTGTGCCTATGTTTGGTGAATGATCTCCCCTGATCCTTGACTCATGAACCCTTTGTTATATTTTCTGTCCCCTGTCCAGCTGCAAAGGGGAGTGATAAAGAGGCTTTGGTGGGTGCCTGGCATCCAGCCAGTGTCAATCAATGAGACTGCTGTACAGACAGAGGGCATTAAGTAGCCTTGCCTGGTCATTCAGAGGACCTTTCTGCTGTAGGACTGCTGAAGGTTGAAGAATAACAGGTAATGGTCACCACCACAACAGTGCAGTGTTGGCAATATCACACCAACCAGGACTCAATGACTTCCATCCATTAGATGATTCATGGATCACAGCACCAAGGAGCAGTCAGTGAGACTCTCACCCTCTAGAGCCCTCTATGGCCAGTGCATAACTCCAGTAGAGAGTGGAGACTGACAGAATTATGGTCTGAAGAAAGTCACACCACCACTGAGCATTGCTGTGCTGTATATGCTGGAACTTCAGTATGAACTGGAGTCCAAGGCAGCAAAGTCCTGCCATCATTAATACTACTTAATGTGTTTTTCTCCATTCCTTTAGCAGCAGACTGCCTGCAACAATTTGCTTTCACCTGGAGGGTATTTAGTATGCCTGCAATCAATTGCCCCAGGGCTGGAAACACAGCACCACTATTTGCCTTGGACTTATCCAGACTGCAGTGGCATAGAGTGTAGATATTGCTGAATGAGAGAAATGGCCAGTGCTCTACCTCTACACTGACTTGTGTAGTGGTGGAGTACTGTGGATGGCAGCAAATGCCCTGTGGGGATGGCTAAACCAATGGGAAAAGGCCAATTGGCAGCACAGAAGTAAATCTGGGCTCCTGAACTGTGGCAAGATCTCACTGCCCAGGTAGAGGAGTTAGCCGTAAAAGCACATCATGCAGATGCACATGCACCCAGGAGCTGGGCTGCTGGAAAACATCACAACAATGAACAGGTGGATTGGGCTGTCGAGATTAAAGTGTCTCAGGTGCACCTGGGCTGGCAGCATAAGGGTGAATTATTTCCAGTCAGTGGGCTCAGTACACCTCAGGTTATCAGGGAAGAGATGCAGCATAAAGAGGGGCGCACAACTCAGTTATGGACATTTCTCCGTGTTATTCAGAAGTGAAATGTGCACTGCATTTAAGCAAGCAGGTAGGTAAAGTCTCTGTGGTGTGGTGGACAATGGTCGAAATATAAATATGGAGTGATTTGGCAAATTAATTACATCCCTCTCCCACAGCCTGGGAGACAGGCCCTGAGTGCTGACAATGGTGTAAAGCGCCACTGGATGGCTGGAGATGTATCCTGTGCCTCACCCCACTGCCTGGAACACCGGCTTGCGCCTCAAAAAGCAAGTCCTGTGACCACATGGCATTCCAGAAAAAATGGAGTTGTAAAATAGGACTCATTTCAAAAATAGCCTCATAGACCTCATAGCCAGAGATCATGGTATTGAGTGAGTATCATGTTCCCTGTCATGCACCAGCCTCTGGGAAAATTGAGTTAATACAATGGACTGTTAAAACCACATTGAAAGCAATGGGTGGTTGGACCTTCATACATTGAGGTCCGCACTTAGCAAAGCCCACTTGGTTAGTTAACACTAGAGGGAGGCTCCATGAATCGACCTGGCCCTACCCAATCAAATCTCATACCAAAGAGGGGGATAAAATTCCTGTGATGCACATTAGGAATATGTTAGGGGAGACAGTTTGGATTAGTCCAGGTTTAAGCTAAGACAAACCTGTCTGTGGGACTGTTTTTGCTCAATGACCCGGGTGTACTTGGTATCTAATGCAGTTGGATGGGGAAATATGATGTGTACCTGAAGGGAATTTGATTTTTAGGTGAGAGCAGTCTGTAATATTTTGTTGTATAATATTAGTAGCTGAATCCCATAACTAGCATGGGTAGTGAGTACGGACTGCTCCAGATACACTGGTCCTGAGCTCGTGATGCAGCTTGCAACAACCTGACAGCACAGCAGCCCTCCTGCCCTGGAAGGCATCTAGGACAGAGAACCCACAGTCATGGGCTCAGTGAGCTCAACAGATATGTTGGAGGAATGACTACTGATGTGTATATGTGTGCTTGTGTATATGTACTATGTGTGTATTGGTGGAAGGTGTAGGATTTGAGCATAAATTATAGGGTGCATAATAAGGGGTGGATAATGTCCTGCTTTTTTCCAGGGCAGGGTTATTTTTAGCAGCAGCCTGGATGGGTCATGGCTAGCACCTGGAGGTTATTCTTTACCATGTCACATTATCACTGAGGGTGAGGGGAGGGCATTCCTTCTGGCTGTGGGAAATGTGGCAGACATTTGCTCAGGACAGGTTTCTGGGTAGTGGGCTTTTCCATGTATGAATCAATCTCCTTTCTTGTACAACTTTTGTGTATTTCAGGTAACATTGTTCCTGAAATACATTGTTACATTTTTGATCTTATTGCTGTTTCCAGTAAATTGTCCTTTTCTCAACCTGTAAGCTTTACGTTTTACAATTCTCCTCTCCCTCCTGCCTCAGGAAGTGGGGGAGGAGAAAGGGGGAGTGTCCAAACCAGTGTGTGCTTTGGAGTGTTTTCAGTAATGATTCCTAAATCATAACAACATGGTAAAAATAGTTAGCTTGTAATTATTTTACTTATGAAGTGTCTTTTTCTTTAAGGGGGGGCAAACAGATACTTAGCAGTGCTGTTGAAGGTGAAAAACATAGCTGAGTAAGAATATGAGCCCGTATTGTGCCGTAGAATCTGAGTGGTGCATTGTACATTCAGCAGTGTCATTTCAAGCTTTACAAGCTGAGCAATGGCAGCAGAAAAAAGTAATAATTTCATTAAAAAGAAGATGAAAAAGAAAAAAAAAAGGGAAATTTCTTGGCTAATAAAATGTTTCACATGATCCTGTGTAGTACTACTACAGTAGCAGTAATAATAGTATTTGGGAAAAAATCCAAAATCCATTACATTTATACTACGAAACAAACTTTTAAGAATGCGACTATAAACTTGGGCCAATTTAAGAGGTATCTCTGTGGAGAGCTTCTGTATTTCATTTTTATAAAATGGACATCTTTCATGCTCTCAGCTTTAAATTGAGTAGTAATGAAAGAAAATAGAGTGTGTGGGAATGAAGGAGCTGAAATGCAGCCTACCTTTTAAAAGCTGTGGTCACAGACTATTTTTGTAATTCTTTTTAAATATAATAGTTTCATTGGAAGGCTATTTCCTGTTAAAATTCCAGCAACTCTGTCTGATCTACTGAACGACAAGACCTTAAAGGTCTTGAAATTTCTGTCTTTTAAATACCATTGTCCTTAAAGTGAATTGTGTTACAATGGAAGATTTTTCTAATAAACAAGAAAAGTCTTTTAGAAGTAGCTAGTGGGTATTTGTAAGGTTTTTAGTTGAAAATAGTGTACTTTTGGTGCTTTACCAGTGTGCTTAAAGATAAGTTCTTTCAGAACAGTCCTTATAAATCTGTGCAGTTTTAGACACTAATGATCTGCAAGATAGGAATGGCATAGCAGATGCTTTTCAGAACATGGTTCTGTGAGGGATTTGGGGGGGGATTTTATAAAGTATTACCTCTTCTTTCTGAGTTTGTAAGTGCCACAAAATGACAAAACTCAAATATTATACCTAAATAGCAGTACTTATTGCCACAATTAGATAGACAGTTCTGCAGAGGATGCACCATTAGTCTCGTAAGATATGTCTTGTGTTCTTGTTCTTCAGGAAGAAAACAATGCCATTCAGTTTTTCTGGGAAAATTACTGGTCTTAGATATTTTCTCATACCTCTATGCAAAATTTACCCAGTAGTTATAACTCTCATCTGGAGCAGGAGAAAATAAATTAGGTACTATAATCTGTTTTGAAATGATTCTATTTATTTTGCAGTTTCTTGGCTAAGAAGATTAAAAGAAAATATTGAGTAGGTATTTCCAAATAGGCTTCTAAGAATCTCTTTTCTATGCATTGATGATTACTTTACTGTACTGATTGGTAATTATTGTTTTAATTTAAAATTATTTTAAAGCATCCATCATTCATAAAGTATAATAATTTGACAATGAGATTGATGTAGTCTTAAATGGTGACATAATCTAAATCAATGTAGTCTTAAATGGTGACAGTGCCAGAGTAATTTTGTCCTGTGTTTGTATGTGACATTGGCAGAAGAGTTGATGAGTAAATTAATTTTTGTAAGGCCTTAAACCATATAAAAAGAAGACAACATTGCACCAGATTTATCCTTTTTAAAAAAAGTCCCAAACTTATGAAATAAAATAGGAGCTTAAAAAAAAAAAAAACCCAAAAAAAAAAAACCAAAACGAAAAAAAATTACTTGCACTTGTATATAGACATGCTTCTGTGTTGTCACACTTATGGTTTTAGTAACCATATAGACTAACAAGGAGGTAGGGAAAGCCACTAGATTTAGAGGTAGGATTCTTAATGCTTGCAGGCTTCTTCTGTAAGGGTGGCTTGTTTATAAATGTCGAACCTTGGATCATACACTGCAGGATTGCAGCTGCAGGATAACCAGCTGAGAGCTAAAGATGATATAGGACTGTTTGTCCCAAGAGCTACTCAGAAAATGGCCATTTTTTCTTTACTGAAGGTTATGAAATCACATTATCCTTTATTCCTTTCTTCTGACATAACTACTCAGGAGTTTCCTTGTAACTCCAGATGGCATGTTCCTCTTTTGAAGTCACTGCCTTTACAGTAGTGTCACACCAATAGTGTTTGATTAAGTTTATGTAAATGAATATTCTTTCCTGTCTTTGAACATTTTTACCAGTCCCAAGTAGTAACAAATCTTAAAAAGCAGTGCTGGTTCCTTTCTATTCGCAGCATTTCACTTTCTGTGGCTCAAAGAATTGGGGAGAGACAATAGGGAGAACTCACAGATTTTAGTTACAAATTCTGGCATGTACATATGGTTACAATGCAGGCCTAAGCTATATAGTTTGAAAAAACTACAGATGTTAAAAATAGTAGCATATGCTATTTGTCAGAAATGTGCATTTTCACAGTCCTTTTTGACAATATTATGATTTAAGGGTTGATATAGCTGCCCTAGATCGCAGCACTGCATTCTGATATTACAGCTTTAGGTGGAAGGTATAGCTTTCTGTTTCATCCATAGTGAGGACTGTGTTTCTTTAGTTATATTTTATTACCATTCTTTTATTTGGTGACTCTTACGGCAGAATTTGGAAGAAAGCTGTGTTCAAAAGGGTTACAAGTGAGTATTTAATTATAGATACTTAGAATCCATCTTCAAAAAATATAAAGGCAAATGTTTTAAGCGTGTGGTGGATAATAATTTACAAATAGAAAATTAACATTGAAGTAAAAGTTTATGACAACAGCAAATGTGGAAAGTCTGCAGGGGGAGCATTGCAAGATTATTTTTGTAAACTTGTTTCAAAGTTATTTGTGGCATTCAAAATATTTAGTAAATAAAACCATAATGAAGACTGGTGGTTCTGTTTTGTTAAGGAGTTTTTTTTGTATGCATTAAATGTCTTTTTTACTGGAACAATATGATATTCTTTTTGTAAATGTTTTGTAGGCTTCAGCAAAGTGGGCGAAATAGGTGAAAGGCAGTTTGGAAAATTTAGATAGGGATCTTCGATACATATGAGCAGAAACAAAAATGAATCATGTTCTTTTATAGAGAGAATTTTAAATTTTCCTTTTCTTTTACAAGTCTGTTTTAAACAGTAAACAATTTTAAAGGATTTTTGCCACAGAAAATTGGGTAAAAAGCTTTTGCCATGTCAGAGTAGAGCTGAAGAAATTGCAGTTTTTAAATGGATTTCTTTTGTACGCTCTATTTGGTTTTCAAAATAATTTTAAATATTCAGACTATTTAAATATACAGAACAATAGGAATTTCACATTGAATTGTAGTATCTCAGGCCACTGCCATTGCTCTTGCTGCCTGCTGTGCAATTGCAGATGACATCTTCTGTGCTGTAAAGCGGCTGGAAGCAGTTACACAACTAAAGCTAGATAAAGGAAATCACTGTTAAGGTCTTATTGAAAGCATAAGCTGAGTGATGAAAAATCTTGTCAATTCTCTCATTCCCTTTTAGTTTTGCAAGGATGTTAGGGCAATAAAGAGATATCTCCTGTAAGATAAGAAGCAGTAACAGAAAAAAGCTTCAAAGATTTGGCTAATTCTCTATATTTCAGTGCTGCAATTTGACATATCCCTTTTTCCAAATTATGGGTACATTGAGATGTGCATAAGCAACAGATGTGCTCATAAGATTCTGTTCAAGATTTAGCTAAATGCCACTTTTACAAACTCTATGTCTGAGAACAAAGGCATATTATAGTAAATATAAATATTACAAATTGATCTTAGAAATTCCATGGAATTTCAGATGTATGTTTGTACTGGAAGGCTTTTACAATTGTGTTTAACTTAACTGTTTAATCAGAATGAAGAAATACCCAATTGCAACTACATATAATTTTTATAGGAGATTTCTTCCATTTAATTGACACTGAAAAAGAAAACACACACACAAAAAGTGCTTTTCAATGGTAAACCTGTGAGTTTTAAAAGCAAGAATTATCTGTGGTGTTAACTTGATTGTTTTGTAGTATTTTTTTAAATAGGCCTAAAGATTTTTGGTAAAAAGTTTCATAATTTACACTTGTTAGAAGTGGGAAATTATTACATTGATGTTAAATTTCATTGATACCGTGGCTTAAAATAAGACACCTGAAAAATATTTCTAAGCTAAACTGTACATTGGTTAAGTTTCTTGATTGCTACATCATTTTAATGTTGATGAACAGTCCTCTAATATGTTTTGAAAAGAACTAAGTCTTTGAAGATAGGGGCTTAAAAAGTTGCACCTGACATGTTCTCTAAGACCATTTGTCCTAAAACATACAATAGTTCATCATAATAGAAAATTGAAATATGGTAGAATTATATTTTTATGCAGCTTAATAACAAAGCTTAAATTAATTTCCTTTACAGAAAAAGAGGGTTATTAATGTCTAAAGTACTTTGACAGAATTCAGATTTTCCAAACTGAGTTCTTCTCCCATTTCTCTTTTAAGAAAGAAATGGATTTCTTTCTTAAAAAAACAAACATTGAGGGTTTTGCCTTTAGAGGAGAGCTGTGTCACACTGGTTCTTTGAGAGCATCAACAACTGTCTGCTCTTTGCATTAACAGGAGAGGCGGGGAAAATCCCAAATGACAGGGGATGGCCCTTGCTAGCTGACACCCATCCTGCTGCCCCCAGGGGACACAGGGAGGGCAGGCAGCAGGCTGATAGTGGAGTTCTGTTTAGAGTCTTTTGGTGCACTGAAGGCCCTGGCTCTGGTTATGCTAAAGAACAGTAAAGTTTCACCTCAATTGTGCTAATTTATGTCTTGATGCTCTTATTTTTTCCTTTTGAAACATTTTTGGGTTTAGATTTTCAGAAGAAGAAATTAGTATTAGCCATCTAAAACAGTATTTAAAAACTGAATAATCAAATTTTGCTTTTCTTCCATAAACCAAGACTGAAAGGAATAATTGCTTTGTTTTGACAAGTGAACCAAAGAAGTATGACATAGAAGTCTTACAGGAATGCATGCATGAAAACTAGGCTGTCATGTTTACAAGGTGATTTTTTTTCATTTGATGAATTTTTCAAACAGTTACTAGTCTGTAAAATATACTGATATTTTTTCCCAAGGAGCTTCTTTTGGCTGTAAAGAGTTAGGATTAAATATAAATACATAATTTTGATTCTGCAGCTATTTTATGAAGACTCATTCCAAAATGTTAGTATTTTTGCTATATATATATATATGTATGTATATAAAATACAGTTCATTTTACACCAATCATTGATTGTTCTACAAGACAGTTGAATAAAAGATGGGTTTTGAGTTATAGATATTGAATGGAGTTAAAATTATATTCTGTGTAAACCCTTTATAAGAGAAAAGGGTGTGTGTGACCAAGTCTATTGTAAGTAGTATCATAATTGAGGAAAGCGCTGTATTTTCAGTATGCCTTTTATCTCAGTTCTGTAAAGTGCTGTTTAATAGATTCTATTTAACTACTACTTTTAATTAGTGTCTTTAATTGTAGTAACATCTGTTAAGTTTTAGATTAAAAGACTGACATTTCCTTAATGCTTTAAGAGATATATTTGATTTACATCCAGCAAGTGATTGAGTTTCAGCTACATCCCAAAATGCTGCAAGTGTTTGAATTGTTATTTGCAAAGGGGTATTCTGTAACTTCTGAGAATTTAAGAAAACACTTTATCCATTAAATATTTCATATTGGTGTGCTGTTAATTGATATGTGCAAGATATTATGCTTTAGAGAACTTCCATGTTTTTTTTAAATGTTGCTTTGGAAGAGCAAAACCAGACATGTGCATTTATGCTACTCTTAAGTCTACACCTATGACCAAAACCAATCATCTTGACCTTGCATATTAAATATCTGATGTTCTTTTTAAACGTGTTTTGCTGACAGTTCACTTAGAAAAATTAAATTTGTTTTTCTAGTAGTGCCTCTAGATAACAACCAACACTGTGGCTGCTTTATAAAAGAATATTGCTTGCAGGAAAAATAAAGTATTTGTTATATTTCGTTGTCCAAACTGTGTGCATGTGAATATTATGTTTGTTTCTCATGTTGTTGCTGCAATATAGATAGTATTAAATATGACATACTAAATAGTAGACATGAAATATACTGATTATTAAGAAGGTTCCAGTTTTTATATAATATTTTTCATAATTGCTAGTAAGTCATCACTGATGGTAAAATCAATATCATTATTTTCCCACAAGAGGATGCAGAAAAAAATAGAAAACAGGAAAAAAAAACCTGCTAATGCTTCGTTTCTGATATAAAGACACAAAGGTAGTGTATTAGTTTGAATAGGCTGATGGATTTGACCTGTGAGTCAAATGCTATGTGAGTCAAAAGGAGTACAAAGCAAGATAAAACTTGGTTTAGTCTGGATTTTTATGTTTGTGTATTTGCAATGATGTGCTGAATTTCCAGAAGACAGTCACTCCTTGGACAGAAATTATAAGTATACAGAAAATAAGTTTACCCTGTAATATGTTTGCTTTTAGTTTCCATTTATAATTATATATATAATTTTGTGTATATATATATACACATATACACACACATATATATATATATATAGATATATATAGATATATAAAATTATTATTATATTATAAGAGATTTTTTCCTAAGTCTTAAAAAAAGGTTACTGCTGTGATTAAGGTAAAAGAACTGATTTCTCTAAACTAAAGAAATGCAAGATACTATGAAACTTATATCAATACTTGCATTCCCGGTTTCCCTCTGTACCAGTCTGTGCAGAAGCATAATAATATAATATTTATATTATTATATAATCTAATCGCCAAAGAACAAGATGTTGTGTATTTTGGTACTTCTAGTCTGCATATTTCCATTATTTAACCATTTTTCTGTATTTATTTTACAGATTCTAAAAATGGAATGGGGAGGAGAGTATTCTTTTGATTCTTCCAATTTAGACTGTTTGTTAGATGTCCTCCCTGGAGAATTGGAATTTAGACAAATCCTTAGTGATCTTGATGAAAAAATAAAGAAGAACTCCTCCAGGTAAAGAGTATTTTATTTGAATCCAAAATACTAGTGAAAGTCATTTGTGAAGAAATGTGGCTTAACTCACCTTTCTTTTCTAGTGGCAGGTTAAAATTCTGATAAATACTTCAGCAGTAATTTTATTTTAACCACTCGAGCATTTAAGAGATTTTTAATGCTGTATAATTATTGTGCTATAGTCTTTCTCTCTATGGTATTCTTAACAATTGTATCATCTTCACCTTAGGTTCTGTTGCAGCAGGTATGATAGTGAAGGAAGAAAATGTGAATTCTCATGACAGTTGTATTTTCTATTTTTATGAGATAGGATTTCCTACTAATGAGATACATTTTTATTGACTAAAAGAACTACAGAATTTGACAAAAGGCAAAGTTTAAACATTGTGGCTTAACTCTTTAGTACCTTTGTAATACTTTCATCAGTGAAAGATGCTCTTAAGCAAATAAAGTTTTCGTCCATTTAAAAAAATAAGTATACAGTCAGAGATATAACAAATGATAGGATTTTATACTAAATTTTGAAAATGCTCACCTTTGTGAGCATCTTCAAGTATAAACAGTGCTTCTTAAAGTATGATTTCAAGGAGCATCCATCATGACATCTTTTTTAAGATTGTATCATTTTAATGTAGCCCACGTTTGTCAGAGGTCTTTGCTCCCAAACAGCTTCTGAAAGGATGGAAATAAACCATTGCCATACCTCACTGGAAACTGACTTAGATAATTTCTCAGTTTTTGTCATACTGGTTATGCTGAGCTAAGAGGTTCTTTTGGGGGGGTATTTCTATTAGTTTTACCTCCCATTTGCACTTAAAACTTAGGGTTTACTAAAGTACTTGCAATATTAATTTCATGATAGCAATGGTACTGAAGATCTGGTAAATATGCTGTTATGGACCACTGCATAATACAATTTAATGTTAAGAGTTTTCCATGTGTTGACATGAGCAAAATGTAGATACTTAGAGATTTGTTTATGTCATAACATAGTTAATTACACAGGTAATTAAGTTTCCTGTGTCTGTGGTCTTGTATATCTGGAAGAAACAGCATCAGCGTTTTTAGCATAACTGTTGTCACCTCTTCAACTAACAAATAAAAGTGATTTTGTTGTCCTTGTTTAGAGATATCCTGAGAATTAGGAAGATGATTCTTAAAATGAAGCTTTAGAATGAATGCTTCACTACTATTTTTTGTTCTAATGTGGAAAAATGTATGCTGCTTGTTGAGAAAACTTTGACTATGGGAAGAGAAGCCAGCTGTTCCTTCTTTTAAGTGGTACTTTATAGCCACTTAGCATTTTATGTTACGTTTTACGTTAACATCATCACAGTGGAAGTGTTTGTATGTCTTGAAGGAGGCTGATTGTCACTGTCTTACCTGCCTAGTCTTACAAATTAGAGGAATTTTTACTGTAAATTTTGTGAGATCCAAATGATATTTTATTAAAGGAGAGCTGGAATTTGGATTAGGATGTGATACACAGCAATGCAGGTCAGGAAAAATTTCTGCTGAATTGACACTTAAGCTAGCTTTAACCTTACTTTCACAAGGAAAAAGAGGAAGTAGCTCTGTAGTTACCAGGTGCTATTTTGCTCCTGTAGTATGTCAGTTTCAGAATTTGAAAGAGTTTAAAATAAGATGGACAGCAGCTGATGTGAATTTTAAATTAAAAAGAGTCCTTTTATTGCTAATATATTAGAGGTAGCATAGAATGTAATAATTTTCAAGTTACCATTGATCTTTGTAAGTGGTATGATAAGAGCAGCTCTGTGTGATACAGTGATACAATTGAAATACAATCCATTTTTCATCAAATAGATTTATGCTTTTATTAGACCACAGAGAATAAACATAATAGTATACATCACATATATATATATTTTAAAATAAAACATTGCGTAAAAAATTATGAGGCAAGAGTGTATAAATCATTCAACTGCTAATTTATTGCTTCTAACTGAATAGATTTTATAAAATTGTGTGACATGACAAATCAGATATGGTTTTTAGCTGTTGAATTACCTTCAGTAGTTTTGTACTGTACCAATTCTATTTGGTGCTGTAACAACAACAAAAAAAGGTCATGTGTGTGCAATTGTGTTATTTGCAAATTTTGCAAATGACATTGCAAAAATGTAGTAAGTGGCTCATTCATTCACTTTTATGTAATAGAACTCTTATTACACTTGAATGTTAAGTTGATTTTTACAGCAGTTTATAGAAGCAGGTGAATATGAACTCTCAAAACAATCATCGTTGCTGGCCAGTTTTGGCTACAGGGGTGATCTCAAGGTTATTCTCAAGTGCGAAGTTTTACAGGTTTAATCAGGTTGGCCTTTTGTCTTCATTCTTTCCTTTCACATTTACTTTGACTTTTACTGCTCATCAAAACTGAGTATTTGGATTATTTTTCTGAATCAGTGGTTTAATAATTATTGACATTTCACTTGTTAGCAATTCACAGATTAAACTTGCAGCTTATATTTAATATTTCTAAGCAGGAAATACAGTACAGAGCTTGAAACCAAGCCTATAGTTCATAACTTGAAGTGATTGCTAAGCATGAGGTCTCTTCAGCAGTTGATTTTTATTTCTGTATTCAGTTTTTTCTTCAGTGAGTGCTACCTTTTAGTTGTGATAAAGCTATAAGATTTTGTGAGACTGTAGGACAGTAGGAGATATTGTATGTCTTCATCAACAGAACAATTGCTTAGAATTCAACACAATTATTTAATAATAATTGTATCTCTGCAAATTGTATCTCTGTATCCCTGGAAACTATAAATTTGTGAGTCTTTTCACAAAAGCCTAATTTGACTTCAATCTGATAAACTTTGTGTTGGTTTAACACAGCCTGGTTTTTTGGGGTGGGGGGGAGGCACAGAAGTGCTTTCTGTGAGAGGCTTCTAGAAGTTTCTACAATGTCCAACAGACCCAGTCGCTTATGGCTCTGAAGATGGACATGCTGCTGGCCCAGTTAGAGAAGTTGTCAATGCCTCTGTGATGGCACATTTTAGAAGAAAATCCTCACAGGAGCAGCTTTTTCTCAGGGGTGGCGAGGCACCAGGGCTGGGACCGTCTCGGCGCTGCACGCACAGCCGTGTGGCTGCCGCCACCATCTCACCACAGCCCACGGCGAGCTCTGCCTGCCTGGCCGCCCCTAGCCAGCTGTGCTGCAGGCAGAAGGGCAGGGCTGGCGACTGCAGCTTCTCCTCCCCGGTAGCCCGCATGAGGAGAAGCATTGAATGGTCCCACGTGCCTGGCGGTGGCTGGGCTGCATGACTGGCAACGGGAACATAGAGAGTGACTCCCCTGCACAGAACCTAGACAAAATCATTGCAGGATCCTGCAGATATCTTTAAAAAGGTAGCATTTGTTGGCAATAGTACTTAAGAGCAGGAGATTTTTTTCCCAGTCAGAGAAAGAGGAGGAAGTGAGGACATGTGGAAAAAGACGACATGGTGACGCCTAGATCAGTGAAAAGAAAGTGGAAGAGGAGGTGCTTCAAGCATTGGAGTCGATACTCCTCTGCAAGCCATGGACTATAATAAAGCAAACTATCTCCATGTAATCCATGAAGTCCTTGGGGGGATGCAGAGATCCAGTTGCAGCCTGTTGGGAAAGTGCTCATGCTGGAGTGGGTGGATGCTAAAAATAGTTGTAATCCAATGGGAGACCTGAACAGAGAGGCCGTTGTTTCCTGAGACAGAGAAAAGAGGGCCCTTACTTCCAAACTAGAGCAGTTTATCCTTAAAGGACTACACCTCATGAACTAGTGACACACACCATAGCAGTTTCGGGAAGACTGTTTTGCCGCTGGGCGGGACTAACATTACAGCAGGAGGTTGGCTGAGACTGCTACTTGTGAAATTGGAACAACACTGGAGAAGTTCTGGAGAACTGTTTCCCATGGGAAGGACCCCATAGCACAGCAGAAGAGAGACTCCTCTCCCTAAAAGCAAACTGAAGAAGTGTTTTGAGTGACAAACTGACCAAGTGCTCCCATGCCGTCTCCCTGCACTCTCAGTGGGAAGGAGAGAAGAGCTGGGAGGAGGGGGGTGGGGGGGAAGGTGTTTTAAAGGCTTATTTTACTCCTCATTATCCTCTTCTGACTCAGTAACAAGTTTACTTTATGCCTTTAAGTTTGAGCCTGTTTTGCCCCCTTAGAGTGTTTTCTTCCAGTCCTTAACTCATGAGCCCTTTTTTCTGGTTTTCATGGCTGCCTGGCATGTTTACCAGTGTCAAACCACGACAGACTTCAACCTGACCTAATTAACAGTAGTTTACTCATAAGGATTTTGAAGGTCTATTTTGAAGGGCTGCAATGAGGTCAGTGCTACTAAGTGCTTAGAGCATTGCATCTTTTCCCATCACCATTTTATAAAATTATGATTATTATTTGGGAACTAACAAGATCTTCTGAATTGTAGACCTGGAAGGTGTCTCAGTAAGGATATTAGTGTGACATGGTCCAGCTGTTGATCATAACTTTGCTGATTTGCCAAGAAATGCTTACCAATGTCAAAACAAAGGGATGGAGGAGTTTCAAACAGGATATTAAGTCAAGCTATCTCATTCCATTATCCTGTATCAGAACTGACGTGTAAAAGGGCTTATATGTTTTTAAACTAAGGTGTGCTGCAGGAGTCATCTTGCTATCTTATTTTGAAGAAAATCTTTGCTTGTTCTGCTCAGGAATTTTCAGGAAGCAGTTATGCCTCATATTCCTGTTAGTCAAGAGATTTATCAAAATTTTGGCTTTTTCAACCAAAATCCCAAGAGTGATTGAGTGTTTGGGAGATTTTCAAAATGAGGGCTAATTGTAGAGGAAAAAAGTTATCATTTTATCAGTTTTACTTGGACTTAATATTTATCACAGCTTTCAAAAGTAATTTGACTCTGGGTGAATGTAGCTGGCTTGTTGTACAAATGTATTACTTTAGTGTTTGCCTGAAAATTTGATGCCTGTAAAGATATTACAGCAATGTTATTAAAAACTTTGTCAGAATAGTAGTTGTCTAGTCTAATCACTTTACTGGACCAGTTGCTAGGAATAAGTAAACAAACTGAGAAAGGAATGTTATTTTTTTTCCTATGCAGACTGTGTTGCCTTTGTGCATAATACCTGAATCTGGGTGAGTTGTTCCACAGCAACTTGCTAGCTGGGCAGCACACTTGCTCAGAAATTGGCTGTTTTATTGACACATGATTTCTTTTTTTGAATATTCAGTGATTATCACTGTGTCAGTACCTTAGGTGGTTAATTAGCTGTCATCTACATCTACAGAAGCTGTAATCAGATTTTTGACTGCCCTGTAAAGTATCCCATTTCATTTCATATGAGCATATATGAGATGATGGGTTTTGAACCCTTATTTGTCACTGTCATGTTTTAGTCAATGGAGTTGAAAAACTCATGTTTCACTGCCTGTCTTCTGAAATAACTTACCAAGACAAAGCTTGCATCTTGTGACAGAAATATCTCGAGCCTTTAAAACAAGAATGGAAATTAAAGGTGGGCAGGCAGTGGTTCAGTTAGAACTGACTGTTCATATATGGTTAAGCTGTTAAGTACTTTTTTCTTGCTAAAGTGTAGCAAAGCCATCACCATTCTATTTCTTCTGGTTTTAACGACACAGTTACTTTACAGTTAAGAGTGGATATGTTTTGTAAGGGGCTAAATTAGAGATATGCAATAGTTTTCGAAGTCCTTGAACCAGGTGCTGTGTCTTTGGTTTACCTCTTTGGGTTCAAGATCAAGAGAAAGTTTAACAATGAAAATGTCAGTGTGAATTACACTGCTAAAAGTCTTTCTGCAAATTTTTTTACTGCTCACAGCAGGTCCTCTGATACACAGTCTTCCAAATGATAAGATTTTTTTGTATGAATGTCCTATACCTCTAGCAGTCAAGCTTTTTAGTGAGTAATAACAGTAGTTTTCTAACACTGCTTAATTCTTCAACAGCAGTGAAAACTGATCTTATTTATTTTAAAACAGTCTGTTCTGAATGAAAGATATGTAAACTGATTCTAAAGCTGTGTTTCCATGAATGTGAGGATCGTAAGAATAAGGAATACGAGGTTAAAAGATAATTTCACTTTATAGCTTAGCTGTTTAATTTAACCAATGTCATTGTCATTTTATGGTTGCTCCCTATGCTAGATGAAATAAATTGAAATGTGCTTGTTAGAAATTGAAAGGAGTTAGAAGATCATACTTCAACTTACTCATAGTAATCTTAGGCAATGGAAAATGATACATGGAGGGGGCAACCCTTATTCTGATACCATAAGTTTCAAAATAATGTGGTGTGACATTGTATGATAGTATGATAGTGCTTACACTATCAGTTCCATTACAATACTTTTTAAACTGTTTGTCCATTGATGAACCCACTTTAAAAGCATTTTCTCCAGATGATTAGGTTACTTGTAAAAACTATCATTAATTTAATAAATAAGAGCACCTAAGAGCTCTTACATTGAGATTGTCTCTCTGCAGTATGAGTACTTACCAAATGTTTTTCCAGAAAAGGACCCCAATGTGGACACAGATAATATAACACAACTTGGCTTTGGTTTGTTAAAGAACTGCAGGCACTTTCCCCTGTAAGGAGGAGAAGCTATTTCAGTCACATCATTTTCACTTTTATAATGGTATGCTAGGAGTACTAACCACAAAAAATATGTGCCCACAAAGGCTCAGGGTACTGCCTGTGTGGGACTAAAGATTTGTTTCTTGAAAAATCAGTCAATTAAAAAAAAAAAGTGAAAGCATAACTATCAGATTTCTTTGCTACAGAGAAAGGTTATGTTTTTTTCTTTGAGCTTTTACATTCCACTCCTTCCTTAGTAGTTTGGTGACTGGTTTTTTTCTGTGTCTGAAGAGTTCCACAGTTTCCAAAAAAAAGGTTGAGTCATCTGTGGACAAAAAATTTATTGAGGGTTATTAAATTTGCAGGTCCATAGTATCTATATCATGTCAGTTGACATCATCTGGATTAGTGCCTCAGTATGTTCAAAGAAGGAGTGAATTTGCTACTCTGAACTTGAAAAAAGTACATTTGCACTTAATTAAAAAATGTTACTGGAAAAAAAGGAATCCAGCACTTTTAATGAAATACATGAAGCATATTTTTCACATCAAAATTACATTTTTGCTTGCAGTTGCTGAAGCTTTAGGAAATTTCTAAACCAGGAAATCAAAGACTTATTCTACCTACGTGGTATGAAATGATAAAGTTTCTGATACCAGCTTAGGTAGTGAGAATAATTTTAATAATATTTAACAGAATAATTTTTTTTTTAACTTAAAATGCTGCTTTCTGAACTCAGATAATAGACTATTTTTTAAGGTAACCAAATTCCTAAGTTTTTAATTAATATAATTAATGTAAAGGAGTAAGTAACTATAATTAACCATGTTCTTGTATTACTGAGTGTTGACAAAATTCTTAGCAAGATGCAGCAGTGGTTTTAAAACCCTGTTTACCTACAGTATTCTGTAAGCTGTAAATAAACATGACGAAAATATGTTTATTTAATCAAAACCAGCTTTAGTCCTAATTAAATGTGTATTTTGGGAGGATAAAAGGATTAATTAAAATGAACATAGTTATCATGATTTATACTTGTGTGGAAGGTAAGGAGCAGGGGAATGGCACTGAAATCTATCCATTTAATCCCCTTATTAGTATTGGGACCAATTACCAACATGTCTGGTCTTGAGAAGGCTGTATTTTATTCAAAGCTTGTAGTTTATTAGCTTGGTCACTGATTCATATGTCAAAGATAAGTGTAAAACTTCACTCATTATAGTAGTAGATTGGCAGAGATTTAACAATAGTAGTGTCTTTTATAATGCACAATGCTGTAATGTATTTGGGTATGTTTGAGATACATCAGCACTCCACAATAAGAGCCTTTGATAGTGTCCCAAGAGCCAAGGTGTATGAAGAAGGTGTTTCGTTTCATAGTCCTGAGAACAGGTTTCACTAACTAAAAAGATACTTGCCAATCTTTTGTCAAGTTTAGGATTGGACTTCATGGTTGGGCTATTAAACCCAGTTTTGCCAGGATCTAAATTCTATTTTTCTAGCTGAAACTGTATGAAATATTAAGCATTGCTTTTGAAAAATAAAAGTAGAAATGCAATACCAAAAAGGTGTTTTTGCAGGAAAATAAATAGAGTTAGATTGTTTTTGGATTTTTTAAATTTTGTTTTGTTTTCACTTAAGTGTCCACACAAGTAGAAATAAAATAATTCTGGATGTTCAATTGTTCTTGCGATCTTTGCAAATGAAATCACTGTAAAAACGTAACCAACACATCTGATTTCATAAAAAGAGTTATGATTCTAGATGAATGTTAAGGAATGGATCAGCTCCTTGAAAAAAAAGTCTGTTTTCTTTCAAATATTCTAATGACGAAACAAGAAAGAAAAGATCTGCTTTCTCAGCACAACTGGCTCTGAAATTCTTTTCAACATTTTCTGTGATGTCAGTGAAGCTTTAAGAAGTTATTAATATATCTTATGTTTTATAAAACAACTGCTGATTGCTAAAGGAGCAAAATTGCACATTCAGCTTTGAATGCAGCACTTGATTCAGTTTATCGTCTCTGCTTTAGCTAATTAAGCACCAAAGACCAGATATTAGGTTGGCTAATGTCTTGTTCATTAACTACTTTATTAAAATGAATAAGATTGGTTGAAGGTGAAGTTGTACATACACTGGCTGAGGATGGTACAATCTGGCCTGAAGGAAAGTTTTTTTAGCTCCAGCTCAACAGCACTTAAATGTTAATTGTTAATTCTGCAAATTCAGGTCTTATTTTGTGAGTGTAGCCTAATCTGTGAAAAAGAAAGACTAGAGTTACCCTAAATTTGAGTAGTTTTCTTTTTAAAATATGGCATGTATGAAATACTGTTGTCTCCAAATAATGTAGAAAAATCTTGTGATTTTTTTTTTTTTAGCATAGAAAAGTGTCTTAAGGACCTGCAATTGGACATAAATGAAATCTGTACTGACGAAGTACTACAAAGCACAACTGACTGCATTCAGTGGCTAAATAACTGCAATTTTAGTTCTCTGAGACCTTCTTCTACAGACCATGGAGAGCTGCTGGAGTTCCTTAAGACCTTGGTAAAAATTGTTTATTAAAAACTTTATTGTTGAAAAGTTGATTATACAATTGGAGGTGGAGAGGTGGATGGATGAGTTCAATTCGTTTTTTCATTTCAGCCTTTACTGTTGTGAGGGTAGTTCATAAATCCATGTCCGCAGCAGGGCGTTATGTTTCCTCTTGATCATGCCTTAAACAGACAAACTTGGAACAAAATCTTTTCACAGATGCTACTATATGTTCAGCACTGCTTGGATTGTTTTATAAAACACATGTTGGTAAAAAAAACATTGGAAGTTACTGTCTACACTGAGGCTGTTAGTGTTACTGCAGGTTCTTCACTTTTATCAGTATGAATTTAACTCATCTAATGTATGTTACTGTCCTTTATGCATTATTTAAGCATAAACTTCCTACCTGCTGTGTGGCTAAAGAGGTAGGTGATAGATGCCCTATCCCTGTAAATGTTCAAGGCCAAGTACTACTGAGCTCTGAGCAGCCTTATCTGGTTGAAGATGTCCCTGTTCATTGTAGGAGGATTGTACTAAACAACCTTTTAAAAAGTCACTTCCAATCCAAATGATTCTGTGTTTCCCAGTGAGAAATGTAGAACATTCTTTGCTCTACCAAGTTGTACAACTAGATGCAACCAGAAATCAAATTCCACTTCAATGAAATTGAAGAGTATTAGAGAGTATTTTTATCCAAAATTTTTATTGAAAGCTTGCATTTGGATACACATGTGGAAATGGAAGTCTGGAAAATTGAATTGGCAAGATAAGTGAAGGTTGATCCCTCAGTAAATGATGGTCTTCAAGTTTATATATAAACAATATGTATGCATTTGATATGATACATATATATAAAATCAAAACACATAAACAATATCCAGTGATTATTCTTTGTCACTTCCATGTCATGGTTTAGTTGTAGACCATGAACAACTTTAGGCTAAGATTAACTGTAATGGAAGAGAACAGGAATGTACAGAAGGTGAATTTAGAGAAGGGAAGTGTTTTCTCTGGCTAGAGCACAAGCTTGATAAAATCAATGGTTGATGAAAGCAATATTTTTTTTTTAATGTATATGATTCTTGTTGCTCTTTCAGTCACCATTGATTCCACTGAATATGGATCTGTATCAAATGAGGAAGTTAGTTTTTAGAGACGCCAAGTCTTTAATGTTCATGTGGTGAAGAGTGATTTTGTTCTCTTCTGGCAAAGTTGATCAGTATGAATGTTGCTGTTAAAAATCATCCCATTCAAGGATGTCAGAGGCTGCCACACGTCTTACTTGATCTAGATGAAATTGGAGAATCCCAGAAAAAGCTGACTATGAAGTTCTTGCTTGCAGGAGTCTTTTGTTATTCCTCTTAGTCCACGTAGATCCTTACTTTATTCCCTCAGAATGTGGCATGGCAATGATGACTTACTTGGGTCCATTCCCTGCTTGCTTCCTTCTTCAAGGTCTATTCAAGCCATATGCCTGAACACCAGGTGGCGGCATTTGTTTGGAAAACACAAAAATGTCTCCATCTTATATAAGATGTGCTTTCCAGCTCTCCAACTTCCCGGGAGCTTACCAACTGCATGACAGTCTTGCTGTGAGCTGTAGTATCCAGTTAAGCCTTGAAAATGGCTCTGTGGCAGGCTGCTAAACAGACAGCAAAGTGAAAAGCCTGGACGTCTCAATTCTGCAGTTTATCATAAAAACAGTTTTGGAGCTCAGTGACTTTCACATCACTATTTCCAGGCTTATGGCTTCTTAGATAATCCAGCCTGTTGTGTAGATGGAATTACAGATGAAAATGTATCTGTACTATCTGTATCTATAGTACTGACTGTACCACAGTCTGTCTGTAAGAAGCTACTTTCATCTGCAGTCAACTATTTTCAATAATATTCAGGATTAATGAGATTATTATGAACGGACTTTCTTAAATATATATCTCTATCCATTGAACTAATTAGATAATTTCTTCTTGCATGCTTTTAATTAAATATATATAATTCATATTCAGTAACAGGAACCTTCTTTCTACTTCAGGATAACATCCTTATTCATTGTTTTAATTTATTATGTGTATTTATTTTGTTAGGAATTTTGTGTAAAGCTGCTTGGACAATTGAAAAACAGTACAAAGTTCTTTTTGGGCTTTGCCTGGGGTGCTATATTTAGGTTTATTGTTATTATCACACGTTTGTAAATTTTTATGAAAATACCAATAATTTCTTCATAAAGCCTGAAAATGTTAATTATGTGAAATGTTGTCATTCTTTGTACTGTCCTGTAACTCAGTATTTAAAAGCTGAATATATGCACTAACAAATTGTCATTAAATTCTGTTCCTGATAAAATCATGGCAGATTCTTTTTTTTAATCAAGTCATCTTACTGTACTTGTGTATTGATATGGTAGGTAGTTGTGCATATTGTGCTGTATTCTGGTTGGTAAATTGCAACTGGTTTTCTGTATGTTATTGTTATGACTAACTTTCTGTGCTCAAAAGGGAACTTTTTGTGCTTCTCCAAAATATCTGGATACTAATTTGGATCTTTTTCTCTTGAATAGTGCTGGCATCATCTTTTGCGATATTTTTATAGGTTAATTTTTAAATTAAAAAGTGTATATCAATATAGGTAATGTGTGGAGACACTTGATAACACTTTCTAGAGCTTCACAGTTCACTTCAGGTACTCTTTCTGAGTTATCCCTACATCTAAAATAGCATCTGCAAGCTCCTATTTTTAATGCTGTAGCTTAAATGCTATAGTTTAAAGGGCTTGAAACAGTCCTTGGATATATAAAAATATTTCTGCTTTGCCTTTAAAAGCAGCAGTAGAGACTTGCTTGGAAGATCATTTGGATTCACCATTGAAGGCATCAGGTGCATACACTGTTTTGATAGCTTCTTTTGCTTCGTACATTTCAGAATGTAGTATTTGAGCATGATTCATAAAAAAACCCCTACATTTAAAGTCCAGAAGTCTACTTGCCAAGAGACAACCTTTCAACACAGTGGTTAGTAATCCGGGTTTCAGTTTACACTTTGAAACACATTTTTCTTTGGGGCCACTAAACTTTATAGAATAGTTTAGCAGATAATAAAAGAAAATGGGATCAGTATTATGCACTTTGATATATATGACTTAAGATTTGAACCAGTTGCACATATTCCTATTACGTGCACATGCTTTTGTAGGATGATATTCAACGGATAATTTCCTTTACTATTCTGTCTTCCACATGTTTGCTGCTTGTTAAGTATGAAGAATTAATAAGAATTATTTTGAAATAAAGATGTAAAATGGAAGAAAAATAGGTAGTCTGTTATTTTTAAGACTTTCTTCATAAGAGGCAATCATGCTCCCAGTTTGTTATTCAGAATTAGGTACTGTAGTGAAACTGATGGGTTTTTTCAAGAAGCTCTGGTCATAGTAGAGGGCAACAAGAAGGTTAAACCCTCTAAGGTATGTAAGAAGTTTGAAACATCCAGAACAAAGAATAAGAGTTCTGAATTTAAAAATTTTTGTCACTCTAAAACGTACTTATCTATTGGAAAAATCTTGCTAAGGAAGAGGAAGGATTTAGTACTTGGCATTCCAAAATGGTTATGTTTATGCAATACCACAGTCAAACTTGAATAATTTACCTGCCCTTCAAAATGGGAACAGAAATAAAACCAATATTTTCTTCAAATATTGTAAGTTAAATAAATCAACAATGCTGAAGGTGGAAGGTAGAAAAGGTTTCTTTACCAGCCTTGCTTTATAGGATGGAGTATGCCTTGCAGACTGTGCTGATTTCTAGTGCTTAGTACAGGGCTATGTTTTGGATTTGTGCTGAACATACAGCACAATATAGAGGTTTTTCTATTATTGCTGAGCAGGGTGTACACACAGCCTTTCTGCTTTTCATACTGTGACACTGGTGAGGAAGTTGGGGGTGCATAGGAGGATGGGAGGAGACACAGCCAGGACAGGTGACCCAAACTGACCAAAGAGATATTCCAGACCATGTGGCATCAGGCTCCATATATAAAGTATGGGGAAGAAAGAAAACAGGTATGTCTGAAGTGATGACCTGGTGATGAGTGATGCTGTCCTGGAGATGGCTGAACACCTGCCTGCCATTGTAAGCAGAGAATTAATTCTTTGTTTTGCTTTGCTTGTGTGCATGGCTTTTGCTTTACTTGTTAATCTGTCTGTCTCTCAACCGATGATTCTTGTGGTTTTTACCCTTCCAGTTCACTCCTCAGTCCTGGTGGTACAGGGGTGAGCAAGTGGCTGCCTGGGGCTTGGTTGCTAGCTGGGGTGGAACTATAACAGGTAAAGGACAGACTGGAATGAGGCCCCCTGAGGTGGTTTGCCACAATGCTTTTCTCTGCTGGGGAGAATCAATGGGAGATGAAGGAATAAGTGAGAGGGCTTCTAGATTCTCATCCACTTAAGGCTTTCCTACTGAAACTAAGAAAATCAAGAATACCACCAATTCCACTCAGTTTTCTTGTGATGGTACTATTGAGCTGTGACAAGAGGAGCTGCAATTTGCTGCATGACCTCTTGGAGCTGAAGCAGCTGTAAGGTCAGAGATCCTAGCCCCAGACTGAGAGAGAGCTCTTCAGACTTGAATGAAGAAGGAGCAGCAGCCATGTGATTTCACTTGCTTTGTTAACTGACTGCCTTCTCCAACCCATACAGCACAGATGTACATGGAGATCACTACTATATCAGTCTGCATCTTGGTTTGATGGGTTACGCAGCTTTTTATTCTTCTGTCCTGTGTCATCTAAGACTCCTTAATTCTTGACAAGTTTTCGATTTTACGTCTTTAAGCGACTCCTGGGATGACTTTTTTATCCTTGGAATGGTCTTTTTGATGATTGCCTGCTGAGCCTTAGAAGGTGACCATTTTATAAATTAATTCCTTGCTTGGTTTTATGAGAAAAACCAGTCATTATCTATGTAAATCTTAAGTAATTTTTTTCATATCGCTTTCTTTAAAAGATGCTGTGACAAGAAAAAGGCTGCCAAGCATTTCCTTTGAACTGTGGTCTAAAATTGATTGAGAAAAGAGGTTGGGGATATAAGAAAGATGAGAAGATGAGTGTGAGTTATTGGCAGAGGTAGACAAGAAATTTCATTCATGTATAAATCCTGTTTTCCACAGATTTCATTATTTCTGTTGCTGACATATCTTACTTGCTGTTAAGATAATTAGTATAAGAAACTGGTTTTAGTCTAATATGAAGCTGTTCATTTAATGAACCGTAATTTAAAAAATTTCTAAAGTACTGTCTGATTTACCTTTGCTAGCAAAACTTGTTGAAGAATGAGAAGAATCAAGAAGAAATGGTACTTCACTTCCTTCTGGATCTGTCTAGTCAGTGTGGTGTCTCATTTCCCTGTACTGCAAGTGGGACGTCTTTTGAGATAACATCCTCGCTTCATACAATTCAGGATGATTCGGCTGTGGATGTGAAATCTCTTTGGGATGATGTGAGATTGCATCTTCGACAATTTTTAGTAAATAGACTGCAAAGTCAAGAAGAAACAAACACTAATGCTTCTCAACAACAAATGGAGTTTAAAACTCAGTGTGTGCAGCAGCTTTTGTTTCTTTATCCCAAATCAGAAGTCTTAATGAGGTATCAAAATATGCAGAATAAACTGGTTAGTGATCTTCTACAAAACTGTATTTTGTCTAGTTGTGGTGAAACAAATTTTGATAAGGTGGTCCATGGTTACCAAAGTTCCATACCCAGATTGTGCACAATGATAAAAGAGGATTTGTATATATTAAGTGGGACAATTGGTCCATCTTCGTCATTAAAATTTATTAATGAAACTTACCTGGATACCATCACTGAAGAAATGACAGTTCTTCTTGAAAGACTTTGTGAACTGCAGTTCAAAGAAAATGCTCTACACATAGTTAAAGCAAACAAGATTTCAAAGAAGCATGGAGGAAGAGTTCACGCTGTGGGTTAGTAGTCTTATTTTATGTTCTTTGTAGTTAGGTGTTACTTTAATGATGCTATTTTTTTTAAAATAGACTTGATTATTTTCTGTGAAGAGAGAGACCTGAAATTAGTAATTACAGCTTTATGTTTAAAACATATAACCACAGTTGAACTCTAGACTGTGTCAGAATTGTGGTGCAAAAGTAAGAGAGAGTAACTTATGTAATTAAACAAAATCCTAGTATAATCCATTGGATAACACTGTGATGTCATAGTCATTTTTTTCAGCCTGTTTTATTCCAGCTACTGAAATATGTACTAGAATAAAAACTATTTAATCCAGATTTATATAAACACAAACCGTTGTGTCTTCTACTCCCACTTTTTTTTTAATTGTCAGACATTTAAAGGAGTTTATAGGAAAGACAGTACAGTAATGTGTCCATAAAACAGATAGCAATTCACACATCAGAGCTGACCCAAAAGATTACTCTGCCAATTCTAATTCTGAAACTAAGAAACAAACAGAAAACCCATTTACATTTTCTAGTCTTGTGAAAATACAGTAGGTTGAAGTTAATACTGCCTGGTCATTTTTTCTTGTTCCAAGAAATGTCAAGAGGAAAAAGAGTCTGTTGTTGATATAGTGTTTCCTGTATTTTCTTTTTGCAGTTTTTAAGTCTGACATGCTAATTTCCAAAGGGAAGAACCAATGCTTTGAAAAAAAAAAATACAGAATCAAAACTTCCATAACATAATTGCACAATTGTGTGTAATTGTTTTTTCAGAGCAGTTGTTGGAGCACACCTCTGTGCAGGAGCTGTTTATTTAAAGCATAGCTTTCCATGAAGTGATTTGAAGACAAAAAATATTGAAAATTTAGAATCGTGAAAAATACAGAAACAGAAGGTCTTGAATTGTGCAGCATAAAGAAAGGATTAGTGAGGTGATGATTTGTCAGGTCTACACAGAAGAAAATCACATACTTCTGAGTTTTAAAGTCAGCATATGTGTTAGTCAACTAAAAATTCCAGGGGAAGAAATGCAAAGATTATTTTTAACAAGAACTGAAATATGGAGGAGTACTGGAACGTGTGAAAGACAAGGAAGAAGGCATGCAGATGAATAGAAAGGATGAGAAGTTCAGTTTTGGTGGGAAACAATGAAAAGAAGTAGTGTCAGAGTACTGT
Source organism: Ammospiza nelsoni (assembly GCF_027579445.1). NCBI lineage: Eukaryota > Metazoa > Chordata > Aves > Passeriformes > Passerellidae > Ammospiza > Ammospiza nelsoni. The sequence goes on along the minus strand of NC_080669.1, from coordinate 70,152,193 downwards.
TGAGATATGAAATAACAAGAAATGTGTTTTTGAATTACATGGTGAGATGTGAGTCAGTGAAAGGATTCACTGACAAAAAAAATTGCCTGGAGTGAACAGAAGTTTGTAACTTAATTTTTCTTTCAGTCTCAAAACAGCTCAGGAAGATGGGGAAGTTCAGTTATCTCCACTTTACATCTAAAACGTGGAGTTTGAAGTGCTCACAAACATGTCTCTCTGAAAAAATCATACTTCAACTCTGTATTATAAGACGAGAGAAAACAATCATTCAATCTGTTAATAGAGTACTTCCTCTGCCTGCATTTTTTTTGCCGCAGGATGTGACTTTGCATGTTTTTGTGCCTGGTACATCTATCGGTACAGATTTCCAGTGCACATTTCTTTTGCACGGTCAAAAACACAGAGGAAGGTGAAAACAAACAGTAAATTTTAGGTATTGCTTGCTTGCTTTAAAATTTTAAAACATTTTCTGCAATTAATTAAAATATAATTTCTCTATTTCATAAATATTAGATCAGATTTTAATTTTTATTGAAAATTCATTAAATGTCAGATTTCGGAAACAGCAGCTGTCTCCTTAACACCAATAAAATGTTTTTAGAATTGCTGTTCATTAATATAATTTAATTCTCAGGATTACTTTCTTCACAGGGGCTGTCATAGTCATGTCTTCATGTTATTTTACTTCAAGAAATTAGTATGGGTATTGATTTGCCTACTGGTTTTCTACTATTCTTACTAGTTTTCTGCAGAAAACTGCTCATACACACTTCAGCCAGGGAAGCCATAAGGCACCAGTAGTGAAATCAGGCTAAAACAAAATATGTGGTCAGAGTTGTGAAGTTTTGAGTGTGATTTCAGGTTTTTTTCATTTTCTGGATGTGTCATAGCCTATTTGGTATTATTCATCAATTCAAGCAAAAGCTATCCTTGTATCATAAATAAAACAGTTACTGCTGTGTAACTTATTTATATATGAGCTCATATGTGAAGAGTCTTTTTTGGAAAGAGATTTCTCTTCTATAAATATATGAATATACTACATTTGTACCACACTAAGTTATATAAAGGCATTTTTTTTTTCCTTTAGAATTAAAATGTTCACAAGGCAGTTCACAGTGAAATAACTATTTGGGAAATATTTTAAGAGATTTGTAGTAGTGGACAAGTTCTTAATGTCAAGTGACTTTTCCTGCTTGGAACTCTTAAATTCTGGTACTTTGTTGCCCTCCCACAAATCACAGTAGAAATTTATTTTTCCCAACCTAACATAGGCTAGGTTAAAAGACAGCTTTAATAGATTACCTTTACAGTGATACCCAGTTTGCCAAGTATTAAAAGAACCTAATGTATAAATATAGAGGGAAGGACAGAAAGAGAAGGGCTTTTTCTTAGCTGAAAGACAGATGTGTGTCTTATTTTTTGATGTGTCTTGCTTCTGCCCTTTGGGAGCCCTCAAACCAACACATTTGAGAATATCAGAATAATTTAATCTAGGGCATTCAATTGGGACTGTTATCCCAGAGGTGATAGAAGGGTTTGTGTTTGCTTAGTCCATCCTCAGGGTAATGTGGTTTTTATTTTATATTTGTGGTGAGTTTTTTTTCATAAGAACTGCTGTAATTGATCCTTCTATACAGCATAGGGAAAAAAAATAACAGAAAATGATAAAGTAGTGCCAAAACCTCAGAAAACTTTGTATAGACAACATATTTCTTTTGGGAAAATAGAGGTAGTCTAAAACAATCTTTAACAGAGTTATCTTTCAAATATTCCATATATAATAATCTATTTGAGCAGTAAAGAATTAACATTTTTCTTTTCATTCTGTGCGAGAGCAATTATTTGGAAGTACTATAAAGAGTTTATTTCCATTTATCAGTACATAGGAAGTGTGTGGCTTGACAGAGAAGCTGTCAAAATGGCATGTGAAAAGAGGCAAATTTTGGAACTCAGCATCTTGGGTTGCCAGCTCTAGTGGAAGCAGGTGCTTTTATGTTACAGCTTGATCCTATTACCTGTTACATTTGTGCCTCTTATTACCTTTAATGGTGCAGAATTCGGCCAATAGTATTTGGGCTGTTCTGTACAAGGTTTTTGTATAACATTAATTATAATTTCTCTGTGTACTCTCAGAACATAGTGTTTCCAGCTTGCTAGAGTAATGTGCAAGGAATGTTTCCCAACCCACTCCCTCAAGTTTTTTTGTTAATAGGATTTTGTTGTTTCACACTTTCTATCGTATTAATCATTTCCATCTTTCTAAAGTTTATGTAATGTTGTGGTATTTAAAAGTATACAAAGATATCTGTTGACGATACTTAGCATGGAAAGAATCTCAGCTGGTTTTCAGCTGAGATTTTTTTGTGATTTTTTGCTTCAATTTCCAAGGTGGTATTTCTCAGAGATTACTTGGGTTAAGTCTGTGTATTGTAGTTTTACCTTTTGGACCTTTTTTGTGTTCCTTTGTTTACAAAAATATTAAGCTGGTTAAATCAGGCATGACTAATTTATATTAATTTCTCATTTGTTAGATGAGGAAACAGCTACTCTTATAGATGATAAGGCATCTACCAAAGAAACTTAAACCCCATGGAATTATGGACAGTTGATGTATTAGTGGAAGGTTTTCTTTGGCTTTATTTATATAGTTTTTGTGTATAAACAGAGTATAAATACTTATATAGACTAATCAGCTATTTTTTCTAATTTCCTGTGATTTAAATAAAACAGATTGGAGCTTTAAGTTTTGTTTTTTCTGACATATTCAAATTGATTGGCTTAATATTTTTTAAGATCACAAACTTACCAGAGACCCTTAAACATTTAAAATCATAACTGAAATTCATTTTTAAAATCTGAGGCAATAGAAATTGTATTCCTAAAAATCAATAGTTTGTCATTTTTAAGAAAAATATTATCACAAAGTGAAGGTAATCTAAAGTGATAAAGATTTAACTAAGTACATTTTTAGGTAGGAAATAATTAAAATACCTTCAGAGATATACTATAATATTAATATGAATGTGTTACACTTTTATCCCAGTACATAGCCTTTTAGTTAAATGTCCAGCAGGCTTCCTTTCTCTTTTCTTTCTCCAGAATATAACCCATGTCCATTCTATTATAAAGATATATTCAAATGCAAACTGTGATTTAAATTATTATATTTTAAATCTATTATCTTTAAATGTTCATGAGTTCCTACAGAATATGTTGTGTTTGTTAATCACCTAAAATTAATATGGCGTATAGCTAATCTTGAACAGAAGGACTCACTACCATGTACAGGAGCTGCATTTGTGCAGTGGAGATGAGAACAAGAAGAAAAACTGGCTCTGGAGTAACTCGTTGAAGTGAATACAACTTTGGAATGTTAAATTAAAGTACTTGGTATGAAAAACCACTTTTGAGCTCACTTATACTTATGTATTCTCAGCAATTTGCTGAAGAGCTAACTTGAGATATGAGTTAAAGTTTTGGGCTTTGCACATTTAACTTAAATTTGACTTCTCTACTATTTTTATGTGCATATGGTTTTATTCCCCCTCGTTTATAATTTCCTCTTTTTGAAACTGAGAGCTTTAGTTTCAGATTTGTTTCTATCCTTCTGTATAATTTACTTTCACTTGGTTTGCGATCTCAATAGCCACCATTATGGCCTAAAACAAGTCTTCTATGATTTTTGTCTTTTCTATCAAAAATATACCTAAAATAGTATTAATACTTGCTGGTTTAACAACCGCATGATTAAAAATACACCAACTGTTCACATCTAGGAATAATTTCAGCTCAATAACTTTAATGTAATTCATCTTCCATTTATATCTGGAAATTGAAGAGTTCCAAACTTGGATTAATGCAATTAAATATTTATATCTTTGTAATTGTTTTGCTATGAGAATTTATTGCAGATAATTTACAGTATTTGTGCTGTGGCTACAGTTGGTTTTCCACCATCTTTTCTTGCCCATAGTCTACTGTCTGTTTTTCAACAAGTATGAGAGTAAAAGGGGAAAGTGTTTTAGTCACTTGACTTGCTACTGTTCAGTCCTGAAAGTCCTGTTGCATCTTTCTTACGTGTTGAGAAGGCACACAATACAAAGTAATGCATATGGATTACAGATGATAATATCCAGTATGGCGTCCTGCTTCTGCAGATCAAATCCATTCTGTTGTCCAAATCTTTGGACTGGTGCAAGCTAGCTTTCAGTTAAATGTCTAATGCATCCCTAAGGACGCATGTTTAGAATTGCAAAGTTTGCAATCTTAATTATGGAATTATTTGAAGTTGGCCTTTTTTTTCATAAATTTTAACTTCAGTATTCGAAGACCCACGACTAGTTAGTAAATTCTAGACACTATAAAGAGAAAAATAAGAGAGTTGCAATAAAAACTGTAACTTCGTCCTCTTTGCTTCCTTGCATGTCCCTCTTCTTGTTTTTCCTTACTTCAGGACACCTGCAACATCCTGTTCATCCCCTCCTGTGGACATGATTGTTTTGCTTCTGTTTGTTCATGACCAGCAGTTTCTTTATGTGCTTCCATTGTATTGCTGCCTGCCTGGCATATCTTTCTGTCTTTTGTTTCTGACCTTTCTGTCCCATTGCAGAGTGCCTGGCAACATAACTTTTGTAGGAACAGGGCTTTAAGGACCTATATAAAACAAGATACAGAAAGAATGGTGCCTTTGTGCAAGTCACCATTGCAACTGCTGACCCCTTGAGCTGCTCTGCACATATATTTACAGAATTGTAAGGTTGGAAGCGACCTGAATAATCATCTACTTCCAGCTCCCCTATTGTGGGCAGGAACATCTTTCACTAGACCAGATTGCTCAAAGTCCCATCCAACCTGACCTTGAACATTTCCAGGGATGGGGCATCCCCAGCTTCTCTGGGGCAACCTCTTGCAGTGCCTCATCACCCTCACAATCAAGAATTTCATCCTAATATCTAATGTAAAGCTACCCTCTTTCAATTTGAAGCTCTTTCCCATTATCCTGAAAGGCACATGGTTTCGTTCTTGGAAATTTTTTTTCAAAATGTTTTCACAATTAGCGAGTACTAGCTACTTGCCTTCCTTTGTGTTTTCACAGCATACCTGCATTTTCTTCCTCAGAATGAACAGAGCATTTAACTCACAGTGCTCTCTAATAATTTCATTCTCCTCCCAAGTGTAAAAGATGAAGACTGATTTACTCTATAGTCTGATATATTGTGAATTTTCAGAAGTCAATCTGACATTTATATACTCTAGTTTTCTCTTTAGTAATAAAAATGACAAAATCTGAGGGACAATTATGATGGAAGTCTCTCTTTTACTTCAGAATATGGGCCTGCATGAAGAAGGCTTTGTAGGACTGCAGCAGATTAGAGGGCACTTTAAAAATGTCTTTAAAATATGTTCCTGTACAACTGATTCAAAGAAAGTTGTTGCAGGAGTCTTTTCAATATGTGCATCTACCATCATTACTCACAAGTCAGTGAGATGGTCTTGACTGATTTTTGCCAAGATGGAGAACCCCCTTCTGTCATAAAATTGTACAGCAAAAAGTCAAAATTATTTTTGTCACAATAGTTTGTTTTGAAAAATAACATATTTGGTTGAATTAGAGGGAAGTGTCATGCCCCCAAAATGGTTGTAACATGCCAAATTACGATATTAATGTCCTTTTCACTGAGGCTTAGTCTTACAATTTTAAAAATCCCTCTCTCTTCAATTAAAGGGCCACTGTATCTGCTGAGTTTTTGAAAAACAGAGCTTTCAGTCATTTTATAGTACTTTTTACTACATCTACTGAACAGAGCAAGGCAATGGGTTCATTCCAGTCCATCTGACCTGGAGAGAATAAGAATGGTTAAAACCCAGTACAACTTCTTAATTAGAAATCTAGCACCTAGTGCCCATAAATATTGTGGACTGTCTGAAATTAGATCAGTTACTGGTCTCAGATTTTCCAGAAGAGTTTACTTTGCCTAGAGTAGATTCACACACTGATCATCCTCTGGCTAAGAACCAGATCTTCATCCTCTAGCACAAGGGACACTGTAGTGACTTTCTGTTCATGTGCTGGGAAATTCCAGCAAGTTCTGTAACACAGAAATTACATGTTCTGTTATGCACCATGTGTAAAGAAGTGTTTTAATTGTGTAATCTCAGCTCAGTGAGTAGGAACGTGTATCTTTACTCACAAATGTGATTAATCCTTCTTTTGTATATTAGTCTTTCTACAATACATTTGTTTACAAAGTAGGAATTTTGAAACATTTCACTAGAAGTTTTTAAATGGCAGTGTGTGCCCTCTTTGCTGTCTGCCTAGACTTATTTTTTATGTTTATGTTCCTTGGAAAAATAATCATGAGAACTTTGTGATGACTTTGCAACTAGGGTTTTGAAATACAAAGGCACAGGAAGCAAAAATAAGAATATTGGCTCCAGCCATTATTTTTTATATTATTTGAACAAATTAGAACTGGCTGTATTATATCTTGGAGTAAGAGAAGCAGAAGTGACACAGACACTTAAATCTATTTTTAAAGGAAATACTAGTAGTAGTATCTAATGTCATGCATATTCCTTCGTACAGAAAGGAATGATCAACACGTGATAGAAATTACTGGTTGGTTGAAGGTTCCTAGCAATCTAATTTGAGTAGAGTAGTTCCAGTGTAATGAACCAATCTGTGAGAGACTTAACCTCTGTGAGTGTTGAAAATTGAAATTCAGCTAGCAGAAATTTTTACATTTGCAGGCATTAAAGAAATGTAAGCCAGATTAAAATAAATATGTTGATTACTGTGTTTTCAAATGCTCATTAGAACTGCCTTTTATCAGCCAAGTGTTATAAAATGGTTTGCAGAGAAACACATGCAAGTCCTGTCAAAGTTAGAATTCATGAGAAGATTTGACATACCTGGCAGTCCTTAATTTATCTTTCAGCAAAGACCAAGGAAGATCAACTTTTAGAGTTCTTCAAGATCTCCTGTTTCAATGTAGGTGCTATTTTCAGTTATTTTCAGCAGGCTTTCTTAGTTTCTATGCTCTCTTAAAGCATTCTACTTTGGTGATTTCAGTATGTGAGTGTGAAGACTTCAGAGAATGTGATAACTCCCTCAGCCCACAGTGTAGGCAAGAGAAATCAAAGAATGCATGTGGAATCAGTTTATGTCATTGGCAAGGCCCAAATATTGTTTCAGATCTCTGAGAAATATTACTAAGAATATAATTTTGTCATATGATAGTTCTTGCAGTTTTCGGAAAGGACTTTTTGGTAATAGTTACTGCTTCAGAAGAAATTATTAATTGTAGAATAGCACCTAAAACCCCACTCTTAACTGCTAGAAACAACTGCAACTATTGTCTGTCTACAAGTTTTAAAATCATTTTAGTTGAAGGAATGTTTAAAAAATGCCCACTATTTCAGTATTTTGATAATTATAAAAAAAAATTATTGGATGTCACATGCTTATTTCATTAAATGGACAAGTCAGTTAATTAGTTTTAATTCAGAAATGAAATAATTTGTTTATGTTTGAATTGTTTAAAGTGTTACTGTCTATCCGGAATTGAAGTGTATGATAGGAATGTCTTGTAATTGATTAGAGGCTATGCATGCTTTTGAGAATTAAGGAGGAGGTTGAGTCTCTGGTTTCAGAGCAAACTGAGATAGGTATCTGTGTATGAAGTAATGTTCTTGAGCATGATTACAAGGCACTTCATCCTCAGTGTGCTTCAGGAAGTCTCTGTGGTCTGTTCCTCAGGGTTGTAAAGGAGCTATATGCTGTCAAGGAGTCAGATTTTTGAGATAATTTGTTTAAGATAACAATATAAATTTGAAGTCAGAGTGTGATTCGATGTTCTTGTTTTCCATCCTGTGTTTCCAGCACTGGTCTATTTTTTCTTTCATCAGTTGGTCAGTAAACATGATTTACAATTAAAGATTTCATTTTGGCAGACCTACCCATGCAATGTTGACAAAGGACTTTAGCATTTGGTGGCAAACATCTAGCAACCTGACATGGAATCAATCTTCACTATGAGGTCAAAGCTGATCTCATTTTACTAGGAAGACATTATGGAGCAGGTTTTAATAAATTTTAATCAATAAAATAAAAAAACCCCTTAAATTAATTTTAATTTTAATCAGTTGCATGTGTAGTGAATCTCTTTGAAAACATTAGTGTAGTTTTCACTGATGTTGTTTAATAGCTGGCAGTGACAGCTCTGTGGCAGACACACTCAATTAAATCTATGCAAATTTATGCATGCTTATCATGTTTATACATCAGTTGAGTTCCCTTACTTCACTGCATTTTTTTTGCCACATGCACAGTATGGATATATGGTATAAGCATTTATGAAAGTCCTGTGGTAATGGTGGTATCTAATAAGAAAATGTTCACCATTTTTAGATCTGTAACCTATTATTTTTTAAAGGGACAAAAAATGCCAATGTGTATTTTCTTTGTGAAGGCAGCTTTACCAGTTTATCCTGGAACTCATAGGTCTCACTGCAACTAACAGGGAGCTGCAAAGCAAGACAGGTGTTTAAAAACCCTTAACGGCTCAGATAACAGTTTACATCACTAATAGTTCTTTCTAGGTCTGTCAGTTTCAATCAGCAGAGCACACATGTGATCAGTATATCTGATGAACTTGTTAATGCCTTTTTAAAACAGGATTCCCCAATCTATTCTGTTCAACTCTACTCTCTCCTTTCCTTTTTCACTGTTTCAAGTAGAGTCTTGATAAGACAGAGATACAAGCAGCTGTGTATAGCTAGCTCAGGCTACAACTAATTTGTGCAGAAAAAAATTAAATCAGGAGGTAAATTATTTCATGATTGCTCATTCCCAACAGAGTTGGGCATCATTCTGAAGAAAATATCAAATAATTGGTTTCAGACCATGTCAGACACATGCAATTCCCTTCTCTAATGGCTATGTGAGGTAGGACTAGGCCTCAGGGGTCACCAAAGAACTGAAAATAGCTTAGTGCCAGGCACAGCAATAGAGAGAGCAAGCACATAGGAAATGAAGTGGCAATAAGTGCAATCTATAGGGGAAATGTGCTTCACTTGGAATTTAATGTATTGGCTTAGAATCTGGCAGTAAGCCATGCAACAATTGTTTACATTTCTGTCAGCATCTGCATCTGTTCTGCTTTGTAAATGGCACTTATCTTTGAGTGAGTAAATGGTGGAATCAATAACAACTGTTAAGGGATTTCCTTTTTTTTTTTCATATTCCATAAAAATTCACGCTACAGACAATGTAGCCTTAGATTAATAAGAAACAGACATTAACAGGGTCAAAGGGATTTGTTTAGGAACATTTTATAGCTTCTTGGGTTTGCAGTAATTGTATGCATGTGACTTGAATGTATCTTGTAACATATCCAAATTAAACTGTTTAAAAAATGCTAGCTTGCAGTAATGAAGATGATTTTTTATAATTATCGTAAGTACTGTGTATAGAAAACTGCTGGCACTGTTTGTAATAATTTAGTTCCATGCAATACTGTGTATTACATCTGCTATGGAGAAATACTAAGTTGCCTTTTACAGTATAAGCAAGTTAACGATTATATCCAGCAATACCAATTATTTAAACCTAGCAGTTGCATTAAAAATTGTATACCAACACGCAGTTTGAGAAAACTGTGAGCAGATGTCCATAAAAATGGAATATATCTTTACTAAATGCAAATGAATACAACTTATGTACAAGCTCTGTTTAGGAGATAGTGTGCAGATGAACGCTGTCATAAATCCAAAGTTCTTATAATAGTTATGGCATCACTTAAAAGTTAATATCGCTGACACCTGAGGAACACATTATTGTTAATGGAATTTATGAATGTAACTCCCTGTACAAGGCTTTGAAAATTTACCTCTTGGAACACCCCTATATACAGTGACTGTCAGCAGCTAAGTTTGTTTTGCTTCATTAGGCTATTTTTTTCTGGATTTTAGCAAAATGGTAATTCCATTTATTACGTATGGAGGTTGTAGTTAGATTTTAAATTTAATATTGCACTTCTGATGTTTTTATTTTCTTCCTTATATAACTTTATTGAATGAAATCCCTGACATTGCCTACTTGTGTCCATAGCAGAACAATATTGTAGATCTATCTTACATGAAATCAAGCCTTAGAAATGGGGACAGATGAATGATACTTAATGTATTGTGTATTGGGAAAGCATGTTATAGTATAATTGTTTAAGAGGGTTTTAGACCCTTGGCTCCTGCTCAGAGAAATCCCTGCTGCAATCATTGAAGAAAACAGTCATCAGGTTGCTTTGCAAGGATTCCACCATGAGTCTCAGAAGCAGTTTAGCCATGTGGCCCTGCAGAGTGAGTAGTAAAGGCTAATTAATCTGAGAACAACGTTGTCATAATGTAGTTATTCTTTACCACTTAGAGCCAGCTCACTTCTGATGCAGATATTTCTGTGCCACACCTTATTGTGTCAGATACCTGGAGGAGTTGAAATTATCAGAATTAGGCACTCATTTTTTGAGATCTGGTAAATTCAAAGTTATTTAAAACATTAGAGGTGCCATGCTCATTTAAAAAAAAATGAAGATAAAATAATAACGAAAGTTACATTTAGCTTATTAGTCTCATTCATACATGTTTTCTTATGCCTTTTGAGATCTTTAGTGCCTCCAGGCTATAACCAAGGGAGTTGGAACACTTTTTTTAATGGTTTCAAGAGCTACAGATTTGAGGAAAGTATCACTTCTGAAACTTGCTATAAAATCACAAGTTAGCAGATATACACAGGTCATGTAGATCTAGCTCAGCCTTATTTCTTATGCATCTTTCTTTTCAAAGATGAGGAAAATCTTTAAAGTGCTAAGATAAAGGCAAATACCTTGCTACTGAATTTAGGTACTTAGGAGAAGGTCAGGTACAATAATCAAGTGCCTTATAGAATGCCTTTCACTTTATGTTGCTTGAAAAATGCTTTAATTTACTTATTAGCTGCCTTAGAATTCATATGGGCACCTCTCAACTTCATCACTGGTGAAGTGAAATTCTATGATACCATCTGTCCAGCTACATCCAGCCAAATGGTCTCTGGTAAAATGGACAGCTTTATTCTTCGACAAGGGTGACATGTCCTTCAGATCTTAGGAAAATTTCTTCAGCTTCAATTCTGCTAAAATGAAAGGCCAAACCTGAAAATAGTACCCCTAGTTTCTCCGGTGTTGTATAACTGCATCAGCTGCCTTGGCACCAGCACACGAACCTTGATAGACACCCTTCTTTTGGGCATTCTTTTTCTATTAGAAAAATAGAAACTCTCTCTAAGAGTAATATTGTTTGGGTTGACAGAATTCTGGTGCCCATTTTTTGATAGTTGGGGTAGTAAATGAGCATGCTTGAAGAAATTAAATATCCTTTGAGTCCCCTCTGCCTCTATGTGGTTGGAACTCAAGAGTACAGATTATCTAAATTGCATGAAAGTTTTGAACTTATTCTTTTGCTTAATTCCAATTTTGTATAAGGAACTGTCAAGATTGATTTACTTGCTACCAATCAATGCAGTGCAGGTTCATGTTAATTCAAATAATCTTTTAGTCTTCTCCCTCCTATCCCCCCAGAAAGAACTGCAGAAACTTCAAGTACTCTCTTTTTCCTCTTAGCAAAATAGTTGTTCTATCCTCCATGAAGCAGAAAGACAGTTTCCCAGTTTTTCTGAGGTCTTTGTCTGAAAATTCAAGTCCTTAAGAGCTATGCAGCAAAGCCTTGTATGCATTAGTGAGCCTGAAGACCCTGACCAGCCTTTTCAGGGACCTTCACCACAGCCTGCCCATGAGATCTATTTCAGCTGCACCCAAGTCCTCAGTCTCTGCTTGAACTACGTCACAGATGTCCTGGTGTTCATCTACTGTTGATTCAATTTTCCTGCCATGAGCTTGAACCTGCCTTATCACCATGGTTCCACTGAGTGTTCACTGAACTCTCCCTGACTTGTGGTTACCTTCACCAGACCAGATCCAGACTCAAAAGGGTGAATTAGCTTCCTGATTTGACCTCAGATTTGTGTCATCACCATTAACTTGGCTGATGATCTGGACTGTTGGTTGAAGCCAACAGTATCATGTTAGGATCTGCCTTACTTAGGATCTGCATGACTGGGCCCTGGCTGGCAAGGAGCCTGTCCTGCTGGCCGTATTGTCATGCTTGTTCCTCAAGTAGCAGCCAGACTTCAGTGGTCCCTGACACTGTGCTTGGTTTGAATCTTTTCTGTTGTAGTTTAAGATAGCTCATTTTCCTGACTTAGGATATTTCTGCTAGCAGATTTGGCCTCCAGAGCAGTTTAGGAATTATCAGCATAGGCATTGGTTTTGTACAGCAGTATTGGTGTGATCCTTGTTTTGCAGAGACGGAAGCCCGGGGCTATGTTCAGGAGCTCAGAACCTTTTTTTACTCCTCTGTATTTGTTTAGGTCCTGATCTCAACTTTTTTGTTGAGCAATATTTGTAAATCAGCTTATTGGCACATTGGCCAAGGCTGTAGAATGCACTTTACCTCTCTATAGCCTCTGTACCAGCCTTTCTGTCCCTTTTCAGAAATTCTTCTCTCCAGGTATTGCTTTAGCAGAAAGCCAACATATCCTGTTGTTAGGAGGTACTAAGAGGTCCTATTTATGTTTGTCTGTATTCAGAGATCCTGCTGCAGCTATTTCCTTGTACAGGGACTTCATGAATTAAAGTCAGACATGCAGAAAAAATCAAATTTAGAAGAATGATAGTAGTAAATTGCAGGTGGTTCAGGAAGGAAGCTGGTTTGTATCATGTAACTTTCTCCATTTCTTTTCTATCCTTCAGTGTGACCGTGTTCACAGGGGTCTTAGGATGAGGGAAGAGATGATGATCTGACTCCATGTTTCAGAAGGCTTGATTTATTATTTTATGATATATATTATATTAAAACTATACTAAAAGAATAGAAGAAAGAATTTCATCAGAAGGCTAGCTAAGAATAGAATAGGAAAGAATGATAACAAAGGCTGTCCAAGCCAGCTGGGCTGTGATTGGCCATTAATTAGAAACCACCAACATGGGCCAATCAAAGATCCACCTGCTCCATTCCACAGCAGCAGATAATCATTGTTTACATTTTGATCCTGAGGCCTCTCAGCTTCTCAGGAGGAAAAATGGTAAGGAAAGGATTTTTTATAAAAGATGTCTTGTGACACTGCAGTTAGACTGGAATGCCATTTCTTGCTGATTTGCCGCTGGCTGAGATCAGCTTCATGGACTTTCAGCCACACTGTGTATTGTCCTCTCTGGATTAGATAGAATGCTAACAACAATTTCAGACCATTTTCATAATGGAGGGGTGCGCAGTGTCACCTGGCTAAATGAGTTATATTAGTTCTCTGACCTAACCCTCCAAGTCATGATCCATTTGGTAACATTTTCAGAGTAAGCATACTCCACTTTGTGAATATGGCAAATTTTCCTCCAAACAGGTTGATGTCACTGAGGTTTTGTTGAACATATATCACAGCCTTCATGTCTATTTCACATCTGTCCACATGGAAACATGTTCTCTTCATGACAATCTTCTGCAAAGTTTATAAACCTGTTATGAGGTGTTCTCTATGTCATCGCATGGGCTGCCTTGCTCTTGGTGAAGCACACAGTTCTTAAAGGTTTTTGTCCTGTGGTTGTCCAATCAGAACAATGTCAGAAAAGAGGTGCCTTTTCATTCTACTCCGCTAAAAAATGGACAGTGATGTGCTTGTTCAAGCAGGCTGGTCAGTGTTCTTCAAAATTAAATGCTGCTATCAGTATTTTAAACCTAATGATCTGGATGTATAGAAGGCCTTTCAGTCAAAGTTTGGATAATCAGGTGTGTGCACACTACTTGAGCATCAAGCCCTAAATAAATTAATTGTCATTTCTGAGAAACAATAAAACTGAAATATATTCTGAATGATCATTAAAAGTTTTTACTTTTTCTGAGTCTGGTAATGTATTCTAAGCACAGCATTACTGTGGTATACCTTTGTTTTCTACACCCACTTGCTTTCAATCTAATAAGGACAATATCATTTGAGGGAATCAAATAAGTGGACTGTTTCCTTGTTCCTCCATAGACAGGGCAGAAATATCACAAAGTTTTGAAATTATAGGCGGTGGAACTAATGTTGTGTTCATTTTTAGGATGTGTTTTGTGGTTCTTACACTGCAGACTCAGGCAGTCTTTTCATGTCAATTAAACTCAGATTATATTCTCTAGTTTTCAGGTAAGGAGTAAAATTCTGTGAATGTGATTTTTTGTATGTTTAAGACTTAAAATTAGAAATCCAGTGATAGATTTGCTGTTTACTCATTATTCAGAGAGGAAAGACACTAACAAAGGCATTTATGCATAACTCTCTTGACATTCTTAGAAATGCAAGGAAGTAATATGAATACATCTGTTTGGAATTTGGAAGAAATTCAGATGTGGATGCAAAACTTGCAGTCCAATCGCTAATGCTGTAAAACTGGAATGGCATATTATGGAATTAGCTCTTCTACTTAGATCTAAGTCTATTTAAAAGTGATTTGTAAATGCCTAAAAAATATTTAGAAACTTTGAGGGAAAAGGAAGGTACTAAGTACTTAAAATTTGCAAAGGTCAGAAAGATTTCACACATAAAAGTACATTTCAATCAATTTCTTTTTGTATTCATCTTTCAGAGCTTCCCTTTCAAACTACTCTGACTTTCCCATTGACACTTTCCAGATTAACTTTTCTGCTGGTGTTACATCTGCAACAGAACTGCGTAGGACTATGGTATCAGCTCACCATAATTTGCATAGAAGAGCAAATTTGTTACACTTATAGACATTATAAAATTAAAGTACTTAAACCCATGTGGTTTGGTAATACTGCATTGGAAACGTCTTGGAATCATTTATAGTCTGACTGTGCTGAAATCAGAGTTCCCTAGTTGATGTGACATGATTATATGTTATGAGTGCATGTGTTAACCTTTCAAAATAAAATGTTCGGTTTCTTCTTTTAAATACCAAATGCTTATAGTGATAATACTTGCTGATATTTGCTCACTGACAGTCTCACTTGTTTTCAAACCCCACATATTTAAAGTTGTGGAGTGTTAGATTGATGTTTCTTTCACTCAAATGTCATATTCATCAACTGTATTGTGCTAGCAGATTGTTAAACAGACAAGGTGACTTGCAGAGTGACAAGTGATGTGATGTCCCAAACCATTAAAATACAGTAATGATGTGTTTTTTTGCCTTTCGGCTTTTGCAACACAGTGGGTTTTCTGTAAAACACAGGTGAGAACATTCCTGAGTAAATCCATTGCATGGAAAAATTCCTAGTTAATGAGTAACAAAACCTGGAAGTCAATTGGAGTCTCACAGATGATTGAGAAGTTCTGAAGACTTAGGAAAAAATAATTAAACAGTATTTTATGAGAAAAAATACATTATGTTATAAGGAAAGTTAAATTGCTTGATGTATTACACTGTCTTACATAATCAGTTTTGCAGTATTGTTTGGTTTTTTCTGCTATAATAAAAGCTATTTTATAATTTTACTTGAATAGCCTCCCAGGAATACCACAGGAAAGGACGGAACTTCTGCTTAACCTTATATCAACTCAAATGTCTTTCTCAACTTATCAAACTCTTCTTATTAATGGAGGAAAAAATTGAAGAGCTCTCTACAGAATTTCTGCTGCTGCCTTCATTTACAGAGAGGAATAAGAATGTTCAAGGTAATGAATGATTGTCCTGATTTATTGGTTTATTTTGTGCAAAAGAATAATTTTGTGCTATTTTCAACATTAATTACCTAATTTGTGTATATTTATATATTTATATATTTATATTTTTCAAATAAATGTGTTTCCATACCCACTGAAAAAGCTTTTGAAATGTGCAGATTTACATTTGAGCACAATGACTTGTAGAAAAGAACTGATTGCTGTGTATAAAGCTGTGATGTACTAACTGTAGATATTGATGGAGAGCCATGATGAAAAACTATCAAACACTGCAACAAGATATCTCCTACTGGATTCTCTATAAAATCCTATGTCTCATATAGGACACAACAATACTCAGAGTCTGAATTCTTTGAAACTGACTTTTTCTGAACTTGTCCTTGAAAACTGCCTTTTTCAAGAGAGAAATGCAAACACGTTAATATCAGTTTAGTTGATCTTTAGCAGTTAGTTTCACGTTAGTTCAGAAACTAACTGCTAAAGGATATAGTCCATGTTTAACCTGTATTTCTCACACTTACTCATATTAACTATGTTTACTAGCATGCTTATCTCACTGGCTTCAGTGGCTATGTTACAGAAGGAGGTTCTACATCAGTAAAATGATCCAGCTTCAAGTTTGCATTTGCTATAGGTTCAAAGCTCACTTTTTTTTTATCTAATTGTATTCAGTAGAACCAGGTATTGTGAAAATTCAGGTGAATAACCCTTTCCAGGAGTATTCTCACAAATGTTCTACTCTGCTGCTTCTGCCAGTGGAGACTCCAAGCCATGAGAGAGAAGTGGTTTCAAGAGCTTTGATTTTATTGCAGAAAAATATCAGACCAGAAATGAGGCCAGGCTGCTCAGGGAGAGAGGATAGGTGAAATCAAATGTTCACTATCTCTATAGTCAAGCTGCAGGCTGAGGAGAAAGGTGTTTTGGGAACGATCTAGTCTCAGAATACTACATTGACGAAAATAAAAATATTAAATAACATGAGTTCTAAGGCACACAGTTTGTTGTTGTATTCTTCACCTGTAATATTGACACTCCAAAATAAAAAAATACAGGTTAACCTATATATTTTTAGAATATATGTCAAAGCTCTAATAAAATACGCATTCAAATTCCATTTTTGCTGACTTCAATGACTTCAGTGACTTCAATGTATTTCTGCCTCCTTCACTCAGTTTTATTAATTCTCAAGAAATGTTACGCTATTATACATTATAATTTATGTTTTATGGACTTGATTCTACAAAGAGGTTTTAAAATAAACTTGTAGACTTTTCCTCATGTGTTGAGCAGGGTATGCACTCAGTAAGGACAATGGTAAATGTACTTTTTATTACTGTATTATGTGAGAGTGTGTAAAAAAAATCAAGACATCTCAAATGGGAAATTTATTTGATATTTATATGATTATATTCTAAGGCATGTGGTCTCCAGTCATTCAGAGGACTTAACAATTTCAAGATTAACAAGAAAGATTTTGCTTTCCTGGAAGTAAAAATTATCCTGCTTAATTAATTAATAAATTTTTCTCCAAGCTTGATTTCATACAGACTATTTCTCCAAAGAGTGTTAAGCCGCTTTCTTTGAGAAGTATTCTTTTAGAGTAATCATGTCTATAGCAAGTTTATTCTTAATTGGTACCTCTACTTAAAATCTCAAATCTGAATGCGAAATATTATTAGATCTTGTAGGAGGCAGTCCAGGTAAAAGGTCCATTCCAGAAAAAAACATAGAATTCATTTTACCCTGAAAAACAAGTGAGGGTAAATATTTTCAGATGCTTTTAATGAAGTCTCAGACATACTTTTGTTTTTAGAGTTGCTGTTGTGATCAGGTGATTCTATTCACGGAAGTGTTCTCCATTATATGTTTACCGATAGTTTGTGGAAAGATATGTCCAGAGAAATTTTTAACAAGAGGTCTGACTAGAAGAAAGGTTTATTTTCATATTGTTGGAAATCTCAGTTGTAGTGAAGTGAAAGATGATTTGATGTGGGAGAATGAAAGCTATGTTCCCAGTAGTTCCAGGTTACCTAAAAGAGTTTAAGATTTTCCCTGTTAATATTCTGTATTGGGTTGATAATTTTATTTTTTTCACTGATGATGGCCGAGTTTTTTTAAAAGAAGTATTGGTTAAAATCCTTGTTTTATTTTCATCAGAACACATTGTAGCATATGACTAGACAATAAAATGGCCATCTTCAGTACTTATTTTGAAGCCTTATTACTAGAAATCTTGTTTAATTTGGCAGAGTCAAGATGTAGATGTGTCTGAAGCAACTTTAAATTAGCTTGTGTACAAAGGTCAGGTTCACAGTGCAGCACCGGCTGCAGAACCAGCCTAAGAAGCAGAGTGCATTAGCCCAGACTGAATGGAGTGCTGATGGTGCTAGAAAGTTACCCATACTCTCAATGGGTTCAGGCTAGGTTGGGTATATCCAACCTACCCCTCAGTGTCTGCAGTGAGGGATATCTGAGGTGTCAGTGCTCTGCAAGTAGTACTGCTGGCAAACTGAGGAAAGATGGCCAATTCATAAAAGGTAGGTGAATGTCCAAGTCACCTAAAGTTTCCCTAGGCAATGCACAGACAGAAGCCTTGTACTTGTTTCCTTTATGCTTTGGTTGCTTTTAGTATTCATGAGAGACAATCTATGTAGCTCACACAGAGGTGCAACAAAAGTAATGGTTTTTTCTTGTGCTGGTGTCAAGTGGTGTATTTATGTGAATAGCTGTTTCAATGTCAATTGATTTTTTGTTTTATATTCTGTAGTACTTCAATTTTGATATTTAGAACATGTATAAAGTTCCATCAGAAACAAAGTAGTTCTTTGGATGGTTCCTCTTTATAAAAATTTTTTTGTCCCAAAGATGGCATCTGAGTTTTATCTAAACCAGACGGTTTCTTGGCCCTCATTTTTCCCTAAACCCAGCAATGACAAAGAGCAATGGCTGCATAAATTGGATGTAAGAAGAACACTTAGGGTTTATCACAGAAGAATCAAAGATTTCATATCTTCTGACAGATTGTTTGTTCTCTTAGGGGGTCTTAAGAGGGGTCAAATGGCTTCTAAGAGTTGCTTAGCTAGATGGTTAAGGGACTGTATTAGAGAGGCGTATGTAGTTAAGGGTAAAGAGGCTCCCAGGGTTTGTAAAGCTCATTACACTAGGACTATAGCTGCTTCTTGGGCGGAGAGGTCGAAGGCTTCCACATTGGAAATTTGCAAGGTGGCCACCTGGGCTTCTCTTCTTACTTTTTCATTGCATTATTGCTTGGATGTAGTCTCTTCTGCAGATTCTGCTTTTGGTAGGAGGTTGCTTGTGAACCAAAAAAAGAACAGTGAAGAAAAGAAAGACATGTAGTTCAGAGTTCTAGCTGGCAACAAGACAAGTTTCTTTGCAGCGTGCACAATGGAATCCTATGAAGACCAATTTAGGCCGTTGAAAATAGATGTTAGAGGGAAGTACTGCCTACCAGTGTTCTCTGATGGTAACCCCATGGCAGACAATAGCACCAAAGGAAACAGTGAACCAGAGTGAACTCTGTAGGGAGATGGATGTAGAGAGTTTTTAGGTGATACAGATAGGTCTCTGAGTTCAGTTTGAGTTCTTTATCTGGCATCTTCTGGAATATATTCAGAATCCTCATTTTCACAAATTACTTTGCATAGATTGGAGAAAAAAATTCTCTGAATTGCATTTTCCACTCTAACTTCTTTTCACTGTTCTTTCCAATTCTTCATGATTTTATTTTTTGACTTTACCAGCAATAACTTAGTGTTCCTTAATATGTATACATCAAGATTTGAGCTTGATTTAAAACTGTATTTGTGTTATCTAAGCAGAGGTTTTTTAAAAGATAGTGTAAATACACATTTTATCTACTACCGATATGTTCTTCAAGTTTTCCTTTAAATCAAAATAAGGAGAAAATCATGCAAAGTTCTTGGACAAACAAGTGATGGTATGGTTTTGTTCCACCCCTTAACAGTAGTGTGACATCTGGACAAGACTGCTACTCTGCCTTTCAGAGAATAGGTATCTGTGGTTTTTCTATAGCTTACAGGACATTAATTCACAATGATGCATAACTTCATTCCACTACAGGCATTGGATTTCATAAAATTATAGGAGTAACTATACCCATTTTTTTCTGGACTATTTAACCCTTTCATCTGCTGGTATCTTGTCGTACCTACTGTGATGAGATAGTCTGCTTCAGTTGAGTAGTTTACATTCAGTTGAAATTAATGAGAATTTCTAACATACCTAGTACTTCCAACATCATAGCTTCTCTTTGAAGCAATCAGGAACATGATTGTCTACAATCAAGTGTTAAGCAAGAGACTTGGGTTTTGAACTCTGACAAATAGCATTCTCTTTCCATCTTAAAGTTAGATTTTTCTTTCCTCTTGGGTTTTCAGGAGCCTCTTGTTAAGACTTCTAAAAAATCAAAAATATCTAATGTGCTTTCATCTGTCTCACTTTTTGTTCCCCATTTCAGTGAGAAAGGTGAACTTGGGACAGATCAGACAATGAACACCAAGAAAGGCTTTCTCCAATGGAGTGCTTGAAAACACTGTGGGTGAAGTTGTCAAGTCCTTAGGTTTACAAGCTCTGTCGCAGGGGACTGGGAAGATTTGCAGAGGTCCTTCCTTCACACTTTAAAGAAAAATGCTTAACTCTATATCCATTTCTGGAAAATGTAATAAAAGGAATGTAGAATAAAATTTTTGAGGTACATCCTCCTAACAGACTTTTATTGCAAAGTTGCAGTATTGAAAAATTTGCAATTGTAGATTAAAAAAAGTTGTGATTTTTGCTTTGGTCTCAACATAAGATGTTCAGGTATCTTCTTTTACAAATATACAGCTTCAATCAATCCACAGTGATGATGAATTTAAACTAGGAGGACAATATGATTTCAGAGGTACATTTTCTGCATCTGGGTTAGTACAGTTTGCTCAGAATAGTACAACAAGTAAAAAGTTCATTATTGAAGATAGATAGTAGAAGATGTTTTTGACCCATAGTTAGTCAGGGATTTTTTAATTGTTATTTATATTTCTGGAGGAATGGTTCTTTTTACTTCTGCAAGATGTATTATTTCCAGCATGTTTTCAATAAGAGTTCCGACTGAGCTGGCTGAATCCAATTTGTAAGCTCCTTTGCTAGCACTGATACTTAGCTTATACACAGATAGTGAGTAGTTCATACAAAAGCTTTCCTTGATACTTTGCTATTCTCTGCTGCATGCAAGACAGTGTCACAATGACGGTTCTTATAGCCCTAAATGCTATAAAAGTAGGAAAGCTGTGGAATTCTATAGAAAAAAAAATTAATAGAACTTCTTATAAAAAGTAAAAATAAGTATCTTTAAAATGCAAGAGGTGTCACTGTCATTCTTTGGTCTTTGTAACCACCATTACAAAACCAGAAAATTACTGAATTGGAGAAAGAAATAAATAGATAAAGGGGACCTAGGCAAACAATTATTTTGAAGAGAAGAGTAATCCCAGACAAATTTTAATACACACAAGGAAAGGTGGCTGAAGCGTTTTGATTTTAAGTGTAGCACTGGATATTATAATCTTGTTCTCATGATGTACAATCAAAGTTATTAAAACAGCCTGGTTGATAAACTAAAGAAAATACAGAAATTATGAGCATTCCATCAAGACTAGATATTTGTAGAACATCGGTTTCAAGAAAGACAAAGCAAGGATTTGTGGTTAATTCAGTCTTTCCTAATAATCAAGAATGCTGAAGGTTTAGAATATGCTCTGGAAAAGAAGCAAATATGAGAAAATTATGTTTTTCTTCAGCCACCATCTTCTTTTACAACATTCACTTTTTTCAGCTCTCTTTCTGCAAATTCTTTTCTCTAAACAAGTGATCCCTCTCTGTCAGGGTCTGTCCTAGTGGACAGATGACCTGATGGTTCGTAGGAATGATCTCAGAGTGCAAAGACCAGCACAGTACAAGGGGGTTTGCAGTGATAATCAAATAAAATGTGGTTTTATTGAAATAACTACATCAAAAATGAGATAGAGGGATTAAGGGAGAGAAAAAGAGAGAGAAAGAAAGAAAGAAAGAGGAGAGAGAGAGGGGATATAGCTACCAACGCAGAGACGAAGTCCTTTGGTGCAGTCCAGCCGAGGGTCCGCCTGCTACGCTGGGGAGATCTCAAAGGCTCTAGCTAGCTCAGAGGATTTTATTACTGAAAATTGTGAGGGGGGGGGAAACAGATACAATAGGGAACAGATGTAACAGGTAGTCTATGTTCTCAGCAGTAGATGAGAGCCATTGTTTTCTTGCTCCAGTGGTCACAATCTGCAGGCAAACATCTCGCTTCGGTCAGCTTGCCTCCCCACACACCTCCCCCGGGCTGGGGGTTTCAGTCCCAGTCCTTGGAAGGAGCAGAGGGGCCTTTCAGGAGTTTCATGTCTCAGTCCTTCATGGAGAAGCTTCTCACATCTCCGTCTGTCTGTCACGGTGGTTGTAAAACAGGTGAAGGTCTTCTGTGGGAGACCACCTGAAACTCAGGAGAAGTCCAGCCAGGCCGAGAGGTGGGACAGCTTCCAGAGCTGCTATTGTTGCAAACGGGGCACGGTGCCCTCTTCTTAACATACAGCAAACACTCCTGTGAAAACAATAGCTCAACACTGAGCTTTCAGGTCTCAGGGCCGGTGGCGTGTGACTTTTCTCCTTCAGAGCCAGATATAGACAGGGGGGTAGTCTTCTCTTCAGTGGTCTCCCAAGGATGATTGTGAGGCAGATGAGGGAAAATTCTGACAGACTCTCACACTCTCCCATGTATGAGGAATTTAATTTAAAATTTATTTTAATTTAATTAAGAAATGTAAATTTAAGGTAGAAAGCATCCCTCTCCCATGTGAGAGGGATCACATGCATTTCTTTCTATGTGCAAAAGCAGTTTAATATGTGCTATTTAAAGAGAGAAGTCAGAGGATTTGTCTAGGTAGGTATGGTTCCTCCAACCCATGCCTGTCTTTCTCTCTGCAGTGGCAAGCTAATTTGGGCTGAGTAGCAGATGTACCTTAAATAAAGCTGTGCTTCTCTTTCCCAGGAGAGTTTGTTGATTAGGGCAAGACAGTCAGAAGACAAGGTGTAAGGCCCTAAAATCCTTACTTGATGAGACACTTGAAAGGGCTTGTGGTTTTTCATGGTTAGACACAGAGACAAATACCAGCAAGATATTCTCAAGAGGTCAAAACAACTTTACTGACAACTTCGGAATATCAAGGAACTTTGGCAAAACGTTTAGGCCAGCATTCAATCAACATAAAACACTTTTCAAAGCATTAACTTAGCTCATTTGACTTTGCAAGCTCTAAGCCTGTTCAATTCTAAGCTACTCAAAAATTCCAAGAAGAGGGAATTAAAAGAAGAAAGAGAGAAAGGCAGAAATTATATAGAAAAGAACAAACATAATTACCACTCCAGGTTCCAGCGGAGTGGTATGAATCTCTCATAGAGATTCGAAGAGTAGATAGGGTCAAGACATGCTGACCTTGTTTCAGGTTAAACACCCTTTGGCTTTCCTGGGCCCTTCCCCAGGTGGGAGTTTGAGTCATCTGGCCACTCTGGGGCTGAACTGGGGCTCCAGGGACTGAGTGTGGAGCATTGTCTGCAATGCTAGGGATTGGTGGTCACTGTGGGACTGGGATACAGGCTCTGGGGGGTGGAGTATATGGAGGAATGTTCTGGCTCACCAGAACAAGGCCCGACCTGCCACTTTCCCTCACACACACCCCCAAAACATTTTGAGCAAACATTCCTTCCAGTCTCTCACACAAGTGGAGAATTCACAGGACAGGAAGGGTGTAATTTGTTATCTGTCTCTGAGGACATAGTGTTAGAGAGGAAGGTTGTAGTAGCACCTGAAGAGCAGAGGCTCTGCGGGGGGCTGTGGCTAAGCGTACGATGTTCAATACAAAGTGGGAAGGTGACCCTTGCTAGCTGGAGGTTAAAACAAGGAAGAAGATGGCCTTAGCCAACCATACCCAGATGAGATCTGGGGAAATCAAAAACTTGAGAAACCAAAGGAAGTCAGTAAAATATGGGAGACTTGAACCTGGGGCATCTTTGAGAAGATCAGTGAAATTTTTGATGTGTGTAAGCCTAAATGCACAAGTATAGATACATATGAGTATAAAGCAGGAGTGCCCAGACTGTTAATTAGAAAAGGAGGTGGGATAATCTAGTAGAACACGTTAATTTAATAATGAAGGAGCTTGTTAAATGACTGGTGTGCGTGTAAGCATCATTTGGATCTTTGCCTGTGGTTCTGGAGTCAAAAATCTACCATCAGCTAGGTACCTATTTATCTCAGCTATGAGTACTTAACAAGTAAGGCAGCAATTCTGTGAATACACAAGGATTTCAGCTTAAATGTTTAAGGTTTTCTTTGAAGTCTTGACATGAAAAGTTATAAATAGCAGATCTAAGTGGTGACAATAATACAAGAATATGAATGTATAGAAGCTTACTTGTGGTTATAGATAGAATGAGATGTTATATCTATAAAAAAGGAGAATTGAAAGGAAAAAAAGGTAAATTTAAGATAGAAAGCACCTTAGAAAATAGGAAATATAAAATAGAAAATAGGAAAAATATCCAGTCAGTTAGACTATTAGTTGGGTTTTTTAAATTCTGGAAATTTTTTCAATTTCTAAAGAAAACTGTTAGAAACTTTATCATAAAATACATTAAAACATGCTGGAAAAAACCCAGTAAGTTTCTGGTTTTGTCTATAATGATGAGTATCGGGGAGTTGGATGGCCTGGATAATATCTTTTGGTTTTATGTTCTACCATTTTATCTTTCATTTTACACCAGCATAAATCTGACAATGTCTTAGGAAAATGCAAACAAAAATGGTATTTGGGAAAAAAACTCCTAATGTTTGGGAAAAAAACCCCGAAAACAGACAAAGAAACCCCACAAAAACATCAAAGCTCTACAATGTTGTATAAGTGTATGAAAAACAGTGTTTATTTTCAGAATGCAAATCAATTAAGGGAAAGCTTAAATCTACTTTGGATAAATTAAACCCAATGCTGGAAATTTCACAGAGAGAGAAAAGCTCTTTAAACCTTGGCCATGTACTACTGGTAGCTTCAGATCACTGAAGACCTCCAAGGTTATGCCTGGAAGATAATCTTTGACAATGTTTTGATAGCACCCGGTCATTTAAAATGTCTTTTAATTTCATATAACGTACATAACTTTAGGAATATTTGCACCAGTCTTGTTTATGCTACAAGACAGATTTTTAAAATAAATATTGTTTGGTGTTATCCTTGTATCTCTTTGTTCTGTTCTCTCACAGAATCACAAAATGGTTGGGGTTGCAAGGGATCTTTGGTATTAATATTGTTCAACAATCCCTGCTCAAGCAAGGCCTCTAGAGCAAATTGCCCACAGTTATGCCCAGATAGCTTTTGAGTATCTCCAAGGATGGAGATTCCATGTCCTCTCTGGACAGCCTTACAGTGCTTGGTCACCTTCACAGTAAAAAAAGCATTTCCTGATGTTCAGAGGAAACCTCCTGGCTTTATGTCTGTTTGGGCCTGTGACCACTGGCTCTGTCATTGTGGAAGACTGATTCTGACCTCTTTGAACTCTCCTTTCAGGTATTTATATACATTAGTGAAATATCCTGCCCTGCCCTTTTTCTTCTGTTGGCTAACAGTCCCAGGGCTCTCAGCCTGTCTTCACTCCATTTGTCATCTTCTGTGGCCCTTTGTTGGACACTCTCCAGTATGTTCATGTCTTTCTTGTACTGAGTAACCCAGAACCGTACACCACTCCAGGTGGGCTCATCACTGTTGAGCAGACAGGAAAAATATTTTCCTTTGACCTGCTTATAATGCTTTGCCTGATCCAGACCAGATACCATCAACCTTTTTGCTGGCTTGTGTTCAACTTCGTGTACTTCTGGACCCCCAGGTGCTTTTATGCAAAGGTTCGCACCAGCTGCGAGAACACCAACATGGGTTGGATGCCTGGGTTTGTTCCTCCCCAGATGCATGACTTTGCCTCTTGGATTTTATGAGATTCTAATGTGCCTATTTCTCCAGCCTGTTGAGGTCCTTCTGGATTGGTACCATGGCTGTCTGCCGTCCTGTTTGATGTCAGCTGCAGACTTGCTGAGGGTACACTGTACCACATCATCCAGATCATTAATGAAGATGTTAAACAGGATTGGACCTAGTATTGACCCCTGAGATAGATTGCTAATTACTGACCTCAAACTAGACTTTGTGCCACAGATCACTGCATTTGGGGCTTGGCTATTCAGCCACTTTTCTACTCATCTTTCTGACAATTTGTCCAATCCACACATCTTGTGGACTGCATCTTGTCTGCATCTTGACCTCTAACAATATCTTATGGGAGACAATGCTATGGGCTTTATTGAAGTCCATGTAGAAAACATCCACTGCTGTCTCCTCATCCACCAGGCCAATCATTTCTTCATAGAACTTTATTATGCTTTGGCCAAGCATGACTTCCCATTACTGAAGCCATGCTGAATGCTCCTGATGAATTCTTTTAATGCACCTGGAAATGCCTCTGTTACCTTCCTTGGGGTTGAAGTGAGGTTGACAAGACTCTGATTCCCTGAGTCCTTCTCCTTGCCCTTTTTGAAAATAGGAATAACATTTCCTTTCTTCTAGCCTTTGGGCTCTTCTCCCAGTTGTCATGATTGATCAAAAATTATTGAGAGTGGCCTTGCAATGACACCTGCCAGCTCCCTCCACACTTAGGTGTGAGTGCATCCCAGGAGGTGCATCCCAGGAGAGCCCAAGGGTTTCAGTATGTTTGCTTAGTTGTTCTCAGATGATCCTCTGAGGTCCTCTGATCCTCTTCCACCTAGAGTACATCTTCCTTGCTTCAAACTTACCTCCTGGTCTCTGGTGTCTGGGATTCCTGAAGGCTGGTCTTGATAGTAAATACTGAGTTGAAGACGTTCATTATCTCAACCTTTTCCATAACTATGTTACCAGGTCCCCCATCTTGTTGAGCAATGGGCTCATGTTTTCTCTAGTCTTCCATTTATCACCCGTCTACTTAGAGAAGCCTTTCTTGTCCTTGACAACCTTGGCAAAATTAGTTGCATTTGAGCTCTATCTTCCTTAACTTTTTCCATGCTCAGGAGTTATTTATGTGTTCCTCCCCATTACTCATCCTTACTTCCACATTCTATATGCTTCATTATGTGTTTGAGTTTGGCTAGGCTCTTCTAGTTCATGCATGCAGGCTTTTTGCTGGTTTTTTTTCAGCTCTCTTGAGATTAGCAGAGGTGAAACTTGAATTTTAATCAAATTTCTTGTTCCCATTATCGAGGGCCTTAACCCACGGGAGTCTTCCAAGCAGATATTTGAAGAGGCAAAATTCTGCTTCTCTGAAGCCTGAGGCTGTGATTTGCTTTTTGCCCTCCTTTGTGCTCTCAGGATCTGGAACTCCAGTATGTCATGGTCACTGCAGCCGAGGCTGCCTTGATTTTCAAATCGCCAACAAGCACCTCCATTTGTGCTTGTATCACTTGGAAGTGGAATCATCAGTACATTTCAGGAACCCAGATTTCTTGAATCACTGAGAAAAGTGATATCAACCCCAGATACTGGTTTGTCCTTGACAAAACTGGGGCAATATCCCGTTAAGTATCCCTCTAAGATTTATGAGTGAGCTTTGTACCAGCCCTTCTTAAGGAGCTTCTCTTGTTATTTATGTTTTTATAAGCCATTATTTTGCTTATAATATCTGTACTAATTACCTTTTTATTCTTATTTCCAAATAAGTAAAAATATATTAGTGTTCAATTGATATAATTCTTTGAACAAAGAGGAGAAATTCATTACTATGCAGCTGATCTAGAGTTATTTATCCTCCTTAAGAAGAGATGACTTCACAATCAGTATAAAAATGCATTAATGACAGAAGAAACCATATTTTACACATTATATGTGCATTTGTATAAAATACAAATACCACCAGATGTTGATCTCATCATGTTATGTAAAAGAAACTGTATATAACTTGAATTTGACTTTATAATAACATTAGTATTCCCCTACATCGTCTTGAGGATTTTTTTATGCTTCATATTGATATATGAGAAGATGTTGAAGGCTGCTGACTTTTCTACAGAATTAATCTAAACTTTGATCTCTTTTGTCATACTGTGCAGGAGTTCTGAAGAGAGCTAGTGGGGAGCTTTTAATAGGAGAAACTAGAGCAAATGAAACCAGCGTGCTTCCTGAGCAGTTACTTCAGGTAGAAGAGGTGAGTGTGAAAAGAGTCGTACACTTTGTGTGGGGTTTTCTTTTGTGTCTCCAGTGTAGGCTTTCACCATGTTCATTATAAACACCTATTGCTTTAGTTTCATTACTTCAGCTTCTGTGATTACTTCTATGTGCAAAGTTTCAGTTTCGATGGATTAAAATCTTATGGCATTCAAAGAAGTGGTTGGTATTTAGTAGTTATTAACAGAAAAAACTGTTAACAAAATGGAAAAAAATTAGTTAAATATGATAGGTTTCTTAGTAGTATACAAATCATCTCAAAGAACCTTAAAGAAAATTTATTAAGTTCTTAGAATTTGATCATAATGGTTCTTCCTAGAGGTATAGATGTCATACAATGTCTAGTTTTTCTGATGCCAACAAACTACTGTGTAATGAGCACTGTGCTTTGTAGAATGTACATACAAGATTGTTTTTATCTGGCTTTCATTTACTACAAAACACATTTTTATTATTGATTTGGTGGCACATAAATGCTGCAATTGTCTCATATTTTATAATAGTGGAATTTAATTTCTTAATGGCCTCATTTTGATGCTGAAATTTTAAAAAAATGTGCTTTGGATTGATGTGTGAAACTAATATGTATTACAAAGAAGAATATTTTAGGTAGATTAGGATGTACTTGATCCCCATTAAAAAAATTGAGGGAGTGTAAAAGTGTGTATCCATGGGGGCTGCCCCTGTGCTTACAAGAGCTGGATGTTGCTAGTGGGAAAAGGGAGAGGAAGGAGGACACAACTTTTAAATTGAAGTAAACTGGAAGGGCTTCACTTTGTAGCCCTTAATTCTCTTCCAATTTAGTATTATAGCTGCAGGAATAGTTAGAAATCTGTCTTTATTATTTTCCTACTGTGCCCTCATGGTGGAGATATTTACTGAATATCATCTTATGTAATTAAAATATATCTCTTACAGTGGTGCAATTCTCAAATGGCCATTTCTGGAAAGGTTTAAGTCTGATATAAGTCATAAGAGCAATGCAAAGTCAGATAAGTCAAAAAGTAATGATGTCCTACTGTGTCTTCTTATGGCAACTCTTACACTTCAGATTACTGCAGAAGTCTGTGTTTAAAGAAGGCAAGGAACTGATGTAAACCACAGCCAAAGCCAGCCTTGGCCTAAAACTACAAATCTCTATTTAAACATTTTAATCTTTTCTAAATCCAGTTCTAGAGAAGTGAAATACAGTGTGGCTGTACAGCTTCTCTTAAGAGTTTCCCATTGAGATTCATGGTTAGTAACTTCCAGTTGTTAACTTGCAGTGAAAATTGTTACAGGGTATATATTGCTAGATTACTTTTTATTATTACTATTGAAAATTCCTATGAATTCTTTCACTTTTTAAAGTAGAGTCGGTTAAAGATTACCAATTAAATAAAGATGAAGCATGTTGTTATAAAAGCTGTTTTGTTTAAACAGGATTCATTTTTTCCGAAAAATTTGATGACATGTTTAATGTTGCTATGCATTTTGTTGAGTGTAAATATTACTTTAGTATGATTTCAATGCTAGTGGACTATATTTTAAATTATTTAAATAAAATTTCAAAATGTGATGGTTTCCTGTAATTTAATTATGGATGTGCATTTAATTTTCAGACTGTATTAACACTCAATAAGGACTTTGGAGTTATTTAATTTTAATATGTGTTTCAGCCTATTTTACTGAGTTTTGGCTGGAGAAATGCATTTAAAGACCTGTCTTCTTCTGTGGCTCACTGTATAACAATAGCAATTGAGGATTTTTCATCTAAAATTCTTCAACATGAGCAGAAAGAAGAGTTTTCAGCTGCAGGCTGTGCAATGAGTCTTGTAAACAACCAGCAAATGAGGGAGTCCTGCAGAGCAGTCCAACAGGAGGAGCAACCAAAACGAATTGCTAAGGCAGGTATCAAAAGATCTGAAGTTTGAAGGGAGACAGAATGCCAAGGCTGTTTGCCATCTACACTTTGAAGTACTTACAGTACTATTAATATTCTATATCTTATATAAATGGAATTAAAAAGAAAGTGAGAGGCATTACAATGTGGAGCTGAACACAGCTTTATACAATAGCCTATAGTTTGTACTTGAAAGCATTACCTTTTAAACTTCACTGGCATTTTTTTTTCAGACAAAAAGTTCTAAAGCATTCTGATTAGTTTCTGCTCTGTTACCAAGTGGTTAGATGGGAAAATCTTGAAAGCTTTGAAATATGGCTATAGAGGGATTTCCTGTATTCATATCATTAGACATGCCATTCAACTAATTGGCATAACCAGTTAAAAAAAAAAAATTTGAGTTATTTGATTTGGCTGAAAGGTCATTTATTAACTAAATTCCTTTTATAAGGAAAGGTATGTTTGAAAGACTTTTTCTAGTAAGATCTACAACTATGCTAGCAGATTTGGAATGCTGTTAATGAATGCTTGCTTGAAATAACACATGAGCATTGGTGAGATAATTTTAAGGAGATTAATGTATGACTTTATGAAGAGATGACACATTTGTTTCCAAATCAGTGTAAAGAAATGTGTTTGTGTATTTTTCAAAATTAATTAGTTTAGAAAATTATCATTATTTACAAGGAATTAACCTTGTGCTTTGAATGAGCATTTAGTGACATCAAAACCAAAGGAATGCATTACTAGCATAAGATGGTTTTAATTTTTCCCCTGATATAGAATATGCAGCTTTAAAGCAGGAAGGAATGAAACTATATTTAATTTACTTTGAAAAAAGGTTACTCCTCTGTTTAACAGATTAAAATATTTGTAAAGCTGAATCAATATACTTATGTTTCATGCCAATTTCATTATTCAATCATCTGACCTTATTGTGTATAAATTAAGCAGTACTGTCAGAATACAAATAACTTGGTGCCACATTTATTTCTCTCAGTTTTGTTCTGACATCATGGAAGAACTCGACACATTGCTTCCATTGGCTCTGGCCTGCAGAGATGATTCTCTACAGGAAATTAGAGCAAACTTTGTAGAGGCCTGCAGCAAAGTGGCAACGGCTGTTCTGGCAAGACTAGAGGAGAAAAGCAAAGATGTTCCCTTGAAGGCTCCCCTGCAAGACTTGTATGCTGCCCTTTCCACGGCGATATATGTCTTTCAGCATTTTACAATGTACAGCAATTTAATGAGAGAAACAAGCAAAAAGTATGTCCTTTTTACTTAAAATGTGTAATTCAAATGCAAATAATATGAGAGTTCGTTCCATTTTGGTGATACAGTGTGCTGGTAGTTACCCAAATTGCATCATATTTTTTAGCACATGCAGTATGTGTGCTATTATATGGAAATACCTGAATCAACCTGATAGTCCACAGCAGCCATTGCAAGACAAATTATTTATGTGTAGGATCTGCATTTGATTTGCAGATTGGGTTTTTTTTAATGATTAAATTTGAGAAAATAGGATTGTCCAGGGAACTGAATGTACTAGGGCCTTGATTTCCTTTTCTGACCTTTGCAATGCCTAGTATTCATAAGATCTGCAGGACATAGCAGTCATAGAGGACAATATAAAAATACATTTCCGTTCTTTTTAACACCATGTGTATTCAGACATCTGAAGAAATACATACAATATAATGCATACAATACCTTGTAGTTTTATAATTTAGTTTGTTATTACAGGCAGAAAAAAAATTAAAGCAGATATGAAGTCGGAGTGTAAAGTCAAAGGCAGTGTTTGACCTGGGAGGAAATACAACTGCACTTGCTTTTAGGAGATTTTGTCTTACACATTTCATTTGTACTAGGAGGCTGTTGGTCCACATATTTCCAGCCATGTGCAATTTAGAAGTAGAAACAGTGGTTTTGGGGAGGGACCCTGAAACAGCACAATTTCTAAGAAAAGTATGATTTCTGAGTGGGTATATGCACTGTTGAGCTGCTTTCCCTCTGATGTTTTACTGTCTCTTGCATGAAGTGTATCACTTTGAGTGGAAAGTCTGACCTAAAATACTGCTCAATAATTCTACTCAGATGTATTATCAAAGAGTTTTAGTACATACCTACCAAAAGCAATTTCTGTACTCTGTGTTTACGTGGTTTTTGTCACACTCAGTGCTGATGTAATAATTGCTGATGCAAGAATGCTGCAATTAAAAACTCCAAATAAGTGAATGTCAAATGTACTTGTCTCAGAAAATAGGATGAAGTAATTTATTTCTCAGCGATTGGTTAAATGACAAGTTATAGACAAGCAGACATATTTTGAGAACTTTTGAAACAAAAATTTACAAACCTGAATGCTAGGTTCAGGACCAAGAGGAAATGAATGATTGATACCTACTAATAAAAACTATTTGCAGTACTAGGGATTGTTACCTCCTAGTGCATAGCCTTTCATTCATTGTCTTTTTAATGATTCTCTCTGAACAGACCCCTGTTCCTAGTGCCTATCCAAAAATGTCAAGAATTTATCAACACTCTCCAGTTTCAAGTTACAAACTACTGCATCAGAGTTTGTGCTACGAGCATTTTACAGGATGCTGAGAGCCACTGCTGGGATGACTACAAAGCTTTTTACGAGGTATGAGGTTAAGTTTACTATGGCTCCCTTTTACAAAATGTGTTTTAGTGTTTGCCAGCTCACTGGCTAATCAGAAGCATGAGATCAGCATTGTTTATACATAAGGATTATTGGAATGCACTATTTTGAAATATCTATTATTGCAGGCAGGTGTCTATTTAGAGATGATGTAGGAAAACATAGTCATTTAAAGATGAGATGGATTGTTACCATGGCATGTTTGTGTCATTTACTTCATAAAATATTCATTGTGTGTCAAGACGTTTATATAGAACTCAGTAAAGAGGACACCATCACCTTAATCTCTAAGAACTTTGCACTTCTTTTAGAAAGTGTGATATATGAAGATCTTTTTCGGGGAATTTTTTTATCTGATTCTTTGATTTTTATTTTCAATTGTTTCCCTTTTTACTTTTTGTGAGTAAAGGGTGAAACAAAGAAACACGTTCAATATAGTTACCTAAAGCATTCAGCAATATATTTTTGAAATAGCCAGTGCCATTTCACCTGCATCTTGAAGTAATGGGTCTGATCTATAGCTATAATCCTTATAATTCTGATTAAAAAAATTAAGATAATTATTTCATTTATTGGATTTTTTTCCTTCATCCTAGTTAAATACAAACATAGGTTGACATACACTGTTTGAAATATTTTCACTTAATTGCAGGGTGATGTATTACATGGACTTTTAATCAATAATAACTAAAATCTACTGGAGACAAAGTCTTGTCCTTCCTTATATAATTTTCTGTGTTAGACAATTAGTGTGTTCTGTTAAGCATTTTCTAGAATTCTTACATGAGAGAAAATTCCACCTGATAGATGTAATCTACAGTTACCATATAAGAAGCTGCTCAGTCAGTGGCAAAATCTTTGGTGGACAGGGCATACAAACCATAGAGTAATTTGTCAAAATGTCCCTCTCTCAAAGACAAGTAAATAAACATTTCAGTTTTGTTTGAATGATAGATGATAAGGCAGTGGGTTTTGGCAACTGCTGAATCATGGTATGATCTTCATTGTCTGTAGTGCCTGTGGTGCTGTGCCCTGTTTACTGGTGATCCAGTAACTTTACCAGTTGTCTCACCAGAAAAAATATGGAGTAGCTAAACAGTTTGATCATTACTGAGCAGAACTGATGTGTGTAGGAGGAGTGAGGAAAACTGGTGTCTCAGCTCTGTATGTTTACAGGATTTGAGGTGTATATAATTTTACATCACTCCTCTTTTTACTGGTCCATGGGAGATGGCCCAAGGCTGGACTGTGATCTGCTCTGAGTTCCTTCAGGAGGCATACTGCAGAGCAGATGTTACTTCAGTTGATCTCTTGTAGGCATCCTAAATGGAAGAGATTGGATTAAGATCTATTGCTTGTTACAGAGGCAATTCCCTGCTGAAACTTCCAGCAGTGAGAGGTGGCTTCTTCCAGCGTAGGAGCTCAGCGGGAAGAGTGCGCCACTGGGCCAGCTCTTCAGATTATGTTTTTGAATGAAGCTCTTAGTGTAGCAGGCATCTGCTGTAGCTGTGGGAACTTGCGTTCTCTAACAGGCAAAGAATAAAGAATTGTCTGTTCAGAGGTAATGCTGAGTGCCTTGTGTAATAAAACAGCTGCTTGTTTCCTCATATTTAAGCTAAATAAAAGCTCCCATCTGTTTTTATTATATGAAGCCTGCAAAAATAGCAGATGTTTATCAGTGGAATTGTCCAGAAATGGCAGCAAATAGAAACACAGGTCAGAAAAGGGGAGTGAATCTTTTTAAAATCTTCAGTGATATTGTTATTTCTGCAGTAGAGGTAAAATACTAAAAAAGGGGAAAAGAGCTGTTACTTAAATAAACCAAAGCAGAGAAAGTGAAACAATTTGTGTTTATAATTACAGAGTTAAAAAGCAAAACTGGTCAACAAGCTTGTTTATTTTGTTCTTTGTCATAATTTTTGCCACTTTTTAATATAAAATGTACTTCAAGTATTGTGTCAGAGGAAAACTAAATAGTGACAACTTCCAATAATTTGCTAATGCTCATGCTAATATATTTTTTAAAAAGCCAGATTATTTTTTATTTTATTGTTAAAGAATGCCTATCAAATTCTAAAAGCATTGCAAAAATTGGGGGGTTATTTTATATTTCTAATAATGCCAAAATATCAATAAATTCTTAAAATATTTTTCAGTTCCTTTGGGATGTGGGAACTGGAGATTGAAGTCTCTGTTCTCAAAAAAGCTTCATGATGATGCTATTTGCTGAATAGGTATTAGTTGAAATATTTAAATGTGAAACATATTTCCTGGGTAATTTTTAGAATTATTATGGAGTAACTGCTGTGATTTTGACTCCTGCATACTTCTTTCTGTGTCTTAATGGGATAGATCTGTTTAGACAATGAAATATTAATGCCAATGATGTTTCCTTGCTAGAAAATGTTTGGTTTCAATACATCCAAATTACAAGATGAAAAAATATCTTAGTAAAGCAATCTGGATATCTCATATTGTCAGTTTAATAGTTCAGTTGTTCTTATCTCTTCTCTCTTCCTCTTTTCTCTTCTCTTCTCTTCCTCTTTTCTCTTCTCTTCTCTTCCTCTCCTCTCCTCCTCTCCTCTCCTCTCCTCTCCTCTCCTCTCCTCTCCTCTCCTCTCCTCTCCTCTCCTCTCCTCTCCTCTCCTCTCCTCTCCTCTCCTCTCCTCTCCTCTCCTCTCCTCTCCTCTCCTCTCCTCTCCTCTCCTCTCCTCTCCTCTCCTCTCCTCTCCTCTCCTCTCCTCTCCTCTCCTCTCCTCTCCTCTCCTCTCCTCTCCTCTCCTCTCCTCTCCTCTCCTCTCCTCTCCTCTCCTCTCCTCTCCTCTCCTCTCCTCTCCTCTCCTCTCCTCTCCCATACCTATTATATATAACCAAGGTTTTATAGTCATAGTTATGCATAGCATTTCTGCATCTGGATAAATAAAAATGATTAAGTAATTTAAATAATTATTTTCTTTGCAGACAAAAAACTGCTATGTTAAGTTTATCTGACTATTCTGTGGTGTACAGAATACTGTCTATGTTTTTAAACTAAACACTATGGGTTTTGAGATTATAAAGGAATATAATTCAGGATATAAAAGTTCAAATGCTGTGGTTTTATTTTGTGGCAGCACTGTAATTTTGTGACTGAAATGCAACATTGTTTCCTTGCAAATAAAGATGTCTCACATCTTTTCAAGCACCATTTTTGGCCATCCTATTCCTGGAACTCTTTAGCTATTTCCTTTCAGATTTAATTAAATAGAACTGTAAGAGTTAAATTGACATTTTGGAAGGGGTGGTTTTTTTATGTAATGTGTGGTGGTTTTGATAGGGGGAAAGATGCTCATTCTCTGTCCAGATGTGGCATTACTTCTGCTGTGCTCTTCATCATGATCTATGGACTATTCTACCTCCAAAGACAGCCCAGGAGATTCTTACAGATGTACTAGAGCGATCTTTGGATATTCTATGCTCCAGATATTGTCAGGTGTGTCCCAGCTACAAAAGAACACCACAAATCAGGTAATGGTTGTATATTTAATACACCATTTTGATGGATTAGAGAAGTAAATGTTAGTCTTCTGTTATTTACTGCTTTGATTCAAATTCAATGTTAATGAACACAGCAGAGGGGATAGACTGAATCTATGCATTTTGATGTTTGTTTTAATAAAATTTACTTTGTGTATTTAAGTATATTTAGTAGTTATATTGCAAACTGGGCAGAATTGAAGGCCTCGCAATTCTGTCAAATTGTTCCATAAACTGCTTGATTGGTTTGAAAGCCTCACAATGAAAGTTCATAGAGGATTGGTGATGCAACCAAAAATGTGGATAGAATTGACAATGTCAGGATTAGAAATCAAGCTGTTGATTTATTAAGAAAATTTAATGAGTTCCCGTAGAATCTGTGGTTTTATAGAACTTTTCAAGTGAAAGAACTACAACATTTGTTTTGATGTGACCTTGTAGTAGATGCCAGTGGTGCAGATGGAGAGAAGAGAAAGAGGCTATTCCTTTTTCTGTCATTTTAAAAAATAAGAAATGGGAAGTTTTTCCTGTTGCAATTCTTACGTTTTGCCAGAGAGTACGGTCTTTTTTAGAAATACTAAAGCAGGTGTCTTCAAGTGGAAGTTAACCCTACCTTTGTCCTTTCTATCCAATGTCTTGTTTTACTGAATAAATAGGTGTTCTTCTCCTAACAGAATGGGTGGCATTGGAAGGACCACAGTGGATCATCTGGTCCAACCTCCCTACTCAAGCAGGGCTATCCCAGAGTACATAGCACAAGGCCAAGTCCAGACAGTCCTCTTAGATGTCTCCAGTGAGGGACAATCCACAGCCTCTCTGGGCACTCTGTTCCAGTACTTGGTCATCCACACAGTAAGGAAGTTCTTCCTCATATTCAGGTGGAACTTCCTGTGCACAATCTCTGGCCACTGCCTTTAGTACTGTTGCACAGCACCACCTAGAAGAGTTAAAGAGTTTGCAGTTTTAGAGGCTGGAGACACTTACCAGGTCCATGATCTGTGTGACTAAGAGTTATGTGCTGTCATCTCAAGTTTTATTATGAAAAGGAGTGTTGTCATGAAAGCTCAAGTAACTTGCATAAGATCACATTCTTAAAATGGGTAGGAAAAAATGAAATTTTGTACTATGTACCTATTTGTGTGCTCTGTTCCTGCAATTACTCACTGTAATTAGGCTGTTCTGTAACTTTTGGTACAAGGAGATTTTCTGAAAACTTGCCTGGAAATTTTTTTGGGGAAAAAGTTCCCCACATATGCATTTTTCATATGAAATATGAAAAATGCAATATTACCAAAGTGTCATACTAGTGAATTCTATATGAATTTACTTCAAACTACTGAACAAGAAAAAGCTTTTTATGCTGTCATTTTGTGGAAAAGTTGTATATTCGTTAGTGTGATTCTTGAATTTTTCACTAAGTAAATTGAACTATCCAGTCATGAATGAATGGAAAAAAATACTCAATACATTTTTATCACAGACTCTTTACATGTTTTGATTTAATATTGTTGTGGTTTGTGGGGGTATCTTTTCTCCCAGTGATTCTTCAAATGGTAGAGAACTGATGTATGATATGGACAAATGTCTGTTTACGTGTGTTTGTCTAGATTCTTCGAAAATAACATATTCCTTAAAAATGCATATGATCGCAGGTGGATCCATGGCTTTTAGGTACTTAAGTAGTTTTTGAAGTCCAACCTCATACCTGCCATATTTTTTGTGTTATTCACGTTTCCTCTGCATTGTATGTCATAGTTGTTGTGTTGTTGTAGTTTGAGTTCTTGCTGTTGTTCAGACCAATGACATGTGGTGCTCTGCCAACCAGTATCAACAAGCAATAGATTACTGACTCAGAAATGTTCCACATTGTACAATGTTGCATGGAGTTAGTTTTGCAAATTGAAGATTAAGTTACTTTATTCCTATTTTTTGCCCCATCAGGATTTGAAAATAGTAGGTGCATTTTAATGATAAGAAAACAAAATTAATATTTATTTACTTGTAGTTTAGGAAGTAAATTGTTCATACCTAGTGACACTGTCATTTCAGAAAGGATATTTCCAAAATTTTTACATCTTCTTTTTACTAGTTTCAGTAACAACTTCTCCGTGAAAGAGTTGATTTTTACAGAGTAGTGGATGGAGACTTTCTGCGTCACTGAACAGGAAATTTAAAAAGTCCATGCTATGATTTTGGTGTTTTATGCTGTCAGAGAAAATGTCTGTTTAATTGGAATTTACCACTATAAAGATGTTTTAAGTAATGTTATTCTTGGGCTTTTTTTCCTACAGAGTTGATATTGCAGCAATTTTGATGTCCACTGAAGATATGCTCTGGTCAATTTGTAGTTCTGTGCAGGAGTTTCTGAATCCACACAAAGACAGAAATCTCAAGATCTATAAAATACATAGCCACTGCAATAGTCTGATCTCCGTGCTGGCTATTTTAACTTCACCATTGAAAAATTTGTATGAGTGAGTATGAAGTAAACATTTAATTTGAGATAAAGTTGGTTCTTGAGCTTACCTGGATAGATCTAGAAGGGTGAATTTTCGTGTTGAAATCAAATGTAATGCATAGTATTGGCACATTTTAATAGTCTTTGACTATTTCTCAGTTTGATCCCATACTTATATTTGTGATCTTGCCTAAAGCCCAGTTATATCTGCTGAGATTTTATTAGCTTTGGATCAAACTCTGGTGCTGTACTTTTTTTTTTTCTGTTAATAACATAGACCATAGTAAATGTCTGGGTTTAATTCCTCTGTGAGAAAACCAGTAGAATTTAATTAATTTTTACTGCCCCAAATTTGCAATTTATTTTTCCAGTTAGGACATATTTCTTTTTAAATATGGTCTTATTGATCTGAAAACATTTACTACTATGGTACCAAATACTTTGGCAAGCAGGTTGTCAAATCCCTCATGTTGTCAATCTTCTAGAAGCATTGGAATGTAAAGGTAATTTACTAAAATGATCATCTGGTTACACGACCAGTATGCTGCAGCAAATGTAGTAAAATGTAAGAATATGGAGGGCCCATACTTATAAAATCATGGTTTCACAAGTCACAACTGTAAAAAATGACATGTAACTTGCACTGAAATTTGGTCTGAGTTTTTGTTGATAAAATTCATCTGTAAATTTGCTGTAAGAGACAATGCAAAGTGAGATCACAAATTTAGAAAAGAGGAACAACAAAACCCCAAACTAATGAAGCCACATCCTATTCAACTGGCTTTTACTTTGTTATTCAAAATAAGAAAAATTCTAGGTGGTACTAGGGTGGAGATCTCCTGCATATAAGCCTCTTTAACTAATTTTTTTTTTTGTCATGTGTGGGCTCATTTTAATATTTGTGGCCTCTAAAGAACATGCAAAACTGGATTGTACCTGATTGTTTGATCTTATATACCACAGGCTTATGAATAGATAGCAATTTCGAAGGTGGCTCAGAAACAGATTAGGTAGTCCTGCTATGGCAGTAGAAATGGAGGCAAGAAAGGATTACAGTGGCTGTAACTGCTTCTACTGTCACTTTTGACATTTCATCTTTCTTTTATGAAAGGCCTTAAAATGATAGACCCTAGTAAATATGTAGTATAATTTGTTCCTTTAAGCGATTCTAGTCTCCTCCACTGATCAGTGTTGTTTACATATTTGTGTATACGTAGCATGACAAAAAATGTGTGCTTGCTGGAGAACTCACAGAGTTTCAGAACAAAGTGCCCATGAAAAGCTTGGTTTCTATTTTATGTAAAATGCTGCAGGTAAACATCTTGGTCATATAGCTTGCAGAGTTAGGGGTGTGAATTTCATTACCTGAATTTGCTTATCTGGAGATCAAAACCTTGACATGTGCTGAATGTAGCAGCTCCTTCCATTTACTACAAAGTACTGTGCAAATCACCACCAAAATATGGCAGCTCTGTTTAAAGAGAATACAAAAAATTGTCTTATTTTGTTACATAGTTACAAAAATAATATTAACTGAAGATCATTTCCATATAGATTATACATGTTTTATAGTAAGTAAAATTGTATTTTTTTATTAACTTCTATTCAGACCTTGTGTTTTCACAATCTGTGAGGCCCCCATTATCAAAACAATTTTTTTATATTCTATATTTAATTGCAGTCAATATTTGTCAAGTAACCTAGTCCAGTATTCAGAGTACAAAGAGGAAAGTGGTTTAGCCAATCAGCTTCTTAAATGACTATATTCAATTGTAAACACCTTGATATAGTGAATTTTAGGTAAAGTACCTAGGTGTAATGTTTACTGGGGTATGCATAGTTCATTACATTCGGAATCTATCAATAATAAATTCAAAAGTTACACCTGATTTTAAAGGAATATTAATCTTTCATCAATCTTTCTTTCTCTCTGCAATTATATAGTATAATCACAATTTCCATCTTGTCTTGGCTCTATATCTTTCACACCTTTGGTAAAGTTAACTGGAAGTGAAATCTTTTCTTTTAAATCTATCATGCTCTCTTTTTGTACTGGAAGTTTTCCCTCAAGTGACTAGAAGTCAATTAGTCTTTAGACTTTTCAGGGAAATTCTGTGTAATCAGAAAAGTGGCAATGATGAAACATTGTTTTTCAGTAGTTGTGTAATAATATGACTGGTTCATTTTCGACTTACTAGAGAGGCTGTATTCTCTATTGCTTAAGAGAACTAAAATAATTTCAATTTCTTAATTATTTTGTGGAAATTGATCAAAACAATAATGCTGGTGAGAAATTGGTAATATCCTTAACTTCAGATAAGGTGATTCTGTTTTCTCATTCCTAATATTGTGATCTAGACTTTCTTTTCTGTATGACAAGGTTACTTAGATCTGGTCCGAAATTCATCTGTGAATCTCTTGGGTCATCTAGGTTTAATGTTTTTTTTTCTATGGGTTTTTTCTGTGCTTCATTTTCTCTCCATCCTTCTGTGGCTTTCCTGAAGTATCTTTAGCATAATGGAAATGTTGGTTGGAAAGGACTGCTGGAGGTTGTCTAATCTAGCCTCCTCCTCAAAGCAGAACAATCACCAAGAGCAGTCAAACACGACTGTGTTTGACCGACTTAACTGACACATGCCAGCCTCCAGGAACTGAAGTTTTCCGACTTCTTGTGAGGCCTGCTCTGCAGCTGCAATGCCTTAGTGCAAAATATTGCCTCATATCAAGTGTGAGCCCTCAAAGCTGCTGGCCATAATTTGCTGTATCACGTCAGCATAACTGGGTAAAGTTGGTCAGTGTTGTCTTCGTAATTACTGTTTGGGTGGTTGTAGGCTGCCATTACATGAATCAACACTTTAGCCACCTCTTCACCGAGTAAAGGAGTCTAGGGCCCTCAAACATTTTTTACACATGATTCAGTTTAGTCTTCTCCAGTTTTCTCACATACTCCTTGAACTGTAGGCCCAGAGGCTGGACAGAATATTCTAGGTAAGGCTTAAACTGTTGACAAGCAGATGAAGTAAATCACTATCTTTGTTTTAGTTGCTGTGTTCCTGCCCAGTGTGTGGTTTGCATTTTTCTAGTGATAATATACTGTTGCCTTGTCTTCAGTACCTATTGCCCATAAATCCCAGGTTTGTGGCTGGGTAGAGTGGCACTTAGACAAGTCAGTTCCCAACCTAGGTTATTGTAATTCTGTAGCTGAAGCAAACAGTTGCTCTTTACCTCAGTCAGTTTTGTGAATTTCTGTTGGCCCAGGTGTCCATGAGTGGGCACTCAGCTGTTTGTTGTATTAACTACTGGGTCTGCTTCCCCCAGTTTAGTGTCACCTGAAAATCTGCTAAGCAAATCTGCTCTCTGTTGACTTTTGTCCACGTTATTGAGGACCTGATGAACAGTGAGTCTCTAGAATGTGCTCCTCAAATATACTGAGTGTTGCTATTTTCTTGCTGCTTACTCAAAGCTCTGAAATATGAGGATTTTCATAATTCTGAATTTCCAATCATCATAGTCTTACTTGCGGACAAGATTGTTGTCAGTTACTCAGTTCTAGTAGCTGGGGTTTCATGTAGAGGATCACACAGTTTCAGTGCTGCCTGTGAACACACAGGAGAGTCCAATGCCATTCTTTACTCGTAAGTTTGTAGAGGAGGAAATTACCTGGGCCTTACTCTCTTCTGCCTCGGGTTCCGGATTGCTCAATTTGGAGCAGATCCATTCTTGTGCCTGTTCTGATATGCTTTAGTCTTTATGCTGAGTAGGGGACGATAGTCTGTAAAGGTAGAATATAAAGAGGAAGGTGGATGCACCTTTTTGTGATTTCATAGTATGAATTGTTATATCTTATTTTCTCAACAAGAAATCAAGTAAAATATTTAAATGCTGAGAGAATAATATAGAGAGTTTATTGGCAAAATTGTTCTCTATTGTTGTAAATTCAATGTTATTTGCTATTAAAGACTGACATTTCTCTTTAATATATGAGTTATAACTCATGAAGTTGCTTTTTTAGTAATGTTTATTGGTTATGCAGAGAGAAATCATACAATCTACAAAGAAATAGTGTTAGGATGCACCTTGCTGGCATCTCATTTCTTCACACCTGCACTCAGGCTTACGGGTCAATTCTCACCCTGTCATACTCAACTGAGAAATAAAACCACTATAACTTGAAATCTTGCTTTGGTATTAAATCAGCTATCCAGTGCTTTGAGATAATAGGCAGCTGGTTTAGCATAACTTGAAGCAAAACCAAATGTCCTATTAGCTGTTATTATACTTCTGTCAGAAGAGTAGTTGAGTTCAACAGTCTGGCACAGAGTTGTTTTTTTCCTGGTAAGAATTACCTAGCCAGCATTGGACATTAAAAAATGCTGTCATGAGAATTACTGTATTATCATCAGACACTTTATTTTTAATAGTATTTGAAGCTATTCTAATATTTAAACAATCTCTAAAACGCTTAGATTATCTCTACCTCACTTTAAAATTTTCTGTAGAGATTTTGGTATAAGCAAGTAAGTCAGAATCCAAAAATCTGCCCTGTGCTTCTCCTCAGGATATGGCTAAGGCTCCTTAGGAAACAGCCAAGTGATGTTTAGCAAGCTGCTTTAGTCCAGAATTCTGTCAAACAGTTCCTACACAAGTAATAGACAAAATGTGGTCCTCTTTTTTAAAATTAGATTGCTAACCAAGATGTATTTATCACACTTTTGTGTAGGATGTTTGCTCTATACTTTGCTATATTCAGAAAAAATATTTCAGTGGATGAGAGACAATAAGATTTGTTTTTTACTTTCATAATATTGAAATTACTGTCCTTAAAAGAATTCTTTTCAAGTTGGCAGTCTTCTTTTGGCTATATTAGAATCTCAGCTCTATTTTTAATCTTCAGGTTTTCATGAGTTCATAAACAGTACAAATTGACTGTGCTAATCCTTCTGCTCAGATTTTGCTTACTTAAGATCTGTACTAAATTAGTTTTATTTTTTTTTATTAGTAAGGGTGCTTTCCAAATAAAACAGCCTGTCTTTTGGAGAAGAGCAGAAACAGCTACCTTTCTTTTGAAAAACTATAATTCTCTCTCTTCTTTCATCTGAGTCTAATAGACGTGTAGCTGTAGTTCTGAATTACTTCAGATGAAAGATAAAAAATTCATAGTAAGATGAAAAGTAAGGTGCTTGTGAAGTGATAATTGTTTATATTTAATGGAGGATACATGTAACAGGCTGGAATTCCTCTCTGCTGGAATTGTAGACAATGTAAATGAAAATAAAAAGGGAAGATGCCAAGGGGCATCCATTACTATCACACATTATTGAATCATATTGGCTGCTAGAAATTTGTACATATAATTTATTTACATATATGTATTTATTGTACATATAATTTATACATATATATTATTATATATTATAATATATATGCATATATATATTATTAATAATTTATACATTATATTATTACAATTATATATTGTACATATAATTTATTGTTTAGTAATGATTTATTACTATACAATAATTAAAGGCAAATATTAAATTATAGAATCCTGTTCTTACACACATCTGTAATCCTATCATATAATTAATTGATAAAATATTTCATTTTTAGTATCCATAGATTTTGCCTCTCACATCATTTAAGTAAGTAAAGTATTGCAAA
The DNA here is from genome assembly GCF_027579445.1 of Ammospiza nelsoni. NCBI lineage: Eukaryota > Metazoa > Chordata > Aves > Passeriformes > Passerellidae > Ammospiza > Ammospiza nelsoni. Next base: position 70,107,907 of record NC_080669.1, on the reverse strand, counting down.
AGTAGCATCTAGTCACAATCTAGTTCTTCTCTAGTCCTTTATATTTGAAAACAACCAGTATTCCATTTCTCTCAAGCCAGTGAAGGTCCAAAGCTTCTGGTTCAAATTTTTGCCCTGTATGATCCAAAGTCCATATGCACTTGCATGTCAATCAGTATAATTTCAAAAGATACTTTACATATCCTTATTATAAAAGTGTTGAAAATACTATGCATTTTTGTTAGGCAGGAAGAAAAGAGTTGTAGAAATGAATGACTGAAGAGAAATTTGCTTATTGAATGCATTTTCAAACATAGTTTGAAATGTATTATATAGGAATAAAAATATGAAGAAAACTTGAATAACAGTTGTTAGATACCGAGTTTCAAAGAGTGAAAGTGAATAAAAATATAGAATTTTATTTTTTACAGTACATAGAGTTGCAATAATGTGTTTGCATACATATATTAATAGTATTATCATAAGGTATTTTCTGTCTTCTGTTCATGTAGACATAATTAATAGTAGTGTTCTAAGGGGATTTTCAGTCTCCCTAGTAATTTGGAAGTATTTGTTTTCTTTCAGGACATTTCTGGGTAATTCTGATGAACGTCTTCCTCAAGATTTTTCAAAAATCTTTTATCATCCATTACACTGGTTATTTTGCATACCGTCATCCTGTTTTTACTTTCAAAAGTGAGTATCAAAAGTTGATTGTTGTAAAACGATCACAAACAGAGGCCATTTTCCATGGGAAAAAGAAGTCATTTCCCCAGGTTCTGGGTATCAGATTAAAGGTGGCATTTGGGGATTTAAGGACTTGCAGGGTCCTAGTTGCTGGCAGCTTTAGTTTTGGAGAAATCCAGCAAAGTTTGCCAATTTCTGGCTTCACACGGCCCAGTCGGCCGAGGCGAGTGGCCGCAAACGCAGGCCATTTTCCATGGGAAAAAGAAGTCAGTATTAGTCAAATATTGTTACATTTTGAAGAGCACATCTGAATCAATGTCTAATTAATATTCTAATTTTTAAAAGTCATAGAAGGATTTTTTAATTAATTACAGATTTTTCTAATATTTGAAAGCCTGAGAAAAAGTTGCACTGAAAGCACTGTATTTTGTTAGTCTATTAATTATGTTTGAGATTTGAATTATCTGTAAGGTTTTCTGGCTTTAATTAAAGACTATATAGTTCTTGATAAAACAAAAGTTCAGCACAGTTGCTGTTTTGAAGGACTTATAATTAAAGGGGAGATAAAGAATGTATGTCTTTCTGTTTAGGATTGCTGTATAAAAATAAATATTTGGTTCATAAATAACTCATTTAACAATATGCTGCTTGATTGTAGTTGAATTTTTTGGAGATTATTGAATGATTAGAAGCAAAGGCTTAACTTTTCTCTGTCACTGCATATAAGGACAAGTGACATAGAAGATAGATGCTACCAGCTGTGCTGTTGTTTGCTTTCTAATTTTGAAACAGAAGCACTCCCACACCAGTGTAGATCCTCTCCTAACCTTTCACCTCCCTCTCCTCCTTTTCAAGGTTATTTCCTGAGAGGTTTTCACTCTCCATTTTCATGAAAAGCTGCTTTTGTGAGATGTTACTGTGTTTTCCAAGAAAGTATTTTTATCTTTTGGAAGAATACATTATCAAATGACTGGTGACCTATGGATGACCCATGTGCTTTGGATTTATTACCTCTTTCCTTGTACACACAGCATCTTTTACCTTGTATATGTAAATATGTTCCCTATAATTTTGCTCCATACTACACAAAACATGCTGATTTCTCTCCATAGGCTCCACTCCTAACTACGTGTCATCAATCCTCTTCTCTCCTTCCCTAGTGCCTCTGATATCTGCTGAACCAGAGACAATATGTGTTGTCACTGCATCAAAAACATGTGGTTTGCTAACTACATGCCAAACAGAGTTGAATAACTGTGAATTCAGAATATGTCCTGCTTGAAATAGTAATTTAAGTTCTTATAAAGCATGAAAGATCATGTGTGTTTATCAAGCTCCAAGGAACTTTGTCAGTCACTTTTTAAGTTATGCATGGTGGGAGAAAAAGGAGAAGGATGGATACAGTAGAGGGAATGACTGCATTAGAAAGGAATCTAGTCATCCATTTCTGGAAAATTTATGCTCCATTAAGTATTCACTGTGGAAAAGACAATATGTTTTTTGATGCCCTCATGCACGACCAGATCTCAAAATATAAATTATACCGTGAAGTATGAGTTTTGGAAGATGGTTTTGCGACTGAGTACCCTATACTGTGTAACATTATATAAAGGAAATGCTGGTACCATTTCGGTCTAACATAATTATCTTTTTTGAGGTGAAATTAAGATAGATAAAAATAAATAGCAGAAAACTATTCCAGAGCTATGTAGTAGGCACTTATTTTCTGTGGAAGAAAGTTACTAAAATACCCTACTTCTCAGTCACCAAACAGGAAAATGCTAAGTATAAAAGAAAGTACATCTCCGAGAAGATCCAGTCAGTGTACCTTTGTGAGAAAAGTCTGAATATAGAGAGAGCCTTGCATACTGTCCTGGTGATAATGAGCAAACTATATTGGTAAAATACTTATTGTTCCTTTTTAACAACACACCTTTCAGCTGCTCAGGAAAAAAAATTAAGGGCTCTATATCTAATGAGTAATTCTGAGGTGTTCTAGTTTTTTCATTGGTTTTATACTCTATGTGAATGAAACATTTTTCCCCTTCAAATACTGCCTTGAGAATATTATAAAGAAACATCATATTTAAGTATTGCAGAAAATTATATTTCAGAGCATCCTAATTATTCATGGGTTGTTTTCTGATTTTGCATCTTATATCTAATTAAAATATATGTTCACTGTCTGTAACAAAATTGGAAGCACAGGCCATTGTATACCTCTCAACTGTGGCCACCTGATTTTGAACTGACAACACTAACCTGTCATACATTTAGCTATTAAGTATTTAGTCTTCCTAAGCTTGCTATTTCAGAAAAAAAGTTTTGCTAGTTCCTGAAAGTACTTTGTTTACTATGTAACATGATTTCCTACATTATTTTTCATTGCTGCAAATGGCTACAGTCTGTTTAATTTTATCAATTTGACTCCAAAATCAGTGTCAAGATTGTTACCATGAATTAGCATGTCTACCTGCCTTATAACATCTTGAACTTAGAACATGAGATTTTCTTTCTTTCTATTTTGAATAGAAACCAAAATAATATAGTTGGTTATCAAACTAAAGAGTTACTGATAATTTATATTTCAGTTCTTTTAGTGATAATAATTAACTTATTTATTTATTTAGATATATTTATTTAGTTAGTAATTGTGATTCCTTCAGTGTTAATTGTGATTTGTTCTTTGCCTCATTTGGGGTTTATAATCATAGCATTTGCAAATCAAAGTTAGAGATTTTTCCTTCTACTGTACAAAACAGGACATTTATATGTGTGATATTTATATGTACTTCACCTTTTGTCACTTTTTATGAGGCTAGTCTTATTTGCACTAGTACTGAGCTAAGAGGATGAGAGAACATATGTCTCTCCATATGCACGTTACAAAACTTCTCAGTGCATTTATTGGTGCTAGCTTCATGGCTGTAGGGAATGTCTGCTATATTTTATTTTTCCTCTAAGTGAGTCACACCACTGTACATTTCAATTTGCAAGATGCTTAAAGAGCCAAGAACTGGTGTATATTACAACATGATAACTTCCCATCTGGTCAATGACAGACAGGTTTTTTTTTCAATTCAGATACTTTAAAAATATAATTTATTTCTATAGGAATTTAAAATATTATTCTTCATAAATCTAATTGACTCAAATTGTCACTTATCTTTTAATTTGAAGGCAATGAGTGACCTTATTAGATAGGATAACATGACATTAAAAGAAGAGAAAAAAAATTAAACTGGCCTGAATGTTTTAACTGAATTACCGAAGAGTTGAGTTTGCTCTCAGCCATAGCATTAGTTCTAGTGTGAATATAGTAACCATTTTAATTTTAACTTTAATTACTAACTACTGATTAGATTATATATAGATTATATATGCATTAGATTATATATATAGGACTAATATTGAACATACAGAAATTAGGATAGCTATTTTAAGAATGCAAAATCCTAATATCTGAATGAAGTATGTGTTTTAAATATGGAGAATTTAATTTGACTGCAAGTTCTATCAAGATTGAAATGTTTATGTGTAGGTGTTTTTGATAAATACTGCTTGAATCCAATATGTGCTAATATTCAAATATAATTGTAGAGTCAGTGCTACACTGTCGACAAAATATATAAAGTACCAGATGGAAGTCACAAAAGCTGTGCCTAAGGTTTCCTGGCAAAGACATTGTTCATGAAGTTAGAGGTATTTGCTGTAGTGTTAAAAGAGCAAAGGCTGAGGTTCCTTTACTAAAATTACTAGTAATTACAGTGGAGTTTTGTAATAACAGTGGACTGTAAGGGCCCTGCTGGAAGACAGTGCTATGGTTTCCTTAGATGGCTTCAAGACTGCCCTGCAAGATATGTGGCATACTGCTTTTTATGGTAATGGAAACATAGACATCTGAGGGACTAAAGTAGAGGAGTGTATCAGCTGACATTTTCTTTTCCAGGACTTGTAGGTTTGTATTGAGTATATTGTATAAATAGCAGCTTTGATTCAACAGTGAAATACTTGTGCAGTTATCTGGGGGTTTTTTGTGTGTGTATTCAAGCATAGCTGGGAGGTGGCACCCTTGGCGAAGTCAGAGGTTGTAAAAGCATGCAACTTAATGGAGAGGTACCCCTCTGGTAGAACTATCATGAGCCCATTTTAGTTCTGTCCCAAAAGTTATGTGTAAATGGCATGTAAATTGTTTGAGCAGAGGCATATAAATACTTGTCTAGTCTGACAAAAAAATGTCAGATTGAAAACCTCCCTATGAAGAAGGTTTTAACTGATGCTGAAGGTGCTTTTTGCATACTGGCAGGTAATATTTATACCTGCCCAGTCAATGCATATGAAGTCCTTAAAATAACGCATGTAAAATTCATGTGCATAGAAGTTTATGAGGTGTATAAAGTTTCAATATTATCAACTATTGTATAAATTTGTAGCCAAAAAAGTAAATACAGCAGGTAAACATCAGTTGAAATTTTATTTTCAAAAAACCTTCAAATTAATAAAAATTTACACATTAAAGAAAAAAAATATCCACAATCCAATTTTAAAAACTTGTTTTCAAAAATGTTTCAAGAAGAAAATACTAAATACAATAGGTGATAAACATTTGGCAGGACAGATTTGTTTATTTTTTATTTAACTGTAGTGTGAGTTCAGTGATTGGTGTTGGGTCACTGGCTGTGTTCAGAGGAAGTTCTGGAAAAGTATTTGTAAACCTCAATTTTTGCGGAACATGGAAATCACAAACAGAAAATAAACTGCCATCTTTTTAAAAGCTAATTAATTTGTACTATGCTTTCTCACTTCTCCCTGCTGGTGAAGCAGTAAAACAACCAGTCTAATATTTCTTGTGGATTTTTCAGAACACATAAGAATTGCTCAACCTAAAGTGGAATTTTGCAACCCCTTTGAGCATTTTGACTGCCTTTTACTTAAGAGCTTTATACACTTCATCAAGGAGAGACACTGCAGATGTCTTAGTCAACAATTACTGCAATAATAAACTAAAAAATTGTACCCTTATATTTATTCAACTGCAGCAAAAAAAGCCCCTCCTTTTTGCCTAGAAGAACAAAATAGGTACTGTTCCATGAAAGAGATAAACACAGTTGCTTTGTACCAGATTTAACTGTGGCAGAGTAACAAATGTCAGTTTCCTTTTAACTAGTTGAAATTAAGTGCAGTTCCTTCTCTGAGCTGCCTTAAAGTAAGGAAGCATGAATGCATTTTCAGAGTAATCTGGGAGGAGTTGACACTTAAGGCATTTAGTGTTACATCTGCAATTCAAAGATATTAATTTCATAGATAAATTAATTTTATTATTCTTTCTGTCTTTATCTTATATTTTGAAAGGACTCCGTCAGCCAGAGAAATGGCATCCCAAGGTCTGCTGAAGCTGCTCTTATCCCAGCCATACTGTAATTTGAACTTGCTTTTGGAAACATTGCTACACCATGATTGTTTCTTAGTGAAAATTTTGTTGAGAAGCTCAAGTAAGTATTGATATTTTCAATCCACATAAGATTATCAGTGAGAAACACAAATTCATTTTTAACTTAAATACTGGAGGAAGGCTGACAGCCATTTTGAGGGTTAAGTACCCATTTACTTACCAGTAGGACACTTCTTGAATGGGTAAAAAGATAGAAAAATCATCACTTTTTGAGTGAGAATTTACATAATACACTCAACTAGTGTATTAATAATTTCAAAGCAAACTGCAATTTGATAAAATAGGCTGCTATCATAAATGCAAATGAGTCAAGATTAATTTGAACTTTATGGAGCTTTGATACCGCAACTACTGTACACAGGTTTTTAAAAGTGTGGATCAGTAGTCTAAAAGAACACTTTCAAAATTACATTTGAGCAGTGGAAAGCTTCCTAGATGTTTTGTTGATATTATTATATGCTTGTTGCTGTTGGCATTCTAGAATTACATATATATGCTTCTGCTTGTTAATTCATTAGTGCTGTTTTGAAAGTAGAATAAATAAAAGAATATTTCTACAAATTTTTAGTTGCTTTCTGATGGCATTGGGTTTGAAGCAACAACAAATGACATTTTCCCATTATGACATTTATGACATTTTCCCATTAGTCGTTTGCAGATCAAATGGTCATATTGTTGAATAGCTAATGGTATAATCACCTATTTGCCTTAATTTTTCAGGAATATGAGAGTCTTGGTTTCTTTATTTTTTTGCAAACAAACTCTTCCTATTTATCAAAAAACTATTACCTCCACATCATATTGTATATATTTATATTTATGTTTATGTGTATTTATCTCTCTATCTATCTATATATAACATGATTTAGTTCTGTCATTTTGTAATGGTCTAATGTTTGTCAGGAGTACATCTATTTCTGTCACACATTGAGATCTGCAGTGCATACAATTGCCTACTCAAACACATGTCATCTTTTACAAAGGCTGACAAATGTTTGATCAGGGTCAGAGTCTTAACCTAGTGTTATACAGTATTGAGTTTTACTATCTGTTTAAATTATTACAGGTAATAAGTGACAGAATGTATTAGTCTATTGACTGACCAACCTCTTAAGCTTTAGAGAAATCCATGTGACTTTGAATTACAAAATGTGTTATTTACACATTATGTAACTTCAATATTGGGATGAATAAGCTTCCAGTTTAGATAAAGTCAATATCTGTGATGATCCATATCATCTAAATTAATTTCAATGGGGTTAATTGTCTAATGACAAAAAATATATATTCTCTATTCCTTCTTGTATACAGCCAAGTATACCATAGTTTTTGAGCAATTTGCCCTAGTGATAACAAGACTCCCTGGTATTTAATTACATAAGAATTTTTTAAGAAGGAAAAGCCTTTTCACATATTTTACATTCAATCTTTCCTTTTCCTTTTAAAAACAGGCCAAAAGGCAAAAAATCTTAGGTATTGATGAATTTTCCTGTACTGTTTTAACACTTTGGGATGCTCAAAGTAGACATCGTTCAAACACATTAATTTTCATTTTTCTCCCGTTGTTCTCATGGTTGTACCACAGGGAGGTTGAGAAGGAATGTATATTCCCCATCATAGCAGGGAGTATTGTTGTGAATGCCAACAGAGTATTTGTAGAGAAGCTATCTGGGCATGATTCATGTTGCTAAATATTATAAGAAGGATAACATATTTGTTGAAGCTATTAAAACTCCATGCATATAATTATATGCTATCTGGACAGGGAGATTAAAAAAGTGCACTTCTGTAATTTTTTTGTGCGTTAGGATATGTGAAATGTACATAAAAATTAAAATAATGGAAATATGATGTTATTGCATCAAAAAGTACTAAAGGTAATAAATCAGGTTAACCAGAACAGAACCTTTTGTTTGTCTTTAGTGCGCATAGCTACTGCATAGAGGCAATTTTGAAAAGATGGTTGAAAAATTTGATTTGCGTATTTGACCTCTGTAACAAGCTGTGAGTCTAAATAACCTAGGTGTGTTAAATTACAGTCCTATATAATCTCAGAGGTTTTTTTCAATAGGTCCAACATCCAGCAACTTTTTGTTCAAGACATGTTCTTGAGTGAGTAAAGGGTCTAAGGTCTCTGCTGTGGCTTTGCAGAGACCTTAGAGAAAAATAGTGAAGGTAGCTGGTACCATGTTAATTTTCTGACAAAATAAGCTATTTTGCAATTTACTTGGCAGATTTTTTTAAACCAATATTGCCTTATTATTCATGGATGTGAAATAGAAATTTATTATTTTGATAAGCAAAAGATAATAGAGGAAAAAAGGAAGTGGTGTCTCTATAAAATAAGCAGATGAATCCAGAAGATGCTGATGTCAAAAAGTGAAGGATATAAGTGAATTCTGAGAATTTCTGCTAGATTTGCTCTAAATACACATCATGCCAGTTGAACAGTCTGGGACTTCTTTTTTGATAATCATTATTTCTAGGAATCAGGGGGTTTTCTTTGCACAGTAAAACAAACAGCTGTAGCTTTATTGGATTGCACTGGCCCAACACAGGATTAATATGTGTCAGAGGGGACCCCATCAGACAGTAGACCTGGCCACTTATGAATAGCAGATAAGACAGTGGTCACTAAGAAATTGTCACTGAGAAATTGTCAACAAGGCACATTCTAGACCTTCAGTCAGTCTTTGGGTCTCATACATTTGTTTAGGAAGAGATAGTAGTGTCAAGTTGATGAAGAACAACATAAAATGCAATATATTGCTTTTTAATTTTCAAAATAATCTTATTGATTACCATAAAAACTTGAGACCTCAGTTGTTACAGAAATTTAATTTGTCTTTCTATACACAACCTTAAAGTTAATATTGGCATGTGGAGATAAACTGTAAGAAATCTGTATTCACAGCAGGACCATGCTGTTGGCAGTTTCACCTAATGTTTTTGGTTTCACAATTGCTATTTGAAAAACTACTAGAAGACAATATTTTTTAGTCTGTACATCTCAACCTAGATGATATTCTGGGCCCCACTAAAATTTTGAATTAAGAATTGATAGTAATTTACAAATATTCTGTAATAAGTCTAAGGCTGCAAATCTGAAATTGGACCTAAATAAATGTGATGTGCTTCAAAAAGAGATCAATTACCTTGCACATATAAGAAGGTTGGGGGATGGAAGATATCCACCAAGAAAATACAATTGTGTGGTGGACCATTTTACAGCTTTCTAGACACAAATAGATATTAGGAGTTTCCTAAGACTGTTCTTTTATTCCCCTTTTTCTGGAAAGAGAACTTGGAAATGTATTTGTAGAATTGAAAGATTTTTTTCCTCACTCCAGTTCTTTGCCTGCTTTGAAACAGTTCTCTAACTGCCACGAAGTATAATGTGTCATTGTAAGGTAAATTTTAAGTACTAATTAATTTTTAATAAAATTTAATACATTACATTTTAGACACATGAAAGTAAATAGTAATGTTTTTTATGGGTTACCCTAAAAGTACATTGAAAAGTGGTAGCTTCACTAGTTGACCTCATTGACTGAACTACTAGTGGCAATAGTGAGTTATAACAGAAGAAAATGTACATGCCTTACATGAATTACCAGCTCCATCAAAACTCTGGCATTGTTAAAATCTGTAACAGTTTTTATTTCAAGTTCTTGAGGGGCATTCTTTCTTCTTGTACTTTCATTGTACTTTCTTGTACTTTCTTTTGATGATTCCTTGGATTTAATAATCCTGTCATGGTCTATCACATAAGTGAAAAAACTAGCAACCGTTCTAGTTCCATGGCTCAACCACACACCATTTTGGGAAAAGTAGTCTTGCAGATTTTGGTCCCAAAACTCGGATGTTGATCTGAACCCTGCCCTCAATAAGGTGAACAGAAGTAAATCTCATAGAGTAATTTATATCTTTGCTCAGAGACGGATCTCTCCTCCTGGTATTTGTGGATCATCCAATATAAGGCTTGTGGGTACCTCTTTGTGATAGCAGTCTGTATCATGGTAGCCTAATGAAGATTACTTTAAAAGAGGCACCTCCTCAAAAGGTCCTTCTGACCAGTAAGCTTATTGGATTCTGTACCTGCATAAGGAATGAAGGATGTACTGAAGTGATATACTTGTAGCTGGAAGATAAGTAAAAAAGGGACCCTAATACAGATATCCTGTTCCATTTGGTGACTTTCCAGTGATAAGCTAAGGAAAACATGGAGTTTCTGAATTGGATTTGGACAGGATTTGGACTGCAGTGGACCCCTGCTGTGAATACCTTACCTTTTCTTGACAGAGTGTGAAGATAGTGTCTGATACATGTGTGATAGTCTTGGTGTCTGTGATATATGGTCATATGGTTAGCTTTTCAAAGAAATAGTTCTGGTAGGAACTTCTTGCTATAGTAGAGATATTGACTGAGTAAGTTTTAAGAAGGTAAGCTGTTTAGTATCTACCCAAATATATAGAGAAACACTAGGGAGCTAATGTGGCCATAGGACTACATTCAGTATTGCCTTATGAAATTTTGGCTGTCAGAATGTCTTACTTTCTGCATACTATCCCATAAAATCAGTACTGGAGGTATTCTGACAGTAGTGGATTTTTTCTATTGGCCATATATCTATCTAAGATAGATTCTACAGAAATCACTAACTCAGAAATTCCTTAATGGAAACTTCTTCTCAGATAGTTGAAAATAAATTGTTTAGGGAGAAAATACTCTAAATGCAGTTGAGTGAAATTAAAATGCTGTGGCATTGATGACATATAAATATATACCTACAGAAGTAGTTTGCTGATATATTAATAATTTATGGGCAGATGATTTAAGCATTTTTAAAGCTTTTTTGGCATGTTGAGCTTTATGGTTGTCATAAATTTAGGATTTATTTGATTCATAGATAGCAACTAATACAGGGTTTATTATTATTTGGAATGTATTAAATTGAAACAGGTAGATTTAATATCTGGGTTTTATTCAGAATAGGAGTAATGTGATCCTGAGATTAGCTTAGTTGGTTAGGACATGGTGCTGTTAGCAATCAAGCTTGTGGGTTCAATCCCCATATGGGCCATTTACTTAAGAGTTGGACTTGATGACCCTTGTGGGTCCCTTCCAACTCAGAGTATTCTCTGACTCTTCCATAAATCTATAATCTAAAATTTCTCCTTGGAATTGAAAACTGAAATAATACACTACCTGCCAAAATGAAGCCATGTTCAAAGTTACAATAGAGTTTTTGCTGTCAGTGGAGAGGAGGAACTCTGAAAGAAAAGTTAAATGATCTACCAGGTCAGATACAGTAAGGAACAGACAAAAAGTCAGTGACAGAAGCAGCACTGAGAATGTAGTGTACTGCAGACTGCCTGCTGAAGTATTTGATTCTATAAACAAATAAAGCATATCCTTTTATGCATTCTTTATATCCTGATCAGTTACTGTGGTTTAAAGAAACATTTATATTCAATAAAGAAGGCAAAATCTTCATGCTCCTTGCAAATTAAAGACCAGTATCAGAAATAATTTTCCCATCTTCAATTCTTCTTCCTAAGTGAAACAGCATGTATGCATTTGAGTTTTGACTACCTCTTTTGGTCAAAAAAGACAGCATAACTATTTGTATCTTGGCTGACGTGTATGGATTAGCTGGGGAGAGTGAGGTCTAGCATCAGTAACAGGATTTTCTGAATTCAGCAAGATTCATTTCATGGCTAGACTAGTCAGGTAAGTGCTGGATGAGTGATAATGTTGGCAAATTACTGGGTAGTATTTCTATCAGTAAGAAAGAAATGTGGATGAATTGTACTTGTAACTCTGCCTTTCTGAAGTTATGCTTTTAAAATACATGGTAGTATCCCAAGAGATTTAGTGCATTATTTTGTCATAGGAAGAATGATTCATTGTGAATGGTTAGGGCATAGCTTTTATTCAATAGATATATAATTTTCTTATGGAGATATTTATTAAAAAGAATAGTATTCTAATATGTTTTTGTATATTTTGTGCATATAGAACGTCATGCTATATGGAAATAACAGACAGCTGATTTTTTTATTTTAGCAGGTATCTTGATAAATATATAGCCACATTTATGTATGAATGCTAAGTCTTGCTGAAATAATATGGAAGTATCTCCTTTGAGCTGCCTATGGGAGCTTTAGGTTCCCTTCACAAATTAGCTTCTGCTGTACAAATGCAGTCAGTGAAAAAAAATAGAGGGAAGCATCACAGGGCAGTAAGTAAAATACTTATCATATAAATTCTGTTCCATGTAATAATTAACAAGAAGACTGCATTGGAGTTCAAACTGGTATGAATATTTAATGTTATGACAGGTGAACTAATAAATGTAAAAGGAAAACTCTAAGGCAAGAGAAATCAACATATCTTTCTGTAGACTCCTAATTCATAATATTTAACCAGCTATACTGATCTGTTAGCTAAACTTTTCAAATGACATTATCTTTTAAGGTCCCTTCTAACCCAAGGGATTCTGTGATTCTATGATCCATGCCTACTTATCAATAAGAAAATTGATTTTAACCTGAGCTTTCAGGTTGTCACAACAAGGACATCATTTACTTCAGCGTAAAGCAAGAAAAAGCTGATGAGTAATTACATGCCTTGTTATATTTAGTCACAGAATGACTTAGTAATGGATTCATGCAGATCTTTGCTTAAAAGCACAAGAGTTGCATTATACAGTCGTTATAACAAGATGTATTATAGCCCTTTCTACACAATTCTTTTATGCTCATTTTTCTTTATCTAAATCTTTTGGTAGCATTAATTGATTTGAAAATTAGTATATTGGTAAATTGTGACTTAAACTTTTCATTGTCATAAACCAAATTTAGGCCTAATTTCAAGTCATGAGCACCTTTAAACAAACCAATTCCCCATCATGTACTTCAAAGGCAGTTTACGTAGTACTTGAAATCTTAGCAGAACTCCCCCTAGAATTTGAAATTAATTAAATTAATTTCAAAAATAAATACTTACAGTAATAGAATCAAAGTTCATTTCAGATTTTCATCTCACCATTTGAACTGCTTTTTCTGCTTTGATGGTTAGGTCTTTGTCATACATATACCTGGTTTGAGTGAATAAGTGGAATCCATTTGATTCTTCACTTAGAAGCATCTGGAATTGAAAACAATGTATATCAGCTCACTCAGCTCATAGGAAAAAGAAAGCTGATTAAAAACCTGTCTTTTTGCAGATCTGTCTGCTGCCTTGGAGAAAAAAAGCCACATATTGTTGGTTATGAAATTAGTGATCATGTTTTTCAGCTTTCTACATTTTCTGTTTCTGCTAAGGTTGAATTGAACCTAGATTGAATGATTTACGGTAATGCATGAATTAGGTTGTAGGAATACAGAAGAGAGTAAAATGAGATTTTTTTTAGTTCTCAACTCATTCAAAGATGAGTTGAAAGCAATGATTTTCCATTATGGTAGATTTTGAAGACTCCCATCTTTCTCCTCCACAGGTTGCTAAAGGTAAAGACAACGAAACTGGCAGAAAGCAATGACATTTTATAGTATAATTTTATCTAAACACTTTTTAGAGAAAGCTGTGTTTTTGCAAACTAGAAATTTAAATTAAGAGTATTTAACAGGTTATGGCTCTGGTTCTCACAGTTGGAAGCATATTTCACAAACAGGCGGGAAGCTCAGGTCTTCAACAGTAGCACAAATCAAAGTTATTGAATTGCATTGATTCCTGGAGTTTTGAACATATCCTTATGTGTTATAGGAGGGAGATTGTGTTATAATGATTGTCAGAAGTATTTGTAAATATTTGTAAGTTTACATAGTACTTGAAATCTTAGCAAAACTCCCCCTAGAATTTGGTGAAATTAATATCACTTTATGATATTCACTACTTGTCTTTAAAATCTGTATTTTAGCAGGGCTGAGATTTTGTTTTGTGGAACTGTTTTATTCTGAGTTTCATCTTACACTGAAAAAAAAGCACATTGTAGGGAATATGGAGCTGCTAGTTTTCTTAGTTTTTTTATATCTAAATGGGATTTTATTGTTTCATATGACTATTATATAAGGAAGAGTTAAGCAGTAATAGATTTTTTACTGTGATTCTGCAGTTTAGAATCTAATTATTAATCTTCAGTAAATAATAAATTTCTAATTACAGTCAATTCCAATTTAATTATGAATTAAATAGGCATATTTCATAGTTTGAAAACATGCCTAAGTCTCTTTTTTTTATTGGTTACACATTATTCAGGAAGACAGTCAACTGTCTTTAGGCAGAGAAAGATCAGATTTTAGTACCTGTAAGTGTTATTGTTTGAAATATTATTCAGATACACTTTGCAGTTTGTTTTGAATAATACTATCCATTACTGAGACCTTAAATTACTTGGAAATTATTGGAACCATGTTTTTGTTTCTTTTGAAGGTAATCAAGCATTAAATTGGGGTGAACAGCGTTCTCTCTTGGAACAGGAAAATAACAAAGAGCCTACTCTGATTGAAACAATCTTCACAGTATTGTCTTACTGCACTTTATCACCCAAATCTCTTGGAATTGCTTTTGAGTCCTACATGGAAAAAGAGCTGCTGTGGAACTGCTTATACAATATGACAGGTTTTTATTCATTTATTAATTTCTTAATAAGCATTTCAAATCTGATGTTAAATGTTGTTCATTTTCAGATATGCAGTGAGTATTATTTTTATTTATGATCAATCAGGTGAAAGTATGTTAGTTTACTTCAAAATTATAGTATTATTTAAGGGTTTTGTGCAGTCAGGCCATGGTAAGAGTGGTTAAAATTTTGAAGAATGCAGAGGTTCCGGAGCAGTGTTGTTGACCAGGAGTCTGATGACCTCAAGTGTTTGTCTTGCCAGCAGACTGGCTGCAGAATGTTTTTGTAGGTCTCAACCAGTAGAGGTTCTTCACCTCTATGCATTCAACAGCTCCAGACCTTTGCCACAATTTAAAAGAGAGGAAGCAAGGGAGAAGAGTGGAAAAAGAGAAGGAAGGACTTCTTCTCTTGCTGAGGGAGAAATAATCTGATGAGCATTTAGTTTCTATTGTCAACAGGCATTCAGCCTCTTAATTTTCTGTTGAGGGGGAGAGCTGGCCTCACAATTAGAGCAACTAATTCTATCCCTTAGAAAAACAGTTTTCAGTCAGAAAAGAGCGGTGATGTTTAGAAGGGTGATATTGCAAATTATGGATTAAAAGCAGGAGGGCTCAAAAGAAGAGGATGAAAATGGGAGAATGTATGAGGGGAAATAGAATTATGAGCATCACAAAATAGAAAACAATGATAAAAGTGCTCAGATACTTCTCAGAGAAAAATGGGATTGCAAAAAGTAGAAGTTTAACATGTAAGAGGAAGGAAAACAGTGAAATAGTGCTTGGAAGCTTCCAGAAAGACCATGATTAGATCAGCAAAAAGTAGAGGGAAGCAAAAGTATGAGCAAAGTATCTAAAGATCTAACATGTCAAAACATCTGTCTGAAATACTCTGCAACACACTGTCTGACAATTGCAGCTCCATGACAATGGAGAAACTGCAGTTTGCTGTGATATTAAGAATGTGGAGAAGATTGATACTTGTTGTAATGTCAATAACTGTATTTAGGATGGTGTGTTTTGAACATGCAGTTTCTGATGACATGCTGTGTTTCTGTTGATAACTATTATTTGTATGTATTTTTGTTTCCAAAATACCTTTCTTTTCCTTTACTGTCTGTTGTATAGCAGTTTGGGTATGTAATAAATGCAACTTCATTTTTACTTTCAAGACAAGAAAGTTGAAAAAAAGGTATATCTGTTTGCCTCATTGATGCCTAACAAATACTTAAGTGTTTTCTGTATAAAAAGGAAGACATCAATCAGCTTAAATAGAATTTTTAAAATATATCAGTGGAGAAATGAGAACTAAGGAAATAAATTGATTTTTTTTTGTCAGTACCGTA
The DNA here is from genome assembly GCF_027579445.1 of Ammospiza nelsoni. Classification (NCBI taxonomy): domain Eukaryota; kingdom Metazoa; phylum Chordata; class Aves; order Passeriformes; family Passerellidae; genus Ammospiza; species Ammospiza nelsoni. The sequence continues at coordinate 70,091,824 of NC_080669.1, read as the reverse complement.
TTAAGATGGTACCAAGATGCCATATGTTTTGCATTGTACTCTTTCTTAATTTGTAACAGACAAATAGGTCTAATTTATTATGACATAATGTTAATTTTTTTATCCATAAGAATTCTAAAAACACTTTCTGAAATAGATTTACACTTACTGAATAGTTAATAGTTCTTCCTTCTGAAGTTTCCAGTTGTGGTGAGTCGGAGCCTGAAGTTGTCAGATGCTTGAAGTTGACTTTGATTAATTCAGTGAAGGGTATAGTGAAACAAATAATTTCTTTGATGCATTCATGGGAGGCTACAGAGAACTATGGAACATACCAGCACAAGCAAATAGTTCCTGAAGGTTTACTGAAAACTGTTCCAAAGGAATGGAATTACACTCCTCGGGAAATGAAGAGAAAAGAATCTGGCAAATGTAGGTGAAATTTAAACATAATATTTATATATGTGTACAATGCATCCTATAAGCTTCTCGTAAGAACTTTTAAGTCCTTCACTCATTTACTCCAAAACTAGGCAATTAAATTTTGTGAGTGTTATAGCTTTACAATGAACAAACTATTCCTAAACATCTTGTGGTGGTTGGGGTGTTTTCAGTACTTTCCATTAAAATTTGGTTATTCTTTCTTGAGGCTTGCAGCCATACATTATACAAACAAGATTTTGAAAATAATCAATATTGTAGTATTGGTAATAATATGCTGGAGATGTTTCCAGCATCTGGCAGTAGTCAGATGGGATTCAAAACAAAGTGAAGAATAATGCTTATACTTTGGCCTCAATGGCTGTAAACAGCTTTCCTTTTCATTATCATATTTTCATTTGGGATTGTCATTCACCCCAACTTTACCACACAGCAATTTATGCTTGAATAAAACAAGCACTGAAACTTTTGTGCAATATGCTGCTGCTTGGTTGTTGAAACGGTAAAGGAAGAAAGAAATCATACAATACAGGAGGTGTTTTGAAGGTGCTTAGATGTAAAGCTGATTTCTGGTATGTATTTCCATAGCCCACAGTGCCTAAAGCATCTGTCATTTCAGCTTGTGGTTCAGAAGGCTAAATTTTAGAAACATTCTATGATAAATTTTTGCCTCCAAAATATTACCTGATTATTTTCAAAACTGTAGTATGTTGTGGCACAGAGTTTTGAGTATGTAGATTGTGGCCAAGCCAGGGCATCAATCCATTCTTTTTTTTTCATACATCTTCACTGCACTCTCATTTTAATCTAGAACTTTTGTATGGCTATTTTAGACTAATTGCTATGTGTGAACTGATATGCAAACTGAGAGGTAACAGTCCAGGCTTCAAGACAATTTAAATTTGTATGTGTGATATCTAGAACAGATATGGTTTCTTTTTTTAATAAAAGAAAAACATTTGGAATGCAGGTGCAGTGACACAGGGTTTTCTTGAATTGTTTGGAGATTGGTGCTTTTTTTAATCTTGACACCTTTTGCTATGTTTTTCATTTTATATATGTCTTGAGTTCTGAGCAACACAATTTCTCTGTAGTTACTTTTATAGCTACTTTTATTATCCAGGGTCTTTAAAATGCAGTGCTATCTAGTGTTGATGTTTAAATGAAAGATGATAAACTGAACTTTTGTAATTTTAAACTTAGAAAAGAATTTATAAAAAATTAGTGGTTATAAATGTATGTAATATTCTGATACACTTAGCACAATGCTTCAGTTGTGAAGTTGAAAAAATGCTATAATTTTGAAGACAACTTTTTACCATTCAGACTACCTGAATACTGTCTTTCTCGTGAATTTGTAATGACTGTGCACACAAGGACTAATTACTGAGAGTCACAGTCTAAATTTTAAATTTTCAGCTTTTAATTAATGTAGTTGTTTGAGTTTTGTGGGATTTATGTGCAGATAGCATAATACAAGTGAAACTGCAGTACAGTGTTGAGTACTTAAGCTTTTTACCCATTTTCAGTACAAAAGGAAGTTAGAAATTATCATGCAACATTCAGAAGCAGTTAGAACTATACTGTTAATGTTAATCATATAATCTTTTCTTTCTATTTTTAAGGCTTCACAAGGCTTGCAGCTCAAGCAGTATCTATTGTAATCAGCAAGTTACCTACAGTGATTGCATGTTTGCCTCCCCCAGTTAAATACTTCTTTTTTCTGGCTGAGAGAAAAATGTCAAGAAACTTTGCTGAATTGAAGAAAGCTGGTCTGCTTGTCTGGAACTTGATTGTAATTATATGTCGGATATTTGAGGATGGAAATACTGCAGAATTTTTAACAGGTGCAACACTTGACAGATGGAGCAAAGAAAAACTCAGTTTAGTTCGTGTGTGCTTAGAAAGTATTATGGGAAAACAGAAAAGTGGTCCTAAGCAAGTGACCCAGAAGATTATACAAAGCATTGAGCAGCAAAGACCAAACTGGATTGAGAACCAGTTGCTGAAGGCAAGAAAATTGAGCATAGACTGGTAAGAACATAGTATTTTTCAAATGCTATTATTTGCTCTTTATTTTACTGGATTATTGGCATGTTTATGGCTACTGCTCAATTTTAAGGAAAAGAGATGAACAGTGATCTTATATGAAACAGATTAGTCCTAAATATTGATATACCATGGGTTTGTAATTTAAGTTCATTGCTGAAACACTAAATATGGTTTTTTCATCAGAATGGTGTGTTCATAGTACTACAAGATTTCATGTTATCGAAAATATGGACAAGTCCATGATCTTTCAAAATGTAAACAGGTACTAAATACATTTATAATTTAATTTTACTGTGGTGATTAAATTAAGAGGAACTGTGAGAAATTTTCAGTGTTCATCTGTGAATAAAAAGTAAGCATACTTTATTCTAAAACATATAAAACCCTGAGGCAAATAGGGTATATCATAAAAGGAGAAGAATAATATCCTGCTGTGCCTTTCTGAGAAAATACCAATTTTTCCTTCAGATTTGACATTAAGACCTTTACAGTGATTTTTCAAGGAGTTGTGTACATGTCAGTGTGTTTGTAGTCCAGTCTGTTTTAATGTTGCATTCATGTATCATTCTGTAAAAATACCATTCATCGACTTTGCCATATTAGATTGATTGGAATAGCATGACTTACTGAATTAAATTGTAACCGCCGAAAGTAAGATTGCTGGTTTATTCCGTGAGTGTTCTTGAAGGCTGCAGTTGTTGTCATGTCAGAATTTGTCCCTGTAAACAAAGGATATAGTGATTGTAGGCTGGAATCAGTGATACCACTGAACAGGTTTTCATGCAGGTTTTCGTCACTGATACCACTGAACAGGTTTTAAGGGACAGTGTCCTGTTTCTATGAGCAGTCAGTTAATGTGGTAGCAGTAATAAATGTGGTAAGCAGTAATAGTGTCACATAAACACTCATTGACACTGACCTTTGTTATCTTTGCATTTCCATTTAATTCTAATTTACAAGATGTAATCCAGTGATTAAAAGATTGAAGCCAGATGCCAGTGACTGACGGAGTTGTACAATAAAAGAGCATAATGATAATTTGTACATTGATACTTAACACAGTGGTCCCATAATACAGTTTGTAATGCCACTGAGAGAATAGGTACTTCTTAAAAATACAAATATAGGAAGACAATATTGTGGATAACCTCTAAAAACTAAAACTTGAGTTAGTTTACACATCTTCAGAAGCTAAGAATATTAATTTAATATGCTACTGTATTTTCTTTTGTAAAATACCACAAAAATGCTGTTTTACATGTTAGGTATCAGATTGTGGAAAGTAAAACATGGGAAGATGTTTCTGTATGTCTACAGTTTATTTACAGCAACGAAAGAACTAGCTTGTGATTAGGTCTGGTAATTTTAAGCTTAGAATGAAGATTACATTGCCTGCTCTCCAAGTGAGCAGTTATTTGATGCAGTTATGAAGTTGACTTCCCTGGCTTCAGTTGCATTTCTGCAATAGAAATCTAATATGAATGTTGTTTTTCCAATTTTCATTCAAATATTATCAGTCAATATCTGTGGGAAAAAAAGATCCAGTAAATACCTGGGGTATCTAGAGATAAATGTTATTGTAAATGCAAATTATAAAACTAATATATTAAAGCTGAAATTCAAATAATCAATTAAAGTAAGTAGTGACCACATAATTACTAAACTTAAAACAGTCTTTCAAGAGGGGATTTATGATTTTCATGAATGAAATTACTATATTGTAATTATATACTATGTACTATATTTGTGCTATGTAACCATTCAATAATCAAATTATTTTCTGATTTAGCTGGATGCATGTGCATATATATATATATACGCACATATTTGTAAATGTTTATAGACTTCTAATAGATACATAGGCAAGAAAAAACCCAATACATTTCAAAAATTTATTTGGGACTCACCTACACATTTTTGAAGTGTAGTGGGTTTTTGTAAGAAAAATTCTTGCTTGATTTCATGTTATGTTATTATTGTCAGTATTGCTATTTACATTAAAAGTCTAAATTTATATATTAACTTTATTTTAAAGAATATTTCAAAAATTATAGCCCTCATTGAAAGGTTCAGAAAATGGCAAAGGTTCTTTACCTGTCTTGTGTACTGCCTGAAAGTATTACTATTCATTAAAGTAACCTTCACTTTATGGTAGCACCAGAGCTGTAAACAGTCACGTTAGATTCTAAAAAACACACATCCTGGGAAGAAAAGAAATGTCTGTCTTTGCAAAGTAATTTGTCGAATTGAAGATTATTGTTTTTCATCATGGTGACCCTGACCTTGCTGGCTGGGTGCATATACAGATTAAGATGAATGCAGTTATTCCTTGGCTGAGGTCTGCCTCTCTCAGGGCACATTCTTGCTAATGACATGATTGATAGGCAGTCCCAAATCCAGAGAGGAAGTCATTAATCATAGTGCTGCCTGAATCCAATCATCTGCTTCACCTGCGCAGTAACGGGCAGTAAAGAATACAATTTGGGTGCTTCTGGCACTAATACATTCCTTTGTCAGAGGTCCTTAGCTTTTTCAATGTTAGTTGCTACGAATTTTGACAAGAAATTCAGGTTGTATCTGTATGTGGCATCAAATATCATCCTTAAATGTGGTTTAATTTAAAGATCAATTTCTTTGAAGCTTTTCTGTAAAGTACACCATAATAATATAGTATCACTTACTTGCATTCAGCAAAGAACAAAATTACAGTTTATATTTTGAAACTATTTGCTCTGTAGGACATTCTGAAACTGCATGTGGAAGCAATATCTATCGGCTTTAATGTCCAGCAGCTGTGCAGCATTTCAGAGAGCCTGTAGGTCAAACAACAACTTTCAGAAGGACTGACTTTGTAACCATGGCACACTTTAAACACTAAAATTCAACCACAGTGGTTTTGTTTTCAGATTTTGGGGATTTTTTTGATGATTTGTTTTTTGTTTTACTTCTTAACAGTTACAACACTGATTTTTTAATTGATTGATAATGCTTCCTTGGTTTATTTTAAATTATCCAACCGTGTCTGTAGAAAGGACAATATATTCTTGTTAATCTTTTGAGTTCTTGACACATACATGTTAAATACCTGTGCTGCAGCTCTAGTATTTGAGGAAAATTTTAGTACTACTTCTTTCTTAGATTTCATTAGTAGCAGTACTAAGATAGTAACTTGTGGTTGCATGCAGAGAGTCTGACAACAGAGATTTGAATACACATTTTTGGAGGCATTTGGGAATGTCACTTTCAGATTTTCATGGTAGAAGTTTCACACAAATACAAAAAAAGCCCCAAGGAATGGTATAGGGCAAAAAATGCAACACGTGGCAAATACGGACCTTTTAAATGGTTAAAAACATAGCAGTGGAAATAAAACTACTTAAATTTAAAACTTCTAACCTATACTTAAAGTAATGGCTACCTTTCTGACATGTTAATTAGGCTTTAATATATGCTGTGACAGGCAAAGAAAAATGCACAAGAGATCAAATGTAAATGCCATTTCTAGTACCAAATATACTTCTCTAGGGGAAATGAAAATATTTGCTACTTCTTTATCCTTAAGGAGTGTTTTATCTGTTCATCTTTCCAATTAAGGTGATTAAAATTACTATAATACTGTTATTTAACACGTCTTATGTGAGAGATATATGTAGAGCAACATACGTCTGAGTACTTCGAGGTTTTTTTGAACATGTAGTTCTAGCTGAGTTGATATTAATATTTTGCTCTTCATAAATTTAACTTAGGACTGTATCTTTTCTGTCTTCTAGTGCCTCAGTCACAGTTAAAGGTGCAACATTAGAGGAAGGAGGTATTGCACTTGGATTGTCTGAGCATAATATAAACATGATGGTCCTGGATATCTGCCACAAACCAGGTGGTAGTGAGTACCTGAGGCAAATTTATCACATCATCCGGCTCAATGAGGTAGGGAAACGGCCTTTCCACAGACCAATTAGGTGTGTACTGGCCTGGGGCAACATCTGCTGACAGCTAAGGGTTAGTCAAGGAGGTGATAATACTTCTTAAAGTCACTATAGAATCCTATATTGTGTTTTAATAGAATGCATTCAGTTTAGGCTTTTGTGCATTTCTACAGAAAAGACTACGTTATAGGAAACACTGTAGATTTTATTTAGGTACTTAGACAGTAGTATGGCTCATAAACTTCCTTCAGTTTCATGTTGTAGACCACAGATTCATTTTAGGAGTCTGAGCACAGTAAAAAAAAAAAATTAAAAATCAACGAAGGCTGTTGAAGAATTGACTGTTACAAAGGTAAAATTACACTTGGTAATTAACTATCTTGGTTTAAACAAGTAAGCAACCCCTATGGCTGTACTGAGGAAGTAAATGTAATCTTACTCAATTTAGACAACTCTGTTTAGCCAAAGTGCTTTTAAAATTACAAGATACAAATTCAGATTTATTTGCTGCATATGGAATTTTGGCAATGTAAAAGAGTAATTGCATTATTTCTAAGGCTATTCTAAATTTCCCCAAGTTACCAAAAGCATTTTGGTTTTATTCACTGAAATAAACATAGATTTGTTTAAATTGTATGGTAACACAACTTAATTTAGAAAGTTCTGGTTTTAGTTTTAATTACTAAATTCCTTGAATGCATAAGCAGGTGCTTAAGACCCTTGCAAGTGTACAGAAGTGTTTATAATAAAATACAAAATAATGCAAATGTAGGCAGAGGCCAGGATTTTTCTTCTGGAAAACCTGGTTGTAGAAATCTCTGACTTAGAGAGCTCTGTCTGTAAGGAGGCCATAGAGAGCACCTTAGTACACACACTGTGCCTCTGAAAATAGGATCCAGCTGTTTAGTTCCTAAGTAGAGGCTTAAAAACAACCTTTATGAATCTGCCTTTGGAAGCATCAGAAGCAATGTAAGCTTATGTGCAGAGATGGCAACCTTACATTAGTACAGTAAAGAATCTTTTCAAGTTTCAATTTCCTGAATGAGTAACTGGTTTAGGAAGTGAAGTGAAAATTATTACTGTAATAAACCAAACTTCCTCACCTGCAGCACATTCAGGATTACTGTTAGGTATAAAGAGATGTGGAAAAGACCATCAAAAATAGCATATAATCCAGAAGTTAGGACAGTTATCTAGGGGACAGCACATGCAGGCTCAAATTTTTATACTTCCTGGTTTATACAGGGAATTGAATCTGCATCTCCCACATCTGAACTAATTCCCCAAACCTCCATACCATTAGCTATCAGCATGGAACTCCTTTTCCCCTTGTTGGAGTTGTTTTGCCTTGTAGAAATAGTGGTAAAAATGCATTCTGTAACTTTTAGGGTCAAAAATAGAATGATACTGTAGCTGAAGGAATAAAATGCACATCCTGGGTTTTGGAGACCCTGATCTAAGATCTGACTCCTGTGAGTATTCGGTTATTTATACAAAGTGGAGCAGCTCCAATAGGAGGTATGAAGCTAAGAGAATTAGGGGGAAAAGGGACTTCAGCCTGACTTTCCACATCCCAGGTGTCTCTCCTTGAATTTCTGCAGCTAGTAAGACCCTTTTTAAAAATAGAACATTTCTCAGTGGAAAAAACTGTATTGTTTTAAAAGAGAAGAAGAAGAAGAGAGATCCTGACCAGCTTGAGTTACAGAAGGATTTAGCTGTATTACTTTCAAATGCCTTTGAAACCATTACAAAACATTTTAATGCTTAGCATGGTATTATGATTACAGACTTTTCAGTATTATTTTTCAAAACCTAAATTATGTTTTATGTGCCTGCTTACCAAGAAATAAATTTGATTTTGTATTCAAAGGTCCACTCTTTTCTTCAAGGACTCCTTGGAATGTCACAGGATTGTGTTCTTAAAATAAGTTTAGAGATCTTTATGCTACAGTGCTTGGTAATCATGTGTAAAAACAAAATGATGGGACAGAAAATTGTTGTTCTTAGTAATATTCCTTAGAAAAGCAGGTGGAAAAGGATATGGGTTCTTGGAAGCTGGATGTGAAAATAGTTTTTATGAAAATTTTTAACAATTACTGTATACTCAAGACAGCGTTCAGCCCTTCATGTGTTTGCAAAAAAAAAAATTTAAAATAATTTTTTTAGTAATGACAACCAAAGAGATAACTCTTCTGATCTGTCAGGCTCAATAATATTCTGTACACTTGGTTTGATGCCCAGTGAGTGTACTGAGGATATAGTTCACATGTTTACAGATGTGATTTCATATTTTCACATTTTTGAAACACGACCCTTTCAGTGACTATGATATTTACAGTACTAAAAGGGCATCTTAATGTAATGTATTTACCATTGTTGAATAAGTCTCTTCATCAAAAGCAAATCCACAGTATTTTATTAAAGACGGAAAAATACTTTTATTGAGGTCAGTTGTATACCACTTGAATTTTTCGAACCCTGGCAAGCAGGTGTTAGCAAAATTGGTCAAAATCTCCCTCCTAACACCACTGTAACATTAAGAAGCAGGCATTCTTTATTACAATGTCAGATGCCGCAGGGATATCTCCACCAGAATTGTGCATGTCAAGTACAGAAAACCTCCTGCTTTATATACTGTATTTTACATACATATTCATTGATTTTCCCAGAACGAACCATATATATAATGATAATTTCCTGGAGACCCATAACATGCCCTCCCCACTTTGAGCGTGTGTTCGTCTGTCCCGGGGGTCCCTCTTGTGGTCTCTGGTGGTCCCAGACCCCAAAGTAACCCGTTCAGTGAACTGGTGTTGCTTTCCAAAAAGGGAGCTGAGATGGCATACCCCGGCTGGTTCGTTACTTTGTTAATGTTTAATACGATCCCGCAGAATACGGATAGTGCCGTTCTGTAGACTACTGGATTTGCAAAATAAGCATTGTGTCTTCCCACCAGCTGAGCAAATGGTTCTTCATCTGGCAACACATGGACAGCTATTTCCAGTATTGCTTCTGAAAAAGCAACACAATCTGCTTCTGCTGGCTCTGTTACATCCAGAGGGCTGGATTACTTAAGTCTACAGATTTTGTAAAAATGTGTACGTGGAAGGCAGTACATATATGAAAATTTGGTAGATGTACAGAAATAGCTTTTAAATAACCTCCTTCACCGTGGCTCTGAAATCTTTGTTATGGCATAAAGTAGTGAATGAATAAATGAATGGGGAAATAAAAATCCAGATATTTTTGAAAAGCTGAGTAAAAATAGCTAAAAGAGGGTATGTTTTCCCAGTTGCTCTGTGATATTGTTTTAAGCAGAAAAAAAGCTCAGCTTGTTTTTCTTCTTTTGCTTGGTTGGGGATATTTTCCATACACAAAGACAATTTTGTGATTCTCTTGGTCAGACATGACATTTGATTGCAACCAGCAGAGAGACAGTCCTTCTCTTTCTCTTGCCCCCATGCTTTTCCATTCGTAGGCCCCCCCTTTGTACTAGTACTAGAAATCATGTGGCTTGTTTATCTGGATGAAGCCTTTTTTTTTTTCCTGGCTGATTTCACAACATATGCTAGTGCCAACACAAGGGAGAAACAGCTACAGTCTGTGTGGCCTGAAACTGAATTTGTGCCTTTCAGGTCAGGCCATAATTGGGTAAGTTTAAACAGATGATGAAATTCTTCTTTTAGAAAGACCTACTGAGAGGCACAGGATGCCTTGGCAGATAGTTTGCCTGTTATTCCACCTCGGCATTACTGCAAATAAGAGGAGCATTTGCATCCACCCATCCTAATGACTCACCTTGAGTACTTCTCCGTGTAATGGATTTCATTTTAATAACAATAAACTGTTTACTCACAGTAGTTAGTCCAGCAAATGGATGTGTAAATGTTTCATTATCTAGTTCTTCATAAAATGGTTCTATTTAATCAAAACACTTTATTAGCCTGCAATGATGATTTATTTACATAGTAGTCGAAGAAGTGAAAACAGAAAAGATGGTGTCCAAAATAATAATGCATCTGTTACAGTATATTTTCTAAAATTGCAATGCAAATCATACTGCTTCTAGTCCTTGAATGTTTAAGCAGCTAAAAATAGCTTTCAAGAGTGGGAGAATATTTATTTCCTATGTTTAAACAACATGGTTACAAGATGTTAATCAAAGAATTGATTTATAGTAATGGTTGACTGTTTTCCAAGAAGTTTAATTCAAAAGTCTCAAAAAACATTTGTTGTTCACTTCTACATACACCTTGTACATATATATATATGTATATATAAATTGAGAACTCATACAAATAAATTGACAAGAATTTCAAAGCAATAGGTTAGATTGTTCTGTTTTGCTCAAGCTGGGTGCATGTTTTCCGAGGTTATTTCTTGTTCATTGTAAAAGGGTGATATTGTTAGAAAGGTTTCTGTTTTTTAAAAAGATTTTTAATTCCCCATTGTATTAAAAAGAACTTTTATCTTCCAAACTTCTGCTTGAAATGTAGGCAAATTTCACATAGAAAGCTAGGTGGCCTGTACTATTCTGTGGTTGCTTTTTCTTCCAAAAGGAATATTTGAAAGAGCAGCTGTCTTGTGAGAATTCTTCTGAAGATGGTGTTACCTCGAGTCAATATCTGCCTTTGACACTGAAGGGCAGAGAAGAGCAGCCTGTCTTCAACCCTTTCCAGGTGTACAGACAATCTTATGCAAAAGTATTCAATCAGGTTTGTGAAAATCTGAAACCTTGGTTATAGTATATTTTTACTTGTTGGTATTATTATGATCATGATAATGATAAAGACTGAATGTATGGAAATGGAGACTTATTTATGTGTGTTCACATTTAATGAAGCAGAAAGGTATATTATTTCTTGGGAGTGTAATGAGGGTACCCTTTACAATATCATGATGTTCAAAAAGCCATTACTGGCCTCTTCCTTGATCAGAATTATTGTATGCAAGAGCAATTTGCATATACTTACACTTTCTGCGTTCAATATGATAAGGGAAAGCCCCTAATAGCAATAACTTTTATTACATCTGTGCAATAGTACATAGGGTTAGTCTTAGGCCTTTGAAAAATCATATCAGAATATCAGAACTATAAGTTCATATTTATAATCTTCCTTGTGGGGCTTTCACAGATACGTTGAACAGTCAAGTAAAGAATGCTTTAGAAATACAGAGATTTTACAGAACAGCGAGACTAAGTGAGTTAAAACACACACACACACACACACACACACACAAAAGGCATACATTTCTGGTTTTCTTTAAGTCATCCTCATAATATGTAAAGGATTACAATTTTCTTATTAGAATTTAGTTTCCTTATAATGGAACAGTTAAAGAAAAGAGATCTAGTTGCCTAAATCTCTGCTGGAGCACTCCATGACCAATTCATTACACAAAATGCTAGATAGTTTCTGATACCACTTTTGTACTTAAAAAATCTTATGCCATAGTTTCTCATATATTCTTAATATGTCATCAGCATTTTTGATTCCAGCATTCAATTCAAGTATTTGAAAAGATGTGGTATCACAGTGACACAAAATTCACTTTACAGACTTGTGTGGAAATGCATCCTTTTTCAGTTCAGCCCTGCTTATATACAGTGTAATCTCTCCAGTTTTGACTATTTTGGTCTATTTCATCAGTTATATTGCTGTTTTTCTTACTTGTTTAATGAACAGTACAATCATTGTACTGTTGCAATAAAAGTCTTAATATCTTGAAAAAGGAGACAAATACCAATTCCACAAGGCTGCTCAAGGCTCCTCACTCCAGAGAAGCATGCTTTATGGAATCTTTGAATCAATAGAATCATAGAATAGCTTGAGTTGGAAGGGACCTTCCAATCAAGAATCAGTGAACCACAGAATGGGTGAGATTGGAAGAGACCATGGTGGGTCATCTCAGCATCTCAACATCCCAGCTCAAGCAGGGCTGTCCTAGAGCACAGGGGCAGAGAATTGTGTCCAGATGGTTCTTGAGTATCTCCAGTGAGGAGGACTCAACAGTCTCTCTGGGGAGTCTGTTCCAGCCCTCAGTCAGCCAGGCAGTAAAGAAGTTCTTCCTCATATTCAGCCCAGGAAGCCAACTGTTTGATGGGCTGCATCAAAAGGAGCATGACCAGCAGGTAAAGGGAGTTGATTCTGCTCCTGTGACCCCACCTGCAGTGCTGCATCCAGATCTGGGGTCCCCAGCGCAGGAGGGACATGGAGGTGCTGGAGCCAGTCCAGAGGAGGAGCAGCAAAATCACTAGGTGGACGGAGCACTTCTCCTATGAAGAAAGGGCAAGAGAATTGCAATTGTTTGGCCTGGAAAAGAGATGGCTTCAGCGTGACCTAATTGCAGCCTTGCAGTACTTGAAGGAAGCTTACAAGAAAGATGGAGAAGGACAATTTACATGAGCATGTAAAGGGGACAAAGGGGAATGGATTCAAACATACAGTAGCTGAGATTAGATATTAGAAAGAAATTATTTCCTGTGAGTGTGGTGAGGCAGTGTAACAGGTTGCCTAGAGAAGCTGTGATTGCCCCATCTGTTTAAAGCATTCCAGGCTAGGCTGGGCAGAGCTCTGAGAAATCTGTTCTAGTGAAAGATGTGCCTTGCACATAGCAGGAGGTTGGAACATGGTGATCTTTCAGATCCCTTCAAACCTCAATCATTCTATAATTCTCTCCTCTGATTCTATTTCCAGGTTTAATGATGTTATTAAATAGTTCAGTTCCCTTTAACATTAAATTGTACCTTTATTTGTGATGTGGGACTGTCCATTTATAAAACAGTGATGAGTATAGCTGAGTGCCTTGTTTCCAATGAAAATTATTTCCAGTGCCTGTAAAGATGCCAGAGCACTGACAAGGAACCTTTTCTTTTTCATTTGCTTTCTGTTTTCTCAGTATTTTGTTTTTTTCTGGTTACCCTTATTTCCCCTTCGTACTCTGTATTTCACCTTTGTTTTTCTACTTTACTTTAACATGCCTGGCAAAGGTGGGGGATAGGGAGTAAATTAGGTAAGATGAAGGAAAGTGATGAAATATAGATGGGAGGAATAGGAGGGATTGCAGTGATTCTGCTCTCCCAGAAGAACCAAGTGCTGTCTGTAAGAAGAAAAAGATACACTCCAAGTTATACTTTACTATTTATTTAGGTTTATTTTCATTGTTTTGACTTGCTTAAACATTTTTTTCTTTACTACTCAGTGACGTTTCAGTATTACGGCAATAATACTTATTGTAATACTTTGTACCTCTTTCCTCCCAAGAAGATTATAGTCACTACTTGACCATTGCTGACAACGATAAGGAACATTATGCAACAGGATTGACTGTTTTATAAAAATAAGAATGTTGTGTATGGTCTCTTGTCTGCCCACTGATGATGTAGATTGCTTTTGTTTATTACATAAGTACTGTGGAGTTATACATGTTCCTATTTTCTAGATTTAATGCTGTTTATAATACAGCATTAAATCACTCTAATTATGATACAAGTTACTTCTCGAATTCCAGCTATGCCAAATTTTTCATTACATAACTTTTTGCTGACAGCAGAAAATACAAATTGCTGTTATATAGAAAGTTACCAACTATTTTGCTTTTTGGACAAAGAGTAAAGCTCGCAGACAAAGTAGTTGATCAGAATGCCATCAACAGTTGGAATAATAATGGTTAAAAAAGCTGATTTGTTTTTTTATAAACTGTGGCTATGTCCCTAATTAATTAATTGCCATTTTATTGGAATAAAAACCTTCTTCTGTGGACATGATTGATAACATCTTTCTAAGTCCTCATTCTAGACCCCCCTCTTTTGTTAGTATATCACAGCTGGAGCTTTAATGTACTGATCATATTAATGCTGATGAATAACTAACTAGCTTCTTTCCATGTATCAACAGTCAGCCATTACTGAATGGAACTGGGATTGGTCAAGCTTGCTGCCAGGTCACTTGGGACTGAATCAGATGGCCTTCAAGGTGCTGCTGTCACACAGGTAACGGGATTTTGGCAAATCATCACATTTTCCTTTTGTATTTTTGACTTTATAATAGTGAATTCACAAAGATTTTAGTGGTGAAATTTGTAAAGCAAATTCTGCATTTCTTTTAAAATACATAGTTTTAAAAAGTAGCCACATTTTTTCTGTAGTATTTGATCCATACTCAGATGTCTTTCAATTCCTGTTTTGAGGTGTATAATTTGTTCTTTCTGAGACAGAAGTATATGAATATATGTTGATATTGCACTTAAACGAAGCTTTGGAAAAAATTAGTAACTTTTGCAAACCTGCTCAGGGAAATTTCAGCACATAATTTAGGCTCTATTTACTCAAGTTGCAAAGGATCTTAAATTCAGTTGGGGGCACAACAAGCGTAGCTAGAAATAGAAAGTGTTTCCTTAATAGTTTTCAATTAATAAAACTTTTCGTCATATTTTATTGCCTTTTCACTTGTAAAATGTAACTGCTTAATTCAGAAACTGCAATTTCTTAAATTCAGAAAAATTTAGGTAGAATTTGTTTGGGGGGTTGTGTGGTTTGTTTGTTTGTTTGTTATTTGTTTTTGTTAATATTTGTCACTTGTGAAAACTTACATGTTGCACACTGAACTAAGACGTTCACTTCTTAATTCTAAATCCTCCTGATAATACCTAGTAAGATCCTATCGGTCAGCTTTTGAACTAACTGTTCATCTAGCTAGAAACTAGAGTGACGATTTCAAAAGTCTGTGAATTTGCATGTCATAAATGTTTTGGGGTTTCTGTCTCATTTTCTCAATTCATCACTAGCAGTTAGTCTTAAACATTTAATTCTTCCTTCATTTCATATATAAAATACTTTTAGTCTGTTTTGAGTTTTCCATCTTAATTCGGATAAGATTACTTCTTTCCCTACCCAAATTGTTCTTTCCCAGAAGTTTAATTGCACAAAAAGTCATACTAGCAAAAATTTAATTGCACAAAAAGTCATGCTAGCAAAAATCTGTTATTCAGTTCTCTTCTTGATGTCCTTTGTTACCTGTTACCAGACAGAATGTGAAACTTCACAGACTTTTTGTGTTAAATGTCAGAGAAAATACAGTACTATTTTTTTTTATTTTGATGGTTCTCCTGTTGATTGCTATCTCATGTCCTTCATTAAAAATGAAG
The DNA here is from genome assembly GCF_027579445.1 of Ammospiza nelsoni. Taxonomy (NCBI): domain Eukaryota; kingdom Metazoa; phylum Chordata; class Aves; order Passeriformes; family Passerellidae; genus Ammospiza; species Ammospiza nelsoni. Next base: position 70,076,279 of record NC_080669.1, on the reverse strand, counting down.
TAGATTGTCCTTTTAAAAGAGGCTCATAGACTAAAACTGGTTCTTGAACTTTGCTTCATTTTATTGTCATCAATATGAGCCAAAGGGAGCAAAGGGCTGCTGTGATTTGCACAGGAAATATTTTGTGTGGACATTTCATATTCACTGTTCCCTTAAAACACATTTTATTTTTCTTCTGATGTCTTTTTAGATGTTAGAAAGAAATCATGTGTGTGCCTTCTCAGAAAGAAATCATGTGTGTGCCTCCTCTCTCCATCTCTGTATTTCACATCCTTGTCATATCATCTATTTTTAAAATTTTAATTAATTTCCTAATTGTTGTCATCTTTCCTAATTTGAAAATGTCTTAATTCATTGCCCTTCTACATGGTAAGGAAATTCTCATCTAGAAGTGACATTATGCAAGTAATTAATGATTAGAGCATGGATCTATTATTTCAACCACTCTGCAAACCAGCACATCATTTAGATCCACTGTGATCATAAAAAGTAGAATAGCTGATCCAGAATCTGCCATAGCAGCTGGCATCGACAGCACACCTGGTCTTTATCTGACTTTATTTTTGTCATAGCTTAAGTGTGTCTGCTCATACATTCCAGCTGACTAGGACAATTCTAGCTGTTCTTGTGGCCACATGAACAAGCTTTGCAGTAAGACTCAAGTGAGCCCTATCTTTAGGTGATTCTTCATGATCCTTTCTGGAACTGTATAAATCAGCCTTACTTGTGCTCAAGACTTAATGTTCAAGCTGAATGAGTGTGTGATTTGACCTCCCATTTATGGTGGACCTATTCTGTTTCTACTCTTTCCCTCCTGAGATGAGTTAAACAAAACCACAGGCAGTACTTGAGCTGTTTCAGAACCATCATTTTATAAAGTGGAGCACCATAATATTTAAATTACTCCTTCCTTTGACACATGCTGAAGCTTTCCCTGAATAGTTATGTCTCTGCAGGCAAATTTTTTTTCACCAGTTCACAGTGATGTTAGAATGATATTTATTTACTTATTTTCATATTTCAAGAAAAAATACTGTCAGTTGCATATGAAATTTTAAAAGCACAGTCTTTCTTTTGAGGAAAAAAAATGTGAAAATGCTTAGGGGACTCATTTACAAGGGAAGTGCTCCCCTAACCTAGTTAATAACTGAGTTAGGTGAGAGGGTGTTATGAGAGCATTGTCCCAGAGCCAGCAAGTGTTAGGCAAATTAATTAGTTGGTGGTTAGGGGAAAGTAAAATACTTTTAGGACTGGTTAAAAAGGAAATGAATTGTTGTCTACTACTCATTGCTGGCTTCACACAGTGATGGGAATCTAATCCATGCATTCCTGTGATCCTCAAAGTAAAAGCATCCAGGAAATTTGTCAAATTAAAGATGTGGTGGTTATAAGGCTCTGGAATCCTCTCACTGAGTCCCTGAAAGGGGCTTACAGGGATTTATGTATGTACCGTGAGTTAGATGCAAGAGAGGAATAGCAACAAAATACTCCTCAAGAATCAAAACAGTAAAAACTTAACTGGCAAACTTGAGAAAATCAGGGATCTTAAGAAAAAGTTAAAAGCAACATTGAATCAATAAAAAGCATTTGACAAAACATCAATTTAGCAAGCTCTAAGGCCATTCAATTTAACAAACTTTAACCCATCTGATTTTAATTTACTCAAAAATAAAAAATACGTATGTGTATATATTATGTATATAGTTTGAACTGGAAGAATAAAAGTTAAAATGTATTTCTCAATTATACTTGAAACAGTATCTTTTAGCAATAAGACCATTAACATTCAACTAACCTATGAACTTGATTTACACAAGTTTTAAAAAATATCCTACACACATACGCCTTTTCAAGTCTTGGACTCACTTGTCACTTGTCCATCCTTTTAGCTACTCCAATAACAAATGGGGGTTCCTTACCTCTAATACACATATTAAAGCAAGAAGAGCAATTGTTATTTAATTATGCATATCTTGACTTATACTTAGTGTCCTGCTCATAAATTTACAGTTGTTATTGTCTGACCAAATCAGTGTGTTGAAAATCAGCAAGAAGTACTTAGCAGTAGGCAAAAAGCTCATGTGTTGTCAACACTGAGGCACAATTCCAGAGCACACTACCATGCATTATTCTTCTTGTTCATGTACTCTCCTTTATATAAAATTTAAATTTATGACCATTAATTTTCAGAGGAATATCTTGGCAATTTGTACATGGTTAGAAGATATGACCTTCTTGAGATGTGACCTGCCGTCTGCAGTTGTGCAGGACTTTCAGGTGCCTAGAATACCTTACAATAATGTAAAGATATTCCTGTCACTATAAAGAGGAGGAAAAAAAGAGACATTTTTGTAACATGTGAAGCTATTATCCAGTATTGCAGTTATTTGCAGTTCTGAAGAGGAATGGCTGAGATTCCCTCCTCTACGCTTAGGGATGTTGCACTAAGAGCTGGTGTCTGTGCAGGGACAAGTAGTGATTTAGTTGGAATTATGTAGATCCTGCTACAGGAGCACGCTGGGAGCTATAGAAATAGATAGAGAAGAACTCATGACTGGCAAAGCCAACAACAGTCAGGACCTTCTGAACAGAAATATTAACAACTTAATAACTAAGAGAGGAATGGGAATGTGTTACTTTTACCATGTGTGTCAGGTGAGAAATAGTAACAAGTTTGAAAAACTATAGAAATTAATATTTGTTCAAGTGGATAATAAATGCTATAAAAATGTCTAAACTAAAAATTAGAATTTGATTTCCAACAGACAAGCCAGTGTAGCTCAAGATGAACTTTCCAGAAAATGTTTATACAGTGATATGAGCTTAAATAATTTTAAGTTGGAACAGGATAGCCAAGTATCTAGCCAACTTTTGGTCATGTGTTAATAAAGATTCTGAACTTCTGAAAGTTGAAAACATGGAGATGTTTATATATTGGCTTTCAGGAAACTGTAAAAAATTGAGTAAGTTTGTTTTTTACTAACACTGGATAAAATCTGTTGGCTTTCTAGTAGGCTCTGTTGCTACAGCTACAAGTCAAGTATTAATGATGGTTGGTGAAGAGCTGGGGTGCTGTTAATACTGCAGTAATCATCACCTGATTGGTGTTACTATAAGTGATGCCATTGCAAATGCATATGAGAACATTTGCAGCAAAGTAGATATAAACTCTCAGATCCCTTGGACTACATATTTTTTCATAACATAGTCCAGACTGCATTCTTGTTGATGAACTACTGGACTGTTTGCAGGTGGGTCAGCTTTTTAGGTAGGTTAAAACTATCATTAGCAGCAGAGTACTGTCCTAGGATTGAGAAAATCTTGTATCTAGTGTCTCTTTACTAAAATCCTTTCAACTGTACTGCCTTTTGCAAATTGATTTGTTTATACAGTGGTGGCAATTTTTCCCCATATTAGAGCTAAGGGATAAAATTACGTGTTTTGACTTTGTTTAAGCTTAATAAAACTGAAGTAAGAAAATCTTGTTTATAATTTTGAATGATTGCAGGGCAAAATTTGCATAGCTCTTGTATATTCTAGTGAATACACAGACACCATCTGTTGAGAATGATAGCCATATGGTGAACTATTTATAGAAAATGTTTATATTCATTGTGTTGTTGATTATCTAGAAATCCAGAAAACGCACTTTTAAAATCTAGTTTATCAACGTGTGGAAAAATTTATTATGTAGTTTTGAAACTGAAAAGAATGCCAATAAACTGCATGTGTTTTGTTGTCTGTCAAAGATTTTTTATAAAACTTTACAAAAGTCTAAATCTGAGAAATGAGTGAAAAAAACCTCCAGGGTATTAAAAGGTGGGAAGTTCTCTAACAATTTTGTTTGTGGAAAAAACAAATGATGGAAGAGCAGTTACTGACACAATGCCAAGACAGAGAGCTTATCTGCATGGCAGAAGACAGCAGTCTTATATCTAGTGTACTTCTAGGTATGTTAATCTGTCTTCCAAACTGCAGATGTTCCCAGATCTTTGGTATCCAGATTTGCTGGATGTTGGAAATTCATGCTGTTGCTACAGTTACAAGTCAACTATTAATGATGGTTGGTGAACAGGTAGGATGCCATTAATATTGCAGTAATCATCACCTGCTTGGTGTTACTATAAATGATGCCCTTATAATGCATATGATAACACACTTTCTAAAATGCGTGGGAGGCTATGAAAGGCAGTATCTCATTGCTCCTGTATGAAAAGAAGCAGGTGAAAGGTATTAATCCATTATTGTACATCTTTTGGTTAATCACAAAGTCAAGCTTAGACCCTAGTGCTGGATGTACCAAAAAAAGCCAATGGGATTTTGTGGAAAATCTCACTTTGACCTTTCTGGGTAAGCAAGGATCCTGTTCCATAAATGAGTTGGTCAATAACAAGGTATATGTCACATCTGTCATCACAAGGATTATCCTTTGTCTGCTTATCCTCTTCTGACATAGCTAATCAAACCATACTGTGATTTTAAAAAATCTGTCAGAAGTAGGCTTAGTTCCTTGCCTGGCACTTCTAAAGCATTGGTGGCAGAACATAACATCAATAAGCAAAAGGGAACAGTACTACACACTGTTTGACTGCCATTCAAGCCCCTATCATGTATACAGTTACAGCATGAATTTCACAAGTAAATGAGGTTAAAGAAGAGGCTCCCCATATGCAATACACTTTTCTGATTGTTATCAGTCTCTCTCTTGTGCAGATATATTGATGAATAATATGAAAAAGAAATACTCTCTGATGAGTAATCTCCAACAGAAGGTGCGAAAAAACATAAGGATTGCCATATCCCATTTAACCTTACTTAATATGAGCTACTTTTTAATACTTGGGAGTCTTTTATGGTGAGGCCTTTGCTAGCCTTGCAATACAAAAGCATGTACTTTAATTAACAACTATAAAATTGCTTAAATAAGGTTTCATGCTAATTGGATGCTTTTTTTTAATACTCAAACCTGCCTTCTAGAAAAAGTGAAAATAAAATGAATGAAAAAGAAGAAAGTATTGTAAGAAGAAAGTTGGTACATCTTTTTGTATTCAAAAGTATAGTAAGCACAATGTGTTGGCTAGGGCAGAGACCTGTGATCCAAACTTCTAATAATGTCTCACACTATCTTTGTTCCCCATTTAAATGACATTCTCCATTCAAATCACATTTGTCTGCATTTTTCTATCCTTTGATATGCTTTTTTCTTGGTTTAGGAATGGTATTCCACAATGTAGTGCTCCTGCTGAGACTCTCCAAACCACTGAACCACTGCTTACTCCATTCCCCCTTCCCTCCCCTCCCCTGTGGTGCTGTGGAGAGGAGAATTGGAGGCACAAAACATAAACATCATGGGTTGAAACAAGAGTAATTTACTGGAAACAACACTGAATGAAGAAAACAAGTAGTAACAGCAACAATACTAACAACAGAGGGTACAAGAAAGAGGCAAGCAATTCACATGGAAACCCCCTGGCAAGAGATAACACCCAACTGCTCCCTCCACCCCACTGGCTCCAGAGAAAACCTTTCCCCATGCCCAGAAAACAACATGAGATGGTATAGAGTAACCTCCAGGTCTCAGCCATGCCCCTTCCTGGCTAGTGCAAAAATTAACTCTGTCCTGCCCGGAACCAGCATGGCTTTGATGGGAATACTGCTAGGTATATTCATTTGTGTATTTATTGTTAGGATTCATTGGTTTCTTTAAAGGTATGTATCTTGTCTTCGTAACTAGGTACTTGTATTCTATAAATCATCACTTGGATGTGTGGCACTTCACTGTTTTATCACTGTGTAATTAACCTGGTGATTGCTATCCTGTGACTTGGGTGGCTTTTCTTAAAAACAGATATTTCCTTTCATCTGTAAATAATTTGCTCTCCTTTCAACTCTGTCTCAAACCCTGTTCTCACTAGGGATTTTTAAGTGGAGATACGCATGTTTATTTTTCTTATCTATTCTTTTCTCTTTCCTCTTTCAGGCCTCTATTGATCCAAGTTTCCATTCTTAGTAGATACATAGTAATATAGTGATTGTAAGTGTAATGTAAGTGTAATGTGTAATTGCTAAATGTATAAATGTGAATTACTGGATTCAAAATACTGACTTCCCTGATTGTACACAGTGGCTTAGCTTCTCGTCTTATCTATAGACTTTCTTGCTACGCCTGCATGGGAAGAGGCTGCAGGACACAAGCTGACAAGCTAAAAGTCTGTCTTGTCCATCAAGGCATTGTTTCATCCTTTTTCTACTTTTAGATAAGGGATTTTTCATCAAAGTTTTAGTAATGTAGTGTAATTCAATTTCCATACAGGGATCTCAATTTCTTTGTAAGCTGTAATGAGCTGAGACATGCAAGTCCCCTGTAAGGTAGAGGAGGAAGTATTAATATGAGAGTTAAACAAATGGAAAATCTGGTCATTCAAGTCACTTTGAAGCTTTCTTCTATACTGCAAAACTGGTCTGTAGCAAAGCAAAGAGTAGAACCTAGTTCTTTTGACTAAATTTAAGATACAAAACTGTCACATAGTAGCTGATCTGTGGCGGCTGTTGCTGTCCTCTGTTCCTTTGTGGCAGCAAAGGGGAGGTGACTCAGCTTTAGCGAGGCTTTAATGGTTATCTAATTTGAATCACCTTGCATTCATTTTAGGAAGTGGTAGTCCTATTAGTTTTTCTCTGAAGAGGATGGGGAAGACTGTATGCTTCTCCTGACCTTAAAATGTTCACTGTTGCACCAAAAAGCCCTTGCTTTGTTGTTGCAACAGTGAATATTTCAAGATCAGGACAAAGCATACTGTGGTGGTGGCCACAGTGCAGATCCCAGACCTTTGCAGCTGTAACTGTTGTCTCTTAGAGCTATGGCCTTTCCAAAGTTATTGACTTCTCTCATGGCTTTCCTGAATGTACTTCCCTCTGTCTTGCCAGGTTGGCACTGCTTAAGAAAGGATGACAAGTCCTAGAGGTCTTATTGCTTCTTCCCTAAGTCGAGTTGTTAATGTCAAACTGACCTTGGAAAGTTTACAGTCACAACGCAGATACAGCAATGTTGGTGAAGGGAGTAGTAAGTGTAAAATCTGCCTATACACAGTGATTTGGGCATTTCTGATGCTGACTCATGATTTGACCCAGAAAAACTTTTTGATTGGGATATTTCTTCCCCTCTTAACTTCTTTCTAGGGTCTAACAACAAAATTTAGTCTTTGGGAAGAGTGGGAAACCATTGTGCATACTGCCTCATATACCAAAGAGGGAATTAAGAATTGTCATTCTGATAGTTGACACTGTAAAATGTCATTGAAGAAAGCTTTTTCATGTTAGTCTTTAGATTGACAGGTTATGACAAAACTGCATTCATGTTGCTTGAATACATCTTTTGTCTAGTTTTACATGCTTTTTGACTTGTCTAGAAAATGACATATTAGGGTTTTCATTAGCCTTAACCAGGTGTGATTTTTTTTTTATGGAAGATACCTTGGTAGGACTACAGCTGAAGGCGAGTAAATCAGTGAAGCTTAGAAATGCCACAGCCCTTCTTCAGATGGTAGCAGGGAATTGAAAGACTCATTAATCAGCAGCCAAGTCACAGATGTGATGTCTTTCCTGCAACAGCCAACAGACTGTGAAAGTCACATCCAACACATAAAACTGTTAAATAAGGCACATCTACAAACATTCTTAAACTTTTGTCTTTCCATTTTACTTGAAAAACACAACTCTTTTAATGTTTTCATTATTGAGTTCCTTTATTTTAAAGAAAAATATTTTTTTGTTTTCCAAGCAATACTATTTCGTTTAGGAAACAAAAGTAATCGCTGACACTGTTTTCACCCTTTGTTCATTTTAATACAACATATTCATTTAAATGGAAACACAGTTTTGATTGCAATGATTAATGTAAAGAGTTTTAATATTATAAATTTCTGTACACAGAAAATGTGCATGGAAGTTTTGACAGAAAAAAAAATTAATACAGGGATTTTCTGCATATAAATGACTGGATATTTTCTAAATGATTTTCCAATACTTTCCCCTACTACAAAAATCATGTGGAACAAAGATTCAGTCATGCTGTCATACTGTAGTGCTGCAATGTAGACAGTCATAAAATGTTTAAAGTGAAATTAGTTAGAAGATTTTTATTAGTTAATCAACCTGCACTGAATTTTTCACCTGCAGTGATGGGAAAAACCCACAATAAGAAGCCAAAGAATGATATCGCCATACATTTTTTCCACATCATGCTTCCTTAAACTTTCTGCATCCCTGGAATGAAGGAGTGTTTAGTCAGAAGTCTGATACTACCTCATTATTTTTTTCCCCCTCAGATTATCTTTAAATTGATATATTCCCCATGGATAAAAATTAATTTTACTCTGTCAGAGTGTATGAATTTGTTAGAATTTTTGTATTTGCTAATTCCTTGGTCTCCCCAGTTTTCGCATTTTTTCCAAAATAAATGTTTAGTATAATAAAAATGACTCACTAAAATCTGAGTCAGATGAGAACAGTTTCCCACCATCATCTGGGATGAGTAATTTCTTAATAGCCATAGTCTGATCTTCTGTTTCTCTCTTTAGAACATCTGTCTTACTTTTGGTCTTCATATCCAAAAGTAGATTTTAATTTGCAATCCACATTCTTCACTCACTTTTTTTATTTCCAGGGTTGCCAGTTGCAAAGTTATTTTGGTCTTATTGAATTTAAGTAAATTGAACTGTATGTAAGTATAGTGCCTGCTGAATCAGTAAACATCGTAGTGCACACAAAAGATGAGGAAACAATGGTGCTGCATTTATTGCAGCAATAAGGTCTTATATTATTGGTACATCAAAAGTTATAACTGCTTTGCCTTTACAAGGTTCTGTCAGCAGATATTTGAAATAAACATCTCTTTAAGTTATATTTGTAACAGACTTTTTCTGTTTACTCAAATGTGGTGCTACTGCTTGTTGTTGGAGGACTTGTTAAGGCAAATACTATCATGTTGTCATTTTAGAAAGAACTGTTGTTATTTAACAACCATTTTTTGCATTTTAAAGAGATTTCACTATTGGTATCAGGGACAATTTTAGTTTTGTTTCATGTTTGACCATAAATTATTGTCTAAGTTTTTTCTCATTAGCTTTCTGTTGTTGCTTTATCCCAGCAATTAAACATCTCTGTAAAAAGACCCACCCTCTAAAATAATACAGAAATTATCCTTTTAATTGTACTAATAAAAAGCGTGATAGCTGAATTTAAATACTACCAAACTCTTCCCACAAACATATTAACAAAATTATATCAGTCAATAAATATAGTCAGTAAAATAACCATCATGATTTCTCTTGGGATAATTACATGGGTAATTCAACAGTACATTGGGATAAAAACTGAGAGCATTAATATGATATATAGGTAAACCTCTGTAAACGGTATGTAGACAATTAAAGGTTTTCTTGTCTTTCAAGTAAAAAAGAAACCTTTAAAAATATGTCGTAGCTCCTTAACAGTAAATTTAATGTCCATTTCTGTCTTATATTTGGCATCTCATTTTTTATTGTTTCATATGGAGTCACTGTTAGATCATGCAATAGAAACAGTGGGCTTTATAACCTCTAAGTGAATGCAGAGACAATCTGGTATTCTTTGTATATCTCAGTGATAGATGGTTGTTGCATAGTAAAATTTTATAGAGTGGTTTCAGAATTTTAACATTAAAAATGAATGGTCATTGATCTCTGTCTATCTAAATTTCAGTGCCATATTGTCATAGTTCAAGGTGACCTATGGGATTCATATACTATGAAGTTATGCTCACAGATCATTCTCCAATATCATGCCCAAGCCTCAATATTTGGATATTAACCGATGTGAGTTAACCAGCTTCAGTCTATAACTTTCTGAGCAAGAAAAATTCAGAGATACTTATCTGACAAAAAATGCTGCTTTTTTCTGTTACTTTTTCATCAGGAAAGGCGTGAGTCCAGAACAAGGTTTGTGTGATCAGGCTTTCATAGTGTTTTCACTATTGGTAAAAATTTTTCTTAGAAAATTAACAGATTCTGAAGTCTTAAAAGACCATGCTTTAGTTCATAGCAGCTTAAAGGAATTGCTCTAATACTTCTAGAAGTATGTATTGTCAGTTTGTTGTTTACTTATTTATCTTTATTTCAGTGAGGATTGATCCTCCTTTGGAGAAGGAAAGTTCCTCCTTATACCATGATACTTTAATTCTTTCATTAGTTTATGACATTTCCTGATTTGTTTTTTTAAATTTGTTTAGTTTTCTGATTTTAATCTATGTTGTCACATGCTAAATTTTTGTACATGGAGTTCAATGACTGATTAATCTTTTCATTCCATACTAAAACATAATCCTGAATGTGCTCACTCACATCCTTAATGAGTTGACTCTGTGAATTCAGTACAATAAATTCAATTCAACATGTTAAGCTAGATTGTATGCCTGCAGTTTTGTGGCATGGGAGGACTACTTAGAATTAACAATGTTTCTTTGGCCTGTATTTCTCACATATTTGGTTATGTGTCTGTAATTTGCAGAGAATCATATGCTTGTGCTGCAGTGCATAGTTTGTATCTTGTCCATATACATACACTGAAAACACAGGCTACTGAAATTTTAATTAAAATTTGAATGGTGGCTTTTACAGGCACCTACTAGATATTCTAATGATGCAGAGATCTTTTGTTGTAAAATAAGGAAATAGTGTACTATACCATTAGACTGTTTACTAAATCCAGTCTACGCCAAGAGCAGTTTTGAGACATTATTTTATTCAATTTGATTCAGTTATGATTTATTAGAAATTTTTCTTGAATGTTAGTACTACATGCTACATATCTGTTCATATAGAGGCAAACAATTTACTATATTGCTCATTTTGGAACGGTAGTGTGTTTACGGTAAATCTTTACCATGATGCAGCAAATTAGAATTTAAAGAAGTGATGCTCTATATCTCAAGTAATACACCTTTAGTCTTTGGTTACTGTATCATCTCTTGGTTTGAAAAAAAAAATTGTTAGAACAAGTGAAGTTTTTATGCACTAGTTCCTCCTGCTGGGCTAAGAAATAGCAAAGTTATGGTTTCACAAAGTTGATGTCAAATACCCCTGCAGTTACTGTAATAAAGAAATTAGAATGAAGTTTTCCTACTGCAGTGAAATAGCTAAGGAAGAAGGATATAGAAGGGAAGATAATTTTTCTATTGCTTATAATACTTTTCTCATAGTTTATTGAAATGATAAATAATAGGTTTGAAACATGTAGAACAAGCTTTGACATAACTGAATTAATTTTAAAAGAGCTGAGTTCTTATAGGGAACATGCACCCTGTGAACAGTGTTGTTTCCTTTAATAAAATTTTCTCAGCATCCGATAATGACATAAAAATAATGCTTTTAAATCTTCTGAAGCAGACTTGTCAAGTTTTTCGTGGCATCTTGTAATTGTGAAAACTAAAGGGTGTGTTTTAACTCTCCTCAGTTATGCATCTACATCAGGTTCTTCTCATGCTTATTCTTCTCCATAGTTTTAAATGCGTGGGAGAATTTGATCAGTGTCCTTTTTATATTCAAAATGAGTCAGCTTCTGTCTCAAAAGTGTCTTATTGTCATAATGTCACTGCGTCTCAAGATTTGTGACCTTTTGCTCCATATGGACTCATGGTAGACCTTGTGTTTTTGCAAACTAGATTGCTTTTGTTCCCCTGCTAGGGGGTATCAAAGCCTTTCGGACTGAAATTTTACATGCGAGTAGATTTGCAAATAAATAAATAAATAGAGTAAAATTATTATACTAAAAGTACCCAACAGCAACTGAAAACACCCAACAAAGAAACAAAATTAAAGTTTATGTATAATAAGGACCGCCAGATGTCGCAAAGGCATCGTGGATGAAGTGGGTTTTTATCCAAAATGTGGCACTTATATGAGGAATAGTAGTATTGTGTTGGAGAGTTGAAGAGGCCATAACAGGTCAGTGAAATGTCCTTCAAACATTTGATTTTTACATTTGAGAATAGACCAAGATGAAAAGATAACCACATATCTGACATTGACATTGCTACCATTTAGACAACTGATGCAATTGCCTTATTCAATGGGCTCAATCAGATCTTTATTACTTTGAAACCTACATAACAGATTTAATTTTGGTGGGGTTTTTTTCTTATAAAAAATTAGGGCTATGAGCAGTACGAGATCACAAACTTCTAAGCGTAAATTTCTTATAATATGTATAAAGTTTCTTTTTCTCCTTGCTCTTTTAAAATGTCAAATACTATTAAAAATAGTACCAAGAATAACAAGTAGATTTGAAAGAATTCGAACTGATTTGAACAGCATGTGTAATTCAGAGTAAAACAAGTTGAACTTGTAAATAAGTATTTGATGATTGATATTTTTATTGAAAGAGAATGAGTATGATAGTGGATAAAGTGACTTTTCTTATTGAGAGAAAATGTAGTGTTTTTAAACATGTCTTCAGTATGAATGGAAGCCATGTCAAAAAAAATGAACAACACATAATATCTTTTAAAAGGTAAATTAACATAAGTATATCACTTAGTTTATGGATCAAATTTTACAACTAAAAAAATGTTGTGTGTATTCCTCGTGTCATAAACTTACATTTAAAAGATAATGTTATTACCTTTGTTAGGTCATGGAAAAACCTAATTTTAACTGAGTTCGTGGTAGAATTTAAAGTATATTTAGAAGAAGAAATGCCAATGCAAAAAATTAAGTCCAAAATATGTATTCATGTACAGATCACAGTCAAATCCCTAGTAATTTTAAGTATTTTAAATACATAATTCAACAATTAAGCTGCTATATGCTTGTGTTTAATGGGCTCTGCCTGAGTATGCAGGAGCTGCCAAGATAAAATACGGAGCAAATACGGAACATGCATCATTCTAATTTAATTATGACTCTTCTTAAAATATAAAATAAATAAATGTGTTTGTGGTTTTGTGTTGTATGTAGAAATCTGAAATCTTTATTGCTAAGATTGAATTTGATTTTGTTTTGTATGATTCTTGCTGATTTCTCTGTTGCTCAGGCACATGTGCATATACCACTTAAACACATGATATACAAGTATAAAAATCATATTGAGTCAAATCTTTAAAATTTGCAGACTGTTTTAATTTTTAATTTATACAGATTACATATATATATATATATATATATATATATATACACACTTCACTTACCTTTCTGCTTTTGCGTGTTATACATAAAAAATAAATTAGTTACATACTTTTGCATATATGTATTTATATAATTTTTGTTAAACCAGTAAAATGTGCCCTGGACTTCCCTCTTACGTCAAATAAAATGCTTGTTGAGGACTGATTTGTGAAAGCAACCATATCTTTAGTTCTGATTATGGTTTTGATTAATTCTTTCTATTGTAATTGTTATGTCAGTTAAGTTTGGAACTTAAGAGGCAATTCCTAACTTAACAAACATATTTTCTTAATATTCCATAGATAGCAAACTCTTTATCTTTAAAGTCTTTGTGTGACAATGGAGGGTTTCTTAAGGCATTGGGTTTTTAAATGTGAACAGATTTATGTATGTGTTTGTGTACTCTGCTTATCAGCTACATACATATGGAATACTTTTGTCTTATTTTAAGACTTTATGTATATTTAACCTTTAGTTTAACTAGCAGGTTGTAAGATTTTCATAAAAAATAGATGAGCTTTGAACTTACTGAATGTTATTGGTGCAGAACCATCAATCACTTCTAAGGTTAATGAGAACATATGCTTTATTTTTGGTAGTTATATTGGTAAAATTATTTAGCATAGAGAAGGATTTTGTATCCTTTTCTCTGTATTAGATCATAATTTACAGTTTTTGAATGGCAGATTATAGGCATATAATAACTTGTTATTCAAGTTAAAGTGAGAAAAAGACAAATAAGTATTTGTATAAACTTCTTGTACAGCGAATCGGATAATCGGTGATATACTTCTATGGCAAGTATTTATCTGTAGAGCTATATCTTTATAGCTACATTGACCTGCAATGTATTACAATTTTCTTGAATGTTTTTACTTTTCTGCATCCTGTTCTGTTATCTTTTAATAAAAGGTGACTTATGTAGGTGGTGCCCAAATTACATCACTCACTCTCTCAATGAAATAAAAAGTCAATACCTGAATGACAGTCTGGCACGGGGAAGGGGGAGTATGCAATTTCATGTGGTAAAAACATACTGTGGTAACAAAGATGGAATCCATCCCTATATTGCATAGCTTCCTGATCGTATTTTTAAACCTGATAGCAACAAAGAGCATTTATTTGTTGCCAGGCTATTGGAGGATTTATTTCTGAACTCAAATCCCACTTATCAAGAAAATTGCATCCTCTTTGTCTCGCAGAAGGGTATACGTCATCATGGCATATTTAGTTATTTGGCACTATAATATTGTTACCTTGCTTGAAACACATGGTCTCTCTTGATATACAAGAAAAAGCGGAATCCATTTCAATAAATTAATAGGTATGAGAATCCCAATCCATCGTTCTTTTCAGAGGTTCACATACATTGTAATGAAATGCATTAGGAGTTTTCTTCACTTGAAATCCAAATGAGACCCATTTTGGCTCACACCCTTGACAGTCCCTATTATAAGCACTGCTGTCTCCTGTTCATGTGTGGCCTTAGTAAAATGCTTCCTTTGTAAGATGCACGGAGACAATATAATGCCATGAAAGATGAAGGTGTCAAAACACAAAGTTAGAAGCAATCTAATCAATGCCTCCTGATTTAGCCTTTGAAGGCTTTCTTCATTAAAAGTCTTTAATTGTGAGGCTTATCTTGAGGTAGAGCTGTTACTTAATATTTTTCAGTGTCATTCTTTGGACAGTCATTTGTACCTTTTAAATGTAATTTCACTATTCATTGTTTCGTAAATTGGATGCCTTGTTAGCAGTAGTGGTGGTGTGAATGACTTGCATTCAAGTGATTGAAGGTAGTAGTGTATAAATGCTTGGGTCTCTCCCCCTGAAGGGTAATGTGTTTTATTTCTCAGTATGTCATTGTAAAATATATGGTTTTCATTATGAGTCTTTTTACTTCAATGTGTAGGAATGCAGGTTGGAATATTTTAAAATTATAAAAGAAAGGCTTCTAGCTCAATCTTTCTGAACTTCTAAAAATTTTCAGATCAGTGCAAGCATTATTAATCCTATCTAAAAATGTGATCTCATATTATGTTTTTCTAAATACATTTTGAAAAGGTATGAGATTGAAAAAGGTGGTACATAGGCTTTCTTCTTCACAAATGATCATGAAGTTGGTAGTGGTTGCTAGAAAGCAACTTCTGGAAATCAGTTAAAAATGAAGTGGTTCTGAAAAAAGATAATTTGCAAATGCTTTTAAAATAAAAACTTTCTACCTAAAACCATCAACTTAAAATAAATTAAAGCCTACAATGGAAGTAATGTTTGGGGGTTTTTTGAGCCACATGATATATCCTTATATATATCTATGTGTATGTTGAATTGTACTTAGTACCATGTGTGTATTCATGTAACACACGTATGTTGTATATCAGCAAATGCACTTTCATATTATACTATTTACTTTCTGTCCAATTTTGAAAGATGTATTGGAAAATGCACGTTGCATGTTTTTATAATCTGTCATGAAACCTTCAACTGTTAAATGCCTGGAATATCAGGAAACCTAAAAATCTCAGAATCAACAATTTAAAAAAATATACTGAAAACAAGACAAAAATATAAAAACTACGCAACTGTTTTGCAGAAATCCTTGAAAATGGAAAAAGAATTGAGGAAACTTTGACCTGATTTTTAAATGGCTAGTGTCATGAGTACAGCTGCTCTTAGTAATTATTTGTGATAGGTTGTTTTTGAATCCCATATGTATAGCAGCTCCAGGCCCAACTACATCATTTGCTGGCACACAAACAGATTCTTCCAGGTGCAGAAAATTAAATTTTAATATATTATTTAAATATTAAGAGAATTACAGTTTCAGTAATTTTACTGCTACAGCTGGAGTGCAAAGTGTGTCTGTACACAGCTTGTTGCATAGTCTGCTAGAATGAAAATTCCCATTGGCTTGAAATACTTTTGAGGAAGTAAATGTTTGATGTAAAGATAAAACCATATGTTTGCTACACAGTCTGTTTTTAAAATATTGTTTGGAACTTGGCCTATTTATAGCCTAAGATTTTAAAATGTTACATTGTAGTTTATGAGAATCCATATCATAAAATGGATGAAAGTTTAAGAAATGGAAAGGAAAAACTTAATTAGCCCCTGAGGGCTTGAGTAAGACAATTCCAAAAAATTGTAAAGCAGATAGCCTAAAACATGTATTTAATAATGTTGATGTATTTTCTGGATTAAAGTTCAGACATGGAACTTCAGTGTGTTTAATCACAGGAAAAAATGTGTTTCTGAATTGAGGATCTCAACACTTTTTCCAGGTTTAAGAGAAATACCTAGAGCTAACTGACCGGTTTACTCCAAGGTTTTGCCCTAAGAAAATTAGAAAGTTATCATAAGAAGGTAAAGTAAGTGCTAAGTAAATTGTATGAAAGTGTAATTGCACTGAACTGAAAATACCATATAATAAAATATGGTTTTAATTCTGGTAATTTTTTTTATGCCCGTCCATTCTGGTTGCTCATTCCAACATACTTTTAACTACGTTTGGAATAAGCAGCAACATCCAAGTTTAAATGTGGGTCAAGCAGACTTGGAATGCACTTCTCAGGGGTTTTTTTTCTGATTGGAAAGAAAACAATTGAGTGTAAATGTGTGTTGAAAAAAATCCAGTGCTATTCTACGCAGATTAGCAGTTTACAGGGTCATCATCTAACAATTATATCTCCTGTACTTCTGTGGCCTTCTAATAAATATGGCAATTTGAATCTCTTCTTTAGGAATCTCATATAATTCTTTATAAGAATTAATTAATTGATCGATTTTCACTATGCATCATTAGAAATCAATGGTTCATTGGAGTACCTTCAGCCTTGCACAATACTCTGTTTTACCAAGTGAACGTCTGTTTTCACTTTTTATAACCTATTCATGCTTGAAAGGGCCTTAAACAGGATTGTATTGTCAGCCTGCATTCAGTGTCATTTAATTTCTTTCCTTACTCAATAAATTGTGAAATGTTGTTTAGGTGAATTTAAGTTATGGATTTGAGTTCTTCACTGATTACTCTTCGTGAAGGGCAGTTGTTTCCATTGGTTTTCGTTTTAGTACTGAATGTTGATTTGGATTCATTTTAATTGTAAATTATTATACCACAGCTTTTGTCCAAAGTTCCTCTTAAAAATCCACTCATCATTGGTTGAGATGAATTTTCTGAAAATAGGATAGTCTGCATAGTGTTAGTACAAGGTCATGTTTAAGATAAAAGTTATAGCAGCTTTTAAAGGATATTCTAACCTTCACAAAATCATTTTGGAAAAAAGTACATTGTGGTACTTTTATCTATGCAGTTATATTTCATGATAACCAGCTATGGTAATATCTTCAACTATTTTTAATAGTTATGGATTTTTTTCAGTCAAAAAGTTGAAGAAGGAACTGACTTAAAGCAAAACACCAGTGTAAAATTAGAGAAATTAAGCCCTGGAAAGAGAATCATCACCAAGTCTCATAGTCTTTTACTATCTAAAATCTAAATTCCTCCATCTATCCAGGGACTAACACTTTTTCAAATTATCAGATCCTCTGTTGTGTACATATTGTGTTTATTTTGACTTTTACTGTGATTTAAACTTTTTTTGTATCTGCTAAATTGAACCAAATACTTTGGGTTTAGAAAAGCTTAATTAATTACACGTCCACATATTTTTTGTAGGGTAGACATAGATTTCATTGGTACAGGATAAGTCTGTAATTTTCCATCCTATTTAAAATACCTTTAAAGTATAATGAATTATTGCTGCTAATAGTTAGCATAATGTATTTTTGAACACTTCTTTTGACTGCTGTAAGGTATTCCCCTACTGAGAGACTAATTTTCTGCTAAAGGAAGAGGATCTGATTCAGACTTAAAAAATACATATGCAGTCCTATATTCATTAAGTAAATTGCAGCTTCGTGTGCTTTTTCAGACCTGGCTTCAGGTGCTAACAATGTTACTGTTGGATTTTGTGCCATGACAAGATAAATGTATTGATCTATCTAAGATTGTGAAGGACTGTGAAGCTATGTTGTCCTGGTTCCAGCTAGGAGAGGGTTAATTTTTGCTGTAACTGGGAGGGGGCATGGCTGGGACCTGGATGTTACTCTGTACCACCTTACTTTATTGCTGGGGCTGAGGAAAGGGACTTTCTTCTGGGAAAAAGGGGTTCCTTCCACTCAAGAAAGAATGGCTGAGGGACCCGTCTCGTATTGTCTATTATGAAGGAGTGGCTTTTGCATGTGGACTTTTTCTTATCCTTCTGTCATTTTTGTTACTATTGCTGTTTGTTTTCTTACCTCATTGCTGTTTTCAGCAAATTTTTCTTACCTCAGCCCATGATCTTTGCCATTTGTGCCTCCAGTTCTCTCCAACCTGTTGTGGTGGGGATGGGCAGGGGGAAAAGGAGGAGTGAAAAAGGACAGTATGGTTGGGAGAGTCTCACTGGGGGTACCATTCCTAAATCTCAAGTTAGGTTTATAATGAGACCTGGGGGAACGCAGATCCCCTTTGCTTTACATGGTGGATTGTGTGCCCCAGTCCCATGATAGACAGGTCCACACATCTCTTCCATCGACCTCAAGGCTGCGTCCAGCCAAGTGATACTCTGATCATCATCCACTCATATGACTACATCCTCCAATTTGATGAATGCTACTAGTGAAAAAAAAATTACATTGTATCTTTTATTTTGTTAACTATTATTAGTGTTTGTGTTGACCAAAAATTTCTTTCTTACTGGATTGTTTCTGATAAGGAAGTGCTTGGAAAGATCATGCATTGGAAAGCCATGTCAGCTGTTGCCTCACAGTACATGATGTTGTACAACACATTTTTTTTCTGAGGTAAAGCAACCCCTATTTTATAAAAAAATGCAGAATTTGTAGCTCAAAACTATCAACAGACTAGATATTCCAATGTATAGAAGTTTAAAAGATTAAATTGACCCTGATCAGAAGTATAATGCCAGAAATTTCTAAAACAGGCAACGCTTTATTAAATTGAACAAAGTGAATTATCATATAATTTTTGTCTCTTTTTTAGGCAATAAAATAAAAAATAGCTGCATTAGGAATTATCATAAGAGCTGAAAATGCATTGTGTGAAGTAAATCCAGAGCCCAGTTTTGTAATCTCACAAGATTAGAAGACAACAAACTGGTAAAGCAGTATGCTTTCCTCTTAAATGGGCTTTCATAATGGTCTCAGACTTTGTTTTCCCTTGATTTAATGAAAGACATTCCCTTACAGAAAGTGTGAGTCTAATGAAGACAGTGTTCCATTTTAAGTAAAGCTATGATTTCCTCTTGGGTGAGTAAGTATGATTGATTTTTTTTTCCTTGAAAATTTGAAGTATTGTAAAAAATGTCTTTGAAAATGTAGCACACATTAGAATTTATAGAATTCCTTAACTGTAAAACAAGCAGAGGACAGAAGAGCGGGGATTCAGAAAAGGGGTTTTCCTTCTTCTAATAAGCAACATCTTAAGAATGAAAATCCATACATAAGAGTCTTAGAATTAATATAGTGGAGGATTTTTAGTTTTTCTTCACTACATTTCGACTAGTTCTATGTGATTATGACCCTTCTACTCCTTAAAACTGTTTTCCCTGTATGACAACTGCAGATACACTGTAGATTTCAAGTGAAGTACTTAAAATGTAACCCTGTTTCTCAGGGAATTGTCAAATTTTTAACATTTAACTGAATTTTCCTGAATGCTGAGATATGAATAATTGACCTCTCAAGATGGAACATGTCTAATTGGAAGCAGCAAGATGATAATATCAATGGATTTCAGTGTAGTATAATAGTATGTTGAAGCAGAACCCTGAAACTCTATTACTGCACATTGACAGGCAGTATATTAAAAGCCAGTGTCAAGCATCTAATTTTCAGGGAAAAACTTTTAGGACAGATGAATGCAAAATATGTATTTTAATTACAAACCATCATAGTACAGTAATCAATCCCCTTTTTTTCTCCTTTTTCCCCCCTTTCTTTCCGTTTCTTTCCCCCCCTTTTCACCACCCCCCCAACCACCGTATTTTTATTGTTCCCTTGTATTTCAAATTATATTTTATTAGAGAATTCTGGCATTCTCAGATTGTAAGGGTCTAAAAAACTTATTTTCAACATCTTTCCTTTTTCATGCTCAGTAATTAAAAATGGCTATGGGCATTTCTCACCCTTTGAGATTTACCAACTGCCATAGCATTTGTAGAATGATTTTTTTCACCTGCTTTTACATGGAATAACCAAATATCGAAGCAGCTTAAAGTATTTTTTCAAACAAGAATTTACCTCTAGGCTTCTCTTCTACAGCACATAGGCATATAGTTGACTATTTCACCATTCAATTAGTTTTGAAATCCTAAAAACAAAAGTAATTAATAAGTCTTTTGTCATGGATAACAAAAAAAGATGTCTTTCTAGTATTTGTGTGTCATCATGCCAGGCCTAGAAAATTAGCCTAATTTATTATTTAAAACATTGGTGGGATTCCTAATTGCATCCATCATTAGATATGACACATTTAGAACTAGACCCATATCCAGTGAGAATTTTCCAGTTTGAATTTTGAAATAAAAATATTTTTCAAGAGATCCCTAGCTATTGCTTGTTACTATGGAAACAGCCCTATTTGTCTGAGAGCTCTGCCTGCTTGCCAATGGGAGCGCGAGCAGCATCAACTAAACATATGAATACATCAAAGACAAATTCATATGCTCAATCTGATCAGCTCAATTAATGTAAGAACAGAAGCTGAAGGGGGTTAAAAGAGGGCATTCATTCAGGATAGATGAAGCCTCTTTTAGCAGAATATATACACCGGCCTTTTGGGGGAGGAATTTAGCACACTGTCAAAAACATTATCAGAAAGGAAAGTACTAGGCCTCCTACACCTAACAGATATGAAGCTGTCAGACAAAGAATAGCACTATTCATTAAATGACACTTATTTTCTCCCACTTTACAAGAATACAGTGAACAAAACAAGCAGGGGAACAGCTGAGAGAGACACTTTTTTCTTCTCCTGGTGATGACAGACATTCAGCAATTATGGTGATAACTAAGGAATACTAAACAAGAAGCCAGGCTCCATTCTGTTTATCACCTAAAATTTTATGTTACTAAATTTGCATGCAACTCTTGTTTTGTTTTATTATTTATGTCTAGGACAAATTAGATCCTTTTGTTTTTAACATGGTGCTTTCAGTTTGGTGAAGAGTGCTGCTAAACTATACACATTTTCCGTTCTCCTTGTTAAATGGTCATATCAAGTTGAAGTGCTTTTGAAGTGAGAGAGTTTCAAAGCACAACAAAACTGCTGTTTCCAGTGGAGTGGGAAAGAACATTAGTGTAATGGCAGGTATTGTGTACTATTTCTACCATACATCATTTAGAAGACAGTTAGGGAAAATTTCTGTTAATCCCCCCCTTGATTTGCAGAAAGTAATAGGACTTTGTTACTTATTTTTAGTGTCGCTAATGACATATTCCTATGAAGTTTTTAGGTGTTTTGTAAGTTAGTTTTTCAGTAGATAGAACTGAGCAGGAAGGCTCTCAAGGCTACTGGCTTTTAAGAATCTCATATATGATGATCTGATTTAAGGTCTGTTATCAATAGTCTGCTACTATTATCTGCATGATCATGTCCTGATTGATACTGACTTTGTAGCCATGTATTTCGTAATATGCTGTCAGGCAATGCTGACAGCTGCAATGAAAGAACAATCAATGTGGGGCAGCTCTAATGTAAAGGTCCAGCCAGGCTGTATGAAAACTGATAGCTGCAATATTGCCTCCTATGTTACCACACATACCAGTCCCTTTGAGATTTTGTGAGTGAATTAAAATGGTGTCCTGATACACAGATAGAGGGTGAGGGGAGGTCCTCACTTAAAAATCCTGCAGATTGTTAAAATGTTGTGTTAAAGTCAATGGGTAGACACAAACTTAGTTCAGAAAAAAAATGTTTCTTTTCTGAAAGATGGATGCACAAAAATTGCTGTGGATATTTATATACTGGTAGCATAAGTACTTCATATGCCTCCAACAAAATTTTTGAGCAACCTTTTGATTTTCATTTATTTTTGCATGTGCTAAGATAATGCAGAAGGAAATCTGAAGTTTAAAGTGTAATTACATTAAAATCCCCTAATCTCATAACTACTGCTCTAAAACAACTCAAAATTACTTGAACCGGTCCTCAGTATGAAAGTATTATGTATTACTTCAACATTATTTTCTGTATTGCATATTATTTCAGTATTATTTCAGTATTATGTGAGATACTGAATGCAGTTCCCTTCTTTCATGTTGTGAACATATGTAGGTGCGTGGCATCTATCAAAGTAAAGAAACTACTAAAATGAAAATAAAGCAACCTGTATATAAATTCAGTGGATTATTACAGTCTTATGTCTTTGGATTACAGTTTTTTTGGTAGTATTGAACACTTCAAGAACCTACAAGATGTTGTAGGTGAAACAACATCTAGCATATAAAGACACTAGAAAGACATGTTTTCTTGCATTCGCAATCCTATTAACAAATAAACAGTTCTGAGTTTTAAAACACAAAGTATAAATACAGGTACTTGCTATTTTTGGATTATTTTATTGTTCAAGACTCCATCAAGTTCAAACCCCTATTTTGTGAAAGATTAAAATCTTTTCCTCAAAGAGATGATGGTCACTGTTATAAATCGATATTATAAGACATAGATATGAATTATGCTACTTTAAAGACATTTTCAGTTACTTTAACATATTTTAGCCCTGATTGTGCTCAGAAAAGCATTACTTTGAACTAAAATTAATATTATGGGTTCATAATTTCATTATGAAGATGCTGGTAGGTTTGTCAGTCTTGGAAGGAAAGAAAAGATTTGTTTGCATGCTGTCATTTTAACCTTTCTTAACCTTGATGGAACACACGGAGTGCAGTGGCCCAGTGTGTGACTCGTTTGCTGAGTGACCCCTTTGCAGTGTGACCCCTTTGCAGTGTGACCCATTTGCTGAGTGACCCCTTTGCAGTGTGACCCCTTTGCTGAGTGACCCGTTTGCTGTGACCCCTTTGCAGTGTGACCCCTTTGCAGTGTGACCCGTTTGCAGTGTGACCTCTTTGCAGTGTGACCCCTTTGCAGTGTGACCCATTTGCAGTGTGACCTCTTTGCAGTGTGACCCCTTTGCAGTGTGACCCGTTTGCAGTGTGACCTCTTTGCAGTGTGACCCCTTTGCAGTGTGACCCATTTGCAGTGTGACCTCTTTGCAGTGTGACCCCTTTGCTGAGTGACCCGTTTGTTTGCTGTGTGACCCCTTTGCAGTGTGACCCGTTTGTTTGCTGAGTGACCCCTTTGCTGAGTGCTGTAGCCGTGGGGCGCTCAGCTCCGTGCGCTCGGTGTTACCATCAGACCCTCACGTGCTGTGCCGGTGTTGGCGTGGGCACGCAAACTGTGCACGAGTGCCGACGCCCTGAACTGATGGCACACCTCTTTCTACTGCAGAGAAAGTTAGTTTCTGACAACTTATGATTGTCTACTTTATGAACATTGTAAACAGTAGGATATATACTAAAAAAGGATTTGCATACTTCTGCTGATGGTTAAATTCCTTTATAAAAGCGTGCAAGAAGTCCAAAGAAAGAATTAGAAAGTAGAGTATTTTGAAGGTTGTGGACAAATATGTAATCTGCTGATTGATGAAACCTTCCTTTATCCTTAATAATGAATTGCTTTGAATTATTGTTGCAATGGAGGTCTTTCTTCTACATTTTGATAATCAGTATGCAGCATTCAAGTTTCTCAAGCAGTAAGATGCTTTTATATTATTGTTATTTAGAAAAGTGTGGTTTTCAACTAGCTTCTTCTCTGTAGTTACGGGTTATAATTATTAACCTTGAAAATTTAATTAGTAAAAAGAAAGAAACGAAAAGCCAAAACACATCTAGTGTGACACCTTACACAGTATGCCAGGAGTCAGCCCTGAACCAAATTTTAACTTTCACATTATAACCCTTGGAAAGTAGTGGTGTATAAAAGGAGCACTCACAGAGCCTGAATGCCACTTGCAGTGACATAGTAGCCCCATTTGGTACCCATAAATAGATCTTTTGTGTCCTTGCAGTTAGCTAAAAAAAATGCTCCCTAGTTTATTAGAAAAACTACCTCAAAATTAGTAATCAAAAACTAAATTGTGTATTAATGATGGAAATGAAAAGTTATGTAAAAATAATGTTCTTAGATTTGAATTCATAATGTGACATCTGTTTTCTTTTAATTTAAAAACACCCCATTGACTAAAGGCTTCATTCAAAGATATCCATCTGACACAACTCATCAATATAATGAATTTAGCTTTTGGAACACGAGCTTAACTTTTTTCTTGAATAGGTCATATTCAATATAGGTATTTGTGGAGTATATTAGACACTGTACCTAATGATTAGCTTACCAAGAGATATGAACACATATTTTCCCAAAGTTCTTGGGATAGTTTTGACTTGTTAGAATTTCTGAATATTTTTGAATTTTCTCAGGTTTGCAATGAAGTGCATGTGAGTTGAATTGTGAGCTGAGGTATTTTTTACAGTAGTAGCAATACCTGTAATGTTCTATTATTCTTAAAATGCAAAATCTTCTGTAATACACTAACCGTAATACATTTTTAATTACTCTTATTCTAAAAGAATAGTGTAGACTGATAATCTGCATTTGGACAGGAGCAACATGGAAATTTTCTAGTTTTTCTGTTAAGGCAGTTATTTTTTATAATATTCCCTATAATACAGAGAAGCTCAGAATGTTGTGAGAAAATCACAGTTCAAAGCAGAAGGCAATGATTTGAATTTCTGTGTTGTGCTCAGGAAAGAAAGTAAATAATTGCTTTGTAGGATAACCAAAAGTAATAAATAGGCCAAGAAAATAACCAAAAGTAATAGGCCAAGAAAATATTTTATAAGATGTAATGACATAAACTTAATTGCACACTGGAGGTCACCCTTGCTACTCCAAATTGCTTTATGATTTTCTAAAAAAATAAAGGCAAGCAGCCTTTTAAAATGCACGCTGAGCTTTTAAATATACTCCTAGCAATAAAAGCAGTAATCCAAGTACATGCTTGTTACCGTGTTAACTCATTAATTGTTTAAGCAGTATGCAGTATATGTAGAGGCCTTCAGAAAGACTTTTTGGCATGTGTTTGCCTGAAGTCCCACAAGGATTCCATAGTCTGCATTGCAGACTGCCTGCTACAGGCAATTCCTTTTATCACTCTCCAGGAAAGTTAGAGTTTGTTTAGAAGCTTGTTCTATAGCACAGCAACCTAAACTGTCATTACTTTGTTAAATTAGGGCCCATCCAAAGGCATATAGAAGTATTAAAGTGCCGTCAAAATAACTATTATGCCCTTACATATGTGCAATTAAATGTTTTATTCAGTTGATGAGCAATATGCCAGTTTTACTGTTGATTAGCCTAAAAACAGAGCTGAAAGGTCTTGAGAAAATCTGTCCACTGAAGTCATAGAGATCTCAAAGGAGAGGTTTAAAATTAAGCCAGTGTCCTTATATTTTCAATCTTTTCCATGCCAGAAAGTCTTCTGATAGATCAGACATCCATAACCTGTTGCTGTATGCAACATGTTGTACGCAGTAGTACAGGGAAAATATTGTGTGGGTAGGTTTGTTTGATTTTTGTTTTGGGTGATTTTGGTCATTCTGCTAAGTCACTATAATTGAGTTAGTCTTCAGTAAAATACAAATTTTTTGTGTGAGGATAAAATTGGCCCTAATTGCTTGCTGATGTGCTGCAATAAACATGACTGTGCTAACCAGATAAAATTTTAGTATGAATTTAGTCTGTTGGGATATATCAATAAGGTTGCAATTCTGAAATAGCCCTGCAAATGTTGTGTAACATTATCATAACCAATTAGCAAGAGATGTCTTTCCAGTAGCTTTAACTGAACAGACAGTGAGGAGGTGGAAAATGCTAGGAGAGTTTGTTTTTGATGGAGAAACATCAACAAACTCATCCCACCAGTTCCCCATTATTCTAGCATCATGTCAGCATGGGCAAGTCATGCCCCCCTAGCTGCCCATTGAAGGAGTCCAGTCCAAAAACCAAGGAGTGGCCCAGTATAGGTATTCACAGTTCAAACTGTTTCTTCACAAAAACTTTGGGACTACTGGGAATTTTTTTTCCACAACTTAAACTGACAGACACTCACAACACACAAAAAAACCCAACATAATAGAATGCTTTCTGAGGGAAAGATTTCATAAGATCTAGGGAATTGTATGAATTTAAGTAAACCAGTAGTAAAATTTTTAATCTACAATTTCTTTAAAAGTGCATATGCATTGAGATCACTGAGTCATACCTAAAATCAAAAATTAGATCTGTGAAAAGTAGCAGTTAAATAAGCTGACATACTGTCAATCTGTATTCTTATTCAGAAGAGACAACCAATATATACAATTGATACAAATTAGATAAGTGAAAAAGTGGTAGTGTAACTATAGTATTTGAAAATAAATTAGAGTTCAGTTGTAGATTTCTGGGAAAAAAACCTACAGAATCTTCTTATTGTATTACAATATGATCTCTCAGGTTAGAAAACCTTCTGTGATACTTATAATTTCTTTCTAAATAGGAATTATTTCATCGCAGGAAAAAATAATGAGAATCTCATAGTTAGATCAGTATCAGTTTGGGGAATTTATGATATTAAGGAAAATGAGAATTAAAGGAATGTGTTATGTGGTTTTTAATGATATTTTTTCATTTTATGATGACATATGACATCAAAAAGTCATACATTGCATCAAATTAATTTTTACTTATTCTGACTTCTCCCTCCATGCTAACATGAAAAATCCATGGCAGATATTTGAGCTATTTTCAGTTTTTATAAGCCACAATCTAAATTAAATTTTACTTGGCAATTGTCATAATTGGAAATAAAAATATTAGTGTAAGTAGACAATAACTCTTGCAATAGAAAGGAGAAACTTCAGTAATAATTTGCAGATGTTGAAGTAAACGGAATTTTTGTTGAATGTAAAGGCTCCTAAGGAAGAGAAAGCAGAAATGCTTAATAATGGTGGAAGTGGTTTTAGTTATTACACTGTCTGTTTTGCAACATGGTTTGCAAAAGAGTTTATCATTATGTACACATAAAAATACAAAGAAATGAAATATGAATTAAAAATTAATTGTCATCATTCATACCAGGTAATTACATGAAATTGATAAAACATGCTGAACATGTTGTACTGGTAGTTTTATTCAATATGTGAATAAATTAGTTGCATAGGTAACAGATTAACCTGAGTCTCAATTTCATACTACATGTATTGTCAGTACTTGAGGAATTTATTAATTTTTCACATTATTTTACTCCATATTCAGAATACATGACTTCAGAACTGAAATATGTAAAGAAAAAGTTAAGCCAGTACACTTTAGGATACAAAGTTATATAGTATATTTCTTAATAGTAATAGTTTTTCCTTTGTCTGAGTGACTCTAGTGTTGGGCAAAGCTAGTATTTCAGTGTGCATTTCTGTTGTAGCTATTTCTAAATATCTGATGGCTATCTTTGGAAACTGCCTCATTTCTGCCAAGGTATTTCAAAGTTTCAGTTGTGAAATCTTTATGGCTAATGAATGTGGACTTTTATCTGGAAGTTAGTAAAAATCAAGGTATATGATGAGGACCATGGCTTTGAAACGCAAAACAAAGTCTTTTAGTTTGGTGTCATTCATCTGTTAAGCTATCAAGTGTGCTTCTTCCCTGATTTTTTACAAATGGAAATGTGTGTTCAGTGAAATACATAAATTAATGTTTTGGGGATTTTTTTGTTTAAAAATTTTATAAACTCTGCAAATTTATGGAGCAAGATGCATGCACCAGTAAATGTAGATACTGTTTGTTACATATAGAAGTGTATATAAGTATACATATTAACTATAACAATACCATATCACAGAATAGAACATATACTTG
The DNA here is from genome assembly GCF_027579445.1 of Ammospiza nelsoni. NCBI lineage: Eukaryota > Metazoa > Chordata > Aves > Passeriformes > Passerellidae > Ammospiza > Ammospiza nelsoni. The sequence goes on along the minus strand of NC_080669.1, from coordinate 70,048,070 downwards.
CTGGGGTGGGATTTCTGATGATCTGTAGTTCCTATGGGAAGGCATTTTGCAGTCTCAGACTATGCCAAAGCATGTTTTTTCCTTTTTCTTAGAGTTTCTTTAGGTCAGAGGTCTACTGTCTGGCTTTAGTCAGTCTTATAGGTAAGCCTGCTGACGCCTTTTTAATATTTGTACAGACTTTGAACATCACAACTCTAGGGGAAGCCACTGTGGCAAGTGGAGATGTTCATATTTAAGAATACACCAGCTAAAAGCCCTACTGGTAAGAATGCACATCTTGTTAAGTAAGAATGCACTATACTAGGCAGTTTTGAGAATGAAAATGTGTCCAATTATTGCATATAGTCCAGCCACGGAGTGGATGTAATAAGGCTAGGACATCACTCATTCAGCCATTTTTGGATAGCCCTGGTCTGACCCCATGGCTGACCCTGCTTTAAGTAGGAGGTTTAGCTAAAGACCTCCTAATGTCTCTTCCAACCTGAATTTTCTTATGATCTTATGATCGTCCGCCAGGATTGGAAGAAGTTTCCTAGCAACAAGAAACTGAAGGCCCTGGTAATGGTTGAAACTTAGTGTCAGGGAAGAATGCCAGAATTCTAATCTACAAGTTGAATTGACCAATATTATGTATGTCTCCCTTAAAGGAGGGGAAATTTTACATTAATTGTGAATCCTTTGAAATGCTTTTTCTCTGTACATCTGACATGCTCTTCACTCCCTGTCACACAGATCGCTCTCTCTCTCTACTTCTGATCTAATTTCATCCATTGGATGGCTGATAGACAGTATTTAGATATAGCTGTATGTGGTGATGGATAGGTAGCACTGCAGCATCATCAGTATACTGCTGGTCCTTCCTTCTGTGGTATTTCACCCAAATAATTCAACGGGTGGTACATGCTGAAATGAGAAGGATCAGAAAGTTCTGGAACTTAGTATATTGTCTACTGTTAGAGGAGGAACACTGAGAAATTACTCGTTCCATTTTAGTAAGTTAACTGGGAATTCATGAAGCTCTTTTAAGAGGGATAATTATTTATAGTCAATAGTTTTATGAATTATGGGAATAGCATTAATTCTATTGAGACATACTAAGATTAATATGAATGTCAAGTCCTCTCTCTACCAGTACAGAAAACTACACAGCAGAGCCACTAGCCTGTCCCATTTGCACTGAGCCTATAACATTATTCATTAGATCAATTTCTTTTGGCTTTTCAATAAGCTTTTTAGGAGTTTGCTTGAAAAGGGGAAGGTTAATGGTCAGTCACAGTAAACTTGAATTACTATATTCTCAGTGTATTTTTGCCAGACTTTCATTCTGGCAATCCTTCATTTTTGAAAAAGAAAGGAAAGGTTTTTTTTCCCTGAAGTAATATGTTCATTATTTCATCCAGTACCAGTAGCTGATATTTATTACCCGGATTTAAAGCTGGAGGACATAAGGGTGACAAATACTGGACTGAAACCTGTTGTACAATACTATGTGAAGAACTAGTGTAAGGAATTTTGAAAATGTTAGAATATAAGAAAACAATTTTGTGAGAATACTCAATTTCAATTTCCTCAATACTCTTCTACTGTTCTACTCAGAGCAGCGTGATCGTTTCACAAGATGGTGGGTGTTTGGCTATGGTGTAAACTGAAACTTGTCCTGATTGATTAAAAAAACATATAATAATAACTTCTTGATATAGACTTTCCTAGATGCAGTGGAGGCGGATATAAAGTAATCTTGCCCTATAATGAAGTTTCATTGCAGCTTTTGAGAAAATTACTACATCCTTGCTTTGATGTTCTGCTGTTTATGCACAAATTTGTCACAATTTTTCTTCAATATAGAATTTCAGTAAATAAAAGAAAGTACTTATGAAATGTCACCAAATATATACAAACTGGTTATTAGGGTTATGGTTGAGGCCAGTGTTACTTTATTCAGTAGTTTCTTGCAACCTAGTTTATAATTGTTTTATAATAGCTTAATATTGTTTTAGCAAGGAAATGAATGCATTTAAATATGAGATTTCTGGTCAAGCCTGAATCATTAATTAATTTTGTCACCATGGGGAGGATACTCTTTGGCTGTTATTTTAATATGAGAGAGAATAATCTCTTTAGAAGATCAAAGAACCACACAGTATTGTGAGTTGAAAGACATCCTCAGGATCGTGAAGTCCAGCCACTTAAGTGAATGGCCTGTTGAGGGATCACACCCACAACCCTGGCATTAATTGCACCATGGTCTGGCCAACTGAGCTCATCTGGGTGGAGTGGACTGTCCTGGATCTTGATCTCTGCAATCAGCAATTCATCTAGATTCATCTGTCTGCTTGCTTTGAGTCAGAAGTTAGTTTATAAAGTTTAAGATGCCAGACAAAGAAATAAGAATGCAGATGCATAAATTTCTTCAGAAGTTCTTGTTCTGTTTGTTTGCAAACGAAGACAGTTTATCAGCACTGGCATTCTGAGTGATACAGATCTCTTATGGCTGAAGGTATATTTGATTTGATCAATGATTTAATGGTAAGCATTTGCATATATAGAAGGCATGATGCTCTCATATAAAAAATAAAGTGGGGAAGTATTTCAGCTGTATAGATGTTTGAAATACTTTTGGGCTTCTTTTTGTCTTTTTGTTGTTTTTCAAAATCTTTGTAGGATTAGGTAAAAGCATCTGATATTTCAGCCTGATCTTGGTGCTGCAATTTTCCTACCTCAGTGTGAGGTCAGTTATTTCTGAAGTTTGTAAGTCTTAACCATGCAAAGGTGTGCATTAAGTTATTGAATAACCAGTCTGATTTCTGTTCTTGTTTTTTCTATACAGTTGTTCTGCTCTTCATAACTATTGAAGTATCATCATGATTTCCAACATTTTTTTCACTTAAACTGATGAAATTTTGAAAGTTTTACTAGTGAAGCAGTAAAATAGTGCATTTTTATTAGGACTGCTTAGGAAAAAATGAGAGCAGTAGTATCAACTTGGAAATAATTTTATTATAGAAATTTAAAACAGGACAGACATTTTGGTCTGGATTGTACAATGTTTAACCCTACATTTTTCATAAAATCTCAGATTATGTTTTGGAATTCAAAACATCACTGATGTAGATTTCATACTTATGCAGGTTTCTATTAAGAGTTTTGATGTTGCCTGTTCACTACAGATTCAAGTATATCAGGTCTAGAAATAATACACTTTTTCTACCCAGGGCATTACCAATCGTATTTTAAGACTCATCCCCATCTTCCTCTCATTAGCCAGTAAAGAAATCAATAGTCTTCTAATGCCTTATGGAATATCTCTCAGATAATTTAATTGTTCTTTAAGTTTTATATTGTTAGACTATACTAATAAGTCAGAAGTGTCAGAGGAACAAGTGTCTACAAACTGTCATTATTCACCTGCCTGCACAGTGAAGAAATGCTTCTGAAGAGATGTGACTGTCCTGAATCACAGTAAAAAGTTCAAACACCCTATACAAAAACCAGCAGCTTTAAATAAGTGTAATTCTAGCATGAGAAGGGAAACATGGCAGGAATCTGATATTCATAAAAACATAGTCCTTTATCTGTCTCATATACTAAATGTGAAATGTGTACTATACTGTGGGCAAAAGACCCATATACATGCCAGCAATTTTCATTTGAGTGGGATAATTAGTCTTAAATTCTTCAATGGGCCCTCCCATAAATCCTTCTATATAGATATAGATTCATTAATTTCAAATGTTCACCGATAGTGCAAAACATTGGAAGTGGTAATATCTACTTTCTTTAGAATCAAGGAGAAGTCAGAAGAAAATTTGTTATGTGGACTTTCCCAGCTCCACTTTTCCTTGCAAATGGAAGTGTCCTATGATCTGTACTTTGGGAGAGACACTGATGGCATATATTCCCTTTCATTATATATCTGGTAAACAGTTCTTTTTTATATTGTGTATTGAATAGCAATATTAGTAACAATACTAGTGTATTTAATACAGTCTAGATGATTAGCATCTCAAGTGCATCATTTTATGTGAGCTCTGAAGATCTGGTGTATTTGTGTCTCAGGTGCAGATTCAATTCTAGGGCAAGTCCCGTCAGAATTGTTAAGTTGTTAGTGGTCTTGTTTATTCTTAGTTTGATCTTTCTTTTTTTCTTCAATGTTTTTGTAACTGTAATGGTGCTGGGTTCAGACATTTTGAAGCAATCTGAATATGTTTGCTTTTAGGCTGTCTTGATGGATGTTTACTTTTGTTTCTTACCCCAAACCAAGCCTCTGTAGAAGTGCTTGTTGAATACCATGTGCCTTTTACTTCATGAAAGATACAAAAATGTGTTACTTCTCATCAGGAAGCAATGATTATATTATCCATACAAAGATGGATATGTTGTAAATATTCATAGAAGACAGCTGCAAGCTAAAAGATGTTGCTCCCAAATCACAAGTTTCTTAATTACATCACTGTAAAGAAAAGATCAAAGATAATGTGATTTCATTTGATTACTGAGTCATCCAAATAAGCAGGGAGCTCTAGTGACAGTTTTTCTGAGGTAGCAGATTGCAGTTGGTATTTAAGGAAAAGTATTTTAAAACAATGCCCATAATTACACTTAGAAGTATTAAAATAATCTCTGTAGTTTCCTAGAGTTTGATGGAGCTTAACCATTGGCATAATGATGTTTTACTGAGGCTGTTCTTAAGATATTTGCAAGCACCTCACTGCAGGGTGTAGGTGTGGTGAGTCACCCATTCAGCGCACAACTCCCATTCATTCATTCCCACATTGTAGCCTCTGTGATTTTGCATAACCTATGCAGCATTTTGTTGTCAATCAACCTCCATTTTGTACAGTATGCTCTCTGGCTTTCTTTTGACTTGAATGAATAGTGCCATTCATTCACATCATACTTTTCTGCGGATACTATTCTAAAGCAGGGATCAAGCAGTTGGCTTCTAATGTGCAAGAACTGTAAGACAAAGAATTTGTGCAAACCAAATAACTGGAGAAGAAAAAGGAAGGGACAATTTTTTTTTAGTAGGGATCATGCAATGGAGAAGGCAGAGCAGGCATAATCATTCTAATCTGCCACTTGTCCTGCTATGCTCCTCCAGAAGGGAAAGCAGTCTTTTTTTTTTTTTTGCAGATATTCCAAAATTACTAAACCATTGCCCTACACATTTACAGGCTGGTTTTTTGGGTTTTTTTTTTGCTTTCTTCTGAAAGAGACCAAGCATACGGTTTTACATCTGGTAATTTTTTTTAGTTCTTGGATACCATCATTCTTGCTTCAACTGTTATCACACCTATGCTATGCTCAGCATGGCTCAGGTACAGTCACAGTCTGCAAGTCATTTTGGGGAAGGTAGAATGAGCTCCTTGGTTAGAGTAGTAAGAATGAGAGAAGACAGGGGCTTAGGAAAGGATTGCAGGAATGGAAGAACTAAATCACAACCTGATAGACAAGAGTAAGTATAGGATTACTCCCTGCTGGTATTTGTGGCCTGAAAAGGGAAGGAGAGTCAAGTAGTAGAAAGGAAAAAAGTGTAAATAGTCTGACTACTCCTTCCTGCCAAATATAGAACACTGACTGTTGATCCTACATGATCCTGTGTTTGAAGGTTTAATACTCTCCATAAAACTTAGCTGATTTAAAAGCAAAAATTTCTGCATCATCTCCTATGGCTGTACAAGATGTTGTCTCCTACCTGAACCTTGTGATTTGTGAGTGCCTTTCTGATGCTGCCTTAATCAGCATCATCATCTAGATTATCCCTTTAGAGAAAATCGTTAACTTATTGATTATTGAAACATCTGGGAAGGTATGATTCAGTGTACTTCTCTCAATGGCTATAATTTTTAATCCTTTAAAATTATTCTTTAGAACCAGCTAAAGCTAATCTCTGATTGTAGTTGATGTCTTATTTTAAGACTATTTTACAGGACGGAGACTGAAATAAGTTACTTTCCCTTTGTTTTCAACCTCTCCCCTCTTACCAATAAGGAGAGACAAATGCAAAAAGCTGCAAGTGGGAAAAAACCCCCCAGTTTACAAAAAGAGAAGAGCAAAACCCAAGAAATACAAAGCCCCTGGGTCAGATGGCCCCTGAGGAAGCAGGGAGGCGAGATGGCTGCTGCCGGGATGGCCCAGGGGACAAAGACAAGGTGGGGGAGAGGCCCCTGCCCAGGCTCTGGGGCTGAGAGAGAGGACAAAGGACACAACAGAGCAAATGAACCTCCACAGTTCAAGAAAACAAACTCCCTTCCCCCAGATAAACAAAACAATAGGAGCAGGGAAAAAACAAAACCTGGGAAGAGCTATATTTGTTAAAAACAAGCCAGTGCTGCTGGGTGCTGGTACAGGCTCTGTGTCATGGCTGGGCAGGCTTTCTCTCTAAAATGCACTGGTTAAAAAAGCACTGGTGAACTGCTGGCAGCAGCTGAAACCTGCAGAATGGCTCTGATCCATGGTGGTGGGCAGCTATGGGTCCTCCTCCCTTGGCAAACAGCAGGCAGCAGCGGTGGAAGTATTGCAGAGCTCTCCAGAGCCCAGAGAGAATAAAAGAGAGAGCTTCTCGTGTCTGTTCCCCATTTTAAAAGGGACCCAGCATCCTTCCCTGGCTGTAAACCAGGGTAGAACACACAAGTTCAGTTTTCTGGCTGCAGGTCTTGAAGAGACAGCAAACTTTCATGGTTTGATGTGGAGAGAAACATGGAATACATGATGTTGGGTCACCTGATGCCTAGAGTCACCTAGGTCAGCTAGGACAGTTTAGTACTGTGATTAAGCAAGATTTAAAAGGTTTGGAATGTTTCAATGTGCATGCTCTTGGTGGATCTACCTGTACTTAATTGATACCTATTAAAGAAAGAAGTTTCTCCCATTTCCTCAGATCTCTAATCATAGAGCATGATTTTAAAAAGTAACAGCATTATAAGGTTCTCCTCTGTTTAGAGACTCTGAGGAAAACTATAAATACAGATGTAGAAAGATCAGTAGGTAGATACAAGGTGCATGGCTGATTAAATATAACTAACAAAACTATTCATAATTCTAATTATCCTGCATACCCACATCTGGCATTAGCAGTTAAGTACACCGATCTGCATTGAGTCCTACTCTTTTAGTTTCTGTTTGTCCCAACATCATCTCCCAGCACAGCTGGATGCTAAAAAGAGGGATGAAGAATTCCTGGTATACTAAGAGAAAATTTATATACCATGAGCAACATCTGTGCAATGGCAATCATGTGGTGATGTTTCCTGGCACTTCGCTATGGCAGTGCAAGTACATGAGGCAGCTAGCATGTAACATTGAGTGAGAAACATGTCTTTCTGGGTGGAAATTGAAAATGATAAATTAAAAAAAATTGCACTGCTAAATATTTTAGTATCTTTATATTGTCATATGCTGGTTTACCTATCTTTGAGGATATTTACTCTTGAAAGTTCAGATCTCCTTCCAGTTTCTCTCTAACTAAGTTATGGTTTACATAGTAAGGGCTAAAAGTAAAATGTTTCTAAGTAACTAGGTTACACTGACCTAGGGTTTTTTTAATTATTTAAACTTAATTTTTTGATTGCATGAAAATAAAGAACAACTCCCAGTATAAGAATGCATTTTCTTACTAAGTGGAAATAAAATTATAGGATAATTTTTACCTACGTGTCATTATTAAAATTATTTTTTATAAAAGAATAATTAATCTTTTAAAATTTTGTGTTTTAAAATAATATTTTATTACATACAAATGCATTTTGTGTGTACATTTTATATTTTCTATGGAATGACCAAAGTGTAAACTTTGATATATAAGCACTTGTCAGCAAAACAATAGATTTAATATTTTTGTTTAAAAATATTTATATCTGTCGTTGAATGAGACAGTCTATTCAATCTTATAAATATCATATTTAATAAAGAAAAATCCACTGCAAAGGGAAAAAATGTCTTCATCCATAAGCAACCGGATGAGAAATGGATTTTATTCAGTCAAATCCTTTTAGTCAATGAAACAGCACTTTCATGCCTACTGCACTCAAGTGATAATTAATATAGTCTAATTCCAGACATGATGCCTGAATTCATGTACTGTCATCAATACCCCATGTTAAAATCAAACCTTGACAGGGACTTAACACCCTGGAACAGGTCATCATATGATAATACTCTTTTTTCCTTTCAGTATTTGTCTTCAACCAAGCAAAGTATTACAAGATGAGGGGAAAAAAAGAGAAAGAATTACAAATGAAGAGTGACGCAGGCTGTGAATAGAACATATGTTAGGCTAGGCAGAGGCATCAGTGAATTATATCATTTCATGATGAAGTGGCAGTGGGGCTGAACGGACCTATTTTAAACCTTGATGTATTTTATCTCTACTGTATTTGGTCTGTCATCTTTGGAGAAAGACTTTGTGTAATTGAGAGTCAGCTCCAATTTGCATGACTTGAGCATGAAGTGTAAGCCAGATGAACGGTGTTATGGAAGAAAGGGAAGCATCTAATAGAGTATAAATGAGAAATAACCTTTATACCTCAGACATTTAAATGTATTTTATTACATACTGTGTTTAATGGTATTATTTTCACGGGGCTATTAATAATATAAATAACGTTTGAAAGTACTCTAACATTTATATAATTTTACTTCATTATTTTAATAAAACCTGCATATTTACAGTTGAGGCATCCTTTGTCACCCTGAGCATACAATATAATGGAACCAATTTGTCCTTACATAATTTTTATGAGTGTAATTTCTTTTGTTCTTGAATTCAAGTTTCATGTTCAGAGGCTAAGATTATAGTTTTATAGTTATTTATTAATTTGGAAAGGAGTGTATTTTGATGAGGTCCTTATCATGCCCCAAACAACTATATCTCTAGAAAAATCCTCAGGAAATTTGTATTTCTGTATATTTTGCTTTTAGTATGGTTTAAAAATACAATTTTAAGAAACTTTAAGTTTTTCTACTTTTCAGTTGTTGCCCAGCAAGAAGCTAGCATATTGATCATGTAGGGTATATGTTTGACCCTCAGTGGAAAGAATTTGTGCTAGTTCTAATAAGTCAGTCTTAGTAAGTCTTCCAGTAGGTTTTGCTTTCTCATGTAAAAGAGTATGGGTATTCCATTTAGTGTGCCCAACACAACTCAAGGACTGTAGTCCTGAGTCACTAATTTGAATTTAATTGTATCCATTGTTTTGTTTGGATCTGATTTTGTTAGAAAGATTCTTCAGGTAAACCTCTGGAGACAGAATAATATTTTATTCTTACAGCTGGGCATAAGGACAAGTGATAGCATCTGTAATGCAAGGTACTTATTCCATAATAAACATGTTCTTGCGAGGTCAGTGTACTTACATGGAATTGCAATGAGTGTTTTACAAGCACTTGTGCTTCCTCTGCATAGTTAGCCAACAGTTTCAAGATTGGAATAAGTGTTATGAACAGCTTCTAAGAAGAAACAGGGTAAAAAAGGCATAATAGTCAGTCTATGAATCTTTCTACTGGAGAGAACTCTTGTCTGCCAGCCATATTCACACTGGCCATTTCCTTCATGAAGGACATCCTCATAACCCAAAAAAATTCCATGTGGGGAAAGGACAGGTCTGCCTGCATAGCTTTGGTGGAAGACTTTGGGCCACAGAGGTTCTCGTAAGTTCTTTGCCCTCAGAACTTGTGCATAAAAAAATGGATTGTTGCATGAATTCCTTTATATTGCCTTCTTCATAATGAAAACTTTGCTACAGTTGGACTGGTAGTCTTTTTGTGTCAGGTTTTTTGTATAGATCACAGCTCTAACATGATAAGGAAATACTTAAAGTCTCTCTCTTTAGACGTCTCTCATTACTAAAATGCTAATGTGATAATTCCTTGCTTTTGCATTATTTTATTAGTTTCACTTCATTTTGAGCTCTGTACAACTAATTTCTCCAAGCAGTCTCTAGATACCATCCACTGATGATATTGCACCATGTTAGGTAAGAATAAGAATTTCCTGTGAATAAAATAATTATAACACAGCATTTAACATCTTTGCATTCAGTTATTGGAACAAACTGCATAATTTTCTACCATGAAATTACAAATGGGTAACTCTGTTCCAGCACACATCCAGGCTATAAAATTAGGCAGATTGTTTAATGATGAGAAGCTTGTGTAAAGAATGAAGGCTCAGAGTGAACAGTAAAAATGAAAGCTGAGAAAGTCATTGAGACAGACAGAATTTTAAATCTTTTTTTTTTGCATTTCTTCACTCTTCCCCGAGTTCTATGGGTGTTGCTTTTGCTGCAAACTGATGATCTTTTTGACTCTTGTAATGTGTAGCACTGTGCCTTACAGTCTCATTTTACTAGTAATTTTAGACATTGTATATGACTTGAATACCTTTTAACTGACTTCAAACTGTATGTGTATGAATACACACATAAATACACCCCTATATTTTTAAAGAGGGACAGACGCCATAAAAGTTAACTGTTATTCAAAGACCAAATGTGCAGGTTTTGAACGGCATCTTTTCACACAATTCCATTGTGAAAATTGACTTGAACCTGATTTTCTTTTTGCCAAAAGGAAAAATTAATTCTGGATGGGTAGAAAAGAGTAAAGTTATCAGAGTCTGCAAGATATGAATATAATTTGCCTGTAAACAGTAGTAAACTTGTTGTATCTATGGAGCAGAGATCCTTTCAAACTTTTCTCTCCTTTTTTTTTTTTTTTTTTTGCCTTTCCATGTTGATTTCCCTTTTAGAGGTCTAACACTAATAAAACATTATCCTGAAATAAAGGGCAATGATTTGTAGAGTCAATATGAGAGTTATATATTTTTATCCTATTGTGAATAGTTTAGTACAGTTTTCACATAGTGCATTAAAATAATTTTCCTTTTTTCTTTTCTTCACATATGTACATTTAGTGTAAAAAATTGTTTTGGAAAATGTATAATGGCAGCTACATGGTGAGTTTGAAACTGAAAATTAGGTCTTTATTTTATCTGTCTGTGCATCAGTTTGTGATATTCCTTCTGATTTTCACACTGAGAGTGGCAGAAACTTGACAGTAAGTGGTAGGCAGATTAGAAGTGCTTGGTCTGTCTAGAAATATGCACAACTTGTTGGGTTAGAACATGGCTCACAAAGTAAAATCAAAACCACACCTTTCTCCTTGGAGAAAAGAAAATCTAAACAACAAAAATCTGGAGTAAAGTCTAATCAGACAAAAGCCTACACATTAGCGGTTATGTTCTTTAGATTACTTACATGACTTGAGATTTATACTTGGTTCTTTTACATTCTGTAAAGATTTGTATCTTTCCTACTAAATGTTAGATGCTACAGTTGTATTAATTGTACTACTAATAATGATGGAATTGGAGAAAAGGCAAATTATAGTTTTTATGTAGTTTTTAGATTCTAGATGTGACTTCTAACCGGTTTATAAGTGTTACCATTAGTAATTAGGAAATGTATTTGCTTTAATTTTGTTTTACAAATCAGTTGTTTTTACCTTAAAAAAATTAGAGAATTGTTGTCTGCAACCTTCCTTTTAATATTTACCTTCCAGCATCTTAAAATTTGATTCATGGTTCTGGAAAGATCTTTACATTTTAAGTATTAAAATTTTTAATACTTGAATTCAATTTTATATATGTATTAAAAGTAGTCCTTCTGAAATTTTTTAATGGGGTCAGTATTTTGGAAATCATTATTGAATTCTATTACTAAGAAGTAAAATTGTCCATCTTATCTATAAAAATGGCAATGTGGTACCTGCATGCCTAGTAGCAAGTTGTAGCTCTCGCAGATATGTCTGTTACAAAGGATGAAAATAAAATTATTCCATTCAAAATAACCTTAGGGAACTTTATTTTCTGTTGAAAAAGTAAAATCAATATTAGGCATCATTTACCTAGGAAAAATAAGCGCTCAGAGCCATGAACTCCATCATTCCTTTGTATCATTAAAAAAAGACAAGTTCAAAAAAGGCCAAAAAAAGGAAAACATATAATGCTAAATTTTAAATTTTCCATATTGATTTTTAGTTTATATGAGCTACATTGCCTAAACATAACAGTTAAGAGATAAATAAAAGAAACAATAAGCATTAGTATTTGTTCACAAGTTACATCTTCTCTAATCAGCCGTGAACTAGGAAGTAGAATTATGCTGTAAAGCCAAAAATCTGTTTCGGAATTTGACCTCAATAGCACAGAATTATTACAATGATGAATCTATCATGCTTCTTTCCAGAAGCATTTGTATTAACTTTTTTTTTCCCCTGAGCAGTATTATTTGTTGCAATTACTGCAGAGGAGTATCTTGCTTTCATTTCTATTTTATTTTTCCTAACCTCCCTCTTTATCTAGCACCCTATGCCCACTTTGCACTTATGGAACATAGGAAACTGGTCTGTACTTGCAATGTTTATAATAGGATTCCCATTCCAGATTCCAGGACAGTAAAGCAGCTGGAAATGTTTAGTGGCTGTCTGTACCAGTACTCCCATCTTTGTACCATTAAAATTAATTTTCCTCATCTTGGTGTATAAAGAACCCATGTGAGCCCCTAACCTCTTACCTCATTATCTGGAATTTTACAGTGACACCAACAGCAGATGTGGTGGGGCAGCTTTTTGGATATCAAAAGTTGAAGACCTGGGAGTGTTCACTTGAATAGACACTGCAGTTCTTGTAGCCTTTAATAGGTTCTTCCTTTACATCTGCTGATGGCTGGAGCAACGAGGGTGGATATGGTCCAGGTTTTCCTGTCACTTGGGCAGCTCACAATTTTCCTACTTAAGGAAGAGAGCAACTAGGCACACATCTGAAGATTGTACTTGGTGCGTAGTAGTAATCAGCAATCTGCTGACTGTCACAGAGGAGGCTGAATAACTGAACATGTTAATTTATGTATACTGCAGGGTTGTGACACAAGATAAAATGAACGTGGTTTGTTAACTGTCTTAGCTGCTGTTCCAGTAATGCTTTTATTTTGTGTATGTATTGGGACACGCACTGTGCTCCATAAAGTCAGTGTTCCTGAGCACTGGGTTTTTATACAAGCATCATGTTTAATGTGGATGTTTGTGGTGGGGGAGGGGGCAGTCTGGATCCCAGTTGGATATAGGTATGCAGTGACACTAAAGTGCTCAAGCTGGGGAATTTGTGGATATTCTGGGAAACAGTCACCTGATCTTCTTGGAATGAAATGTGAAGATAGGTGTTTCTATTATATTTGTTTTCAATTGCAGTCACTAAGCTCAAAGGTGTTCCATCTGGTAATTTCATGGCATCACATTCCTTTCCTTCAAAAAACCCAAATCGTGTTTATTTCAATAGTGAACGCACCATTGTCTGACATTGTCAGTACGAATGAGGTGGTAGATTTTCCAATAGTAGAATTAGACTAAGACAGACCTGAAAGTTAAACTTAGAGATTCTGGGGTCAAACCTTAGTGGTTTTGACATGAATGGCTGTTTCAGCATTGATTTCAGTGGTGTTGGGGCCCATGTCTTTCGAATTCCATAGAAGATACTGTGAACTGTCAATTATGTCTCTATATAGCCTCAAGGATAAAATCCTGATAGTTAAATACTCTGCATAGTTTTATAGTTATAAGAATATATTGTTTGTATCTAAGATACTTCTTTAAAATGTGTGAAGATATTACCCTTACATATAGTCATAAAAATAAAAACTTTTGTTGCTAACAGGTAATGAAATATGGTGAAGCCATATTTTTGAACTGTTAGGCCATTCTGAATTATTCTATTAGATAGAAATCCTAAATGTGTTAAAACTAAGTTGAATTATATCAACAGATACAACTAGCTCTAAAGCAGGCTCGTATTTTAGAGGAATGCTCTCTGTAACAACAAAAGCAGCTGTTGCTAAAGCAAAAATAAAGGAAAGATAAAAGTAGGTTTAGGAACTTTTGACAGTACTTTAGTTCATTATATAATGATGATAATAAAAATTGAGTATAATCATATTTAGAGTTGTTTAGTTCCATGATTGAAATTTAAATATATCTTTTGAAGGCACTTGATATAAAATAAGTTCAAAATGTATGGACGAAAGGGCAAAAGGAATAGAAATAATTGGATTATTTGACAGGAATGTAGTCCTCAAAACTGTCTGCATCTTCTGGGATTTTTAAAAAATTTTTTTCTCATTATAGATAAGCACTTTTATTAAAGCCATATAATCTACCCACCTGAATAAAAAATAGATGTTTGAAGAATGGAGTTCAATTTTTAGTACATAATTTTATATATTCCTTGCTTCACTTGATAGTTTTACAGCCATTGAAAATACACAAGACCTGCACAAACCACAGTTAATAGTACTGGAAGGACTTGTAATGATAATTTGAAAAAACATGGAAGATTCTATTTCACTTTTCACATGCTCAATGTTGTAGTTATCAGTAGGGGGAGGACATAATTACAGAGATCAGTAAATTGAAAAATAAATGACAGGCTGTGTCTTGTAAACACATTATGTGACTGACTTGAGTATTTGCAGAATCAGATCTTTTGACAGAGAATCCATTATCCTGCAGTTCAGCATTATTTTATATTTTTTGATCAAAGACAGTCAGCATTTGGAAAATTGAGACATCTTAATACATTTTTATTCATAAAGTACTGTGAAATGCACACAGGCTTTTCCTTTCATTTTTGCTTTTTGCCTTGGTTGTGTATTTTAAATAAGGTCCATTGAATTGGGTAGTAATACTAAAAATCAGTTGTTTACCTCACAACCACTATTACAGAAACCTCTCCCTAATCTCAGAGATATACAGGCCTCATCCCTTAGCCCTACTTTGTTTTATCTGTCATTTGTCCTAAAAGTCAGTCCAAAACTATGGCTAGAATGGGGCCAGTCTTTTAGAATGAAAAAAAAAAATAAAAAGAAATGAAGGACTAATATCAGTATGGCTATGTGACTCAGAAAATCTGTAAAGTTTCTTTCACTGTTAGCGTCTTTTTTTCTCCTTAGTGTCTTTTTTTTTCTCCTCCCTCAAATTCCCCAACTTCTCTTCTAATCCACCTGTCATGTGGCCAGCACTGTAAGCATATTTAGATGTCAGATTATCACTGAAGTACTTTAATGCTGTTGAAAATGTGCATCAGTTTCTCTGTGACAAAAATAATGTCTTCCTACAGTTCTCAAACATGAGCAGAAACTTCTGGATAATACTTCTATGCAGATACATAGCTATATTAGAAATAACATGAGTGTTTACAATATGATCTTTTAGTTAAAAAGGATGCTACAAAGTATCTCTTAGAAGATTACTGAAAACCAACGCAATTCCATTGTAAATACGTTACTACTAATGGACAACACTGTATTCAGTTTTCGATATGCACTATTAGCCAGAGTTGTAAAATAAAGAAATTTTCCTAGGTTTTCTATTAAGTACCTTTCCTATGTTCTGTTGAAATTAGACTTTTGCACATTGATATATATTTATTGAGAACATTTCTTTTTTCTTTTTCTCCTGGTACTTTTCCAGAGCTGTAGCATGCAGTGAAGGTTTTACAGTCAGCATGCAGTCTAGCAGATGTCATTCCATTTGCCTAAGCCCTGCTGACATTTGGAGTTGTGGATTAATTGAGCTACAGAATGAAATTTAATTAAAATTAAATAGAGATTTGGCCATTGTATCTGTTAATTTTTTGCACTGTGGTGTGTACATTTGCAGTCAGCGCCATAGTCTGTTTGTTTAATCAGGATGCTATGTGGGAGAAGCTGCACTTTGTTTTAAACTGGAATCATGGCAGATGCCAAGTAGAGCATAATTTGTGTAGTTTCATGTGATACCTGCCATGTAGGTGATGCCATTGATATGCCTCAGAACAACCTGAAGGATGCACTCTTCTATTTGCAAAGTTATTGAAAAAGAAAAGACCATGTAAGAGGTAGAGTTTCATGTGTATTTTTGTAGTAAAGATTTTGTTAAAGGTGATGTTTTAAGTTAGCTTATGAAACAATATATTCAAAAGCAAAAGATTACAGAAGGGCAATTTATTTCTCTCATAAAGTGCCATTGTTAGAATCTGTTTAACCTTGAGATAGATCTGTAATGGAGATGTCAACAAAAGGCATTAAAAAATGCCAATACTTCATCCTAATAATTTTTTTATTAATAATTGAGTAGATATAGATGTGGAAAGCAATAATATACGAGAAATGCTAAGTAAAGTGGAAGTAACACTGGAGGGAATATTTATGGAATTTTTTTTCTTTATGCATTTAATTTAGGTCTATCTGGAAATGCTTCTGCTCCTGTATGTAGGTAGCACTAATTTTAAGTATTCTGACTCAATCTAAATTAGATTACTTGAGCAGACACAGTAGATGGTACTAGTAACTCTCCATTAAATTAAAATAAAAAAGACATTTTTAGATGCCATCTTTAATATTGCATAATAAACTTAAGTGATACATTACTATTGTGAAATCTGAGAAACTGGAATATCTCATTACTGAATGAACAGACTTTTTAAAAACAGAGTCTGTTTATTCAACTTCATAATCAACATCACTTGATTACTACAGTGAAGAATGCTCTGGTGTAGCAAGCATTCAAATGCCAGTTGACATATCAAAATATCCCTGGATATTCACTCAGACACTGAGATTAGTTCCGTTGGTCAGAGCATGGTGCTAATAATGCCATGGCAGTGGGTTTAATCCCTCTACAGGCCATTCACTTAAGAGTTGGATTTAATGATCTTCATGGGTCTGTTCCAATTCAGAATGTTCTCTGATTCAGTTTGCTACAGCTTTTGGCTCACAGCTTCCTATAAACAGAGGAAGCATCCATATATTTACTAGGTAATTAAGGATTTCTCATCTATGAACTTGTCCGTTTTCCACTTAAGTCCACGTAAACTTTTAGAATCTTCAGCAATGGATAACTTTACTGCACTTTGCACGAAGCAATTGTTTTGGTTTTGATGTGATGCTCTTCTCTGTGCTTGAGGCCCACCAACTCATAATTTGGAAGAGATGGTTGAAAAGTAGATTCCTTCTTTCTCATTCCACACTACTCTAGATTTTGTGGACTTTTTTTATGTCCTGCTCTGACATGTCTTTTCCAGCCTTAGCTAATCACGTATAATTTTGCACCTAGTTTAATCCTACTATATCTTTTTTTTCCTACAAGATAGAGGGATGAAATGAGAAATGTGTTCAGGTTTTTAACACATGAGCAAGCCATGAATTTATATTGATTGCTTAGTATATTACTCTTATTTTCCTACTTAATACAAATGCTTAAACCCAAGGCTGGTTTTTTTTTTTTAATTTTATATTGGATTTGAATTTATTTTATTTTTTCCCCCATTTTTAGTCCTCATTGAACATACATTTTCCCAGACCTATTAAAGGCCTCAAGATTTCATGCATAACTGGTAACAATGTACTCGGAGCCCATCACTTCACTAGTACAGTAAGAATTTAGATTCTTGTGCATATATAACTTCATTTCTCTTGAGTTTCACTGACCAGCCTAATGCCCAGGAGTTCAGTCATAAGGGCTTTCTTGATGTTTACAGTATCAGTTCTTCACCTTATCACTTGTTGAATCATCAGCAAACTTTCTTATTTCACATTTGACTCACCCTCTCCTCAGCAACCATGAATAAGAGAAACATTTGGCTCCTTGTGGAATTTCTGTGGCATGCACCATGCAGACTGATTCCTGTCCTTCAGCCAGATTTATCTGTGTTGCAGCTCCTTCTTTTCCACCATGATAGGTTTCTTTACAAGGCTTTGATGAAAGTCTATGTCAGAAAGTATGTCAGAAAGACTATGTTTAAAAACTGGAATAGACTATATGGAGCAGATCTCCTTTACAAACATAATAATTTATAAATTTTTCATAAACTATTTCCATTTACCAAGGATTGGCTGATTCTTACCTGGTATAAGCAATTTATCCATACATACATATGTTCTGTTTTTTATTGTAGTATGCATTAACTGGTCTGATGTAGTCTTGAGACTTACCTGTTTGCAGGTACTCTCTGGACTACATTTCAAAGATGAGTGGCACATTTACTGCTCTCTACTTCTTAATTAAGTAGGCTTTAAGTAGTAGGTCACACACTACAATTAGTTGTTCAGTTAATCATTTCAGCTTTGAAACAGGTATTGTTTGGTACTGGAATTTTGCTACTCATCTTTTTTTATTCCTCTATTTCTCACATAATTTTTTTACAGACATTTATTTTGAGATAGATTTTCTACTAAGGCATTTATTAAGAAAACTGCAAGTGTAGGAACTTCCTCAAGTTTTCCACATCTTATTCAGAAACAAAAAACTACCACCACCATGAAAAGCAAAACCAGCAAAAAACTCATGGCACTGGCACACTAATATTCTTCTAGCCATGTGAAGATTCAAGCAGAATACCTCTTCCTGAAACGTTTGAAAACCTATTATTCTATTGTAAGCTTTTGATGATAGCCTGGGTTGTTACTCAAACTCCCTTCTGGACTGCCTCCCTGGGTTTTGTAACTAATTTATCACAGTTTAGGATACTATTTTTAACTTACAGAATCATTCCTTCTTTCTTTTAGAAACTTCCTTTCCTCTCCTATTTAATTATTTTTAGTTCTGCTTGGTGTACCAGTTCTCTGAAATGACCATTTGCTTTCTGCCTCCCACAAGATGCCCCTTGCCTTTGCACTGCCTCTATGGATTTAATGCTGCTTATCTCAGGTGTACAAAGCTTTCTGTCCTCATGTGTAGCTGAGCTGGTGTTGCTGAAATTGGGTGCCATTTTTTGAGTGAAGGCACGGTCATGGGGATTTGCCAAAAAAGGTTATACTGTAGCTGTTGTTATAGACTGGCTTTTTGACATTTCAAATCAAATCTGTTGTTCTGCTCAAAACCAAAACAAAGGTGGTTTCTTCTATGGGCCACTAAACAGACTGCTCCATCAATCAATTGCTGATTCAGGTCTACAAATCCAGTCATATCATCAGGGCACAAAATTATATTTCTCCAATCCACATGCAAGATAGTAAACTATGTCTCCCAATATCACAGCATCCTTGTTGTCAGCTCTCCCTTGGCATATCACACAGCATGTCACAGTTCTGGTCAGACAGCAACATCATTCCCCTATGAAGTTGTTCTCATCTTGATCACGAACACAGCTGCAGTCAAGACCAAATGGTTGGTCCCAGCTAAACCAAATTCTTAGCAACCCTCCAAAACTTGCTTTTTACAGTATCCATAAAAGTAGATTTATCGTGAATGTTTATGCTGTATAACATTGCTTTCCTCTTCTCACCTGAAGTTTGATTTCTTTTGCTGTTCCTATTTCTATCTTACTGCTCATTTACAGAGTAACAGTTAGGAACACAGTATTTTACAGACAAAAACAGACTTATAGTGTAATTTATAAAATGCCATACAAATAATTGAATTTTAAATGCTTCTGAAAACACATTAAAAGGCCTTAAATGTGACCTTCTTATGCATGTGGCAAAAAAGGGATTAGCCAAGAGGGTTAATGCACTACTGATGCCATTATTATGTGCAGATGCATCTTCATAGCACATGAATTAGGATCAAAGAAAAGTAGCTGGGTGGAAGGAGACATAGGTTTTTGGACTCAAAGCTGAGAGAGAGTGGAGAAGTAAAGACACTTTATCCTGAAGTTTAGGAGAACCATTGACACACTAATTTGGAGGGGGCCATTGGAGTGAAAAAGGTTCATGCCTGTCTCCAAAAAAGTGGTCTGTGGAACATATCGCTCCATAAGAGTCCTCTTACATTGAGTTATGTACTAAGATTTGTGCTTTGACTGTGGGCATGGAAAATAAAGATTTTTTTTTATTATATAAATTATATGTGACAGAAATTGGTTGCAGTTTGGATGAAGACCAGTGAAATAGCAAGTATCATTTAGAGGATGCTGAGCCAATAAGTGTGGGCAGTCCCTTGAAAATGAAGAGAGATTTTTTTACAGGGGATAGAAAGATTTTAACCTAAATTAGAAGATCATGACATTCAGGATGGTGCAGTAAATTGGCAAACTGAGAGAAAACACAAAAGAAAATGGACAAGGGTTGGTGTTTTTTAGAGGCAGTGGTCAGCATTCAGTGATGTGACTGAGAGGAATAACAGAGGAATCATACTGAAAGTAATAAAGTTCTATATTAGAGGCACAGCTGTGAAAGAAGGAAGTGGAAAACATAAAGAGACAAGAGGTTACAGGTACAGATATAGATAGCAGAAAAGAGCATTCAGTAGTAGAAAGCAGTTATGGCAGCAGAGGTGGGAAAGATACCATAGAAGAATAAGCAGATTGCGGTACTGAAGATACGAGTAGGAGGAAGACAGTGGCTGTATTGGGAGTGTTGTAATGTACAAGTTATATAGCTTAAGAGATGCAAGAACATGTAATGGGAATACTCCAGAAATTTTTTCAACTGTCAGAAGGATGTGGCTCGTGAACCACCATGGCAAAGAACCTGCATTCAGCAAGAGCCACCTAATTTTAGAACTATGTACTAGAAGCATATGATTGCCCCATTAGACTGTATTATTCCAGATTGTGCTCTGCAGCTTTAAAAGTTGCATGCTGTCAGAATTGTTTTCCTCAGTCTTGGGAACTGGTACTATATTTTATTTTTTATTTTTTCTTGTTCTTTAGCATAGCATCTTGTAATTCATAAACTATACTGAGAAACTGACAGGATTTTGGTTTTTTTCTCTAGTATTTTAGTTTGGTGACCTCAGACCATCAGGCAGGATATTTCAGAGAAAGGAAAGAAAATGTGTGAGCAATGCCATTCTTGATGGCATTTGGAAAAGAGATGCTTCATGGAGTTCATGTGACACACAGCATGGGTGTAATCCTTGGCTGCAGGCTGGCTTTGAAACACCATGCTCCAGCTCTGCATCACAAGTGCTTTGGGGCTGGACTTCTTGAAGATGTAAAGAGTATTGCAAGAGGCAGGCATTCTTAAATTCTATTTAGTAGTCAAAAGGCATGGCTTTATAATAAACACACAGGCATTATCATCACCTCTGCTGTAAACTATAAATTGATGACTGTGTATGGACTAGGTGAAGAAAATGAATAGGACTATAACAGTATTCCTACTGAAATAATTGAAACATGGAACTGTTATTTTATTGACTTATACAGTACTACCAGTATTTTTTAACAAGCTGTGTCAGATGCATAAAATCTGACTATCCTGAGGTTTCAGTGTGCGTCATTCTGGCCATTTGTGAGGTTTTAGGAAATTTTCAGCTGTTTGGGATATTTTTCAGGAATGCTAAGCAGTTGTTTATAGGAAGTGTTTGTTTCCATTAAGAAAATTATCAATTGATATTGACATGCTTGCATAAAAAAGACAATGAAGATATAACTTGGAATTTCTAACATCCTTCCAAAATGTTGGCTGAGTTATTAGTTTTAAACTAAGTTAAGCTCTGAAATAAATAAAAAAATAAAAGAAATAAAAAAAACATTCACTGTTTGAGTAATTAATTTATCTAAGGATACTGGTAATTTATGGACTTCTTTTTCTTCCTTTTGCTTATGTAATTGCTTTTAAATCTGTGGATGTGTATCACATTTTGCTGATAGTCGAATGTTTTTACTTGTAAAAAGAATGAAAGTTGTTCTTCACTTTGGTAAGAATGAACTATGAAAGACTTGAGAAGTAATTATGGAAGCAAGTAATGCCACCTCTACTAGGTGTTGCATTCAGATAGTTCCCTCTGTCCCCTTTTTCCTTTAAATGATGTCTTCTTCAGAAGGAATAGAAAAAGAGTAGGCTTGTCTGTCTTCAACTCCTCTTTCAGAAAACTGGTTTGAGTACTTGAAGTTTTTGTTTGTGATGTTATAGATGTGTTATTCTGCAGACCTTACTAGGGTCATCTAGTGTGCAGCATCCCCAAGGAAATTATGTGAGAAGGGGGGGTAATTCATGTTCATTCACGTTAAGCCATTGACATGGAACCATTTTTAGAATTTTGGCTCAAGGAGGGACTGACTGGTTTCCTCCAGCCTTGGCTATGCTACAGACTGCAGGATAGGTGAAATAATACAGGGGAAATTATGCATGAGGTACCTTGGGTACCAGGAACTTACAGTCTGGACCTCCTCACAGCCTAATTTTCCTTGCTGAAGCAGAGTAAATTAGCCCACATGAGCTTATGCTGCTTGAAGTGCTTCTGGTATCCAAGTCAGCTCATCTAAAAATAGCTTTGGAAATTCTTTGCAAGCTGCAGTGTAGGTGTGCATTTATTGTCTGCTGATGGCTGGAGTATGCATGGAACTAAATTCATTAAAGATCAGAAGATTATCTGCCTGTCAGTAATTTTAAACACAGTGTAAATGGCCAAGTGTGGGTGTTGTCCCTCTCACTGGGCCCCAGAGGCACCCCTGATAGGGGAAAACCTCCTTTTAACAGTGCTGTGCCAGGATTGAGAGATGCACGGGACTTTTTAGGTTGCTGTTTATTTTATCAGAAGCTTGGCATGCTGTCTGCACCAGACGTAGTGTGCAAGAAAGTACAGCAAAAATGTACAGTTGTACAAGATGTACAGTTTCAGGGTCTTTTAAAGCTGTTTTATCCAATTAACTCTTAAAACATACTTGATTTCTACCTTTCTACCAATAACTAATCCTTTGTCCGTCCACGTAACCTCTGCACTGCAGCTTCCTGTGACCAATCACCCCGTGCCACCAACACTGCAGAAAATGGAGTAGATGAAGAAGAAGCAACTTGAGACAGCGCCCAAAATCTTCAATCCTGCCTCCTGTCTACTTCTATACTAGAATCCCAAAACTCTAAATTTCTCACCCTGTGACAAAAACCAAACTACATTATTCTCTATTATCTATTTCACACACTTGTAGACTCTAGTCTATCCCAAAGTCTCAGAAGCAGTCTCCACAGGCAAATGTCAAAGGCAGTAAAATGTAGGTGAATGTGAACTTAATGTTCCTCTCAAAGATAAGAGATATTAATTTATTAAATATATTTTTAAATGTTTATTTACTGATTATAAAATAAATGTCAAATTAATATTATTTAAAATAAGGATTTGCAAGGACTATTGGCCTTTATATGCTGGTGCTTTGGTAGATATCTTTATCACATTACTTTGTGATGAAATTAGAAGTTTTATTTTCATCTGAATTGTCTCCATCAGACAGCTGTTTATTGAAAGCATCAGTGATAAAAACCCCCAAACCAACAAAATGTAAACAACTCTTCATCTGCCAGTCTAATATATTGATATATATATATTTTTTTTATTTTTCTTAAAAAAGGGATTCATTTTTAATAGAAAAGAGGTACCAAATCTATGTTGTTATTTTAATGCTAGATGTAAAATTACAATGCAGAGTATAAAAACTTGACGTTTTCACAATAATAGAATAAGAAATGTTTCCAGTGCATTATGACAACTTTCTAAAATCTGCATTGTATTGCTTTCTGTTACTATCTTTGAAATATCTTTCTGTAAGCATCCAGTGGTCTGTTAAACTGTGAATCAATCTTAGATACTTAAATGAGTATACTTTGCTTTGTTAAAATTGTGACATAATTAAGCAGGACTAGTACAAGCCTCCCTCCATTTAAAAAGAGTGATTAGAGAAAGCAATCGTGAATATCACATTTACTTCAACTTTCTTGTTGGATATTTTGTTTCTAGAAGTGAAATTGTTTTGGTGATGTAGGGTGTACCATCTTGAGTAACTTCTAATCTGAAAAGAAGATATACAAAACTATTTTAGAAAGTTTTTGAACCTGTTTAACTCTCTGCAGGTATGAAGACTTGCTGTGTTTCAGAGCTAGAACAAGGAGATTTTTCTAAAATGCTCTTCATTGCAGAACTTGTTTTATATAAGAAATATAACTAAAAACCTAATATCTTTTCTTTCTCCACTGCAATCGACAAAGTGTGATTAATAATAGATTTAAATTTGCTAAGTGCATTTACTCCTTTGTGCCATCATAAAGAGAATCTATTACTGTAAAATTGAGGCTTAGTTCCAAATTGCACCATTATGAAGTTTTCTTCCAGCAATGTTTTGTCTCTAATATGCTTCCCTCATTGTAATTCTATTGCAAACCTGATGTCTAGCATCAAGTCTCACAATAATTATTTTAAATTGCTACTAGGAACAGTAGTCCTGGTGGGATATATTACTACCATTCTAACAAGATGAATTTCAATGCACTTGTAACCATATTATAGTGTATTATGAAAAGAAGAAAATCTTTGATTTGTAGTAGGCAAGCAGAAATAGAATACTGCAAAATTATTTTTATCAGCTTCATGTTGTACTTTAGAACGTGTAAATGAAACTAGATTTATACTATCAAAATACATTAGTAATTAATTATATATTAAAATTAATGGTGAACTGTCACTAAATCATGATTTTAAGTAAAATTTAGCAATGAGATAGGTGGAGCTTTAGAAATGGAATTGCTGTGCTGAAATTACTACTAGACTCAAAGCTTGGAAGTCTCCTGAGCTTGTGTCTAGAATAAATAAAAAATAAAAAAGAAATGTGAATGAAACAACCACACTATAAGCATTGGTTTCAAAATGACAGAAGCCATCACATTCTGTGCTGTACTTCATAATGAAATCACAGAGTAACTCCTAAATTTATATCAATTAGCCAAGAAACTTTAAGGCAGATATTCACCAGCTGATGCAATGCAAATTAATTTAAACATTTTCTGTACTTTTATAATATTTTGCAGTTTTAGAATTAAGTGCTAATGCTGTAATTCAATGATATGAATAATTATTTACACACCAAAATTCAGTATCATTGATATTGAATATAAATCTGTAACATCTAAATCTAAACTGAAACCTTACACAGCAACACTCAAACAATGGCTAAAATTTTCCAGCTTTTCCAGTTTCATATTTAGAAAATTCAGAACTGAATACAGTATAAGCAACATCAAAATAACCTCCCCAGGCAAACAAGAGAATAAGACAAACTTGTACATTTACGTCTTGTGCACCACTGCCTTTAGTGACTTCATCCATAGACAAAGCTATAAAAATTGCACCACACTTTCTCATTTTGGGAAAAATAATGGCTGGTGGATAGAAAAAATTATAACAAACAGAAAGTGCCTTGAGTCTAATGGATCAGTTTGTTTGATTGCTCATATCCCTCTTCCTAAACATTTAACAAAAACTTTCTGTTCTCCATCCCATTTCTGAAATGCAATATTTTCTGTGAAGGAAACAATTTAGAATCCAAAATGCTGAAGTTGTTTTTTAAAGAATGTGGCATGGAAAAAATGTTACCTTCTAACTGCCAATTAATTTTCAATTTTCACTATTGATTGAAAACAGTGGTGTAAAGAACTAGAAGTAGTTTTAGATATTCTTTACAAGATATTTTCTTATTCTTGTTTCCACTCCCAATTTACTTCCTTGAATCCTACACTTCTAAGTGTGTTTAAAGTGTGTTTAAAGTACAACACTTCTGTTTTTGCATTTTCTAATTTCTGTGTTTTATATATACATATGTAATAAATATGGATGAATGTATACAAGTTCACAATTACCATGCCAGATGCCCAAGTTACTCGTAGACTTGGAAAGAGTTAAAAAATGAGATTGCAATGTAACTGTGTATCTTATCATTATCACAAATTTTATAGGAAAAGGTTAAATATATGGAAATCTGCAAATTCAAAGCTAAATTTTCATATTTAACCTTTGCTTACTGTCTCATGTGATAAGACTGTACTTGCGTGGTGCAGACTATAATTTGTTACATTTGTTAAAAGAGAGTTCAGGTGCTCATAGGAGATGGTTCCTCATCCAATGTGAAGTAAAGCAAAGATCTGTGCTGGATCAAGGCTAAAATACTTAGCAACTTGCAGAGCTGATGCCAGGAACTGAGGAGGGAATTGCCAGTAAAAAATTGCACCACCATTGCTCCCACTGGTGATGATCCATTAAAAATAAATACATAATTTCACTTTTGTGCCTTGACAGCTTCAAACACTGAATGTAATTTTATTTGTTTAGAGGAAGTAGAGAATGAATGCAAATAAGTGTCATAAGTGCAGGTGTCACACAGCCCCAGCAGTATGTCACAGTCTATTTCAAATTGACAACTTTCCACTGAAAATAGTGAAAAAAGTTCATTATTCATATTCTACCTCTTTTTATCTGCTTGAACTCTTAATAAAAGCATTAGAAATGAAAACTTATACATAATCTTTCTAGAAGTTCTTCAAAAGTGGTGACTTGGATCAGCTTTGCTACAAGTCAAAGAAGCAACTAGTAAAATGCTGTAGTTCCCTCCTCTTGATTCTGACAGCCATAAATCACATTAAACAGTCACCATCCATTAAATGTATCTTTCCCATTAAAAGTGCTCATCCCAGACTGAAAAGGTCAGGGACTGGAGTAGTACCATTATTGCCGGAGTAGTACCATTATTGCCTCTGCTCAGATGTTTCAGTCTCTTGATAGTGAAGCACTAAAAACCACAGTTTGAACTTATTTTTAGGAAACATTTTGACACCTTATTATGTTAAAATTGTGCAGTGTGTTTTTTCCCCTTAAATTAGTTTCAGTGTACAGAGATTACTACACAGATGTACATTATTAAAAACGGTGCAAAAGTGACGAATATTTTCACTTTTGACTGAAATGTATTGTATGCCTGAGAGCTTGCTGCTAAGTGAAAGTCAAACTAAGAATCTCAGATATTTTCTGAAAAATAGAGGGCTGCCATTAATGCTAAACAAGGTATATTCCACAGAACTTTTCTTTATTCCGCCGAGACTGCTGGAGAGAGATAAACAGAATTTCATCCAAGCCCCTCCGAGTGTTAATACAGTTAAATAAAAGATGCTCCTAAAAACTCTCTTAAGTGCTAAATAAAAAAAACTTCTGTCAGAATGAGACCATGACGTCACCTCTTGGGACTGATAACATCCTTCAGCTAAAATATGAAGTGAGCCTTAACGAGAAATTGAAATCAACTCAGAATTTTGTAGTAATTCTTCCTTCTTGGAACATAGGAAACGAATTATTCATTCGCTATTTCAAGAAGTAAGGCAAGAATATGTGCTGTTGAAAAATTTTAATAGTACTTAACTTACCAACACTAGATGGCAAGAGACATACTCTATTTAATGTTAAGAAAGTACTATGTGAATTTACCAATACGTGTATCATCTTCAGATTTCAAGAGTGTTGAATGGATTATTATCCAGAGCTAGATAAATTTGAATTCCACAGAGTTGAAATCCTGGAAATTAGCTGCATGATGTATGAACTAAATAATAGTGTTCCTGACATAGGAAAAAGTGATGGAAATTAAACATGTAGTTATGCACACTGTGTCTGCACAATGTGCTGCATGCACTGCATGTGTTAGAATTTCTTCTCAGTTCTTTTTTTAATCTTTTATTCATACCATTGCAGGTGATGAAAAATTTATGCCTTGAGTCTGGCATTGAAATTAAATGCAAAATGAAAACAGAAGCAGTTTATACTGACAGCTTAAATGTCTTTATCTAGCATACGGTCGCACTACAAAAATCTCTGTGTGACTTTTAAAATCTCCCATGTGCAAAAATGCAAACATTGCACAATATAGGATAAAGTTAGGACTCTCTATATTACCAGAAAAGTTTTCATTCATTATTATTATTATTATTATTCCCTACTAAGATTTCAGAATTGCTTCAGAATATCAGATGAATGTGAATACAGTTCCCCACACAGCCCAGCTACTGACACTGTTACATGACATAGAGAAAACAACTGGGTCTTGTATTACACTTTATGAATTTCTATACTTGCCACATTATGAATTCAAGGAAAGCAATACATCTTGTACTTGTTATTGCAGGAATAAAAGGTTAATTATTCAGGTGGATGAGCTCCTGAATTATGATGGTTTAACTGATGCTATAAGAGCAGGATTAATAAGAATCATACATATATTTTTAAAGTCACAAGCCATATAACACACTCTTAGAAAAATATAGTGTTTTAAAAAGCAGTTTTTGTTGTTGCAACTTTAGCAATAAATTGCTATAATTAGACTGCTATTTTGAGTCATTCGATCACTTCTTGAGGTGTATAGATTTGATATATATGATATATATATGATTTATATATATATATAAAAGTATTTTTATATAATATATTTGACATATATGATTCTTTTTCTTATTGTTTCAATTGTTTATGTAATGTCAGGTCACTAAGTATAATTTTAAAATTAGAGTTAATGTCAGGAAAATATCTACTGTAAACTGTTGTAAGTCGTACATTATTATACATCATTAGATTGAATTCCTAGGAAAAAATGCTTACTTTTAAAATGTTTCAATGACTGAAATGTGGAATCTACTGTGTAATAATAGCCACATGGAGTACTAACTGTAAGCTACCTCGTATATTTTCATATGTAGATGCCTGTTCAATTTCTTGCCAGTTTTACATCAAGTTTCTTATTGGTGACTTTTTACAATGCCTTATGTCAATGTTGGTGTAATTACACAGATAATTTTATACTATATTAATTGTGCTAAGAGTGTATTGGAAGTCTTTTTAATTCAGTAATTCGTTTGCATTTTAATTATTCTAACAGCCTAAAGTTACAGAGTAAAATTGAAACATCTTGTTGACTGCTACTGCAGTGCAAAAAGAGTTGAAGATCTTATTTTGTGCTATTAAATGTCATTAGCAAAATATACATTTAAAAACATTGAAGAACACACATTTGTGAGTTACAAAACTCAGCTGCAATATGTCTTACAGTCCATTATATAACAAAAGGATATTTTAAATATTTTGGACGTCAATATCTGTGGCATTTAATCCCTGATTTTTATATGCTCATTATGAGGATTCAGCACTTGAGCAGATAATTCTGGTAGTGGTGGTGGACTGAATATATCAAATGCACTTGAGGAAAGAGGCTGAAGTACCTTTCAATGGGAGGAAGGAATGTGGCAAACCAATACTTTTTTTTTTAATTAGATCTCTTAAAAAACATAAAATACTGTCTAGTGGGTTTTATACTGCAGGAGTCAGTGTCCCAGCTACAGGGAGTAAGATATTCTGTTGATCTCTATCAACAGATTTTAAGCTAGCTATGTAATGTTTCTTTCATTGCCTTTATCATATACAGATTTAATATCAGCATGAATAAATCTAAATTGTTTGCTCCTTTTTTCCTAATTCTTGAAGCAATGTAAAAGCCTAAAGAGGTTTGAAGTGACAGCATTACAAGCAGTCTTTTGCATACATGGCCTTTAGGGATGGGTGGCTACCTTGCATCTAATAAATAAGAAACTGAATTCATTGAATAATGAATTAAGTGGCATAAGTTGTGATAACAAGGAGCAAACATAACTTCATATGAGTGGTGTTTGCTTTGTGGAGGTTTATCTGAGAGGGCTGTTGCTTCACCAAGGGAGATTGAAAAAAGGCTCATTCAGAGAACATAGCCTAAAATGATCTAGCAATTTTTTCATTTGCTGAGCTTCTTTGTGAGCCTCTATCAAACCCGCTGTCTCCACCAGGGGGATAACTGGGATTGGTTTTGGCCTGTATGTTTTGTTTACAACAAAAATTCCTAGTCAGTTTTACATGGGTCACCAACAGTTAAATAGAGGTGTCTAATTGGTTGACCCGTATTAGGGTCAACAGCTGGTTACAGAATAATATGTTGCAGTGCCCCACTTGCACAGTCCTGAACCAAATTAAATTATTTATCTACTCTTTGCTTCAATGTAGCTTCACAGGGATCACTGACCTGCCATACTGAATAAAGCAGAACTACTGCTTTACATTTTCATTATGATGAGTTATATTTTAAATTGCAAATACATTGCCATTTAGTTCACACAGAGCATCATATTTGATATCTTGAATTTCATCGGGCATTTAGTGCTTATGTTTATTTTGTTAATTCCAGTTATTAAATGAACCTGGGAACACATGTGCATACAATTAGTATAAATAAACTATTGAAATAGGCAGAATCTGAGCATTCAAAAGAACCAAAGGGAAAATGTTTGTTTTCTGCAATTGATATTTTTTTAATTGAGAAGGATTTTATGTATTGAAATGATCTGAAAATTAATTCACAATTAACACTTATCTTTGTAGTGACAGTAAGGAAGCTGATCTACCTTTTCTGCCACTGTATGTTAATTTCAATTTTGTCTTTCCTAATTAGTCAAAGATGAGGTGCATCTTGTGTCAGAGCATGCTTAAACAGATTATTGCTGTATAACAACTGTGTGTTCTCACATAAAACTTGCATTTTTTTTCTTTTAACAGTTACACTTCATAATTCATATAGACCAACACCTGAGATGAATCAGAGTCTATATTATTGTTTAGTCTGTCCTGTTGAGAAAGATTATAACTTGAATTCTACTTAGTGAAATAATGTCTGGAAATATCCAGCTACATGCTTTTTCATTATTTTGAAATTAAATTTTAAAGGATGGCTAGTTCAGTACCCAGCAGATAAAACGGTCTTGGCACTAGAACCTGTAGCTTTTTAAAAATATAGATCGATATAAATACATAGATAAATCAATAGAGTTTAAAGATAATGTCCTGCCTTTAGGAATAAAGAAGCAGATCCTGTTTTTAATTTCAGTAGAATGAGATTCCAGGCTTTTATGTCACCTTAAATAGAGCATGCTGCTTGTTGAGCAGGAGATCTGGGAAAGAGATAATTCAAAGGGATTGTTGTCTAAATTGTACCTTGAAATTTGGGCAGCTATTCTAATGATTCTTTGTGGTGGCTTACATGAATGGTGGGCCCAGCTTAGTTTCAGTGATGCTACCACAAGAGCAGGATTAGTCCTGTTGTGCCTGCATGTGAGTTACGTAGCCCTGAGGCGATACAGAATACCTAAACCAGATATTAATGGCTGATTCCTGTGCCATGGATCTCCAACCACAGAAAAACCTTTGATCACAAATTGGTTTTGCTGACACTTAAAAACAACCTTGTCATTCAGCTCTTGGATGACAAATTTTAAACCTGATGGTGATGAGGTTGGCTTTGGTCTTGTTTTGTTCATGAGGATATAGTCTGGGTTTGTTGGGGGCAGGGATTGAGTTAGTCAAGTCCAGAGGAGAATCATGACCAAGTTAAATGAACAGTGCCAGATCAAGTGCAAAGTAAAGGAGGAAAAAAATCTTTGAAGTATTTATATATTTCCTCAATTGTTACTCTATTGGCAATATTAATTTAGAGAAAGAATGGAAATTTCTGTTAAAAGTGAGGCTGCTCAAAAGTAAATTAGGGTATGTAAAAAAAAATATGCTGAGGATAATGCAGAAATATGATACAGGAGCTCTCTGATTTTGAATGGTATTTCCCATAATGAGTCAAGCAGACGAGAGCTCAGAAGGGGTCATGCAAGGTTAGAAAGTTTATATTGTACCTGAAAACAGTGAAAACGTGTGTGCAGATAATGTGCAGTTTATACACAGAGTTTCTGTTTCCCTATTGGAAAACAACACAAGGGAAATAGAAAAATAGCAAATTCTTAACAAGTATAAAATATACTTTTATACAGCACAAAAGTAGCCTGAAGGTAATTTCCACCGAACGCTTTCAGTAAGCAAGCTAGGTCTTGTCAGTTCTTTCAGAACTGTGCATTTTAATAGTTATTGATAAGGAAGAGACACAAACTGGGTAGATAAAAGGTAGCCTTGCATCATTCTCAAGCAGGTGTGATTGGGAAAAGTATTTAATGGAAAGGGATGTCAACATCCTGCATTAGGTTTTCTGTGCCTACCTTCTAAATTTTTCTCTTAAAATGTTTCTGGAAAACTTGTTGTGAAAAAGTTTCTCTTTCTGTCATCTTTTAAAGTATTTTTCTGCAGAGCAGAGCTTTGCACCATGCCTGTCTCACTTGACTAGTTAGTCCAGTGTTCTCTTCATACCTTTTGCTATCTGTTTTCTTCTCCTCTCCAAAACTGCAAAGCATTTTCTGTTTATGCAAATTATTGCATATATTAATACATGTAATTTTTAAATTTATCTTTGTAGTCCCAAAGTAAGAATATTTTTGTATACCATCCATATTCTAAGCTATTATAAACTACTTTGAGTAGTCACTGATTGCACTATAGCCACAGCAACAGACTGTTGTTGTCGTTGTTGAGGTTCTCCAGTTGTGTTTTTATTTCTTGCTAGGGCCCAGAATTATATAACGGGGTTTTCTATTTCTTCTTAGGCTATCTATTTTAAATCTAGTTCACATATGAATACGTAATCTATTCTCACACCTCTTGAATTCTGAATAATCCTACCCTAGTTTATTG
This sequence comes from Ammospiza nelsoni, assembly GCF_027579445.1. Taxonomy (NCBI): domain Eukaryota; kingdom Metazoa; phylum Chordata; class Aves; order Passeriformes; family Passerellidae; genus Ammospiza; species Ammospiza nelsoni. The sequence continues at coordinate 70,015,709 of NC_080669.1, read as the reverse complement.
ATAAATAGGTTTTAGCTGTTGTGTGCTAGCCTCACCTTGATAAGAAAAAGGTAAGAAAAAAACCTAATCAATGCTAAATTAATAAAGTAAATAATCAGCCATCTCTCTTATAATTTAAAATTTCAAAATAGAAACAGACATTAATGTATTACTGAATTCAATGTGAGTGCTTATTAGCCTATGAGCTACTGATAAAAAAATTAAGTTCACATAGGGCAAAAAATTTTGAGTTTCTATATATTTAATTCCTGCTTAGTCTTTCTGATATCAATACTCTTTATTAAGACAATTTTTATGAACACTGGAAAATAAAACTCTTATTTTTCCAAACCAGAAGATTTTGAAGTGTTCCCAAACACAGTTCAGTATGGAACAATTCTGAGCTGATCTTTGCATGGCTCATGTTCCATTTTGAGTTAAATGGAAAAGTTCCATTTGGAGCATGTTAGCTATGTTGCATTTCAATTTCCTTTACACTAACCTAAAGATGCAGCATAAAAAATCTTCCCCATAAAAAATAATGAGAGATATGAGGCACTCAATAAATGCACAGTCTATCTAAGATCTATGAGCAGCTCAATAAACTTACATGATTGCTGAACTGATGGAAGATGAAACAGTTCAATTTAATGAAAATAATGGACAGAAATAGCATGAGTTGTTACTAGTTCTATTCTCTGCTTTAAAGGATTCTAGTGAAAAAAAAAAATCCCTGTGTAGGATTTAACTTTTGCTTAAACAACATTTTCTACCAATATATTTTTTCACTAAAAACATTGAAGTTGTGTGTCAGGTTTACTCACTAATTATGGTTAATTTTATCAGTGTTTTTCTTTTTGATCAATGATTTTAATTTTTAACTGCTGTTCATTTCCATGATGTTTTTATAAGGTTTATATGACAAGGTGAGAAAAAATTTGGAATGTTTCTGTGATTCTAAATGTAACTATGCTAGCAAAAATAGACAGATCTTGTATATATGGGCATACATATACAGATCTTGTATATGAATGCCCATAAGTATGTTCTGAAAGCAAGTTAGTCATAATTATGATGTTTTGTCAGACACTTCATTCTCAAACATTTAGTGCTCCATAGAAAGATTGGTATTTGTTTCCCCTGTAGGCCAATAAAACATCTCAAAATAACACATTAAGTGAAAAGCATGAATAGGTGGAAGCAGCCCTTCCTATTGAGTTTGACAAAGATGTGGTTCCCGAGACTTGTAACTCTGACTCAATGCAACCCACACTATTAATACCAATGTGGGCTCCTGATGAAAAGAACCCAAAAGTTCCAATACCCAGCAGAATTTTTTTCTTCTTTCTTTAAGTATTGTTATGGGTTGAAAGGGAAATTTTGCTTACCCTGATACTTTGACTTGCAATTGAAGTGCCATGATCAGTTGATCAGTTTGATTTTTCAAAAGCAATTTTCAGTTCATGTATCTCATTATTACTGCAGTTAAGAATGTCAGTTTCTTAGCCAGGGTCTTGTTTTTATCATTTATAACAGGCTGTAGGTTGGGAAGGGGTTCTTTAGACCACCCTTGGGATTCTCTTTCCATACAAGCTTTGAAGAGTGAGAGATGAGTATTTTTAGGATGGTAATTGGAATAAGCTGTGATCACAGAGGGAGTTCTGATCCTTGTCCTCTTTTTATGGATGATTCAGAATGATAATCGCCTATCTGAAGACAGGGCAGAATTGCACAGACTGCATTAGATAAAGCACTGTTCAAATGCACCAGTTCACAATAATTTATTTTCTATTTTCTTTAACTTGCTGGGTTTTTTCCCTCTGCAAATGCATAGAATTAGCTTGAAGTAACACATCAAACACTGAAATACTAAAAAGAAATTAGAAAATTCTTGTGTCATCTGGACTTGTGTGTTCACAAATGTTGTTCACAGCCAAGTAGTTGATAATAACTGTGCTTGGCATGATACTTTAAACAAGACAGATTCTACTATATTGAAACAAGCAGGTGAGTAACAGGACCAGGTATGGTGAACAGCTTAATAATTCCAGTGTTTTATTAACCTAAGTTTGTGATTAAAATAATAATAATAATAATATCAAGCATTTATATAAATTCTGTACACTCAAAATATTTCTGTTTGGGAGCTGTCAGCATTTTAGAAAATCTTTTAACATTAGCACCACTAGTTTATACATAATTAATTTAATTCTTTGGAGAAGCTACCTCTGAACTAAATGTTCAAATCATGCAAAGATAATATAATTTGACACAATTGCATTTTGCTTAGTTTTTGAAAGTGGGATAATGAAAGTTACTAAGAATTCTGAAAACATTCCTTAGCAGCATCCTAGCCTTTGTAGTTCTGTGGGTAGGTTTGGGATTACCTCAATTTCCTGTATTGTTTTGTCTTTTAGGCTTGGAAAATTCCTCTGCAACCTCATGATAATCTGCACAAATGCTCTTCTTTATTGTTGCATAATCTTAAACTGTCAAAATATAATTTCGCAGTTTTATGTAAAAAGCTTGATTACCTCAAATGCTGCTTGATAATATGCATACTAGATTTTAGTTTTTTAGCTAGTGTGAATGTGCGTTAGTGTACCTAACATTTGACAATCAATGCAAGAAACCATCAAGTGCAATATGCTTTATGAAATTTAATCTACCACCAACTGCTCTGATACTTATTTACCTCTTGCATACTTTTGGTTTTCATTATATTCATACACTATTATATTCATACTGAGATTTGGTCAGGGCTCTCCATCTGCAGCTTGGAGGCTATGTTTGCTGACTGTCTCAAATTAAACTCCAGCAGCCTTATCAACCTGAAGTCCCTGCCACTGGAGGGGCCTCTCAATTCTGCATTTTCTGCTTTTCTATCAGAAAAACCATAGTGACGGACCTACATTCAACCCTTGGTTTTGGTTAAACTATTTTTTCTGAATTGCAGAATTAAAGTTAAACAGGTGCAACCATTTTGCTGCTTCATATGCACACCTAGATAATGCCTCATGAGCAGCAGTTTTCATATAATTAGGTATTAGAAATAAAAATTAATCCTATTAGTCCTCAGATATGTGCCTATCTTTGGGGGAAAACACAGTAAGATTACAATTGAAAGATGTTTACCATAAGAAACAATCTTTAGAAGTTATACGAGCTATGTCAACTGGTGCAATTTTTGCCTTAATGTTAAATCTGGGCTGGTGTTTCAACAGATTGGTAATGTCAACATTATTCTCCTAATTGTCTCATACGACAGATGTTAATGAAGCTTATGGGTTGATTTTTCTGCAAATCCATTGGACATTACATGAAAAAAATAGACAGTTTTCAGGCATGCAGATAGATCTAGTAGCCATAATTAATAACTTTTTGAGTAAACAAATGAGTAAGCTCGATCTTGAAGACAAAAAACCTGATATTAAAATGAAAATTATTCTCTGACATTTGAAGTGGATAAGTGCTTCTGTTGCAATTTTCTTTTCATTGCAGTGTTTGATTTCTGTAACTAGTTTTTAAAACCTTTGACATGAAGCAACGAATTTCTTCTGTTTAAATTATTTTTTGTCTTTTATAATAATAGTAATGGTTGCTCTCACCAGTTACAGGGGAAAAATGATTTAATTTTCAAGAGAACAAAGCAGTTTTGTCAAGAATTAAGTAACAGCTAAGTTTATATTGTTTCCTTGTTGGAACTGGAAAAGTCTGCTTGAAAGATATCCTGAGATCTCTTTACACTGTTTCACTTAAAAGGGATCAAGAGAGTTAATCAGACCTGGACATGACGCTAATTCCACACAAATTTGCAGAGACCCCAATAAGCATATCTCCAAATGAAGAACAAGGAATATTATCTTGTTTATCAATTCTAACATTACAGTCTTAAAGTTATTAAAAGAACTGAGCAGATGTCTAGCAATGCTGAATTGTACAATCTGAATAACTTTTACAAAAGTGCAAATTTTTCTTGACTGTTAAATGTCTGCCAATAAATCCTGATGCTTGATACCAAGTGCTTAACAGAACTAGCCATGTACTGTTCATGCTTAATAGAAATGACAAAAAAAAAGGAAGATTAAAATAGAGCAGATAAATGTCACTAGTTTACTGAAATAATGGGACACAATGGCTTTCACTGTATTTTTAGTGAATATTTAGAGAGAGATACGCAGTGAGTCAGGCCTGTAGGGTAAATGATTGCAAAATATCTCTGCTAATTTCAGGGAGGGGGTTGGTTGGTTTTTGTTTGGTTTTTGTTTCTTTGTTTGCATTCTATGTGTGTGTTTTTGTTTGGATTTTATTTTGTTAGTTGGGGGGCTTGTTTTTGTTTTTGCAAATTTATTACTCTGGTGATAATCTTGACCATATTTTGACTTTTAAAGAATTACAATAATTTATGTAGAAATATGTGGATACCAGTTTTTGGTCTGTCAAACTGTTTAATGTGCAAGTGCAAGTTTTGTCCCAAGATTTTGTGAATAATGTGCTATACTGATATCATTTTGTACATAGTGGGAAATACTGGTAATTTTTAATATGCATTTAAAAGTCCAGAATGTTGTACTCCATGTCTATGTAAGAATTAAAATCAGGTAGCAGATAAGTTTCTAAAATAAGTGTAAAATATGCTGAATAGAAAAGCTTTTAGTGCAGTATACAGTAGAAAAGTTTGGCTTATACCCAAATCTTGAAATCTTCTGCCATGATTACAAGGCTTCAGTTATTTTATAAGTAAAATAGTTTAGAGGAGTCTTTTCTGATAGTATTACTCTGGGGGGAGGAGGAGGTGGAGAAGGTAAAGAAACCAGAACCCTCTGATAGAATCCCAGACATGACTCAGTGGGTGCCAAACCTTTGCTCCAGATGGGGGCTGTGTTACTAACATTTTACTTAAAGATACAAATGAAATCACATCCACCTGCGTGCTTTTTCAAGAGTAATAAATGGACCTAAAGAGTTCACTGAGCAAGATTTCAAAGTGTAGAGCTTGGGAGGAAAATGGAAGGCTAGATCTAACAGAAGCTGAGTGTATTTCACAGGCCTGAGTTCAAAGATTTACTTGATTTCTCTTACCAATTAATGTGCACAATGGATCAAGCTAACACAAGTAATCAGAAGTTCATGTGTTTAAGTAATTCTCTTTTAATGAATAAAATAACATTTTGTGTATATTCATATTTAAGTATCAACTTGCACACAGAGCATGAGCTATAAAGGCATCTGAGCAGTGTGACTGACAAAATCACTGTGACTATCACTGCTGATAATGCATTAGTAGGCAAAGTAGGTAGATTAATTTACTTAGATTAAGCTAAGTGCATTCTTTGCTTGTAAAGGGAAATCACTTGCTCACTTAAGCCAGATATCTGACTTTTGACGGTAATTGTCACTGCCTGGATTTCCCTTTGACAGTTTGGCAACCCTGCACCTCTGTTATTGTATCCACTTCTTTGTCTTGTTTTCAGCCAGATTAATCCATTCTGTTTTGACAAGAAGACTGATGGGTAATTGATAACTGTGATAGACACAAACAGAAGAGTTGGATGCTGAATAATTCAGTACTTTTCAGTATCAATAAGAGAACAGGCTGAAGAATTTGTGTCTCTATTTACACTTAACCTAAACTAAGTCAGCCCAGACATTTATGCTGCCAGTCTATCAGAAAACCAAACAGTGTACATTCAGTTTCCACCCGACAAAATGTTTTATAAGCTTGTAACAATATGTGTGAAGCTGCCAGAATAATAAATAGGTACAGCAGCCCATGCATGCTAATGTTAAGTTGTAAGCAGTTTTGTTGACAAGTGCTAATACTTCTTTCATACTATCATCAAAAGCAGCTACTACAACAGCCATTATTTGCTGACTTTCCAAGCAAGACATGATGGATTGTGACCTTAATATGGGTTAGCCAACTTTTGAAAGTTAAACAACTTGCAATAAATCATAGAATTATTACAATGCAATTTAATTGGTTAAGGACTGTTTATTTCCTAAACAGGGTGAAAAATTTCTGTTTCGGCACTTCTAATTTGCAAAGTGCAATTTCATGCATTCATAAATGGCAGTTTAATATTCTGCTCTTTTGTCATGCAAAGTGTGCAACACACAAGCAATCTATTAATTGGACAAAAATGCATTGCAAGCGTAAATTATCCTTCATATCTTTGCTTGTGAGCTTTTACGTCTATTAAATGCATTAAATGGAACACAGTTAAAGGTTTTACAACTTGCAGGTTGGTCAAGAAATCTAAGTCAAGATTCAAGATTGTTTTTGTGACCTTTATTTTGGGCAAACTGAAGTATTTAAGTAGTGGTAAATATAAAGAACAGTTTAAGAAATATTCTTAAGAAACAGGTACATTAATTCTATTGATTAAAAAGTCATAGAAATTGGAGCAGTTGTCTATTATTACATTTCTTTTGTAAAAAGGGAGAGGATGTGTCTGCCTCCTTTGTTTTCTTTCTCTAAATCAAAATGCGACATATTGTAAAATTAATTTATACACAGTGATTTTCAGTCAGAAACAGAAAATGCAGTAGCTTTCTAAAGTGTTGCGGGATTTGGAATTGTATTTGAAACACTAACACTTTTTGGTCATAATGGTCAAAATGCATCTTGAAATAGTATACCTTTACAAACTAGAGAACCTTATTGTAATAGTGCTGGAACAGCTCGAATGGAATGGTGTTGTAAAAGTCACTCATAATACAGACTGTTAATGCTTTAATTTTGTTCAAATATAAAATGAAACTTTGAGTAGATACCACCTCAGTGATACACATTGTTTTGGAGAGAGAAACTAAAGTTGTAAATTTACTGGCTATCCACTTTAATTGAGAATTTTAAAATGTGCCTAGCATATATATCCAGAAAAACAGGCAGAATCTCTACAATTGTTTTTGAAAAAATTTATTCTGGTAAGCAATGGTTGAACATGAGTCATGACAGGAAAAAACAAAAAAACCAATAAATTTTTGGACAGAACACTCTACTGAACATAACCTTCTTCAACAATTCATTACTTGCCTAAAATTCAGATGGAAAAATACATTATTTATTCCCTATTTATATGTTTTATAGAATGGTAACACCTTTTATTTGTGCAGTAACTTTCTTTTAAAAGGAGCAAGCTGGAGTATCTGAGAAAACAGTCTTAACCTTTCATAAATGCTAGTGATTCCATTATCTCCAGCACCCACCACCTGGAACTGGAATCCGGAATATGTGGGCTAATTGGCATAGAAGAAATTAAAGTACATTGTAAGTACTTGAGAATGAATGTTGCTAACATAGAAAGATGTGCCTTCTGTTTGGCACCGTACTTAACAAGGCAAGAATGAGTTAAATATAGACTTCTGGCAAGTGAAAAAATAAGTAATGCAAAAAAGCAAACTTGTTTTGTACAATCCAGCAATAATAGGTGAACCACTTGGAGTGCTCACAGACTTGTGAGATAATTCAGGTTGGAAAAAAGCTGTGGAGGTTAACATGGGGTCAGGCTTTATCCAGTCTGTTCTTGAAAACCTTTCTGAATGAAGACTGCAGAGCCTCTCTACTTCCAGTGACCACACCATAGCATTAGCTAGTGGCTGTGAAAACAGAGGGTATCTTGGTTTTGGCTTGGATTTGTGTTTCTTCCAGACTGGTTATGTACAATCTCACCTTACTGTTTTAGAAATTGCAGTGCAGTAATACAAGGATTTCAAATATTGCTAACTCTCATGATCCATCAATTTACGTGCATAGACAGTGAAACGTGCAGTACTCATAATTTATTGATTCCTATACATCTTTCAAAACCAAGTAAAGCTTTCTCTTAGGATTACAACTGGACAATGTCTCAGATAAGGGATCACCATTTTCCCACCCACATGGAACTCAGCTCATGTTATCATTCATGATATATATTGGGATTTTTTTTTTTTTTGCTATAAGTGCCGAAATTCAAAGAGAACTGTTTACATACCAGTTTACTGTGCAAGCAAAACTAATAATTAGATCAGTTAATTATTGGATCTATCAGGTGAGCACTTTCATTATTAAACATTTAGTGTTGTGAGCAGATAGTTCATGCTGCAACATTCCTCAGCAGTATTGTCTGTGATTTTTCCTATGATGCAGTGTAAAATACTTACCAAACCCTACAGATATTCTGCGAGGTGTTACCGGTCTCACTGATGGATGCAGGCAACTGTCGTGGGTGTGTCATAAGATGGCAGACAGGCAGATGTGTTTGGCTCCATGTTTTCTTGACCTTTGTGGCTAAGTGAGAGGGGGAAGAAATGTGGAGTAAATTTACATGATGAGCCACAGCTTCTGGATTCATTCAGCTAAGCAAGGAGAAGCAATTCAGGACTTGTGGGATTACCCTTGCCTATGGAATATGAGGTAGATGAAGACCATTTTAATGAAGTGTGTGAAGGGATTTTCCAGAAGCTGCTGTGTTGCAAAGTCATGTGGGATTTCCTTATTCATGAGCATTTCTAGTGGAAACTTATTACCCCAACTGCTAGCAGCCAATTGCTAATTGATTTGGTAGATTTAAATATGAATCTAGGGATGGTTATTATGGTTGCTCGTAAAATTTGGACATGCCATCCAGGATTCTTGTAGCAAATACAAAGTAGTGGTCATTTCAGCAGGACTGGAATTTTCTATACAGCAAAGTAATCTTAAATTCCTATGAAGGGAGGTCCTAGAAGATATTGAGTATAGTTATAAGACATATTTTGTGATATATATGCCTGTGTCATAATGCTGGGGGGAAAGGGTTAAAAGCAGAACAGTGACAAGGAAGATAGTAAATTCACTCAAGTGACCTTGCAGCTGGGAATGCTAAGAATACCAGGGGGGCAAAAGTCCGTTTATTATGCCTGATGTTGTTCATTCTCTGCCTTTTTTGAGAAGTAGAATTCCTATGTAGAGATAACACACGCTCACAGACATGCTTGAGCCTCCTCCTGGGAGGGAGAGAGAGAGAGATCAAAAGCTCAGAGATCATAAAAGCACAGCCTTGTGATAACTGCGCACGCGTGAAGCCCTTTGATTTACTGGGGCAGCCAGCAGGCCTCTGTGCTGCGCCCTGGGATGAACTGAGCCTTACAGAGCCTGCGTCCTCGTGTCCCTCTGCTGCCCAGTGTTGTTTGTCAGCAGGGTAATGAAATAAGCTACTCCTTGCACTTAGGCTGTGATTTGCTGTTCACCCTGGTTGCCTGTAAGTGTCAATTCATACATGAATCTCTCCCCTGTTTTACATTTAAGCTCTTGTTGGGGTCCAGTTTTAAGCTCCGTCGCCCACTAAAATACTGCTCTTGTAGTCTGCAGTCTCTAAACATGAAGTATGGTTTGTGATAATCTGCAAGGGACAATCTTGTGCCCATTCCCTTTCAGGTATCTCTATTTTTCTTGGTTTGTAATCAAAATCTTTTGCCATGATTTTCCATTTCACTGCTAAACTCCTTTACCAAACTCTCTAATATCAAATAGCAGCAAGGGAACATGCTGCCCAGGGAAACAGTGGTAATACCATCCATGAAAGTGCTCAAAAGGGTGTGTCATCTGGGGACATTGATAAGTCATGCACATAGAGGACCTGTGCTTGTTGTTGGACTTGATGATTTTAGAGATTTTTTTCCAGCCTTACTGATTCTATGATTTAATTTCATCAGTATGCATTTCTCTTTTTTCAAATGACTAGTCTAAGCCTTAAAAAACATCCTTGGAAGATATTTTCAGGTAGCTGAAAATAAAGAATTATAATTTTTTCTGTGGATATGAAAGAGTGTGAGAAGCAGTGATTATCTGATAGCAAGAAAGGACTGGTTGAGAAATCATCTGTGTTGCCTTCCTGACCACCACTGACTACCAAACCTATAGATCAGTGCTCTTGACAATGCAGAAGAAAGCAAGACTGAAAGCACTCTTTATGAGGCTTATTACTGTGGATAGTACTGATAACATATAACAATTCATTGCAGGCTGGAATATATGATTCTATTAACATTTCTCTTAGTAAGGAGACCACCACTGGGGGATGTGCTCCTTTTCAAATCTGTGAGTCTGCTGCTGTTGTGTTGGTGCAGTTCATGTCAGCACTGTCAAACTTCCTTGCAAAACAATCCTGGGTTAGTCTTCTTGCAAAAAACAAAAAGGCAAGATAACAAATACAAAACAATACCAAAAAAACCCCCAAAAGTGAATAAGCAGAAAAATAAGGGGATTTTTCTTTATCACTGATAGACTTCATATCCTGAACAATGATAGACATTTTAATACAGCATACGCTGTTAAATAGACAGTTTCTCCATGTAAAAGATAGAAGAGTTTCTCTATAAGTTTCTCTCTCTTTGAGTCTAGATTGCTTTATTCTGGAAATTACATGTATTGTATATGTCATTTTGGGGGATTTTTAGTTCCTGTCAGCCTTCATGAGGGTGTAGAAAGGAACCAAAACATAGATTTCTTTTTTTCCTGGTTTATGTTTCGTAGGGATTTTTTAAGGGATTTACATCTCTTTCTGCATTGGGAGTTGAGTATGATTTTGAGAGAAACCCTTCTGATAGGGTAGAAAACTTTATCAGAGGCCAACGTAAATTAAAAGATCCCTGGTCATACGTGCTACAGTAGGATGAGATTTCAGACTGGAGAAGGATTGGTTAGGACACAATTTTGGGTGGACCAGTGGGAGTAAAGGGCAAAAAAGGGCTTGTTAAATAGAAGTGCTACATCAGACTGGTGTTATGATGCATAACAGAAAATAAACAGCTCTTGTACACCAGGGTTTAGTTAGCCCACTAGTCATAACGATTGCTAGACTCCAGCAGTACTGAATATGGCCAGGTGCTTGGTTGCAGAGCTTTGTTTACAGACAGGATCCAGTAAGATCTGACAGCAGAAATTCTGGTAGTTTCAGTCTTGGTTCCCTGTCCTTGGAAATGTCTGGCATTGCCTTTTAATTTATTAGTAACAGGCAATTTATTTCATTTTATTATCATGATATTGTAGGAGACTTAAAGATCACAATTGCCTCTAACACTGTCAAAGGCCACAGAAGGAATTTGCCATAGGAACAACTGCCACAGAGGGAGCTTGAGGTAAGCACAGAAGAGATGACTTTGGAGCAGGAAGGTGCTAATTTCAGGCCTAGCAGAGGTGAGATCTGGTATGGGCATCCCAGTTAATGCATCCTGGCAAAAATTCCTCTTGTGGCAAACTGTGGGAAAGGAAGCAACTGCTTATACACATATCACCACAAGTTCTGAGAACAGCGTCTACACCCTGTAGATACCAGGAACTTGCTAAGGTGGCAGCCCCAGAAGAGCAACTCCAGGGACCCCCACCACTTGGAAGCCCAGGATGAGGAAGGACCAACAGGATGCTACTGGATCTATGGAGTGGTGACTATCTTCTGATTAGTCACCCTCTGTCTCTCTTCCTCTTCCTCCCCTTCCCCCACCCCAATTACTTTCTATCTCTCTACCTCACATTTACTATTAAATGGAATCCATGCTATTGACTTTGGCTTTGTGGTCCTGTTTTCACCTTAATTTGGGCAGAGGCATCTCTCAATAATTGAATCGTAATAAGTATGTGATTCTGATAAGTATCATAGACAATTCTAGAGGCTGGGCAAGTCCAGAGTGCCTGGAGGGCTCCAGTCAGCCAGCTGGGGAGGGCTGACAGGTGTTTCTCAGACAGGCTAAATGTGAGGCAGTGGCAAATACAGCATAGCAGTGGAAGGCTTTCAGATGCTGCATAGATAAGGAGGGGCCATGAGTAAAAGCAAACAAACTTAACAAAGTGATTTTTTTCCTTGTCTCAAAGTACTTGATTTCTAGTAACAAAAAGTCAAATTATTTTTTTAAAAATATGCTGCTTATATGATGCCATCTTTGTGGGAAAGCTGTCTCAATGGCAATCTTTCACTGGAAGAAGCCCAAGACAAGCATTTGGGGGGCTGGAGGAAAACTATGATGATCTGCAACTCTCAGAAAGAGGTAGCAGATAAGTAGCAAATCCTCTTATTTGGGTACCATACATCTACTCTACAAAGCTGCTAAAAGTGTGCTGGATTTTTCTGTGGATTTAGGGCCAGATTCAAAGGCAGGTCCATGCATCATTTGTGTGTTCATCTTTATGAAAAAACACTTCCAAGATAGGAAATGGGAATTACAAGCTCCGTTTTTTATCTGTGCTTCATAATTTTGAGGAAAACTTTGTACTGATACATGGTAATGGTATAAAAATTACCATGGCATGGTAATTTTTGAAGGCAGCTTTCTTTATATTTTGCTGTTATTGTTTTTGGGTAGGTTCTGGAATGGGCCAAGAAATAACTTATTGGATCAAGAATTTTAAAACAGGTGTGCTGGAGTATGTTCACTTGGTGTCTCCAAATGAAATTAACTGCATTTTTGCCACGAAAGAGCAAATTTCTGTTTGCTTCAAAAGAAAAGATACAGTAAATTCTGTTCTACAGCAGACTCTTATAGGACTTAGTAATGTATTAGATGCTCAATAACTCAAGCATGTTTTAAAAAAGTACCAGCACACGTTCACTTGAATTCTGGGACAAGAGCTTATCTGTTTTTCTTGAAAGTGTGTATACTTGCCTTATCATTGCAGGTCATTGTGCAGCCATAAAATAAGATGGAGCCCTGTGGAACCCCACCAGTGACAGGTCACCAGTGTGATGTCACCCCATTCACCATAACCCTTTGTGCCTCACCCATGAGCCAGTTGCTCACCCATGCCATGATGGGTTTACCCAACTGTGTGCTGCAGATTTTATCCTTATGGATAAAATGTGCAGCACTATGAGAGAGAGCATTGAAAGCTTTTCTGAAATCCGAAAGGATTACATCCACTGGCTTCCCTTGGTCAGTCAGCTGGGTTACCTTATCATGAAAAGAAATCAGGTTTCATAAGCAGGACTTTCCTCTCATGAAGCCATGCTGACCAGTGACTTGTCTGTCAAGTGTTTTTCAATACCTTCCTGAATAATCTTTTCCATAACTTTACCAGGCACTGAAGTGACACTGACAGGCCTGTAGTTTCCAGGGTCCTCCTTCTTGCACTTCTTGGAATCAGGACAACATTCACCAGCTTTCAGTCAGCTGGGACATCTCCCTTGGATTCCTAAGACCACCCAAAAATCATCAAAAGAGGTTTTCTTATGAAATCAGCTAGCTCTGAGGATTCTTGGATGAATCGTATCAGGTCTTATAGATTTGTAGGGATCCAGGTGGAGCAGCAGATCCCACACAATTTCAGGGTCAGCTGGCAGTGGATCATTCTCACAGTCATGGTCCTCCAGCTCAGGGCACTGAGACCTCCTTGGTCCATCATCCATGTTGAAGACAGAGACCAAAGAATGCATTAAACACCTCTGCCTTACCCATACCCCTTTGTGAGGTGACCATCCTCATCCTGTAATGGGCCAATGTTGTTTTTATATTCCCTATTGTCATTAATATATTTGAAAAAACTTTTTATTGTCCCTCACAGTTTTGACCAGCTTCAACTCCGTGTTTTGGCCACATAAATGTTCTCCCTACAGTGGCAGCAGCCTCTCTGTATTCCTTCTGTGTCATCTGACCTTGCTTCTGCTTGCTTTTTTGCCCTATTTCCAAGAAAAAATTCCTGTTCAGCCAAGCCAGCCTTCTGCCCTGCCTGCTTGAATTCCAGCATCTGTGAATTGTTGCTCCTGTGCCCTTAGGAGGTGATGTTTAAAAAATGCAATGATGGACCCCAGCAACTGCAAAAAAATATTCCCAGGGCATTTTACTCACTTGTATCCTGAGCAGCCAGATGTCTGCTCTCCTCACGTCCACAGCTGAAGTTTTCCGGGCACTTTTCCTCCTCTCAACAGAGATTTTAAACTCAATCACCTTGTGGTCACTGTGGCCAAGACAGCTGCCAATCCCACATTGCTTATGAAATTCTCTCTTTAGATGAGCAATAGGTCAAGGAGGGCATTTTCCTGAGCCAGGTCCCTTAGGACCTATTCCATAAAGTTGTCATCTAGGTTTCTTAGGTATCATTTGGCCTGGGTTGTACCAGCTGTGTGATGCTCCCAGTTAAGTTTTGGCCAGTTGAAGTCACCCATAAGGACAAGGAGAGTTGGCTTGCAAGTGTCCCTTAATTCCTCAAAGAACAGTTTGTCAGCATTATCGTCCTGCCTGGGAAGTCTGTAGTAGACTCCCATGATGACATCATCATTATTTGTTTGCCCCTTGGTTCTTACTCAGAGGCTCTCACTGGTGCCATTGCCAACTGTGAGCTGCATACATCCTAATCCTTCTATTGCATACACTGTGACTCCTTCTGCCCTGCATATTCCTTCTGGAGAGCCTGGAAACATCCATCAAGGCACTGCAGTCACAAGACTCATCCCACTGAGTTTCACTATTACCACTGGTGTCAAATCTCTGGTCATGCAGATTATGCTGTTTTGCAATACACAGTCCAAATGTAATTTGCAGGAATGTAGCATGCAATTGGCTTTCAAAGCAAGGTTATTAAATTGGTACCTAATTTTATCTCTTGATATAAGTGGTGAAATCCTTCTAAATTTAGAGATGACTATGCACTGGCTAACAGTAAAATTCAGCCAATCACATAATTTCTGAAACCTTCAGGACAGAGCTCCTGAAATTCTCAGGTAGTTTTAATCAAATTTATCTGATGGATTTAGCCATAAAAAATTGGAGTATTCATATTGCATCATTGCATCTCAAGCGAAGAGGAAGAGCAGCACTCACCAACTGGGACAGCCAAATGAAGGAATAATTTCAGTGCAGACACCAATTCATTCTTAAAAATGTTCAGAAGAGAATTCTTTTGGAGACAGTGAGTAACTATTCAGACTTTCCAGTAGCAATTCAAAATGCAAAGAATCATGGAATTGTAGAATTCCATGTTAGAAGGAACCTAAAGACCGTGTAGTTCCAACCCCCTGGCATAAGCAGCAGCAGTTTGTACTCCTGCCTTGGACCAAGACCAGGTTGCTCAGAGCCTCATCCTTGAGCTTTTCCAGGGATAGAGCATACACAGCTTCTCTGGGCACCCTGTCCCTGTGTCTCACTCTCCCCCCAGTACAGAATTTCTTCCTATTATCTAATCTAAATCTATTTTCTTTCAGTTTGAAACTATTACCCCTTGTCCTTTTACTATAGGCCTTGGTTAAAATTCTGTCATATTTATTATACCTCCACTTATGAATTTCAGAACTTCAGTGACATCTCTCTGGAGTCTGAGTCAGGTAGGGTGGCTGTATTATATGAAATGGAGTTTACATTAACTATGAATAAGCAAAACTATAGTCGAATGAGATTTTTTCCAAATCTTGTGTTACGAAAATCTAGGTTCTTGCAGTACTTTTGAGGTGTCAGGATATTCCTCGTTACTGTTGGAGCCATCTTATGCACAGAAAAACACTCTAGTCTGGTCACTACCAGTTAAAGACACAGATCCTATGCAGGATGATGTGCATATAAAATGTGTACCTACACAGCAGCAAATAATTTTGTCTGTGATTTTGGTATTCTCAGAGTCCTTACTTCTATACAAAGATTTTAATGCTATTTTAGGAAGGCAAAATAGACACTCTCTTCTTGCAAAAATTTGCATTGAGGAGTATTTTATTTATAATATGCATTTTAAAAGTGTCATGGCAAGAAGTGGCTTTGATTTTGAAGAAGAGTCGTTTTGAATAATTAACCATGAATTACTCTACTTAGAAGAAAATAATTATAGGTTGGACATAGCTGCTTCAAATGAGATACATGGAGTTAGTGACTATTGAAAAAATAAGGCCACCTGCTAGAAGCTGAAATAAATATAAAAATGAACTTTCTCTTACAGTCAGGATTTAACTGTGGTATTTTAAAATGTCTCCAATTTCAAACATGCAAATTTCTTCTAGACAGAATTATTAGTAGAATTATATTGTTGAATTACAAAATCCTCAGTGTAATAATTAAAGAAGGTAGTTTTATCCTTTAAAAGAGATTTGTGATTAAGTCTTCTTTTAATATCTGAGCTTTTGCTCAGAACTACTGAGAACACTATAAATACCTTTTCAAATCATAAAAAAGATTAATCTTTTTTAAACCCAAGGTATTTTTTACAAGTAAATGTTTTATGGTGTTTTTTCAAATATATGTTTGTAGTACATGTATAGAGATGTATACATAAAGCAACATGGTTGCCTTCAGTTTTGGGTGTAAGGGATTTGGCATCCGTTCACCATTAAATTTCATCATATGGAAAAGAATAATTGAACAGTTATTTTTAAAATCATACTTATGAAAATACTGACGG
This sequence comes from Ammospiza nelsoni, assembly GCF_027579445.1. NCBI lineage: Eukaryota > Metazoa > Chordata > Aves > Passeriformes > Passerellidae > Ammospiza > Ammospiza nelsoni. The sequence goes on along the minus strand of NC_080669.1, from coordinate 69,999,394 downwards.
CAGAATAGCCTAAGATTGTGTACTGTTTTGTGAACTCTTATTTATTCGAAAATCACCTGAATACTACAAGAATAAATCCTTGTAATTTATTTCTTTCAACTAATTATAATTTATGGGGTTTTTTTTCCATAAACATATGCTTGCATCTTTCATAACTTGAAATTTTCTACAAAATTAACATCTTAACATCTAACATCTTAAATGTTACTGTGAATTGATGATTTTTGGTGCTTCTTTAAGTGCCATTCTCAAGGTCATTATTGCATGCCTATATAACCTGTGTTGCTTCCTTTCCAATGGGTTTTGCTGACATATATTCATCATGTGATATTGCTTATGCACCCTACTACTCTGTAATGTGTTATTGAATTCCAATTATGGGAACAAAAGCTTTCATGGATATTTACCCTTCTTATAACTCATGCCAGTTCTACAAAACCCACCAATACTTTGTCGTGTTGTCAGAACAAAGGTTTTTTCCAATTTAATCTTGTTTTTTGTTTTTGTTTGCTAACTAGTGTGCTTTAGAAAAAGATAGTAGTGACTGGTACCCAAAGGCAGATAGGTGAATGAAACCTGTGGCATGTAGAGTCAGACACCCAGAAATAGTAGCCTTTGCTATTGAAGAAGCTGAGATGATGGCCTTTCTCTAAACCTTAAAGCTAAAATTATTCTTTGGTGGGGGTGGATAATGATTTTTTTGATAAAAATTAAAGGTACTTATCATTAACTAAAACAATTACAAAAAGATTGTCATATGTACATCTTCAATAGTGGCTATTTCATTTTAAACTTCTTATTCTTTTGTAGCACAAGTCAGAGCACTACAAAGCCAGCCAGAGGCTGTTCAAGTGTTTAAACCCTGCATATTTATGAACACAATATCTGAGCATTAGTTATGTTAGCTCACTCCAGAGCCAGTGTGTGTTATCTTAATGTGGGAGTGCTCCCACCTTTTGTGTTTGGACTGCTGCCATTTTGGCCTATCCTTTGAAAGTGAATAATACCTTCTGTTGATTTTTTTGGTGTTACCCTCCAGACGTTTCTAAAAGGCTTTACTTTGAACCTGTGAGAAAATGATGTGGAGCATCTAACTACAAAAAGTAGGCTTTCTAGAACATAGTTTAGAATTTCTAAGTTCTACAGTAATTTCTGGACATACAGGGTATTGGGTTAAGTTCATATTAAATTATTTAAAATATATGTGATTCTACTGTAGCAACTTCTTACCACAAAAGTATTTAGCCATGCTTTACTAATTCCCCCCTCCTTTGTTGCAATCAAAAACCCTTTCTTTGTGATGTGGATATTAATCTTTCTCCTGAGTGTTTTAGAACCCTCATTTTTATTTGATCTAGAAGCATATAAATTATGAGCAACTTTAAGCAAGTCAAAAATACAGTGAAGGACTAAAGTAAAACTACAGATAATGTGGAAGTCATTCCCTTTATGAACAGTACAACTAGATCAGTCTGTGTAAGGTCTTCCAGCTTTCCAGATTGAATTAAGTCTGACTATTCTCATTATTTAGAAATCTTACTTTCCAAAAGGAGGAAAAGAGTTTCCTTTCAGAATTTAATTGCCAGAATATGTTTATAAAAAAGGCAATGGAAAAATGGGGCATTTAATTATGATTTTAAATTATTTAAATTCTGGCGCACCTGTTTAATCAAAAGAAAATAATGTATGCACAGTAAGGTCCTTCCATTATGTTTCTGATGACAATAGCAGGTATTATGAAAGTATAACAGGAAGAGAATATTTAACATTTTCGTGCGTTATGTCAGGAGACAGAAGAATTATTGTACTGGATAATTTTTAGAAAATTCTGTTATATGAAGCTATAAAATTCCAATTCAAGTGTATCTGATTACCATATAAAGTTAAATGCTCACCCAAATATTTAATTAGGTATTTGATTCGTATGCTTGTAAGAAAAATGTATTATCCTCAGATACATACATCTGTAGAGAGTACTGCAGAGCTGATACCCTGACACATGAGCATTTTCTGCATACAGCACAGAAGAACTGTAATTACAGGATTCAGTACTTTCTTTTCATATAATTACACCTTCACTCTGTGAAGAGTGTGGTTTGTGCTGTTGCTGGACTGAAATTTACAATGAACTGAGCTGCTGTATGAATAACCTCTGCTTCTTGGCTCCTGAGGCTGGAGTGTGTGAAGGGGCAGGCTGCTGCAGAAAGAGGTGGTATCCTAGAAATTGAATGGGGTGCTGAATTCTTCCACTCTTGCCAACTATTGGGGCAGTTTGTGCAGTATGCAGATCAGGCTACTGGAAACAGGGATTATAATAGGTTACTTGGGACAGATGTGAGCATTCATCAGTAGATTAAATCAATCTAAGATGAAAGGAAACCATCGTGTGGTGCCAAATATTCTGCAATAATGTGTTAAAGGTGTCTCAAACTAGGAAGTAAAATTTGTTCCAGTTTGGTAATACATTAAATAGGGTAATGTCTATTCCTCTCAAAATATGTTGGCTAAATAATTTCTAAAATGTTTTAAGTACTTTTAAAAGTTTGAAATATTTTAAAAATATTGGCATAGTGTTTGTGAAGCAGCTGGGCAGTGATGCCTGCAAGAGGAAAGCATGAGAGAAAATACATAATAATTATAATAATACAAGCTTTAAAGTGTGTGGTAAGTTAAATATAAAGTCATTCATTGAATCCTTAGTAGAAAATACAATATTTAAATAAGAGATTTTTCTCTGTTCTGTGCCCAAAAAGACAAAACTAAGTAGAACTTAATTATTAAAATTAATGGTTTCTGTTAGTGCCAATATTTTCAAACTTTTTTACAAACCTGTTACAGATAGGTAATCTGATAATTGGCTCTCGCAGTTAGGGGATAAATATCGTGTGAATGTTAAGAGAGGTTTTGTTGATGAATGGTTATGTTCTTGTAGTTTGCTGTTTAGATGTCCTCTGCTCTCCCCACAGTCCCCTTTCCCCGCCCTGTGCTGGTGCAGCCCGGGCTGTCAGGGACAGGGCAGAGGAAGCATGTCTTTCCATGGGGCACCTGGGGATGGAAAAGCTCTTTGCCAGGGTCGTGGCACGGCAACACCTGACCTCCAGTCTAGTGACAAGAGAGCAGTCTGCATCGATAAATGGCAAAGAAGAGCTGAGGACAGACCTTGGGAGGGGCCAGGGGTACCTGATGCCAGCTCAGGGGCAGAGAAGGTGGAGCAGCCATTTTGTGGGTGGGCATGTGGCGGTTTAGTTCAGTGCTCCCGGGGCTGCCCGTTTCCCTTATTCAGTCCTTTGTTGTATTTGTTAAGGTTTAATAAACCTTCTAAAATTCTAAAGTGAGCAGTCATTTCTCACATACCTGACATTAAAACTTCTAAGAAGCTTTTCAATCTGTGCACGAATTTTTACATGTCTGTTTATACTGTAGCATTGTCATAGCAGATGAGAGGGGAAAGCGCTTGTAAATGAGTTAGTCTTTTATAGGATGAACTGAAATCAGAACACTGAATATTCTGGACAGGCAGTTCAAAGAGCATTTGTAAAAACAGGGGAAGTATTTAGTTTCTCTTTAATATATATTTGTCCACGTGTTTCTCTCTAACTGCAAACTTCAGATTACTAAAATTGTTGAGTTGATACATATTTGAAATTAATACCTATCCACATAATATCTGTCTTAATCTTTAATATAGTTTCTGGCTCAGTTTTTATCCCCAGTTATGCAACAGACTACATATCTGTACAGTCTTAACAGACAAAGAAAAGAATTACCTTTTGTGTTATGGTTTAATATATAATTTCTTCATTTATTTTGCTTACAAACCCAACCACAGCTAATTCTAGTGAGATTTAAAGAAATTGCTCACTTTAGTTTCTTTTAGCTTGTCTTCTTATTGTTGAGTCTTTAGTCTACACATGTTCAGCTTTTCCTGCAAACTATTAGAGTCTCATCCCTCCAAGAAGCACAGATCCATGGGCAATTCACACTTTGCTGTGACTGTTCTTGGATTCCAGTCAGAGCAGGGTTCTTTTTGCAGTAGCTAGAAGGGGCCAGGAGGCGCATGGCCAGGACCCTGTGATTATTCTGTTCCACCTCACATCATGTGCAGGGGGTGGCAGGAAAGGGCCAGTCAGGTAGTACAGTGGAGCAAGTGTTGGTTTCACGTGGGGCATACTCCCGTGTTAATGGTTTGCCTGTCCTGTACACTCTGTTATTAATATTAGGGAATGTCATTCCCAACCCATGACAGGTAGTTAACATGGTTACTGAGAGTCATGACCCTGATCTATTGTATGTTAGACGTTGAAAGGGCTAGGATCTCTTATCACAGACTGAGTGCTTTCGCTAACCTCACATGCATTCCATGCTCTGCTTCTGTGCCACTTGATGTCTGATGGGTTACAGGCTGGCACCACTCTTCTAACAAAAATACCAAACATTTTGTGATCGTATCATACAGACATAACATTCACCTAATTGCTACCTTCAGAAGAAACAAAATAATCCAATATCCCAAGTAACGGTTAAGTGCATCATTTACAGAATTATTTCCCCATAACAGTTCCAAGTGCTCAGTTAGTGAAATTTGATGCCCTAATGGAGATTTTGAATATGTGTCTTTTTTTAGAGTATAGGCGATTGTTGGCAATTGTTGAAAATACTCTTACAACTTTATTTTCTGTGTCTTAAATAAAACAAAGGGATTTTAAAAAGCTGTTTTCTCATTACAGGGTTCATCCAAAGAGGTCAGCTATGACTTCTTAAAATTCAGAAAAACATTTAAACAGTTAGCAGCCATATTTTTTCAGACATATTTATATGTCTGAAAAAATAACTGTAAAAGCAATTTAATTTTTTTTTTCATTTTGCATATAGTTTGTCCTTGTACCACAAAGATTTGTGATCTTTCTGAAGTCGTTCTCTTCACCCATATTATTATGCTCTGGCATATTCTTTGCACATATATGAATGCTGCAACTTTGCACTTACTAGAGGCAATAAAATGAGAGGAAAAGTGTCAGAACTGAAGAGTCTTGACTGTCAAATATAAACTTCTCTAGCATTCATGGCTATTGCTCTAATCGTCGATGCCAAACATTGAAATAATTTTCTTTCCCTGAATGTTTTTACTGGCCAGGATGCATAGAGGAGTAGTGTGCTCAGTCATAATCATGCTCCAGCAAGGCTGGAAATGTTCCCTTTGAGCTGCCAATCATTAGGCCAGCCAAAGTGAAGACAAGCACATTGACAAGTGAGAATGGTAATAATTTATTTTCTATTGATGGGTGGTGACAAATCATTTTTTGAAGCTGCTATTCTGAGTCTACATGAAGAAAGACAGAGATGGCCCTAGATGAGGCTCTTCACACCTCATTTAGCCCAAATGTAGCCACTTGGGTGGTGAATCGGTTCAAAGTATCAGCCCAGGCATTTCCTCACAAAATTTGTGTGCTGTCAAAACGTGTATTGAAACAAAAGAAAGATTAAAATGCAGTCATGTGAGAAATTCAGGAATATAATTTCCATCACATAACTCCAGGTACAGAAAAGAGATTAGAAGAAGAAATAAGTAAAATATTAAGGGTGCTTTCAGTAGGGGTAGATTTTTAAAGATGTCAATTAATAAAAATAGCATGAGGATTTATCAAAGTTTGGGCATGCCCCCTTCCATTTTCAGCTGACAGGTCAAATTAATTCATGTGCTTCCTACCAGTGCATGACACACTACATACCTTATTTAAATTTACTTTTGCCAAGACCCACTGATGTGCTTAGTGTCTGACATCCCATGCTATTTCAGAATCCAGGCGGATATTTTATTTTAAAGGATATAGCAAACCTGTCCCGTTAATTTTATCAATTATATATTTTTTTTTTATTTCTGTAGGAAAAAAAAAAGTAAAATACTGTTAAGGTCTGACTCTAAGGATGCTGTGTACATTTTAATCTGCTCATTTTTTTAGGTATGATTTTTGTTCCTGTTGGTATTTAAAGTCAAATATTCTCTTAAGCAGAGGTTCTTGAATCCTCTGAATTGAAGCTAGGCATTGCCTCAATTGTTGTGGAGGTTCACACTTTCTTTTCATATTGTCCACTACCGTGGAGAAAGCAAAAAGAGAAGAAACAACCAGAGGGGCAAAGTTCATTTATCTTCAGGAAAGTTGTAAAGTAGGCATCGCTCCCGCCTGGCTTGTGCTGGAACAAAACCTCCCTATTCTTTGCCTAAACATGCAAAAAAATAATTTGTACTTAAACAAGCAAGGATTTTATATTGCAAGATATGTAAATAACAAAATTACGGTTTTCCTGTGTCACACTTCCAAAAAATTGTTCTGCTTAGTCTACTAAGATAATATTTTATTTACTCAGAGCAAGTTAAAGGGTCTCATGTGTTTTAATATGGTTTAAGTCATCTCAAATATAATGACCAAATGCATATTTGATTATGTATGTAAAAATTGTATTTATTTCTCTTCTTATTTCTCTTAAAATTATAACTTACTCGAGAAAATGCAAATCAGAGAGGTAGAATTGGAACTATTATGGCTTTTAGATAGCCTTAACCTGCCTCTTTGTGTATTATGTTGGGAAGTTTGTGGACAAAATAGTTAAGTTTGATGATGGTTTATTATCATATTGTGCAAGACAGTATATAACATTTGATGTGCCAGGGAATCGGTGGGAAGCATTAATGATGTCAGTAAATTTGATATGAATTTATATACTGAGAATACAATGGTTGAACAGTGAAAATGTAACATTACCTTTCAATATACAGATATATTTTGACATAAAGTATATGTAGTTTGTTTATACTAGATTATAGCTTTTGTAGGTTTCCCGGTTTTGTTTGAAATTTTTAGTGCAGCTAATGCAAAAATAATATGAAAAGAGAGTACCCTGTATGGAGCTCTGTTCTTCTGGCTTGTTGCACTAATATTGGAAATACAATAGTGAGTTTTTCTGAATAATTCATAGCACCAGGCACTTGAATAACTGACTTTTATTTGGTACTGTTTTGTCCACCAAAGTAACATGACAGGATAGCCTTTTTGCATAAACCCCAAGATCACTCTTTTTACCAGCTATCAACCAGTTTATACTTGACTAACCATTTATTTATTAGCTCTTAATGGTCCATCACAAGTCATCCACAAGATGACTACACATGAGAGAAAAATCTGTAACACCAACTTTCTAATTAATCTTTGGGAGGATTCGAGGAGGTCTTTGTATTTCTGTAAACACTGGAATTTATGTAGGCTGATTGCTAAAATTGCAGCTGAGTTTTCGTTTTTTCAGATCTGTAGCTCTTTTTGTGTTACATTCTTAGCCTTCTGTTTGTAAACATACACAAAAGAATATGTATAGAGAAGGAGACAGGCCTAACTTTTTGCCGTTTGCCCCTTGAGCATTTGGAGAAAAGACTGAAGAGAAAGAGAGGGGATAAGAAAAAAGAGGAATGTCAAGGGTAGCAGTTTGATGGCTGGGGCTTTGATCAACCTAGTCTTGTGGAATGTATCTCTGCCAATGATGGGAGGTAGAATGAGATTATCTGTAAGATGCCTTCTGACCCAAACCACTATATGAGTTTGTGAATTTCAAACATGGATGGACTGAGGAGGAGGAAATGACATAGTAGACATCCCATAGGAAATCAGCAATCATATAGCTGGCAGACAATGAAGAGTGAAAATCCTACAAAATAGTTCAAATCATTTACTCTGTATGCTACCCTATTTTGTCTGAAAAGACAGAATCTCCAGCAGTGCCCAGACATGCTAGGTGGTACCTCTCTTTTTGCTCAGGCTGGACAGAGAACCCTTTCTGCTGGAATACAGGCTCTCAAGAGCCAGGAAAGATGGACAAAACTTCTGACCTCTCACAATACTGATGTGCTGAGATTCCTTATAAAATATTCTTCCTTTGAAACTGAGTTCTGGTAATGCATCTTTGCCTCACCAGCTTCACCTGCTGCTGAAACAGTGCCCAGTTGCAGAGGAGCTCACCTGACACTGACCAGGAGGGATGGGGAAGCCAGAGCAAACATCTCTTCAGTGATCCGTTTAACAAGAGAGTAAAATTGCCCCAAATGGTCTTTATGAAAGTAATGCCTCTTTGTTTCTAATGAAACCATTTGCAGCAAAGAGAACAAATAGAGCACAGGGAAAAAACTGAGCTGAAGGATTATTTTGTTCCTTTCCTTCTTCAGTGAAAACCAGAATACAGTTTAGAAGACTGTGAACAATGGGCCACTGTAATCTTTCTGTTTCTTGTTTTTGCAGTCTGCAAATAGGGATACATTTCTCTATGTGGCTGTTTTGAGAATAAGGCATTAAAAAATCAGGTGCATGGGTTTATTGTGCCACTGGAAATCTCCATACAGAGGACCAAAAACTGCATTGCCAGTTCTCTTATGAGGAGGCAGTTTGGGTTATTTTTGACCATTCTGATTTTCTGAGTTCCTCAAAGACAGAAAGACATATATTTTCTCTTCCCATTTTCATATATCAGTGTAGCTTTGCCCTTACCTGTGTACAAACCTTCTTCCTTTTCCATGTGAATTTGTCAATCTTCTGTTAACCATCTTAGGTACATGCTTTACTTCTATACCCTTGGAGATCTATGAGTTTTAGCCTCTTTTGAATAGGTTCTTTTTGTAAAAGGATATCCTTACCCCTCCTGCAGGTGGTGTTCCCACAGAGAGTTTTCCCTTGTTTCATCAGACCATGGGAGGGAGCCTTTGTACCCTTGCATGTCATAAAATGCCAGTGAGAGCTTCCATACTGTATTTCTGCATCCTTAAAGGAAGCTACAGATTGACTTGCTCGTGTTCACTGAATATACATGGAGGAAAATGCCAAGCTTTGCCAAGTCTCCCTTTTTTAGTCATAAAAAAGTTGTAACACAGCTTCATATTTACTAGTTTGCTAGAGCTACATCTAAAATTTGAAAAAAAATTAGTAAATATAGTTAGCAAATGATATACAGTTCCACAAAGGTTGAAAATAGGTAGGGATACCTACATATATTTAGGCTGAGTTTGAGGATCAAACACTGGAGCAAGTGTCCGAAGATGCTGTGGAATTTCTGTGCATAGAGGAATTCAGGATTATCTGAACAAGGACCTGAGCAAACCAACATAGTTACACCTGGTTTTAGTGCAGGGATAGATGACTTATATACATCCCTTCCAGCTCTGATGGTGAGCAGCACTTAAGGAGTTCAGACTCTAATGGACAATGTTTGCATACATTCTGAGCTTTAACCTATGGAACCTGGCTGAAGACTGGGCTGTAATACTTGTTAAAGTCCATTGGTCCAGTTCTCAAAATGACAATAAAGAGCTTTAGCAGACAAGTAATCTTGCATCATAGTGACATCCTTGGAGGAATAAAGGGAGCAGTCATCTTAATAAGATTGAGAAAGTGCAATGCTGTTGATAAACCTGAGAAACACCAAAGCTATTTGAGATCAGAAGATAGATAGTGATTTCAAGTTCTCAAGGACTTGAAATTGTGTAGTCTGAAAGAAGGGCAGTTAGTTAATACAGAAATATTGAAGGTGCATCTCAGTGCACTGGACAAAGCTCCAGTATTGTGCCTTGGCTGGCCAAGAGGCACTCATGTCTGAAAGAGATTAAATAGAGTGACTAAAAACACACAAGGGTGGATGCTTGTGCTTCAGCCTTGTTTTGACTAATAGGAACACAGGCCTTGTCCCCTTCTAATAGCATCAGTTAAATCAGACATAAGGAAATGCCACTTGCATCAAATTGGAAAGTTACTATTTCAGTTTTAAAAAAGTACTACAGTATTTGGCACATGAAATTTTATGAAGACTGACTATTTTATGCACAAGTTTGGGCTAAAGATGGATACAACACAGTAATATTCCATTTGAATTAAAAGGCAGCCACTGTGCCATCTTTAAGCTTTAATTCTTACCTAAACTTCAATGTGATTTTTCACCAGAACCTCATTGCCTGATTTAAAGTACCAGGCAGATATGTTATAGAAACTTCATTTAAATATATATTTAATTAGAAATCTTTTATGATTTTAATGAGCCTTAGAAGTCTTTTGATGAGCAGTCAGTGTAATTATGGTATTTAAAATTATTGGATAAATGCATACTTTACAATCTACCTTCCTTGCAACTATGTTTTCATGCTGGATATTTTTAACATGAAGAATTGTTGCACCTTCTGTCAGTTTATCCTCCTCTTCCTTCCACAAAAATGTTTTATCTCTGAAATAAAATTAAATATGCATGATACTTCTTGTATTGAATAATATTGCAATAGCACAGTTAAAAATCAATCTAAGAGATGAAAATTATTTTGATTTTGTTAGAGGAGTGACAAAATTGATAATTTGTTATGCATAAGTAAATTACAGACCAGCTCTGTCCTATATGTGTTGTCTCTTTTGTGCTTGAGAATATTACCTGCAAAATTGCCAAAGAAGATGTGTTGTGCTAAGTATTGTGCTATCAGCAATCTGCTTCACTACACAACATAAAGAAAGAGAGAGGCTCAGCAAATTTAGAAAAATAAAGAGGCCATAGAACTAGCAGTTAAAAGGGGAAAAAAATGGGCTTTTTAATACGTCCTGTGCTTTATCACACAACCTGCCTGAAGACCATTAACTGTCACATGCTGAGCCTTGCAATTCATTGTTCAGAAGCAGGACACATTAAGTCCTAATAAATTGTTGTTTCTTTGCTTTTTTCCTTTGTGTGTGTTTGTATGTGGTTTTTATTAATGAAAGCTGAGCTCATAGTAAGCTGAGTCTTTAATACAGAATAGATGAGCTAATATAAGCATAATGAGCCCAAAGAAAGTAGCAAACACCAATATTGTTTCTCAGGACCACAAAACAGTCAAATGTCTTCTCCTAATTGAAAGGATAGTTCGGGTAAAAAAAATACTCAACTGTAGCATAAGGTGTCAACAACTGCCATGCAGTGACTTGATCTCCTTGGGCATGTAGATAGGTGGCCATGAGGTAGTCATTCCTGACAGCAACGTTTTTAGTGTCTCACCCAGGAAAGGATATTGGAAGGTTGCAGCTTTCACCAGCAGCCAGTACAAGCCCTGCTTTGTGTCAGCAGTGCTAGGTACAGAAATTCTCCTCTTCCTTTTGCAAAAGAACATGAAAATTTATTCTGTTCTGTTAAATTACTCTTGTTTCATTCACTGCCCACCTTTTAAGTGCAAGAGAAATGTCACTTGCACTCACGTTTTGCAAGGAGATACATGTACAATAGCATTTGTGTACTGTCATCTTTGTATCTTATGTGTGTACTGTCACATGGAAAAGCTTAAGATATTTTAATTTCTGTCTGTTCAACTGGACTTTTCTTCTAGGTATTTAAACTTTTTATTTTGAGCATTATTTATTACCAAGTCAAATAGTCTTGTTTTCAGATTTCTACACAACTTTCCAGAAGGTGCCCATTCTGTTTTGCTATGCACTACTATGTAGCGTAGTAGTACCAAATGGAGTTCTAAATGTGTTACTAGAACTTCTGTGGTGGTTTTTTCTTTGGGTTTATATTTTTACATTGAAACATACTTAAAAATTTTAATACAGTTTTGCCATAGGCCTTTTAATTGTTTTTTCTTTGACTTTTGTAAAAAATTATTATGAGTTACTCATTTCCATAATTGATATGTCTGTCTAGCAAACATAGATTTTTACAAGATTAACAGCTTTATGATCTGCAATACCATTTACAGATACTGAGACTATTAATCCAGACACAATTTTCTTCTGGCATAAACAAACAATCTGTGCTGATTCATATAATTGTTTTTGTTTCACCCAGCTCTCTGTGCACACAGGTTTTGTTCCTTTTATCTTTACATCTTCTTTTCTGGGGGGGGAATTTCAGCTAGTTCCATGAAGTTGTAAAATGCTTTCAGTCTTAAAAATATTTTCATATTTGAAATAATTGTATAATTTACTTTTCCTATCTACTTATATTTCCATCCATTTAATATATTCCTCCAAGACAAATACCCTTCTCACTCTCTGTTCTAAGATTTACCTGTTTGTGATTTATATATTTATTAACCCTTTGCTTTATCTTGGGATATTATTCAATTCAGTGTTCTAGTTTTAAATTTTTTTAATTACTTATTTAGCCCAGCCATGGCCCGGTCTTGGGAGATCAGTCTGTTGAATAGATGCCTTGGTGATGCTGTATTGTGCAAGGAGTTGCACATCAATATTCACACATCTCTGCATGTGTAAATATTCCTAGTTTACAAATTTTCAAGACAGATCTGTGTGCAAATCTGGCAGCTTTGCCAAAAATAAAGGAACTGCTTAAGAGTGTCTGTTTCGATGTTTCTGCCTTTTCCATATTTTGTGCCATCAGTGATGCTGTCTCTTCTGGCTTCTCACATCTGATAGTTAAATTCACAGAATTTACAGCAGTAGTAGCAGATGTGAGAAGGAGAGAAGGTTATTTTTGGTTGGCACAAACATGGACAAAACTTATTGAATGTACAAATGTACATGTATATGTAAACATTTCCTCTCCTATACTTGTCTGTTTTCTGCAGCACTGCAGTTGGGTTTTAAACATCAGTATGCCCACATCTGAAAAAGAGAATAGAGATGTTAAATGTTGGTTAGGAGGGACTATTTAAGCTAGAAAATGTAGGTATGCTGTTTATTTAACCACAATTTGAATAAGTTTAGGATAAAAATGAGACAGACCTGTCAGCATTTTTTGCTTGACTTGTGTGACATCTCACTCTTAGGCAAAAGGGAGCGCCCAAAATTTGTAGATTCTTGTGGTCAAAAGAAATTATAAAAGTCAGAGAGTACACAAAAACTCAACAAATTTTATTATAAATTATAAGCTTGTCATGGAGAATGGAGGGAAATCAATCAATCAATCAATCAATCAATCAATCAGTTCCAGTGTCAGTGTAGCCAACAGAAAGGCCAGGGACATGTGGCATGCATCCAGGCTTGGTGGAGGTACATTCTTACAGCTTTTTCCCGTCCTAATGATAGCTATCTCACTTCCTATGCGAATTAGTTGCCAGGCATAGTCCATTCTTTCAGATCTTTCTGGAAATGGGTTGGAGGGCCTTGGGAGAGTCTCAGGTGGCCTTGTTTTCCCCCTGCAGTCTGTGCCCACTTCTTGGCCTCATTCTTGTGGTTGTGCTGTGCTGTGTGTAATTACCTTCAGGAACCAGAACAGGACATGTGTCCTGGATAAGTGCTGCCCTACCTTTGCATGGCCTCCATCTGCAGCCACATCTTTTTCTTTCTCACGGTGGCTCCACAGCCATCTGGCAATTGGTGCTGGAGCTCCTTATCTTCTCAAAAGTCCTTAGGATCATAAGAATCTTAAATAGCTGTTACAAACATATCATCTCTTCATCAGAAGTAACCTGGTCACTAAGAAATGCTGTAATTAGACAAGAAGCAATACTTTTCCACAGTGTCCACTTCTATTTTCATGGTTTCAGCCATATCTGTGACTAGTTTACATACTTAGAAATCAGAAAATCTGCTGCTTAGGATGAAATAGACATTCCAGGTACCAGCTGCAGCAGACACAGTAGGTTTTGTGGTCCTAAGGTTTTTTGTAACTTCCAAATATGTCAAGCTCATTAAAAATACTGAATAATTAAAACTATTCCAGTACCTTTTCAACTGTTTAGTCTTTTAATAGTTTATCCTAGAATAAAGTGCACATGATGCTCCAGAATGCTGTTTACTTTAAGCAGAAATTTGGAGAAAATTAGAATTTCATAAGAGAAACATTGCACTAACTTTGGCTTATTTATTGTAATATCCCTAATTTCTTTATTTCTTTGACTGTTCTTTATGCAGGGATTATACTTTTCGTGAAAGCACAGAGCATTGTGCTGATTTCTGATCTTTAGAAGTCCAAAGTACATTACCAGGAGTTCAAATATTGCAATGAATTATTATGGGTTTTATCTTTTTGATATCTCAGACCTATCCAGTCAGTGTCAATCTAATGCTGTTGCTTAGTGCCATGCTCTCCTGAAATGTGTGAGCAGCTGCAAAGAAGTTAACGTTCCTGTTTAAAATGCTGAAAATGGAATTAAATAATACTTCTTTTCCAGATATTTTAGGCTCCACCTGTCTGCTTTGTTTGTTCTTTTTTTTTTGACTTTTTTTTTTCCTTAATGCTCAAAAATGCCCAATTAGTGTCTGGATTGTCAACAAAGCCTCTAACTTGGACTTCTGAAGAGTGGACTTCGCACCATTCTCCATCATTTATCATCAGTCCTGGTTAACTGGGGATGTCCCAGATGACTGGAGGCTGACCAATGTGATGCCCATCCAATAAAAGGGTGAGACCTGAGGATCTACAGGCCTGTCAGCCTGACTTCAGTGTCCAGCAAGGTTATGGAGCAGATAATCTTGAATGCCATCATGCAGCACCTATAGGATGACCATGGAATCAGGTGCAGCCAGCACAGGTTTAGAAAATGCAGGTCCTACCTGACCAGCCTAATCTCCTTTTATGACCAGGTAGCCTGCTTAGTGAATGAGAAGAGGCTGTGGATGTTGTGCACCTGGACTTCAGCTGAGCCTTTGATACTGTCTTCCACAGCATTCTCCTGGAGAATCTGGCAGCCTGTGGCTTGGGCAAGTGCCCTGGGTTAAGAACTGGCTGGAAGGCTGGGCCCAGAGCATGGGGGTGAATGGTGCTGCAGTTGGTGGTCAGTCACTCCTGGGAATCCCCAAGGCTCAGTATGGGTTCCAGCCCTGTCTTTATTGCTGGTGTGGATGGGGGAATTGAGTGTACCCTCAGGAAGCTGCAGACAGCACTCAGCTGGGCAGGAGTGTTGATCTGCTGGAGCACGAGCAGCCTCTGCAGAGTGATCCGGACAGGCCGGGCCGAGGGGCCCAGGCCGGTGCTGTGAGGTTCAACAAGGCCAGGGCTGGTTCCTGCACTTGGATGCCATCAACCCCATGCAGTGCTACAGGCTGGGGACAGAGTGGCTGGAGAGTGGCCCAGGAGGAAAGGACCTGGGGATGCTGACTGACAGCTGGCTGTACGTGAGCCAGAGTGTGGCCAGGTGGCCAAGAAGGCCAATGGCATCCTGGTCTTTATCAGAAATGGTGTGGCCAGCAGGGTCAGGGCAGTGATTGTCCCTCTGTGTGTCCAAAAAGGGCAGCAGAGCTGGTGAAGGGTCTAGGAAGCAGGTTATATGAGAAGGGTCACAGTTTGAATGAAAGAGCTGGGTTTGTTTAGGCTGGACAAAAGGAGGCTCATGGGAAACTTTATCACTCTCTACAATAGTCTGAAAGGATGGTGTAGCGAGGTAGGGTTAGGCTCTTCTTCCAGTCAGCTAACGACAGGACAAGAGGAAATGGCCTCAACTGCACTGTGGTTGGTTCAGTTTGGATATGAGGAAGAATTTCTTCATTGAAGGGGTTGTTAGACACTGGAATGGACTGCCCAGGGAAGTGGTAGAGTCACCACCCCAGATGGTGTTCAAGAAAGGACTAATTGTGGCGCTTAGTGCTATGGTTTAGCTCACATGGTGATGTTCAGTCAAAGGTTACACTTGATGATCCAGAGGTCTTTTCCAACATTAATGTTTCTATGAGTCTCTGATTTTGATACACTTGACAGATAAATTATATTCCTGTAATGAGAGGATTTCTGAGATTTAGAAACATTTTCCCAACCTTTTCCAAGATTGGGAAAATGTTCATCACGCAGAGAGACAAAGGTAGGAGCCTGGCAGGTGGGGACTTCACCAGTAGGTAAGAGACCCTTTCTCTGTCACTTCCATGTCAAAGAAAGATATAACCATTCCACAGTCATTCTTTCTCCTGTATTAAGGAATTAGTCAAATCCTTACTCTACCAATTTATTGCAGCATGACGGTGTTCTGTACACTTTCCTTTGTTCTCCCCACATCTCTGACCAAAGCTTCAGTGGTCTTGGCTGGCAAAGGCCAACCTGTTAAACTTTCTGAAAGTACTTTCTAGATTTTTAACTATGAAATGTGTTTTCCTCTTGAAAATCATGTAAAAAAGTGTTCACCAAATTGGATTTCAGTCAGTAGAAGTTGTAAACACAATTTTTTTGTGAGTTTTTGCAGATATGCCACCAGGTTTTGGCTGTCACAACCCTAACAGATTAATAAAAATAATGTAATAGCCCAATTCATTTTGTAGTTATTAAGTAGAAGAAAATCCTTCAATCTCTGCTTTCACTAGTAAAGCAAGTATTATAATTTAAATTATTCTACTCAGTTAATTTGAAAACTAGAGCCTTATGATTTTTTAGACAAGATTTTAAGTATTTTTTTCTTATTATTTTTAAAGCAAAACTGTAGTATTTAACTTTCTAAAGAATGGAGGAGTGGAAAAAATTACAGTAAATATGAGATATATTAAGATATGTGAGATGTATTGTTTCATTATGTCATATTTCTGTTTAATCATTCCCATATTGAGAAACTGCTCTAAATAAAGTATCTTGAAATATAGGAAAAACTATTTACAGTTAAAAAATTTCCATCTGTATACATTTTGAGTAAACTAATCATCATGATTTTTAAAATGTATTTAATACACAGCATTATGAAGTTAACTTTCTATAGATGCTTTCCAGAAGTTCACTTTTCCCTTCCAGAGCTCAGCATGCTGTTCGGTAAAGTCACCAGTCTTAACCCTCTTATTAGTGGGTTAAAAACAAATGAAATTCACCTTTGTTTATTCATCTTTTTTCTTCCAGTTAATAACAGTTTAAGGAGTGGCTTTGGACTAAGCAGAGAAAGTAAAGGTCTTTGCCAATTCATTCAGAAGTGCTGTTTTTTCTAGTGCTCTCCCTTTATACTTGGTTGCAAGGTCTCAAGTCTGTATGATGAATTTCCAGAACTGTCGGTTATCATTTCACCTACCTTTCTCTTAGCTTTCGTGGCTTTCTTGTTTCTGGATGTAAATATTAGTTACACTGATGTAGGCAATATCATCTTTCTTGGAATGAACTGGGCGAAATTGCTAGTTTTTCAGTTCCTAACAGAAACCAACTCTTTCTGTAAAAGATTGCAGTTCAGCAGTGAAGGACCTGAATGACCAATAGTGAAGCCTACTGTGGACAGAGATTCTGTTTGTCTATCTCCATCTCCTCTCTGGTTTTTTAGTATGCTAGTCTGAAATTTATTTGTTGGACTTGTAGATTTTTATCTACAGATTATTTTGCTCTTCTTTGGGATGGTATCTGCTTCAATCAGTTGTTGCATTTTCAGTCTGTCCCTGGGAATCTTCAGGAAGAGTGAGACAGGATTATGCAAACAGGTACCAATTTTTGAAAATAAAATAAGAAGCATCTGCTAAATTTCTGAGCTTTTTGAAATAAATATTTTTGCTCCTCAAAAAAACTGGAGTTTTCTGGCTGCTGGTCAAACAGCAATGGGCATGAAAGAATGATGTTTTTAGCAGCTAGCATTTGCTTAAATTTGAGTAAAACCATTTGTTACCAATACAAGTCAGCGTCCTGGTTCCCCTAAGTGTTCTTCCTTACACAGCACATTTTTTTCTGCAAGTTATGAACTGAGTAAAATCCTTCCAAAAGCAAGAAAATTAGTATTTGTTAAAATTTCAATGCATTAAGAAGGGGATTATAATACAGCCATAATAATCTTACGTTTTTAAAATGTTGATCTTTTTGTGCTATTGTAGTAGCCTCTGCTTAAAAAATGGAGTAAGTTTCTTGTTGACAAAATATGAATTTTTTATACTGTTAAGCCTCAATGCTGTCAGATTATCAAATATAGCTTCTCAGCAGATATATCTTGTATTTGTATTTACAGAACATACATATGCCACAGTAACCATATTTGAAAGTTTAATCCTTTAAAATATTTACATTGGGTTTTCAACATCCATAATGGAAAGGCTTTGTAAATTGAAATAAAAAGGTGACGTATAAACAGAGGGAACAAATAGCTTATCATGTGAAGAGCAGGGTATTTTTAGTAGATGCATTTCTATCGTGTAATCATAGGCAGGTAAGTCGTATGCATTTCCCAAATGAATATATCTTTGGCACGCTGATTATAATTTATTTCCTTCTTTGATATTCTTGAAAATTTAAATTAAGACTCAAAATAATTAAATTCAATCCACAATAACCGAGTTATTTTAAATTACTGAAAAGATGTAATCCTTTGAGTACTTACCTCCAAGCACTTAGCTTAGACATAGTGTTACTGACCCCATTCTTCCATAAAATCAGTCCTCTTGAATGCCTGCTTTGTTGTTCTGTTACTTGCATGGGTATAGGTATGTATGTATGTATATATAGGTATAAAAAAGTATTTTCTATGCATATGTATTTGAAATAAATGCATTTGCACAATTAGTGCATTTGCGCATTTCTTAGTTCATAATTTCGGATAAGCAACTTCATGCATGCAGTAGATGTTATGGGCCTAGTCTAAAGAAGAAAATAATGGGGACCGCCCAGCATGCTTTTTACTGGTACACTGAGAATTTTTCTCTGCATCTCTGCAAACAGATTTAACTTCTTTACTTTCTGCAATTCAATAAAAAGAAACAAAAGGATTAAAAAAAATTGTTAAGTGTAGTGATTTGTATAAATGGATATATTAATGCTATTTATAAGCAAGGAGAGCACAAGAGCACAATCAATACATTGCTAAGGAAGCCTGAGCTGGAATCACTTGATCTTCCTGGATTACTGAATACTTCTTCCTTGCACTCTGTTAGCTTGTGGATGTGCAAGCCAACACTTCCTCTCTTGCTTCTTATTTATGAGGAGAAACAGAAGCTCTCTCCTCTGACCTCATGATCTAAGGTGTAAGCTGACAAGCAGAAAACTTCAATGATTCCTGTATTTATCTGTGCTGATGTGTTTTGCTTTATCTATCTGAAAAATACACTACTTTTTTTCCCCCTTGATTAGCCACATGCAACACAGAAAGGAACAATATACAGAGAAAAGTGTTTAAGTGATTTACATCATATTCACACAGTGTGTCACCTACATTGTTTGATATTTCAGCATATTCTGAAAATATATTTATTTTTAATTATCTACCTTCACAAGTTATTATTGGCTTGAAAATTTTTGGTGCTACCCTAAAGATTACAAAGGTGATGGCATTTTATTCTAAACATGTGCTTTCTTTTAAATATCAATAGTATACTAAAATTGGGCATTCTGGACACTTGAATTTGCCTTTTTATGTTTAAGTGAACTCTAAGCAAAATGTAGGTGGTGGTAATGGGTTGCTTCAAATAATTCCAATATCTTTTTAAAATCCTGATTTTATTTAATGTTCCTAGATATATCAGACTGAAATAAAACATATACCACCTCTTGTGGTATATGTTTTGGTATTCAAGAGGCAGGGATGACTTGGGAGTCTGACTGATTAGAAGCCAATTTATTTGGCCCAACATGGCATTTATATAGGACCTCTTAAGACAACAATCATCCAATGACCTTAAACATTGCCTTATATAGCAACATACTGGTCTTGCTAACCAATAACATCACAGTTCACCATATATGGATATCCCTCCTTTCCTTTACTTGAGTTACTTTTCGCTGAACTCTGCACAGGTCATGTGCTAACACTTGCTGCTCCTTTTGTCCTGTTTCATCTTATATCCTGTTTCCACAACCCGTATCCACAACCTCTGAATTTGAAATTTTTTTTCTAAGATCTGTGTTACTAATGATTTGAAACAATAGAAGTGTGCAAGTTGGTTGTTCAGTTGATGAACCTTGCATTTTAAAAGTAATTCCTGATGGTAATTTTATTCATATTCACATTACTTGAACTGGCTAATTAGATTTGTGTCAATTAGTATTGCCAGAACAATTGTCACATCGTTTTGATATGCTAGTAAATAAATCTATTTTGGACAAAATTTTTCTAGTAAACGTTGACTTTTTCCACTTAAACACAAACAGCTAGTTTCTCATCCCATTTAGAAAAATAAACATGTGTTACAGCCTTCTTCCTTACAGTCCAGTAAGTCTTTTAAAAAACTATATTATTCCAGACTTAAAGCAGAAAACTGGAAAAATTTCTTAATTAATAAGGGACCAGATGCTGGTCAAGCTCATTTCATAGATCTTTAATTCATGGATGCTGTTAAGCGAATACACATCATTGGATCTGCATAAATGCTTTAAAAATAGATTACTTTTGGATAAAATGAAAATGTATTAGGATAACCTCTTATAAAGTGAACGCTAGAGAATGTCCAGACTGGATGATATTGAAGATTTTTACCAATGCTAGTGTTTAAGAGTCAATGAAATATGCTGAGAGGTATGAAATCACGATCTTCAAAAAGAATCTGCTGATTTATTGTTAAACTTCCATTAGCCAATAACTGATTTGAATGTACTTCATTTAGCATTTTCGGTTATTGTCCTTGTCTTAGGCTAAGACGATTTTATGGTGCAGAGACTCTGAAATTTACCTCCCTTCTCCCTGTCTACTGATAACGAGAGACAAATGCAAAAAAGATGTAAGTGAAGAAAATAACATTTTACTAAAAGAAAATAGCAACAACAAAGAAAACAACAAAAATGCCTAGATACACAGGTGCTGGTTACTCTGAGAACAAAGAAAACAAGATGGCTGCCGCCCAGGCAGCTCATGTGCCCCAGAGTATAAAGACATGATGGTAGAGAGGCTCTCCTGGCTAAACCTTCCCCTCTGGAAGAAAAAAACCCCAGGAATGCAGGGGGCTATGGTTTGATTCTGGTGGGAGATGGGATGTGCAGTCATTGTCTGAGGCAGGTCCTGGCCTGGAGTGCCAGTTTTCCCTGTTCCCTCTGTGTGATTGTGGGGTGCATCTCTGGGATGTCACTCCTACTGCTTGCTACCTCTTCCTGCCCCCGGCTGGATTCCCTTGCAGCTCAGCCAGACTCGGCTGGTTTTTGGGATACAAAGTAGACAGAGTTGACTGATGAGGGAGTTAAAAAATGGTTTATTGCAAAATCAGTCTCATGGAAGGGCGAGACTGTAAGGTTGTTACATCCATTCATGCCATCACATCCGAAGCTGTATGTACATCAGAAGGCGTTATAATTTTACATTGTTTTACATTTTACAATGTCTTTTATAAATTTCTTATCCAATCAGCTTCTTCCACAAAGCTCGCTAGCATCTTCATATACCAATTGTTAATTGCTGCATTTTACACAATTTGCAGCAATGCCTCTCTTTTTATCCCATCATATAAATCTACAGAAACTTATTGCTGTATCTTCTATTTTTACTAACTCTATAACAAGTTCTATTGCTAAACTTTAACATTTTCTACTATCTTGTTTAACATATTTATTCACTTATATGAGCCATATTTCATATAAGTGAAATTATCTACTTAAAACATATTTCTGCTTAAACTATGAATCTTTATTACTTTGTGTCGGTTTCACTATTCCATTCTGAACCTTCAAACCTTCTCCAAGGTCTTAGGTCAAACACTGTATCCATGGTGGTCTTTGGTAAACACAGATCCCATTGCTTGAAGGTTCCATCACCCATTGTGTTCAGCATGGTTTCTAACAATTCATTGCACTTTTTGGCTTTCCCAAGGGCTCATGGGTGATAGGGAATGTGATACACCCACTGATTACAAGGTTCTCTTGCCCAGGTGTCCATGACGTTCTTTTTAACATGAGTCCCATTGTCTTATTCAGTTCTTTCTGGGGTGCCATGTTGCCACAGGAGAGGCTTGAGGCACAGGGTATTTCTCCAGCCACACAGTGGTTGCCTCTACCACTGTGAATATATAGGGCCTGCCTTGGCAGGTTTGCTGCAGTATGATACAATCCATCTGACAGGCTTCTCCAGATTTATATTTAGCCCTTTGTATCCTGTACTAATGGGTTTTACCTGCTTGGCCTGCTTTGATGCAGCACATGTTTCATAATCATGGATTACCTGGGATGTAGTGTCCACAGTTAAATCCATCCTTCAGTCACAAATCCATCACTATGTTGCATCTCTTCCCTCATGACTTGAGACACCTCATGACCTGGGCCCACCAAACTAGAAATAACTCTCCCTCCTGTTGCCAGTCCAGGTCTACCTTTAATTTTGGAAGCCCAATCCACTTATTTGTTGTTGCAATGCTCCTCATTAGCCCAACTCATAGGCATCTAGGCATCCACTTGACAAACTTCTGTGGTCAGCTTCTCTACCTGAGCAGCAATGTCAAGTCAGATTTTTGTAGCCTCAACAAATTTCCTCTCCAATGCCAATTCGCCTTTTACCATCATTCCAGCCAGCCCCACAGAGTGTTTGCTACCATCTACAAGTCAGTATAGAGGTACAGTGTTGGCCACTTCTCTCAATCAGCAATATCCAAAGCCAGATGGGTTTTCAGCTCTGCATTCTGGCTTGATCCATCTTGTCCTTTAGTACTTTCTGTGACTTGCTGCTTAGGCTCCAATGTGGCAGCTTTCCATTTTTGACTTGTCCCTAAGATAAGGCAGGAACTGTCAGTGAAGAAAGTGTGTTGCCTCTTACTTTCTCGTGGCTGGTTATATGGTAGGGCCTCCTCAGCATGTGCCACCTAATCTGCTTCCTCTTCAGATGATAGTCCAAAACACTCACCTTCAGGCCAGTTTGTGATAATTTCCAAGATCCCTGAATGATTAGGATTTCTCATCTGAACTTGCTGTGTGATCAGAGCAATCTGCTTACTCCTGGTAGTATTGTTGGCATGATGTGTTGAAGGGATTTTCCCCTTCAACATTCTCCCTAGAACTCCCCATGGTCATCTTACTGGGCAACTGGATTTGGACTTTTTTAGCACCTCCTTTGGACAGGGGCGACTGCTACTGGCTTAGGCTGCTCATCTTGTTTAACTGCAGCCTGAGTGACTGTGCTGTCTGCCAATTTGCTCTCCTTCCCTTCTGGTTGTATCTGTTGCTGTAAAGTAACAAGAAGCATGCAGGTAAGCATTAACTAGAGCCCAGCACAGAGCAGTAAGTTGCCCCTTTCTGAACGGACACAGCAATTTTATTTCAAACATTCTGCTACCTTATCAGAGTTTTATATTTGTTTAGAGGGAGACTTCCAAACTAAACTCCCTGACAAGTATGAAACAGCACAAGCTTTCCTGCTGAGGGTAGTAGATATACCCTCAGCATGAAAGTAGATATGGAGGAGCTCCAGAAGGAGGCAAAAACCCGGTGGCTCTCTGGCATTGACCCCCTCGCCACAGCAGACAAACAGCTGGACTGGAGCCTCTTGGTGTTCTTTTTTTCCCTGTCTCAGCTCCCTAAGGCTTGGGGTTGGAACAGGGTGGCCCAGCTAGATTTCTTAATATTCCACATCCCCAAAGCCTTAAGTTGATGCCTCCATTATTGACGAAGGCCAGCTTCCTATCCATCCCACCAGTTGAACTCCTGCTGTGTCCGTAGCATCCAGATGGAATTCAGCTTTCTCAAGAAGTAACGTGTCGGACCTGAAGGAGGTGAATGGCAAAAGGAAAAATCATCTTCTCCTCTTCCCCCCACAGGCTGTGTGTGATTATTAATAAACCCCCAGGCACAGCAACCCAGATCAGGACAGGCAAACAACAATGAATACATTTACCAAATGATCTTCGTTGCCTTTGATGTTATCATTCCATAAACTGGTAACACAAACTGTATCAACTGTATCTTGGTTCCTCTCCCTGATCTGAAGAACAGCGCTATCATGGGCAGATCCTTCCACATATTTGGATGCATATACAAGGTTAGGTGCCACAATGCCATGATCAGACCAAGCAATGTGGTAACCAGGGAGTTCTCTACCCAATATAGAAATTATTTGGTCAAATTTGTTATTTTTTCACTTTCTCTCTTGACCTCCTTTTAGCTTGGTGCCAAATATGTCTTAGTTTAAGGAAATTTTACAGGGGAGAGATTCTGCAATAACTTCCCTCCCCTTAGTTTTCAACCTATACCCTCTACCAATGAGGAGAGACAAATGCAAAGAGGTATGTGAAAAAGAAAAAACAGTTTACTAAAAGAAAACAGCAGGAAATATAGAGGCAAACAGTTAAGCCCTCACCCACAAATGCAGAGGAGGTCCCTCGAATTGTTCCGGGGAACACAGACAAAATGGTGTCAATTCCACTCTCTGCACCATGTGGCCAAGACAGGGCGTGAAGGCAACAACACACCAAATGAGCATCCATGGTTCCAAAACTGCTTTATGTCCCAGGCAACAATGGAAGAGGTGAAAAATAGAACCTAGAAAACATATTTTTCTCCTAAAGGAGTCAGTGCTGTTGAAACACTGGAAGAAATTTTTCAGGAGATGTAGGACCAACCCCCTCAGCAGCTGGAAACTTGTGGAGAGGCTCCAACTCTTGACGACAGGCAGCTGTCCTGAGCAGCAGCAGCGGAAAGTCCAGAGGAAGAAACATCTCCCCGGTCTCCAAAAGCAGTGGTTGCTATAGCAACTGTGGCAAGGGTCGCTGTCTGTCATTTATTTTCATCGTTTCCTGGGAAGCCGCAGCTAGCAGCCTGTCAGAGCGCCCCATTTTCTGACGTTCTCAAGAGTCTGGAAAGGACGAAACAGAGAGCTCCACGTGTCTGTTCCCATCACCCCTCCCCTTTCCGTGAACTGGGGTAAAACACAAAGGTTCTGCTTCCAACTCTGGGTCTTAAAGAGATAGTAAACTACCTTGCACAGATTGATGTAGAGAAGATATGGAATACATGATTTTGGGTCGCCCAAATATGCTACATCATGCTACACTCTACCTCCTATCTCTGTAACTATGACAGTCCTTTAAGCAAACAGCTCCTCTAGGTAAAAATATGCAACAAATCAAATTAATTAAAATTAATTAGTTTAGCTCATGTAGTAGTGTTTCTGAATAATGCTGAGGACCATAAATTCAAATTAAGGCATGCACAACTTCTTCCTAGATTTGAAGAGAAGATATACATTACCAAAAGGAAAAGGGGAAACCAGTCACCCTGTTAAACACCATTCACTGGGAAGGCTTGTAAAAGTGATTGCACTGAAGGCTCATCCAGTCAGATTTTATATCATAAACCAGAGAATGAAGCAGACAGAGCAATTAATTGTACCTAATGCTAATATGCACATAAGGTTAAGTATGATAGCAGTCACATATGAGTGGAGTAATAGGAAGCTAATTATGGCAAAACCTTGACCATAATTAGCATTCAGTGCTTATAATTTTATTCGTTGTATGCTTTGCTTGTTCAGATACTTCTTCAGGCAGTAATATGGGTTGTCAGGTTCAGTTTTCAAGGTAAAGGTGTGAAATATATATGTTAATTTATGTATGGTCTTTGAACATATTTTTTCCTAATTGTTTTTTTAACAATGAGATTGTGCTAACAGAGCACTTGCTCCTTCTGGTTTTAGTAAGCTTTAAAATAGATACAAAGTATACACCATGCTCTATTGCCAAAATTAGCTGTTCTCTTCTTCCAAATATAAGGTAATGAAATATAGTCGTTCCACCATTCTGTATTATATTTGATTTATTCACCAATCTAAACTTGCATATGGCTTCTGATTTTTGCAGTATGAATGAGGACCTAAGAAGTGTGGGGACAGGACTAAAGTGTTGCTCCTGACAGTTTCCTAAAAGCAAAAGTCCTTGTTTGGCTCATTTTTTACAGCTACTTTTCTGCACCATTCTATGGCTCATTTACAACCTATTAGTTTTAATACTTGATAATGTGATTTCTATTATTTTCTAGTATTGGTATTTTACCTTGTCTTCAAGTGGTCTGAACTTTGAGCCTATACTCTATTATCTACTTAGAAGTGAAGGAGATTAATATTAAAGGGATATGAAACTCTTAAAATATCCACAGAACTTGTAAAAGAAGTGACCGTTGTGTAGGCGTAATTGCAATGATACAAAGTTTACCTGACTACGTATCAGCACTCTTGCTGCTTTTTTTACCCTAATTATCTTTAACAAAATACTGCATGACTTGCAAGGTTTTATATTTGACTACTACTAATAAAAAAATAGGCATCTTCACAGTCCTTCACTTTTGCAGTTTTAGTGACATTAGCTCTTAATCCTAAACTAGAAATGAGTATTCACATGGGGAAGGAAGAATCTGATGTAATCTATTTTTTTGTTTTGTTGTGCTTGATGGTTAAAGAAGCAAAAGAGCCAGTCACTTTTGTAGTATTTTGTGAAATAGTACTGTCAATGCCAGAGAATTATGACAACTCACATTAAATATTTGGGTTGGACTTCATGTGGTCATATTTCACTGCAAACTTAGAGAGTATTGAGAGCATCTGCTTAACTTCCAAAATGTTTGTTAGCTCTTCCACTTTTTCTCTGCAAGTTTTACAAGGTTTCCACCTCTACTAATGTATGTGTGACACATAAAAATGGAAAAAAAAATACTGTTGCAGTAAATATAAGATTTTGTAGTAGCTTTGACAATTTGTGTCAATTGCTTCATGCCCATGCCAAGTTCTGTGTGGCAAGGTTTTTGGGGGTTGTATTTTGCATGATTCAGTAATCTCAGCTGGAGTAACCATGGCTGGGGAGGGCAATGAATTGATAAAAACAAGTTCTGTATTTTTTAACTTGTTCTAAAGACTAGTTTAAAACACATTAGGAATTAATAAAATGATTTTTCTTTCAGGTGGGAGATGAAAGAAGATGCAGATCTTGAAGATGAGGAGCACATTATGGTAGAACACTTAAGAAATGTTTATTTGACACAAAGGACTCCTGTCTCAGAGGACAAAGAAGAACAATTACCTTGACAGGTTTCGGGTAGCACCTTTTTTCTGTATTCAACAGGATTAAGTTAATGTCATAACTCACAGCATTAGAAAGCTCAGAAATATGTATCTTCAGTAAAAAGTTTTAAATTAGAGAGTGTTCCCTTGTTATTGTCTGGTCACCCTATCCAGAAAGCAATTGTTCACATATGCATAAGGTGAGGAACAGTACAGGAAAATGTCAGTGTCACAAACAAGGAGTTTGTATCTCAGTACTGCAGAGGCAAAAACCTGAATGACAAACTAAGAATTGTTTCAAAAATACAAGATTCACTCTGAAAATAATGCAATTTAGGACACAAGCTAAGCAAATGTTTCTGGTTTCCATTCACCACTTTGTAGTTGGAGTCAGCCTGCCTTCAGTTTGTGTAACTCAAGGACCTTTTCCTTCCTTTGATGCTTGTTTATTACATCAAAAAAATACATGAAAGGGAAAGGTATAGACTATATAGCTACAGTCCTTTTTGAGTTGCTCCAGGATGAGTATGCTTGGCCATTGTTCCAAATCAAAAATGTATCAGCATTACTGCATTCACAAATACTTACTTAACATCCAGTGTATTTTATGGCTTAAAAAACACTGGATTTCTCATAATAGAGAAATTTTAGAAGTTTTGAGAAGCATATTTTTATTTAAAATAATTTTTTGCATGTAGTGCTCACAGGATTATCTTAAAAGTGAATTGAGAAAATAATAAATAATTTAAAAAAAAAATAAAGTAAAATTTCATATTCAAAGTAATCCTGGTTTGATATTCAAAATTTTCTGAATACCAAATATTTTTCTTACACACTGGTTAAAACTATCAACATTTTTAATACAGAAGGTCTGCTTTGTATCTCTTTAGCTGTACAGAAATGATACATAATTTTTCTGTAAGTTTCTTTCTTTAGAAGTCCAATGGAACTACTTTTTCTACCTGATGAAGGACTCTGTCAGGATCTTGCTAAGGGCACAATCTGAGCAGAGTTATTTATGTTCCCAGCATATCTTCACACATATGCTATTATGGACATAACTTAGACTACTTCAGTAGGATGAAGGCATGCTTTTTTCCCCTAAAGGTTTCAGCAACATCATGGGTAACCATATTACTAATGCTGATTTAAGGTCTTATCTGAAATGCTATTTTTTCTCCTCTTAATTGCTCTTTTTTCTTTCCATATAAAACATCAGACCATTTAAAATTAAAATGTGGACAATTGCATCTTACAAATCTCCAAAGATCCTGTTACAACACAGCAACACAAAAGGGCTGTGAGGCACTGTATCTTAGAAAATGCTAAAAACATTATTTAAAAAATGAAGCAGACATTTTCCTCTGCTGCCAGTGTAGTAATTTCAGATCTTAAAGGAAGTGATGAAATATGAAAACCATTTTTTTTGCCTTGTATTTCACCTTTAAAGATTAATGGTGGACTTCAGGTTTAAAACATGTCTACAGGTTCTTCCATGAAAGCAGGTTTGGTATTTTGACAAATGAGGCAGACACATTCCAAGCCATATAAATAATGTGTTAGTGTACATGGAAATTGGAGTTCAGAATATTCTCTGCTATTTTATCAAAATCTATTATATATAATTAACTTTTTGTATAGTCACATAAACTGCCTATGTGATGAAACTGATTGAAATACTTCTTGTGAAAATGCTGCCCTTTTGGGAAATACCTACTCTGAAGAGGATAAATTTTGCAAGTGAATAAGCTAATTGAGAATAAAACCCATCACTTAAGTGGGAATATCCATACAGTCACTTCCCTGGTCCTGTTGGCCACACAATTTCGGATAAAGGCCAAGATGCCATTGGCCTTCTCAGTACTTGGGCAGACTCCGGTTCATGTTCAGCTGGTTGTTGGCCAGCAGCTTTTCTGCAGTGCTGTTTTCCAGTCACTCTGCCCCACACCTGTGGCATTGATTTGAGTTTTTGTGACCCAAGTACAAGTGTTGATCTTCATTCCACTGGCCTCAGCCCACTGATCTAGCTTGTCCAGATCCATTGTAAAGCCTTCCAACTCTCCAACAGGTCAACACTCCTGCTCAATTTGGTGTCATGTGTAAACTGACTGAGGATGCCCTCTAGTCTTTGGTCCAAATAAAGATAAAAACAAATTGATAAAGATATTAAGCAGTATTGTCTTCAATACTGAGCCTTGGGGAATCCCACTTCTGACTGGCCAATGACTAACATGCACAAGAACTTAACAGCATAAAAGCTGAACCTTTGCACAGTATTTTATTTGGATGCTTTTCCTACCCAAACCTATATGCGCATCTTTTATGGTATCTGAGTGCAAACAAGTGTGTATGTTAAATTCTACTTGACCCACAATCCTTACTGAGAAATATCAGAATTGAGAAATATCATACTGAGAAATACCAGATTATTCCTCTTTGGTCTTGCTGGCAATATATCCATTCCAAATAACCTTAAGGGTATAAAAGGGACATCACCTTGGCAATATTATTTTATGCTGAATACACACTTCTACAACATTCATATTTATTCAATAAAATTACAGTAATAATAAGAATTGTACAACTTGCTAAGTAACAAGATTGCTAAGTAACATGCCATTAATTTATCAGGACTGTTTGCTTTAGATGTAAACACTTAATTGAAAATTGAAATAGCTGACTGTTTTTCCACTGTGTACATGTATTCCATAGATGCTTGAGTGTAAAATTAGGAACACTTCTGTAACTGTAAGACTGCTGCTTTCTATGGCTTTTCTTCAGAAAACAATAGTTCTATATTCTTTAAAAAGTTCTGCTGATTCTAATACTGATTTAAGATTAAATTAATTTTTAAGAATGATGCAATGTCTTGGCTCTTTGACACTACTTACTGATCCAGGAATGTCTCACATGTATGTTTAGCCTAAATAAATGAAAGCAACAGAAGTCAGATTTGTTGGCTACAGTGTGTGCCCCAAGTTTCATAACTACTGCAATCTGATCATGTTAATTCCTCCTGTAAAGTTGATAAAAAATAAAAGTAGAGTCTGTTGTGTACAATAGACCTTTCTGAGAGGACAAGAGCTGGCCTCAGTATCTCGACTGAATTAGCTCAAAAGGAAGTTATTGCATTTATAGAAATTAATTGGATCAGATAGCACAAACTAGGTTAACTATACATTATCGTTAATGCTCACACCTAATTATTATTTAACAATTAAATATACTTAGCTACTTTTACAAAATAGGCTTCAATGGGAGACTTCGTGGCATGGAATATCTCTAATTAGGTTTGTTTAATGTCCCCTTCAGAATGCTCCAACTCTTAACATCTTTCATCTTTTGAAAGGTAATTAATGAAATTAGAAGCAAGGCAAAATTGAAATTGCATTAATAATAATGGAACTCAAAAAGAGAGGAGAAAGATATTTTGGGAACAGCTTAACATTTACAGCCTTCTTTTCTTGTTACTGCTGTCCTGACAGACTCCCATAGGACATGCTTTATTCTAGGAGAGGGAATTTGATGCGTATCTATGCTATTTGCCCAGGAAAAATGCACAATGGCAAATGGATGTTCTCAACTTTACATCATCACAGCAGTGCATGGTCGACATGAGGCTGGCTTCTTCCAATTAGCTTCTGCTGGTAGAAATATTCAATTTCCCTCTCAGCTGGAAGGTCTTCACAAAGTGTTAGTGAGTCTTATGTACAGTAAAACATCAATTATATAATATTATTTTATGGAGCTCCCTAAAATCTGTGCAATCATTTCTAGTGACAAACACTACTCACACTCCCAAGGCAACGGTTGAAAGACAGAAGAATTAGATCCATTGCCCAATTAGACATGAAATGAGAGAATAACTTGATGGCAACAGGGAGATTTCTAAGTGACTAGATAGATCTTGAGGAGGTTCTTGTTGGAGGAAAGCCACTTTTCTGTAGCAATTTTCCATATTGTAAACAACGTTATGAAGGGAAGCAGAATCTCTAAAAGTATTCTAGGTGTAGTGAGTAAAGGTGAGCTTACTTTATCATCTACCTTTGGACTCCAGCACTTGAAATGCAGACTAAACTGACTGACTTTTCCAGGAAGGCAATATAAGAAAAGCATGCAAGGTCTTGTGCAGGTGGAGCTAATATCCATCAGTAAAATGATAGAGGAACCAGATTATTCCTCTTTGGCAGCATCATTTGAGAATAGACTGTTACTAATTATTGCAACAAGTGAAACAATACAGTGCTGACATAAAAACACTCTAAAATATAAGGCTTCATGCAAAGAAGTAAAAATAAATCCAAATACTTTTTTTTTCCCCTGAAGAAAGTGATTCTATAACAAGTATCTCGGGAAGAACTGACAATTACCAAATCCTAATGAGCAACGTGCTCTTCTGAATTAAGACCGTGTTTCTAAATTTAACAGACAACTATCCCTAAGCTGACAAGAAGTCACTGAAATCATTGCTGGTACGAATTTCACTACTGGATGAAAACCTTAATATCCATGACAATGTCAGCTGTTAGTAGGTTGCAAGCATCTCTTAAAAGATGCAAAGTAATATGTCCTACCAGAGAAAGTGTCCGCTCATTGTACATTTTCTGCCTATGAAGTAAAACTGACTGAAATACCTTTTGCGAAAAACCTTCTCTTCTGGGGAACTCTTATGAATAAGATACATTTTGCAAGTGAAACGATCTAAAACAGAATAAACCCCCTCACTTACTTTTACATATAAATGTCCATACATGGAGTTGTTCCAAATGGGCTGTTGTCTTTTAAATTCACACACCTTGTAATCTTTAAACAGTCACACTGGGAAAACAAACAAACAAACAAACCAAGCAAACAAACAACAAAACCCCAATAAAACAAACAAACAAAACCAAAACCAAAACAAAACCCAACCAGAAAATAAACAAACAAACAAAAAGAAAAACCTCCAAAAGAACAAACACACACAAAAAAAGAACACAACAAGACCTTTGTGTCCCATTCACTAGGTTTTCTCCTTGATACATTAATTCAGCAGTAATCCACTGTGTAACAGTAGGACAGTTCTGTCTTTCCCTTTAGAAGCATAAAGTCTAATGATTATCCCAGCAATGCCAAGCCACATTTGCACATCTTTTCAGTCCCTCCAGGGCTGGTGCCTTCACCATGATTATAGAGTCTCTGCAGTAAATTGATCCAAGCTCTCACTGACAACAGCCTCAGTGTTTGCACTGCCCTGAGTTACATCCATACTCTATCTGGAAGTAAGGCAAAAGCCCACATAATCATGATCTTATTCAACAGGTTTGATTTTTTCCAGTTACTATGTCAAACAGAATACCATGTCTGCCATACCATACACGTTTCAAACTTCATTGATGATGGAGGTTTGCTGCAACAGCACATAAGTTCTTTCTTTTAGGGCAACCTTTTAGGAAAAAAAAAAAATCTTTTCAGCTTTCCCAGTAAATACAAGCACTCAGTCATTAGAAAACACCTGATGAATGATTAGCAATGCTCC
Source organism: Ammospiza nelsoni (assembly GCF_027579445.1). NCBI lineage: Eukaryota > Metazoa > Chordata > Aves > Passeriformes > Passerellidae > Ammospiza > Ammospiza nelsoni. Next base: position 69,967,103 of record NC_080669.1, on the reverse strand, counting down.
CAGGAATGTTCTTTACAATACCTGTTAATGACACGTTTATGTATACTCGGTCCCTAGATTAATTCACTAGAGAATGGAATATGATTATACAAGTAACTTTGATACACTTGTGATTGTTTAATGTCCAAAAATTTAATAATTTTTCCCATAATCTGTGTTTCTGAGGTAAAAAGTCAATAATTTTTAAATATTTGGATTCCATAAAGAAATAGGGTCACATTGTTCTTCATGGATCCGCTTGACTGCTTTTTTTTCCACCTCAATACTGCCTTACTGGCATCCTTGACAAACTTACTGGTTTCTTAGTATTGCTGTAATTTACAGAGTGAGTACTGCTGCCACTCAGTTATACGTGGACAAATATTTAATCTTCTTGATTGTTTTACAGACCTAAAGCTGTGTGGGTCCTACACAGAGAATCATTTTCAGGTTTAGGATTCGAACACTTCTGCTCCTAATGTTCCACATGAATATATGGTCTTGCATTGTTCTAAGCTACCTTTGTTATCTGGGATAGTGGCTGCTGTGCTGCTAGTGACTAATGTACTTTGATTCAGGTTTTATTTTCTTTAATTTCTCTGAACTTTAAATTCACCCTTGGAAATCCGTAGCACATCTGTTTTCACAATCTGCAAATATCTAAATACTAATCAGTAAAGCCTATGCCTTCTCAAACTTGATACAGGGTCTTAGCGAATCAAGAATTCAATAAATGTAAAATTGAGACCAACCACCTGCAAGGTTATCATTCAAGAAATGCAGTAGCCATTTTCACTTGGATATTCACCTGTCTGTAAAATTCAGAAATTTAATCTTTAACGAGTTGTAACAGGACACTTCTTATATGCATAAATATATACATATTCCATATAATTAATATGTTTTAAAGGGATTTTATTATGTAGATTAAGATTATGCTTTTCTCTAGAGAATGTGCAAACACTGGAGAAATAAGAGATTGAAATGGCAGATGGCTTTGGGAATGAAATTCTGTTAACAGAAATCCCACCTGCAGGTATGGATTAACTTCAGGAAATTAATGGCCAAACAAGTGCTGTGAAGATTTTTTTTTCAGAGGGAAATGGATGAGATGTCTTCAAACAACAATAAATTTCAGTTAAGTTTCCCAAATTTCACACACACCTTTCCACTTTATGAATGAAGAAACTGAGAGAGGTTGTTGCATTAATGCAACACAAATGTGTAATGTTAGTCATCTGGCCTGCTTTAACCAGAACATGGCAGTCTGTTCTTTATTTCCAAGAGCTGTGTTGGGTCTGTATAATTACTGGCTGTACCACCATCAGACTTTGGTGTCAGCACATAGATAACTCCACTGTAAGGTGCACCTCCATCAAAAGGTGCCCTTAAAGTACATAACAGAAAAGGCACATGTAATTGCTTTTCCATTTTCTGTGTACACAAGAAATGTTTAGATGGCAGTTGTACAATTTTTTTGAAGTTATATAATACCCTGAAACAATCATCTAAAGTATTTAAAATGCAAAATTTATTCAAAAATCATTTGTGGAGTTGAGGGATTGGTAGTTTAGAATGGAAAAATTATAGGTATGCTGAGTACATTCTTGCAAAAATAAATCATGTAATATTATATTAAGATCAAATATTTCAAAATTCAAAATACAATTAAATTGTTTGCACATATAAGAGCAGTGAAATAACTTTGCAAGGTTTGCATCATAAACCCATATATCTACAGAGTAGGTAGTAGAACACAGATCATAAAGTTCTGTCATGAATGTTGCTTTCAATTTTTGTTTCATTCCGCCAAAACTTTTCATATCAGTCTGGCATTTTTTTAAAAACTATGTACAGGACCAAAGAATTATGAGTGGTAACTTGAAATATATATCATATATATTTAATCTTTACAACAAATGCAAAAGCAGTAAGTGAAAAACAAAGACATAAAAGACTGTAAAACTCTTCAGAACATATAATGAAGCATAAGAGTGAATGTCACAACAGATTTATCTATGTTCAACTTTCAGCAAAAACTGCTGAAGATGAATTTAAGAATATTTATATATCATTCTTTTGGCACAATAGCAAGAACCAAAATAAATTATCCAGGCATAGGATGTAAGAAACAGATTCAGAGTGTAAACAACAAGTTAAATAAGAATTTTGAATTAAGAAATCTTTATATCCAAAAAAGAGGTTTTCCAGCCATGCAGAGCACTCAACAAAAGTGTTGTTTTTTAATGAGTTTTTTAGTTTTTCGATTTTTTCTCTAAAGTTTCCAGTTCAACTATTATTAAAAGTATTTTGGAAAAGGTAAAACATTATCTTTGTCAGGAAAACTAACAGATTTTTATTTTTCCTTAAATGCATTCTCTATATGCACTATAAATTGTACACAAAAAGCCAATTCCATCAATGTCAAGCCAAAACAGAAAATGAAAAGGAACTGCAAAGGCAATTCTAAAGAAAATTACTTTTTCTCGCACTCTCTTTTCTTTTGAGCTTTGATTCAGAAGGCACTTTGACAAGACTATTTTTTTTTTTTTAATCTCTGGAAGTAGGAACTGTCATTAACCAAAGCAAATTTAAGACTAAAAACTTTTATTTTTTTCCAGATTGAGGTTTGACAAGAGCTGGGGTTAAGTTGCTCCATCGGGAGACTTATATTGTGTAAACACATTGCTCAGCACTAAATAGTGTCTTGTGATATTCATTAAGCAGGTGACATGGGATGGTCCATAGGGCAAAGTGAAATGACAACGCAGTTTTCAGTATGATTCTTCTCCAGTCCGATATCATTTGAGTCCTTTTGTCAAAGAAAATTATTCCTAAACTGGATCACATCCTTCAATTTCAGGATGCAGAGCAGAGCTTAAGTGGAATAAGTAGATCACATTTATTGCAAATGTAAATCCAACCTGTACAACCAGAAAGTGACCAGTTGCAGTACAGTCAGACAGCGCTGTTGTGAGCTGTTTGCCAGGGTTAGCATGCCCTTAACAAGCAGAACTGTGACTCACAGTGTTAGTAACTCACAGTGCCAGATACTGAAAGCAGAAATGTTGGGACTTCTGCAGAAAGGATCGTGGTGTTCTATGGGCATTGAGCGCTACAGGAGGCCCTTACAGCTCAAAGTTGCATTGCAGGATAGCTATTAAAATCAGACACCCTGCTTGCTACAATCATCTATCAGCTGCTTCTAAAATCCTGCCCACCTTTACTGTGTTATCTGGAGTAGACAAAGTTTTAATTGTGAGTGGATGGTATAAGAAAAATCCCAACAAATAAACAAAAATTAACTAAAAAAAACCAAAAAACAAAAAAAAAAACCAAACAAACAAAAAAAAACAACAAAACCACAGACAAGGAATATTCTGCATTCCAAATTTCTCATCCTATCTCACCTTCTGTTTCAGCATTGTCATGATGATTGAAGTTCTTCAGGCAGTTTTAAAAAAACCCAAAAAATATAAATAAAATAAATTGAAACAAATAAGATCTAGGACAACAAAGAACACATCATAAAGTGCATTGCAGAATGTGAATTTAAAAATAGTGCCTATTGCAGCTTTTTCCTTTTTATGCTTTGACTTTTATCTCACATAAGTTTGAAATAATTCCTAGTTTTCTTGGAAAAAAATTCCATGTTTTTCTATTTATCCTGCATATATTCATGACCTTAAGAGCTTCTTCCCTGTTTTCACTGAGCTACAATATTAAACTTCAGAAGCTCACATATTGGGGTTTAAAATTGTTTCATTCACAATATTTTCATTCATTTTTTCCATTCAGTTTTTTGAGTTGATGAGATGTCTTTTCTCAGGCATCTGAAATAATCCTTGTTACAGTAGTATTTGTTATTCTAAAAACTGTTTTCAGAGCATGATTGCTTGTTATTGACAAATACCTTACGCCCTTGGTGTACTTCCCTTTAGATATGATGAAGTCTTAAAGTAACCTCTCCCATTTTTCATACAGTTCGAGTTACAATTTTTTGCTCTAAATTAAAAAAAAATTTTCATACTGACAGCATTGATAACTGTATGCTCTGTTATACAGGCTGCCTCCCTCAGTTAGAACAGCTTTTCTCATTTCCCTGATGCAGACACACACTGGCAAAGCCACTTGCCCAGGTCAGTTGGCAACCTCATCAATTGGCTGGCTTGCTTATTTCACATTCCCAGTGCATCCCGGGGACCCTTCCTTCCAAAGTATTGTTTTAATTATTTCCTTGAAAATCTGAGTCTTGTTTCTGGGTTTGATTTTTTTAGCCCTCTATGCTGTTTTCAGTACAGTGTTGCCATTATTTCATACTACTGGCAGTTGACATTTTTTCTCTTTGAGACACCCTCTTTCAAATCCAATTTCTTAATTATTTCATGGGAAAGGAACAAGATGTCTGGCCTTTGTTTTATTACTTATATTTTTGGGGGGGGAGGGGGAACAAAGACATGGTAACAGAAAGGACTCCTTTAGGGAACAAGTCCAGGCAAACAAATGAGAGATGTATACTAGATTTTCATACTAGATTTTCATACTAGATTTTCATACTAGAGAGATGTCTACTAGATTTTCTACTAAATTTTCATACTAAAAAAGTATGTCCTGGCCATACCCGCTCATGACTTCTTGTGTACCTCCTTGCTGGCAGAGCATGATAAACTGCAAAGTCCTGGATGTAGGGTAAGCACTACGGAGCAATGACTGAAATACCAGTGTGTCATCCACATTATTCTCATACTACGAGCAAAACAGCACACTATACTAGCTAAGATAAAGATTAACTATCCAGCCAAAACTAGTTTATCACACTTTCTATTCATATATGCTTCGTATGGAGTAACTGGTCATGCCAAGGGAAGTGACTGAATATAAATTGGTTCAATCCAGCTTATTTGGAAATAAATAATACAAAAAGGATGTGTTATGCAGTTTTAGCCTTGTCATATTCCCTACATTTCCTTGACAGTCTCAGAGGCCATCTATGTCTATGAAGAACAATGTAACCACTGTTGAATTCACTCTTCATTTTTAACTAGGTCTGTAGCCTTCTACAGACTAGAGACATTGACAGTCATTTACCAAATGCAGTTCAAGACAGTTTTAGTTATATGGTCACATATGCTTTTTGTAGGGGATTGTTGTTTCATGAACCACATTCTTTCCTCTACATTTCTAGAAATGCGGCTCTCTTTACCAGACATGGGTAAAGTCTGAGTTTTTTAAGACTATGAAACTAATTTCTACCATGAGTGTTTCAAACTTACCTTCACTTACCCCACATGAGAAAATTATGTTTTTGTTTAAACTGTGAACTGAAATGAAAGCAGTTTTAATAATCTTGGACAACTGACAGATACATTCTTCTGTGGGTTTAGAGAGTGGTGGTGAATGGTGCCACATCCGCTTTGTGGCCAGTCACCTGCTGTGTCCCAGGCATCAGTGTTGGGCCCAGTCCTGTTTAGTATCTTTACTGATGATCTCAAGCAGGGAACTGAGTCCATCAGCAAATTTGCAGATGACACAAGGTTGGGAGTGAGTGTTGATCTGCAGGATGGTAGGAGAGCTCTGAAGGGACAGGCTGGGTAGATGGGCCAAATCCAAAGATAGGAGGTTTAACAAGTCCCAGGGTGAGCTCCTGCACTTTAGCCACTACAATCCCCTGGAGAGCTACAGGCTGGGGACAGACTGGCTGCCCAGTGCCCTGACAGAAATGGACAGTGCCAGACTGAGTGAGAGCCAGCAGTGTGCCCAGGTGGCCAAGAAGGCCCATGGCATCCTGGCCTGTATCAGGAACAGTGTGGCCAGCAGGAGCAGGGAACTCAATCTTCCCCTGCTCTCGGCACTGGTGTGACCGCACCTTGAAGCTGCGCCCATTCCTGTGCTCCTCAGTTTGGGAAGGATGCTGAGGTGCTGGAGCGTGTCCTGGGAAGGGCAGCAGAGCTGGTGAAGGCTCTGGAGCACAAGTCCTGAGGAGCAGCTGAGGGAGTGGAGGTCTTTGGCCTGGAGAAACGGAGGCTCAGGGGAGACCTTGTCACTGTCACAACTGCCTGAAAGGTGGGTGTAGCAGATGGGGCTCAGTCTTTTGTCCCAGGCAACAGGAACAGGACAAAACTACACAGTCCTAAGCTGCACCGGGGGTTTAGGCCGGACATTAGGAAGAATTTCTTCACAGAAGAAGTGATGGGGCATTGGAATGGTCTGCGCAGGGAGGTGGTGAAGTCACCATCCCTGCAGTGCCATTGTCTAGTTAAATGGGTGGTGTTAGGTCACAGGCTGAACTTTGTATTTCTAAAAAGTGAGCTCAAGAACCTTACCAGACATGCATAGAATCAGAAACTCATAACATGGTTTGGGCTGGAAGGAACTTTAAGGATGATTTTGTTTCAACCCTTCTGCCATTGGCAGGGAACCTTGCACTAGTCCAGGCTGCTCAAAGCCCTATCCAACCTGGCATTTAACAGGCATGCAGATGTTTTTGCTAGTTTTAGTCTATTACTGGTATTACTGTAGCTCACAGTAGTCTGTGAAGGTATCAGAACTTCACAGTTCTGCATGCAAACAGAAGATAAAAGCTCAGCTTCCAGCAAAAGGCTATTAACTACACACTACCTCTGGTTCCTTTTCACTAGGATATTTGGAGTTTCAGGGTCAGTCCTACGAATCTTGGAAACCTGCCCTTTCAAACTGTTACCTCTTTGTAGAGCTCTGAAGTTTTGAAGAGCTTCAAATCTGTGGTCAACATCTCTTTGTGAGTCAAGCATCTCCAAACCTACAACATCCTCTGACTTGATTCAATAAAGTTGCCCTCCTTAAATCCTTCCCTGGACCTGTAATTACAAAAGGCTGTATCAAGATCAGAGACACAGCACATTTTTAGCTGTACTACTTAACAATAACTATTCCTGAAACTTGATCTAGACTTCTATATTCTACTGGTTTTAGTTATTGTTTGGGATGTGGGTTTTTTTTTTTCTGGGTACTGCAAGAGATGAAGAATGATAGTGAACCAGATTAAAACCCCAATAAAAAACGTCACCTACTTTTAATGTGAGTCAATACTAACCTAATTCACTTTGCCATTTAGCAGTACTTGCTATTCCATCTCTGCAAAGAGAGATGGAATGAACTTCAAATGGGAGGACAAGATTGCTTACATCAACAGTATCCCTAATGTCTCACCAAAAGACCTACATCTAAGTGCAACATTTTTCTAACACGGGAAATACAGGGAAAATAGTCTCAATATGAGAGGCTCAAACATAATTTCTAAAATGTCAGCATACTACTTCTCCAAGAGATTAGATTATCTTCTACACCAAAGAAGAAAAGTATTTCACTTGCTCCTTCCTTAGGTATTGCAGAAAACACAAAAATATGTTGCTCAGGGAGGTTGTAGGTGTCCCATCCTTGGAAACATTCAAGGTCAGGCTGGACAGGGATCTGAGCAACCTCATCTGTTTGAAGATGTCCCTGCTTATTGCTGAGGGGCTTGGACTAGATGGCCTTTAAAGGCTCCTTCCTACCCAAACTATTGCACTGACAGTAAAAATACAATGTTGCTGCTTTGGGTCATTACAGAGAGAGCAGCTGGGAGTGAACGATTAAAAACGTTTCTTCCACGTAGACACCTACCTGTCCATGGCTCTAGTTTGCTGAATTTTACTGTCAGTCATGATTGGGGTATAAGAGGGGATCAATCATTTCAGCTGCACACGTGGCATGTGGCAGTTTTACACGTCCTTGGAACAGGAACGCCTCACAACCATCCTGTGCTGGCAGAACCATGAGAGCATTGGCGTGGTGCGGGTTGTCAGCATCGTCTGAGCAACTCCGGAGAGCTTTTCAAGGAACACACTGTGTCCTTGAAACCAAGCTCAGGTGCTTCTCACTGTGTAAGTACAAACGTCTTGGGACTGCTTATGGTCATCAGTGTTTTACTGTAGGCCAATGCGACACAGTCCTCATGTATTTCTAAAGAGGCCTGAAACATCTAACACGAAAAACTTTATCGTCTTTTCTTTTTTACAAACTCCTAAGCGATCAAAATGGAAAGCTGGGAGTGGACACATGACATTCCCAGCGTGATCTACCAGCACACCAGCAACAGCCCGGTATCTCGATGCTGGTATCCGCCTGGTCGCTCTCAGCGCAGCCCCGTCCTTCCCTCCGTGACTTTATCGCGACACAGCCGCTCAAGGGCCGCTCTTAGCGCAGCCCCGTCCTTCCCTCCGTGACTTTATCGCGACACAGCCGCTCAAGGGCCGCTCTTAGCGCAGCCCCGTCCTTCCCTCCGTGACTTTATCGCGACACAGCCGCTCAAGGGCCGCTCCCAGGGCAGCCCCGCCCGCCCGCCGCCCCTTGCGCTCCACTTCCGGGTTCCCCGCCGCGCCCCCGGGCGCTGACATCACCGCGCGCGGACCCCGGAAGTGGAGCCAGCAGGGGGCGGGCGGAGCCGCGCGCGGCACTAGGCCCAGAGCGGCCGCGCGTTCCCCGTGACGGCGCCGCACGCGCCCCGCTCCGCCGGCGGCAGCGCCAGGTACGTGCGGCGGCCCGGCCCGGCCCGGCCCGGCAGCGCCGCCCGCCAGGGGCGCGGGGCAGCGGCGGCCGCGGGCCCTCGGGCAGCAGGGGCACGGCCGGCCCCCGCGGCGGGCCAGTCGGGGGGGCGGCGCCCAGGAGCCTCTCCAGCCCTGCCCCGGGATGAAGACCGCGGGCCCGCGGGCGTCCCGTGTGCTTGGCGTCAGGCCTGGAGCGGCGGCGGGAGGGGGCGGGGCGGCGGCGGCTGCCTCCGAGCCGCCCGCGCTGCCCACGTGTGGGCTGCCGGAACGGGTGTGGAAGTACCCGTGTGCCCGTGTCACCGGGGCTGCGGGGAATGGCCACGGTGTCACTGCCCGGGACTGGCCCCCAGGCGCTGCCGAGCGCTGCGCTGAGCCTGCTGCCGCTCCACATTTGACAATTATAATTTCAGTTTTCTACATAAAATCGAAGGGATTTTTTTTTTCCGAATGTATCCTTACAGTCATTGCAGCAGGTTTTGGTGCTATCAGCTGCTTTTGCCAAACGAGACTTGCCAGTTTTCCCCGCTGCCTAATGCAAGCTTTCTGTGTAGCCATAAATGATAAAAAGTCATTTGAGCGTGATTTTTGACTTTATGCTATAGCTGGGTTTGAGTGATGGTTTTCATTCCAGGTATTGCTCTTCTAATTGGGTGGGATTGAATACTTCTTTTTAGACTTAAGTTTCTTGTAGTTGTTCCAGCAGCTTAGAAAGCTGCATGAAATACTTGCCATTTCTGACTTATCCAAATGTAGAGATTAATTTTTCAGTTTAAATTGTTACTTTTACTTGGTTTTGGTTTGGTAGGGAGAAAACTCAAAATTTGTAATACTAAACCAAGAGAGAATGGGCATGTATAGTCCCTTTCCAAAACCCACTCTCTTTGCTTTTTGAGGAACTGTTTCCTTCGTTTTTGTTTCAAGGATAAATATTGAAACTTTTGAGAGAGACTGAACTGGTTTTCTTCCAGGTACCTAACTTTTTATGCTGGTTTTATATAAGCCAAGCTGCTCAGAACCACATAAGCCAGCTTGTCACAAAATGCGTCTTCCACTTTACAGTTCTTTTGCATGAAGTTTTTTTGGCTAAAGTAATAAGTTTGCATGAGCAGGTAACAGACCTTCTTCAGGACATACCATCATTGGCAAAAAAAGTGTTGTAAAAGTAATAACAATTACAAAGCTAACTGGATAAATTTGATATTAATGCAGCACTGATTTGGTGACACTGAAGAGTGGGGTGTTAACAGTATTTGCCTTTAACGGAGAATAAATACCCATAATACAGCAGAAAGGTAGTGTCCTTTTACTAACCCTTAGTATTTTCTTGGCATCCTTAAAGAGGCAGAGGGTGAAAGAATGGCGTGGTGTTCTGTTACAAACAGTAAAGCAGTCTTGTGATAGCATCTTGGTTACAGAATGCCCACAGGTTTTTAAAAATAGGTATTTTGTAACTACATGGGAAAAAGTGAAAAAACTCTTGTGTAGAGGAAACTAAAACTTTAACAACTGAGGATAGTGGCTTGGGGTGTGTCACAGTGCAGTCAATGTGAAAATGCAGAAAGAATGTCTTTATATGCTCATTTGGGTTTAGAATTGGTTAAGTCTGCTGTTCTGAGTGTTTTAGATATTATTTCACTTTCTTTAAAAAGAGAAAAAAAAAAATATTATTTGCTGACCAGAGTATTGGTCTTCACAGGGTAGCTCCAGCTAGAAGCCCCGGGTGAGGGCTGTTGCTGAAGTCACTGCCGGTGCTTGCTGCCTGCCTGTCAGCTGGAGCTCTGCTGTGCCTCCTCCGCTGCTGTCAGTCTAGGCACTGCCCAGCCCACCTCTGTCAGAACATGGTGGGTTAAGACGGGTGTAATATTTATTGTGTCTAAGCTGACCTGACTCTTTTTGTCTGCAGTAGGTTAGCAGATGTGGGTAGGCATAGGAATAAGATTAAAACTTCCAGCAGGCCAACAGTACTGAGCAGCTGGAGGCAGACAAGGGCATCATCTTTTCAGAGGCACACTGCACGCTCAGACTGCTCTCTTAGTGAAATACCTTTAATTATTGGAGTTTTCTCACCAGTGCCTGGATTTTGTCTGTCTTCTTGAGATTACCTTTTTAGTGACTGTAGCCAGTTATGACTATATTTAAATCAGCAAGTTGATTTGACCATGGTCTTTACTGAATTGCCTTTTATGTACTAGTTAGCAAATGTTTGGGAGAGCTTCTCCTTATAATTACTCAGTGGGGATTTATCTTTTAGAATCTCTTCTTTTAAGTTCACAACCCTATTTTTTTCCCTTGAAGACTCAGCACTGACTCTGGAGGTTCTGCCCATTCCAGGCTCTATAGAAAAAGTCCTGAATACAACTCTTTTGCTGGTACTTTGAATCTGAACCACTGTTCCTTTGGGGAACAATGTGCTGTCGTGACTGAGGAGTTTTTTAGATTTACAATAGATTACTGGAATTCTTTGAAGTAAAGCATACATACAAAGAATGAATAGATATCTTTTAAATTTTTTTTTCTGCAAGCTTACTGAAACAAACAATGGACATAAAAACATCCTCTTATGAAATTTAATACTGCTCTGTGAATTTGTTTGGTGCTTTAGAAGGACTTTTTTCTCTTCACAGGTATCATTGTACATATATCTATTTAGCTTGCAGATGAGTTTCACAGATTTGTACTGAGTGGAATTCCCAGAATACAATTTAATAGGCTTAAATTTGTTATTTTTCATGGTTATTTTTCCAGCATTTCATTTGCTGTGTGGACAGAGAGCTGAATATTTAAGTACTCACAGCATTCCTTACACTGTTTTTGTAATGCGACTGAGTTTTATTAGGAAGTGAAAAGACGTGCTTTTATATCATCTTTACCTTTCTGCTTAGCTAATTGTCAGTTACTTATTAGTACACTGGTTTTGGTAATGATTTTTGTTCTATGCCTGAGTGTTTCTATGAATCAGAGTGGGACCAAAAGTTATTTACCTCCAGCTACAGACCCATTCTGTTAAAAAAAGTGCCCAGGGTGCAGTTTCATAGCCTGTTCACATTAGATCCCTGTTACTGGAATGGGGAGCACTCCTCTCTGCTTCCTGCCTCATCTCTCCAAGCCAAGCAGAAGGTCAGCTGGCTGCACAGTGAGCCAGGTAAAGAACCAGATCCAGCTGATAAAAAACTAGAGGTAGAAAATGCTTCTTATTGCTTTAGCTTGCTCACTGACATGAATGCCATTACAAGTAGTTGTGATAGGACACAGGCCAGCGGCTTTAAACTGAACAGAGATTAGCTACTAGGAAGAAATTTTTTACAGCAAGCATGCTGAGACATTAGAGCAGGTTGTCCAGAGAGGCTTTGGGTGCCCTATGCCATGATGTGGAAGGCCAGACAAATATTTTGGGCAAACTAGGCTTGTGAAAGGTGATGCTGCCCATGGCAGGTCATTGAACTAGATAAACTACAATGTGTCTCAAAACCCAGATGCTTTTATGAGTCTGTAAGAAATGATGTAGGAGTGGAGTGGAGAATTTAGAAGTAGGAGGAGGGCTGAAAGTGTATCGTACAGACTACAGCAGATCGTGGAGCTGCATCCTGAGTCACCTTGTACTTTTACTGTGGTGAAAGCTTCTCAGCCACTTTTCTGAGCAATCTTTCTAGTGAGTTAATTAGTAGTGGTACTGCTGGTGAGCCTGGTCGCCTGCTCTGTGGTCTAGTCAAGTCTTCACTGCTTTTAATCCTGTTACACTCTCCTGAAGAGTATTGACCTCCATCTGCATGGAACATTTCTGGTGCTGCAGTTTGTATTCTGTTGAGTGCGTATCCAAAGAGGAAAGATAAACCACGTAAGACTTTATCGGACAAATTTTAGGTGTTTCTGCTGTTGTGGTTTCTGTATTCTTCCAGGTTCTGTTGGCCAGCAGAAATTCAGGAGACCAGTCTGTGCAAAGCTTGCTATATAGATATTTGGCTGTTATAGGTATTGATTTTAAATGCATTGGTGAAATAAGTATTGTCTTAGCAAAAGCACTATTAGCTGAATCAATATATTTGGTATGGTGGTTAATTTAAGAAACTCTTCGGTCAGCAAGCAGTTTATTCTGTGTTGTGGTTTAACCCCAGTTGACTAAGTACCATACTGCCTGTTAGTCACTCCCTTCCCTTTTCCCTCTGCCCCAGTGGAATGGGGAGTGAATTGAGAAAACAAGGTAAAACTTGTGCATTGAGATAAAAGCAGTATAATAACTGAAAGAAAATTAAATACTACTAATGATAGTAATTGTAAGGAAGAGGAGAAAGAAAGGGAAAACTTGAGTCTGGCAAGTAATGTGCAGTAGTTGCTTACCACCTGCTGACTAATACCTAGCCCATCCCTGATGAGCCACCATCCCCCCTTCAGGGTAGATTTCCCAGTTTATATACTGGACATGATGTTGTGTGGTGTGGAATGTCACTTTGGCGAGTTCACATCACCTGTCCTGGCTCTGCTGCCTTTAGCTTTTTGTGCAGCTCACTAGCAGGGCATGAGATGCAGAAAACTCTGGACTTGGGGTAGCACTACTTAACAACAGCTGAACCATCCACCAACGTTATTCTCATCCCAAATCCAAAAGGCAGCTACACTAACCCAGCCAAAACCAGGACACTCAGGCAGGCAGATGAAAGAATTTTCTATATTGCATGTCTAGAAAAAGAGATGATGATTCAAATAAGAATTAGCTGTGTATGTTGTCAATTGTACTGCAAATTTAGCCAGTTTCAGTGTTGAGTGGAAGTGGGTCCCATGTCTGAAGCACCAGTAATGTTAGTGCTTATGTTTTTTGAGGCTTGTGCATTTAAAGTCAGACCCATCATACTATATTTTCCCAGTTTCTGCTTTTTTTAGTGTTGGTAATTATCGTTGGTAGTAAGGGATTTTACTATAAATTTCAGGTCAAAGTTTAGGCTAATTTTCTTTTTCTTTTAAGATGGATGTGATGAAAATGTTTTGATTGTATTAAAAGTATTCTTGATTACTCTTAAGTATCCCTAAGCAACTCCAAGATGTAGGTAAAAAGTATGAAATTTAATAGGGACATAGCTTTGGAAATGGTGAACTATTTCCCAAGATAGCTAGTCTGGCTTTGTCTGAATTACAAGCTCCATAAAGTTGCCATTTGCCATTTGCAGTATATCTTTTAAGGAACTTAATTTGAATTCTCTGGACATTTCAGCAGCAAGATACATATTCTGCTGACCTGTAGAGCTTTCTTCACTGTATCTGGTCTATAGTGAAAGCTGCTGGTGGGACATGGCAAAAAGTGGGCTCTCTGGTTTCTTGTCATCCCTTGACTGAGGTATATTTTCTCTTAGAAATGGGCATAGTGGACCCCCTCATTGTTCTGTTTTAGGTGTATAAAGAAAGGTGGATGATTGTACTTTGGAGCTGTTTTATACTTCTGTGTTTTGGTTTTTGGAGTAATAATGGCTTGTTTGAGAATATGGACAAAGTAATTCTGATTGCTCACATTATTAGAGTGCCAGGTACTCTCCAGCTTGTCTTCAATGGTGTGTCGAAGACTAAACCGTACAAATAATGTAGTGCTTATAGTTTCTTTTGAAGTTCTGCAGGCCAGGCTATATAAAGCCTTGAAGTGTGCATTTGGGTGGCTGTCGTGTTTTGGCATACAATACATGCAAATCTAAGTCTCCTTGTTTAACTTAAGAAGATGGTAAACTAGCTTTGCATCTTTCCTTCTTTTTTTTATGCACAATGTGTAGCAAATCTTGAAAACATCTTGCTTTTTTTCCTAACAAATGGGCATCGCATTCCTCTTCAGAACGTGTGTTACAGACACACCTCAAGGGGGAAAATGTTAAGTGGGCTAGATTTGAATAAATACAGGCACCACAGTCAAAAGGAAAGTATTTCAAAGAAGAAATAAGTTTACAGGAAGCCTTGGCAGTGAAAGAGCCATTATATAAAATCATTATTAAAACTTGGTGAAATGAGAGAAAAATAGATGTGTTCAGGCACACAGTCTGTATTTCTTGAATAATTATCATTGTACTGACACAGTATCTCCCCACTGAAGCATACGATTCAATCTTGTGAAATAAAGTCTGAATGAAAAGAGAATTCTGTATCTGTACGTTGTTATCTCCCATGCTGCGGAGCCTGTCTGCAAGGCTAAGGGGAAGATCTCAGAACAAGCATAGCCATCAAAACTACTATAAATGCAAACTTGCTCTTGATACGTGCTAATCAATAAGTAAAAAAATTGGTGGAGGTTTCCTTGTACTTAATTTTAAATGTTTGCATTTTGGAATAGCAGAGTTTGAATTTTGGAAGCATAAACTTCCTACCATAGTGATCACTGCTTGAGTCCTTCTTTTGCGCTCTCTATATTTCTTTCTTGGCATGTTGGCAAATCAGGCTAAAAAGTTTTTAGGCAGCAACTGTATCCCAGTTCTGTCACCTCAGTTGCGCTGGGTGAAAATTGATAAATTAAAAGCGTCCTCTTAAAAAAAAAAAAAAAGAGGAGGGGGAGGGAAAAGCAAGAAAGGATGGTAGTTTTAACTCAGATCAAGCCCCTGTTTTGGTTTAACTCAGATATGATTCCCTGAACTGGTTCTCTGCGCATTGCTACAAACAGTTCTGTCAGCTGAGGGGACAGCATAGGTAGGGGGTGGGACTGCTAAAGTCATTTTGCAAAGGTGTGTTTGTGAATATATCTTTTGATTCTAAGACCTGGGGGCAGGAAGGGTCTTTGTTCTGTATTTGCTCTCTGTGAAACAGTGGGGTACTTGTTATCTGCCTGGATGAAGTTGAACATAGCATTCCCTTGGTTTGGATTTAACATTTCTCAGTGTAAGAAATTGTCCTCAATTTTTAGAAACTTTGAGCATATTCTGATAATAGCAGCATGAAGACTCCAGGTTATTTCAATCTATGTTATGTCCACTGTGATAATGAAACTTTTATTTCCATCAAGAAGCAATATGTGCTTAACCACCTTGCTGTGTGAGCTTTCGTATCTGTAGCAAACCCCAGCTAGTATCCTGACTTGTACTTTCTTTATTAAGACATGATTTTTTATTGTCAGTGACTCAGAAACAGACGGTGACATTTTTGGCACACAGTACCATTTGTTCTCTGTTGTTGCTCTTTCTAAATAGGTTATATCTCTTGAATTGTAGCATTACATTCATGTGAATCATCCTATCAACTTCACTAACATCAAATAGGTTGCATGTATGTTCCTGCAGGAGAGCTCTAAGTTCTTGTTCATTATCTTTCAAAATAATTCTCTGGGCAATTAAAGATTTTTAAAAAATTTTTGTCTTTTCATTCTTTGTTCTGTTAGTCCTATTATCCTTGTCTTCCTTTCTGGTGAATATTTAAGTAGTCATGAAAATTAGGGTAACTCCCTAAGGAATAATTGTGAGAGGACTACACCAAAAAACCCAGAAGCTTGAATTTTTGCCTGTTTGAGGTAGTTGGTTGCAGCAGGAATGAAGGAATAGAAATATACAGAGATGGAAACTCCAAATCTGTAATGATGTCAACCCCTACCTGCATTTTCTTGAGATGAAAAATAAAACTGTTACCTGGTTTATTTCAGACACTGAATTTTTCAAAGCTAGTAGTGTGTTCATTTTGAGAAGCTCTGATTTTGCCTTCCCAGTGATGTCCAGAGGCAACCTTTTCAAGAACATTGTTTTAAGAATTCCGGAGAATCATGGTCTTTAGAGATTGCTACTAACAGAGATATAAGACAGCTTTATTTCTATGAGAATATTTAACTATTTAGCTTTCAAAAAGAGGAGCATGGTGTAGATAGCATAGTTGGTTGGTTGTTCTAAATTGCATTTATCTTTCACAGTATAGGACAGCAGATAAATAACTTTTAATGTTTTACTTTATGGAAAATGGTGGTAGATACACCTCCCCCCAAAAAATGTACTGTGAGGGTAGTCAAACATGGGAGTGGGCCCCAGAGAGGTTGTGGAATCACTGTTGTTGCACATCTTCAAAACTTGACAAGTGCCTAAGCAGCACATTCTGGTAACACTTTTCAGCTGACCTCCAAAGGTATGTATAGATGCATGCAAGTTATACCTTACCATGTACGTGGTGCTGTGTTTCGGATTAGGAAGGTGGTTGGTACAGTCAACTTTTGCGCCAGGTGTCAACCTCAGAATTGGTGTGTAAGAATCTCCAGCGATTCCACCTGTAGAAGACATGCTGTGCTGTCCTTGTTTGGGCATGCCTGCCAGCACCACAGAACAACTGACTCTGCTTGTTCTGCCACAGGGCTGTGGTGAGGATGGATGCTGCCAGTGGACAACAGGGAGTGTGGTCTGAGGAAAGCTCTTAATTGGCGATGTCATTTCTGTACTCATTCTGTAATGGCAGGATGAATGAAACCAGGGGACTGGAGTAGTGTGGACAAAGGGAGCTTGGGAACAAGGACTTGAGTTGGCAGTGTCTCTGTGAAAGCTCTTTATATGAAAAGACAAATGAGAACTTGGGAAGGGAACAGAATGGCGCTAGAAACTCTCAGGATAGAATGTGAGGCCAAATAAGACACTGAGCTTGTGAGAGAAATAGGAGAGGATGATTGAAAGATACCTAAGTGTGGAAAGGGAGGAACTGGGGCTGGGAGAAACATGAGGGTTGTACTTCAAACTCAGGAAGGTTAGACAAAATACTGAGTGGCTTCTTATTGAGTATCTTCATTCAGTGCATTGACAAAGGCAGAAGTGCAGTGGAAAAAATCATGTGAGTATGCTTTCTGTATTTGGTTTGTGCAGCAGGGTTTTAGTTGCTGAGGTGTGCGGGTGTGAGAAGGTCTGCAGGCTTTTGTGAGAAGCTGCAAAAGCTTCCTACGTGTCCAGCAGACCCAGTGCCAGTCAACTCCAAGATGCACCTGCTGCTGGTCAAGGCTCTACCCCTGCAACCCATGGAGATTCACAGAGGGGCAGGATGGTGCTTCCCAAGACTGTATTGGAGAGAAACATAGATGACACTACCTTAGAGAAGTGGTTGAGAATAGAGATCACTTCTTTCCTCTTTGTGTTTTCCATGTTAATTTTTGTATGAGACTGGACTTTTGGTGCACAAGTGCTGAACCTTTTTTGTGCAGGTGGTCCTAATTTTGGTATTCCCTGGTATATGTAGACTAAGCATTGCTTTGGTACTGTGCCTTTGGGTAAGGAAGGCACAAATTTTGGCTTTTTCATGCAGATTTACTCAGAATCAGAAAGGAATTCCTGAGAACGGAAAACAGACCCCTAAGACCATGAGCTCTTAATTCTTGTTCAACCAGACACTGCTCATAATGATTCTCATGTTCCTTGTGCGGTCATTGCTGTTGTGGGAGGTAACTAACTTGTAAATTGATGTGTGCACGCACACACACACACACACACACACACACACACACACACATGCACTCTGTCTGTATGTTTGGTTTGCACTTTTGCTTTTTCTTATCTTCATAGAATGGTAGAGTTGTTGACATTGGCAGGGACCTCTGGAAATTGTATAGTCCAATCCCAGTACTCAGAGAAGGATTAGCTAGAGCAGATTACTTGTGGCAGAGTATAATGAGTTTTGAATCTCTCTAAGGACAGAGATTCTATTACCTGTTTTTATGATCCACTCTAATCACAGAGGAGCAAAGTGAGCTCTCTGTGGATTGTGGATAGAATCCCAAAGGTTTGAATGCTCCCCAAAACAAGATTAGAACCAAAAGAGGTTAAATGTTGATAACAAAAATTAATGTTTTATTTAATAGAAAAGAAGTAAAGAGAAAAAGAGGTGAGGGGTGGGAGGACAGGAAGAGTGACAGACACATGTTACATAGAAACATATCACTCTTCCATGGGTCTTGATGTCTCATTTATCCTTTGGTCTTCTAGGTTGTGAGGGTCCCCCTCTGACAAAGAATGGATTAATAAACATTTGGGTCAGGTGGGAGTGCCCAGGTACTTACCCTGACGGGGCAAGTTTTACCCTGTCCCTTGCAGGACTGTGTATCAGTTGCATGATTTTCCATCACATGCAGTGCTCTGGTGCGGGGTCTGGGGAACCATTAAGGGAGCATTTAATGGACCATGACACCCCCTGAGCAGCCCCTAACATGAATGTCCCATAGATGTGGCTTTTATGACTGAACCAGTTTGAGTGAGAAGATGGGTGTGTGTTGCCTCTGACCAGAGGTTTTTCACCATGCACCCAAAACCTCTTCCTCCTTTCTTTGGTGGGTGGGGCGGTACAAACCTGGTCTCAGTACACAAGACAGCTGCTGGGCTTCATCCTCCTGTGGAAGTATTCTTCTCCCCCAGCCCAGATCTAAAAATAGTATCATTTTTATCTTAAATTACCTTACCGTCTAGGGGCTCAGCCTAGGGAGCCCAGACAGGATGCAGTGGTCTTTGCTGCAGCTTTGTTGCTGCAGCTTTGTTGATGCAGCTTCACTACACATTTTTAATGGACAAAAATCCTTTGTAAAATGTTTACGCCATAAATTACAATATTTCAGTTTCTGATACCTGTCTGGATGCCTGCTCCAGTGTTTGAGCCCCATTAGGTTAAGGAAGTTTTTCTTAATGTTTGAATGTCCAGTTGTATATTACCTTCTCACTGAACAACCATGGGAAGACTAGCTCAGTGGTCTTCTGTCTCCTCTGGCGTTTAATAAATACTGATTATGCTCCTACTACTCCACCCTGACTTTTCTCCCTGTAGTAGTAGTTTATCTTAGTAGAGTAGTCCTGTTTATCTCAGCCTGTGCTCAGATACCAGATGCTCCAAGCCCTTAACCATTTTTGCAGCCCTTTGCTGGTCTCACTTCAGTATGTTTGTGTCTGTATTGCGCCTGGAACATCTGAAACCATCACAGTATTCCAGATGTGTTTAGAAGTGCAGAGTAGAGGAAAAGGATCATGTCCCTCCACCTACAAGCAATGCTTTTCCTAAAGCGGATGTCATTGAAGGGATCTTCACTGCTTTGTTTCTTCAGGTGTCATTTTAAACGACTGGGAAACATTATATATAGTCTAGAAAATATTTCCTATTCTTTCTACATTTTGGATTTTTCCCTTTCCAAGCTCTATTAGCTTGAAATAGTATTGTGTTTTGTGAAGTTGCAGAGACAGTAAGAGAAAAGGTGTATTTGTTGGAGGGAAGAAATTTGCTCCAGCTGATTCTTGAAAGAGTGAGGAATATTTTGAAGCAGAGTAATTTTTACATATCAACCTAAGTAGGTAATTGCTTTCCATTTAGTTTGTACGTTATCCTTGGGGTAATTAAACACCTGGCTAGTTAAGACATACTTTACCAGAAATATAAAATTAGTATTTCTGTGCTTTTCAGGGCTTGGTTTTAAAGCACTCGAGTCTTATGTTCAAATAATTACCTATTCTGGTTACATTTTGGGATTCTGTTAGCTTTGATTGTCTCTGAGGACTATGTTCTCTTTCTTCTTCCTTTTCCCATTTTTTTTAATCTTCATCAGATTTTTTGATCCACTTTCCAAATTTCTATAAAGTCTGCTAAACTTCGTGTACATCAAGGGAGCATGTATTTTGTCTAGCATTGCTGGTCTTTTATTCACAAGATTTGGGGTTTTGTTGCTGTTTGGTGTAAGGCTTTTGTCAAAGTATTTTTCATCTGTTTTCCACCCGTCTTTATACAGTAGCATTTAGTAACAAAACGTGGTGAGTCTGAAAGTTTTGGTTTATCTAAGAGGTTTTTTTCCTTTTTTCCTTCTTCTCTAGCACAAGAAATTTAGGACAGATGATTTTTGCTTCTTTGCCCTATGTCGCATTTTTAAGCTGTTGCAACTGAAATGTTTCTTCCACTTTCATTTTGAGGTAGGTTAAACATGTAAAATATTTGAGGGTTTGCTACATTATTGTGTGCATGTCTGCAGCATATTTTTGCTTGCTGTTCTGTAGTTGATATAGTACTTTCCTTTGAACATTCATTTTGTCCTGTGTGCATACTGCTAATGTGACTGTGTAGTGCTCAATACAGCATTAATTAAATTACAGAAAAAAAAAAAAATCTTGTTTACATAAGGATACTTTATAGGTAGTGCTATTTTAGCACATATTTTGAGAATTGTCAGTTATTTGAGAAAATGTTTATATTGCCTGCAACATGCTTTTCAGGAGTCCGTTGTGCTCAGTGGAGCTGATGCTGCTTTGTGTTCTTCTCCTTCAGGAAACTGTTTAATGTATCTCTCCTTTTCTTGTATTAATTTTTTTCTTGGGAATCAATATGATCAGCTGCTATAGAGACTGACGTAAAGAATTTTAACATTAGTCCTTAGTAAAAATGTGTATTGTTCATGACTTCTTAGGGTGAAACATTATCCATCTGATCAAAAGATAACCTAGAGGTAAAATAATTTCAATGCATTCTGTACTCTTTTCCTGTAGTTACAGTTTGTTTAACAATAAACACTGTTATAGTTACTTTATTTTTCAGCTACCATGCTACTCTAATTTCTAAGTTGTGTTTAACAGCAATTAGTGGGGATTTTAAGAATTGAATGGAACAGACAAACTGGAAAAAACTTACTTTGGGTTAGGATCAAAATTTCTTAGAAAGAGACTGTTAAGCTTCTTTAGTTTAGCCAAAGAAAGAGATAAGACTTGGCTGTGGTGTCTAATCATGTAAGTGAAACATAGAAAACATAACATAAAAAGGTGTAGCAATAATTAGTGACTGAAGCCTGAAGCCAGAAATAAAGTACAAAGGACAGTGACTAGCCTTTCGGAAATCACAGCAATTGATGGACTGTTTAGCTCTTAATAACTTGAATTTTGCCATGGATGACTTTCTGTAAGAACTGCTGTAGTTAAACATAAATTACTGGTCTTAGAGACGGGTAGCTGAGGAAAATAGAAGGCCTCTGTTTAAGAGGATGTATTTGATTTTGAGGGACTGTCAGGCCTAAAACTGTGAGCCTTCCAATAAAAAATGGGGAATTTATAATGATTTTTTTCCCCCCAAACTAGATTGCATCTCCCCGTGTCTTTCTCCTCTTGCTTTTATCTGTACCTTTGTGTTAGGCAGTACATGGGCTGATCCCTGCTCAATCACATTCTGCATTTATAAAAATTAACGACAGTTTTTCTCCTTAGTAGGGATTCCTTCAACCTGGTAGGAAATACAGTGCTTTCAACAAAACGGACAAAGAATTTTGCAATGTTGGTTTAGAATGACTCAAGTTTTTTTAGCCCATGTCTTTTAGTGCTTACTGCTAGGACAGAGTGTTTAGGCTTAAGGCTAAACCAGTCCTGTAGATGCATCTGTATAGCCTCATTGAAGTAGTTCATCAAACAAGTAGAATTTGATTTCTTCAAGGATTTTGCTTTATAGCATGGAAAGTAAAAGTATGACTATGTATGGCAAAAGGATTGAAAATAAAAAGAGAGCACTTGGTCCACATTTTTTCCTTCAGGCTTTCAAATCAAAGGTGTAAATGAAATTGCCAGATAATTGTCATAATTATCATCTGCATTTGTGGACACCTGTAATCCATCATGCAGGAAGACTAGGCCAGGAGGAATTGCATAAGGTTTAACAGAGTTAAGAGTGTGAAGTTGTGCTGTGACAATGATAATTCCCAAACAGCAAGCAGGCTGTGGTACAACTGGCAGAGGTGTTGTGTGTAAAAGAAGCTGGGGGTGCTGCTGGATGGCAGACTGAACAATGTGCCCTTGTGTCAATGAAGTCAAATCGATTCTCTGGTATTGGTAGGAGATGTGCTAGGGTGCTGTGTCTGGTTTGTCCCCTGATTTCAAGAGAGATGTTGATGAAAAATTGGAGAAGGTCAAGCAGGTATCCACCAGGATGATTTGCATGTTAGAAGGATGATTAACATGTTAGAGAACTCAACATTTGGAGAAAGTTCAAGAAAATTGTTTAGGTTGGAAAAGACATCTTCAAGTCCAGCTGTTAACCCAGCTCTGTCAAGTCCGCCTGAAATGATGTTCCTAAGTGCCACATCCACACATCTTGTAAATCTCTCCAGGGACGGTGATTCTACCACTACCCCAGGCAGCCTGTTCCAGTGCTTGACAGCCTTTCCAGAGAAGAACTTTTTCTAATATCTGATCTAAACCTCCCTTTGTGCATCTTGAGACCATTTTCTCTTGTTATTTGTGAGAAATGCCCAACCCACACATTGTTGTAGAGAGCAAGGCGGCCTTCCTGAGCCTTCTTTTCTTGAGGCTAAACATGCCCGGCTCCCTCAGGCAATGCTCATAATACTTGTGCTCCCGACCCTTCACCAGCTTCGCTGCCTTTGTGTGTACATGGTCCAGCACCTCACTGGAGAGACAGCTTGGAGAGGTTTCGTCAGTCATCCAGTACATAGAAGATAGAGAAGCTGTGAAAGACAAGCTGTTTTCTGCTCAAAGGGATGAATAGTGAGAGCAGAAATTTCATCTCAGCGTAGGGAAAAGGAAATCTTGGAGTAAGTTTCTGAAAAGCATGGTGGAATCTCCCTCATTTTTAAGGCTCATCTTGGCAGCACCATAGCTTACTTAATCTAAAGCCGTGTTAAAACCTAGTGAAATAAGGTGCAAGAGAAGGTTGGAGACTAGATAATTTCCCAATATCTTTTCCTGCCTGGACTACTCCATGACGCTCTGGTCACAACTTTTTCATCAGGCTTGGCTCTGGACAGAGATAGCAAGATTGTAGATCAGGCAGTAGCAAACTGTGTAAATAAGTGTGGTTAGAATTACTGACAGGTACTTGATGGGATATTTTTTTATATAAATACTATATTTTTAGTTTTTAAAGCTGAACCAGTAAAGAAAATAAAACTTTCATTGCTTTTATGTTTTTGTTCTTTTTAATGTTACGTGAAAGAAAATATGTACTGATATCGAAGACAGCTAAAAATGCAAGTTTGATGCAGTCAGAATTAAAATATCAAATTATTTAAATATTGAGCTAAAAGGAATAATGTATTTATATTATTAAAATTATATATAATATATGTATATATATCTGTGTTGTAGTGCTATATTATGACAATCTAGCAGAAGCAAATCTGAAGGCTGCAGGTGTTTCACAGGGCTATTTGCTTTGCTTGCCAGGTAGTTGAAATTAAGCAGTACTTGGTTCAACTGGCCATATAGCACATGCTGCCTCTCAGGCAGGGGGCAGAGCAAAGACAGTTGAGGTACTATATTAGTAAAGCTTGCAGAAATCATAAACATAGAAGAAGCAAGTGTTCTACAGGAAGAAAAGCTGTGGGAAGAGCTGTACGGCAGATCTCTTGAGGCAGACGTTGCCACAAAGAAGAGGTATGTACACTATGGGGATTTGGGCTTTTTAGTGTGATTCTGAAATAAGATAACTTGATGATGAACTGATGTCTCCAGTGCCCTGCATGCTCTTTTCAGTTGTGTATGATTTGATTCTGCATAGTGTTCAGCTGTTTTGTATATTTTTGTGTCATCTGCAGTATTTGCATTAGATGCAGAGTAGTCAGGTGAGGTGGTGATATATATTTGCATCTGCACATTGCAGAAGATGTTGGAGGAAACAGATGTGTTGTAGAAAACTGAATGTGCCTCTTACCTTTCTTTACCTCCTTTACTGCACCTCTCAGCACAGAGTCTGAGGCAGAATCACAAATACCTTGCTGTTTATAAAGATCTGGGCTATAGACCTGGATGCACTGCATTTCCATCTGATTTGCATGTGATCTTTTCAGGAGTCTTCAGTTCATGGCAGACAATCCTTCATAAAGTTGTGTTGTTACTGAAGAGCAAAGGAGGAGAGAGAAAAAAAGGAATTTTACAGTACTAGACATATAGGCCTATGTCTAGGGGTTTTTAGCAGCTTTTGGTGGTGGCCTGAGCAGAAACCATTTCCCTAGAGTTTTCCAGTTTTTCTCTCTTTCTTCTCTGGCACTCTGGAAGATTACTTTGGTGTCTCTCATAAGAGAAGACTCTATTAATAGTCTTCAAGTTTTTCTCTGTTCAGAGGCATATTTCTCTCCCAACTGACTCATGGGATTTCTTGAGAAAAGACAATAAAAAAAAAAAAAAATTCTGGCTTTGTCCTGCAACTGCTTACTATGTGCAGAGATGAGGCTGTTGAGAGTCAGTCTTCTCCACTCCATCTTTCAAGTCAAAATCCTGTTTAAACCAGCAATACAAAGTACAAGCATCTAAATCTCATCCAAACACAGTTTTTTTATAAACTATCACACGGCAATTTCAGTTACGTTATGAAGTAATGTTCTACCAAGTCCTCATAACTCCTTGTAATGTACAGTGCCTGGAAAACCTTATTCTGTAAATAAGGAGCATAAACAAATAGGCACACAACTGTTTTCCAAATTGCTTTATTGTCTCTTTTTTTGGTTTTTGTTGGTTTTTTTTTTGGTTTTTTTTGTTTTTTTTGGGGGTTTTTTTTGTTTTTTTTTTTTTTTTTTTTTTTTTACTTTCCTTATCAGCTGAGATATAGGCCCATTAAATAATGGAAAGGAAATCACCCACTAATTATAGCATTATTGTATATTACATGGACTTTTCCTGATGCTTCAATTGCGGGATGTTAGTTCTTCATAAACATTAATTCTTTGGAATTTCCCTCACATCTGCTGTTTGTGAAGGATTTCTTTCAACTTTTTAGAGGAAGGTGATGGTGAAGGCATCTTGAAATTAATGTCTTATTCATCAGTGTCCATTCATTTCAGGTGCTGAGATTAGGAAAGCTAAAGAAGGTTCTTTTTATTTCTTAAAGCAGGAATCCAGGCTGAATTTCCTGCCCAGGAAATGAGAAATATACAAAGAGGTTATCTGCAAACATTTTATCTTTCAGGCGTTGGGTACAAGTCACCTGCATATTTCTTCTCTGAATAGGATTCTCTGGGCAGTATTCTCCCACCCTACTGCTGGGTCACTTTTTCTGTCCGCAGAGTTGATGGCCTGATTCATTAGGTAATTGTCTGTTTAGGTCAACAGAAGTAGGGTCCTGTATACCTGATAATTGATAGTTTGCATATTTAAGAAAGTACTGTATTGTGATGTTGTGAATTAGCCACAGTAGGTGGGCAAGTCCTTCTCTGGCTGCACCTTCAGTGTCCAAACAGTGGATGGGGCAAAGAACTGGAAAGGTAAAAGTGAGAAATCTCATGGATTGAGATAAAGACAATTTTGTAGAAGTAAAAGCTGTACACACCAACAAAGTAGAACAAGGAGTTGCAAATACTCAGCCATCCTCAGGAAAGCACAGCTTCATCGCATGTAATGGTAACTTGGGAAGACAAACACCATCATTCCACACATTCCCAGTTTCTTCTTTTCCAAGTTTTTATTGCTGTGTGTCATCATGTGGTTAGTTGGTCTCAGCTGTCCTGGCTGTGTCCCCTCCCAGCTTCTTGTGCACCCCTGCCTGCCTGCTGGTAGGGCAGCACATGGAAGCCAGGGGAGCCCTTGAATGCTGAGTGAACACTGCTCAGAGTGTTAATGATGCTGTTTTCAGCACAAATCCAAACCCTGCAAGCTACTATGAAGAAAACTGACTCTCCTGCTTGTGTTAATATGGATATTCTTATGAAGGTGTTTTTCAGCATTTCAAGGAAGTTAAACCAAAATCATTAAAATCTTAATATGTGGAGTTGGGTTGACTCCGCTTGGTGTAATGAGTTGTTGACACATCCTGCTAATGCACATGGCTCCTGGTCATCCGTTGTTTGAATTTATGGGGTAAATAAAGCTGGAAGGTGGTTGCTGTGCTACTATATCAAACGTTAGAGCAGACTGCTGTTGTGTACTTTATTAGCAAGTTCTACCATCATTTGGTAGTGTACACAGATCTACTGAGATGCAGGGGCTTAAGGATTGTTGCCAGTTTCTTTGTATTTTAAGTGGTTACTTCTGCCCTTCTATCATTTATTAATCCCTTCCTGTGCATCTTTCCTCTGCCTTTTGCAGTGGTATGGAACATGCTCTGGACAACTAGGTAAAGTTTCTTGAAATTCTGGTAAGACTTAGTAAGTCTGTGCTAAATGCGTGAGAAAGGCCATTTTAACTTCAACAGAGCAGGACAGGCTTTAAGGGTAGTTAATGGCAAGAAGTACATACTACTAAGCTGGTCCTCTGATCCTAAATTTCTGATCTCAAACATAGAAATCCTGTCTTTAACATGGAGGTGCTGTAGCTGCTCATTAACATCATCAGAACCGACCACAAGATGCTGTCTCTGAATCTTCTTATACTAGAGGTAGACATTTTCAAAACCATTTAATCTGAAGCAGACTGGAAATAACAGCCTTTCAGAGCTGGGTTGGGTAAACCAGTAAGCACTTAAAAATACATTCTTTTAAGTGAGGGAAAGTGATGTACAGCCTTAATTGATGCAGTTAGTGATGCCATGTGTAGTGCCCTTAAAGTGGGAAAAGAAAATCCAATTAGAGAGAAAATACTGCTAAGATAAATTATTGGGTTTTTTGCTTTATTGAGACAATACCAACTAGGGACTTGAGGCAAACTGTGACCCAGTCATCTCTTTACAGAAGAATTGGGTCTTAATCCGTCATCAGCCACATTATACAGATCTAACCCATACTTGTTCCTAGCTTGCTTGGGATGCCAGTTTACAAGAATAGGACTCTCATACTATTATATTTTAATAAAGGAGTGCAGTACAAAGAAGCATTCTGATAACACCTCGTCGTTGTATCCAGATAAGCCTGAAGGACTCGTGCTTTTTGAAGATAATTGTATGGTTTTTTTCTTATTTCTGTCTTGTTAATGCTACAGTAATTTATAGCTTTTCTGTGGAGTATTTGTCATATTGACTTAGCTTCAGGTATTGCTAATTTAGAGCAAAATATGTTTTTTGTCACTCTTATGTCTGCATTTGCACAATGAAGAGTATTTTAAGTATGCTGAAACCTGCGTATGTGTACTATGTGTATGGATATGATATGGTGTCATATGGTATCAGTTTGGTTTAAAAAAATACAACTTATGCCATCACAAGGTCTGTAGTCCAAGCTTCTAATACCACTTTACGGGCAACAATATGAAATATGCGTATGTTCTCTTATGTGTGTGTTTTTAAAAAATTAATTTTTTGACCATTGGTTTTGAGTCTGCCAGTTTCTGTAATGACATAAGCAGGGGTATAATGAAAATGCAGCCTTATTGGCTCATGTGAAACCATGAAAGAATAATATCTGTGTCAAATTATTTTTAAGTATTGCAGCGGATGGAGTTAAAGAGGCACAGAATGTGTATAAGATACTTTGTGTCAGAATATGTAAGTTTTCATGCATAAACAAGATACATACAAGTAAATATACCTAAACTTATTTGCTGTAACTATTTCTTCAGTTGAAATAGTAACTTGTGCTTTAGGAAGTTACTAAGCACAAGTTAGTAAGCACAAGTTACATGTGTAACTTGTATGTAGCTTTATGTAGCTGTATGTAGCTAATAAAAAAAAACTCCATAGAGGCGCTTTCAAAAGACTAATCTAAATAATTGTCTGAATAACACATTTAAGAACATAAAAAATTTAAGCATAACACATTTAAAGTCTGTATTTATTGCAAGAAACTTGATGGCGTTTAGGAATTATGTTAAGTGGTCAGTATATACAGTTGAAGATCTGGGATTTGAAATTAATAACTAGAATAAACTGCAGTTTGAAATGAATGCCTACAATTCCTGCTTTGCCTATATGGAACCATTCAGAATTTCATAATTTTCCATTGTTTATTTTTATACCATCAGTAGTGGATTTGGCACCTCTCTGTCAAAGAACAGAATTCCAACTCTCTCAAGTAATTTATTCTCTTAGTTAATTAAACAAGTATCACCGAGGGATTCCAAAACATCCTGTATTCACAGAAACAATGCATAACGTGCTGTGTACTTGTTCCATCCTCATTATGATATCAAGTCCTGCCTCCAGTGGCTGCTGTAACAGTTTTTTACATTGTCAAAAAGAATTGTAAATTCTGCCTCACAAAGCTAAATTCAGATTTATTTACTCTGGTGCTTTCAGCTTTGCAGTTGAACTGTTATCTACTCAGTGGC
The DNA here is from genome assembly GCF_027579445.1 of Ammospiza nelsoni. Lineage (NCBI taxonomy): Eukaryota > Metazoa > Chordata > Aves > Passeriformes > Passerellidae > Ammospiza > Ammospiza nelsoni. The sequence goes on along the minus strand of NC_080669.1, from coordinate 69,938,497 downwards.
AGGGTCTTCATCTAATAAAGGCAGAAGAATGGTATCCCTGGCAGAGATAAGAATGGCAAAGATTCCTGGTCTCTGCACTGATTTATCTGATCAGGGGGTGGGGTCTCACTTTCCAAGGTAAATTTTTTAATTTAGATTTTATGTTTCTTCCCTTGGCTAACAACAAATATTTGAGGACCTGTTTGTATTTTCTTAACTGCATTAACTTACTTATACCAAATTATGAATTTTTGAATGTTGTATAGGGAGAAACACTCAATTTCATATGACTAGAGTAATTTTAATCTGGGTTATTACAAAACACTATCATTGTCATTTTTTAGCATGTTGAATAATTTAAACTGAAATGACTTTCTTTTCTATATGCTTTACTAGAATATGCTGGAATTTATTAGAATATACTACTATGTAGAATATAGTGGGTTTGTGTTGCAAATGTACAAACAAGATGGACAAGATTTTGTATTTGGTAGTCTTTTTTCTATGACTGCTTGGAAGCATCTGAGGAAAATATTTAATACCATCCATATCTGGGAATCAACCTTTGAATCACAGATATTTACATAATAATATTAATAATAATTAAGAATTATTAATATTTACATTGACAACATTATAGGTTAGAAAATGCACAAAAAATCTCAGTGGTTTTGCTGTTGTTTTTGTAATTGCTTTTATGAGTGGTCACTGAAGGGTTGGACAAAAGATGCACATTTTAACGGAATCATGTCATAATTTATGAAGTACTCAGTATAAACAGACCTTTCCTTTCCAACTCATTAGAAGTTATGTCTTATAAAGACTCTTGTCAAGTGCATTGCTGTTTCCCATCAGCTTTGTCTGAACAACCTTTACAAAGGAAGGTGTCAAAATCTGCCATAGTTCCTACTTGTAAAATGGATTATTGGATTTTCTAGACCCACAAGTTTAAAAGACCAAATCACAACAATCCTTCAGACCCTCTCCTTAGTTAATAACTAACACCTCCTTAAATTGCTGTATTTAATATACAATATACAAGTGCTCCTTTAATATACAAGAAAATGTCTAATAGGTTTTGTCTATGTAGAATAGAGAACTAGTCTTTATTATGCTAAGTTGTTGGGTTTTTTGTGCTGTCTATGGAATGAACTACTGTTACTTAATCATTTTGGCGTTCCTTCTTGCAGGTCTAAGTGTTAGGGATCCAATAGTACAGTTGGTGAATCCTGTTACTGTTTTGACAAGTTACAATAGAGTTCATACAAGCTCATCAATGATGAAGTACATGAGGGAGAAGAATAAAACAAGTTGGTAATGACTGACACATGAAACAAAGAACCAAAAAAAGATTAAGGGAATAAGAGTTCAATGCTCTGAAGTCTTTTTATTGGGAAGGAAGAAGCAATTGTGATTTGGTAGTTCACTCCCTTGGTGTCAGACTCAAGATGAAAGAGTTTGTGGATTTGAATGTCTGGTTTGCCTTCTCTTCAGAAGGAGAAATTTGGAAATAGATTTTGTATGTAAAGTCTTGTCTTGAATACACCGAGATTTGTTCTGTAGCTGGACAAATGTAGCTTTATATTTTAATACATTTACAATACAAATGCATTTCAATACCAGTAATGTATTGTGGAAATCACAGTGGCTTAAAATTGTGTGCTTCATGTACCTTTACTAAAACAAAACTATGTAGTATAGTCATGACAACAAAGTGGAGTTATTGAGGAAGAAGATCCATAAAGATTGTGGAAGTTCAGTTGATTGTCTTTTGTTTTTCTTGTATCTTCTGTTTTTGACTTGCAGGTGTTGCACTTCTGTAAAAGGCTTATTGATTATGATGATACATAGAATCATGAAGGGAGTAGTTTTGATTAGGTAGAAGTACTTTAAGGATTAGTGAGAGATATTGTTCATTCTTGTGAACTTGAATCTTTACCCAAACTTGGTCAGACTTTGGGCTTATAATAATAAGAATATTTTTTGATGATGTAAACAGTAGAAGACAAGAGCTGTTGAAGGACAATTCAGTAAATTTGTTCATTTCCAACTCTTGTTCTTTTTTAGGTCGTCCTTTGAATATTAATCTACAGTTACCTCAGTATTTCAGAGTTTGTTCATAGTTTGGGTAAATGATGGCTCAGCCCCAGCAAGGAGGTCCAGATGAAAAAGAGAAGACCACTGCATTAAAGGGTATGAGTCTTTCTTGCCTTTTTTTACATATATTGACATTTCAGAAATTATTGTTTAGGAAAGGAAAATAATATGACATGATTATAAGTTAGAGCTTGGGAATTACAATACTAGAAGAGACTCTTAGTCTACCTGTGATGCTGCTTATTGTCTAACAGTGTGTCCATTTATCAGTATTTTCGTAAGATGGTATAAAACATAATGATATATGGTAAGGAGTAACAGAATAAACTATTCATTGCTTTTCAAAATGTTCATAATTGTCCTTTTAAAAAGTTGACTGACTTTTATGTTCTTAGTTTTCAGAAGTTTTGATTTAATTTGCGTGATGCTTTTGTTTTTAAAAGCATATTACAGCTTTTAAAAAGCTCTCGGACTAGAGTGCTAAAAGGGAAAAGGCTTTCAGGACATTGATATCCATATTGGTTTAATAAAGTTTCCATTGTATGTTTTAAAAAATAAACACATCTAAATGACTTAGGGGTAAAAATAATTTACATAAATAGCATATTTTAGATAGTGGCATTCAGCTTTGGAAGTACAGGAAGTTGGTAAGACCTACAAGTAAACTAACCAAACCTTGATTTAAAGTGTTTGCATCACACAGTTGTATTCTAAACTGTCTTTCAAAGGAGAAAAAATAACAGTTTGCCACTCAAGTGTACATCCTGGATTTCTATCAAAGCATTATTAGAAAGCAGTGTTCCATTACATGTGATGATAGATGGCATTTCTTCAGTTGCAACTGAGTTTTTGTGAAGTATTTGGTGAAAACCATGTAGTGCTTTTATAATACTTTGTGCCAATTCTGTCCAATTAGTATCTTTTGAGGAAGCTATAGTTCAGCTTTGGAAGTAAACTCCCATTTTATACATGGCATTAATTTAATTATCTTTAAGGATTAGTGCTAATGATGTGATTGAGTGATTTTCCATTTAGCTATAGAAGGTCTCCTGCAGATCACTCAGTTTTCAACTCTGTTGAACTATTTCAAATTGAGTTAGAAAGTCCAAGACCTTAGGTAAGAATGGTAGATCAGATTTGGAAAGATTTGCCAAGCTGTAAGACACTTTAGATAATTTTAATTTGAAAAGTTGCACAAGAAGAAAGTGAACATGTCAGTGGTTTCAGCTCAGAACAGGTGCAGTTCTCCTTAGTGACTGATGAAAGCTGTAAGTCATGACAAGCTGTACCTATTGTGAATAAGCATAATATACCTCATATACTATGGTCCTTGATACTCAGGAGATTGATTTTTTTGGTTTTTTGTTTTTTTTTTTTTTGTATAGTAAGTGACACTTCTGTGTAAATACATCTCAAAATAGATCATGGTAAGATGGTATGGAAACTCAAGTGAAATTAAATTCTAGGGATGCAGTGTCACTGGAGTCTCCTCACCAAGGAGAGAAAGATGTGCTAAAGACTTGCTACCTTGATCTTGTTAAAGTACAAAGGAAGAAAGGACACATTTTTTACATCCTGTTGTGGGAGACTTTGACAAAATTCTTTTCTTTTTCCAAATCATTTGGTTGAGAACCAAGGGAGCTTCTGCAGAACTTCCAAAGGACAGTGTACAAGAGCAAACACGTTATTGCTTGCATGAATTGGATTTCAGGGGACTTGCTGTTAAACAGATGTGATGTAAAAGTGAGCTGTGGCTGACAAAGACAGATTTAGAATCATCCAATCAGTATCTGGTGTTATGTAGACATTTAGATGCTACAGAGATATTGAGAAGCCATAATACTTGTTGGAGAGATGTTGAATTTCAACAACCATACCAGATGGCTTTTGGTCCTCCAGCTTTGCCCAGTGGAATCACTCAGAAGGAAGAGCTGGTGACAGTCATGGATGCTGGAATAAATGTAAAGTGAAGAGTTGTAGAAGTGCAGGTCAAGGAACTCTCAAGAATGTTAAAGATAATTTTCAGTACATTTTAAACAGTAGAAATTCCAAAGTGTTGAATGTATCAATCCTAAGTTTAGGTAATGTGGGTAGCCTACTGGCAGCAAGACCAAGCAAAAATAGTGGTACAAAATATAAAAATAATCATTTTAAGTAATACAAAGATGGAAACATAGTTAATGCTGAATGAAACTTAAAGAAAATTAGTCTTTTCAAACAATTTTCTTTTTCTTGAGCTACAGCGTTGGATAATAATAAAGGTAAAAATCCATATACTTAGAACATCAGGAATACTTAATGTATTTCCTTGGTAAAACACAGTATCTTGATTTATGAAATAATTATAGTTCAAGTCAGTTTAGCACTCTGGAACAGAATGTTTGTGTGGTCTTCAATTTCATCTAATGAACAAGTAGGAAAATGTATTTTGGTGAAATCCTGCTGAATTGTTTCTTGTTTTTTTTTTTTTTTTTAATTAATAATTAGAAAATATGTTAGACACATAGCACTGCATTGTGTGGGTGATATGCATGGAGAAGAGATCATTGTACACTATTACCTGTGTAGCAGTAATTGTTTGGTAGATGCAAAGATGTCTCCACAAGTCTGCCTCTGCTTAAATGTAAATCCTTAAATCTAGGGTAAAGAATGTAGATTATGCTAATTTTAGTGTACTTGCATTGGTGACTGTATGTAGGCTGTACCAGGCCATACAGTCCTAATCTGAAAAGCATGTGTATGCCATGGCTTGCTGTAAAGTGGATGGAAGTTTCTCTACCTTGAGGGCTGTTAAAGGGGGTGGCTGAGCGAAGGATTTAGGCCTAACAGTCTGGGTATCAAAGGAGGGGCTGAAGATTGGTGTGGTCACACATCTGGTGAATGTCAGTGAGATGATGTCCTCAGATAATCTGAACTCCTCAAGAAGGCCTTTAAGATGCTATCAATTATTTGAAACTGAAGCTAGAGAACTTTATGTTAAAACCATGATGCATACCTCAGAGACTTACTTTCTAACATTGAGGTAATGAATCATTGAAACAAATCGCTAAGTCTTTGGTGGCTTCCCTTTCCTCTGGACATTTTTAGATTAACATAGAGATAAATAGGTAGGTAAATAAATAAGTAAATAAATGAGTATGTATACAGGAAGTGAAGTCCAGCTTTTGAACCTTGAACAGGATTTCCATAACAGTGTCCTGTGTTTAGTAATACTGGGATATTCTTCTGTCTGTAAGATCTACAAATATCAGCAAATGCATGTTTTTAGTTTTACAAATGAAATAAAAGACACAGCATGTGTTATGTATTTTTTCTTTTCCTTTTTTTAGATTTATTGTCTAGAATAGACTTGGATGAACTAATGAAAAAAGATGAGCCACCATTTGAATTTCCTGATACTTTGGAAGGATTTGAGTACATTTTTAATGAAAGTAAGTCATACGTGCTTTGTAAAGACCAAATGTAGAATAATGTTGAGCAGTTATCAGAAGTTGAGTTATACCTTATAAGTCCCTATTAAAATTTCATACTTTCCTGTTAGGATTGAAATTTTAAACTTTAGTGCTGATAGACTTGTAAATCTGAGGCCTGTTTTTTATTTCATACAATTATCACAAAAATCCCTCATTTCATACAATGTTGTGGAGTTGTACTGGGCCTACTTTTATGACTTCTTGTTTTCTGTTACAAAAATGTTGTTGATACAAAAATTCTGAAAGTAATTTCTGTAGCATTTCAAAATCAGAATTAAAGACTGGTCACTCATTTAAGGAATGTTTTATTTCCTGATAAATTTTCATTTCCACAGAAGAAGTTGTTTTTTAGATAATAATTTGTCCCAGCTATTCCATTAATACCAATTGGAAAACACCTATGTATGTTGATAGAAGAATAAGCAATATGATAGACTGTCTCTTCTGGTATGGAACATAATTTTACATTGCAGCCAAGTGTGTTGACAACTGCAAGCAAGTACTTCCAGCTAGCTCAGTCTCTGTGTTAAATGACTTAGTATTTATAATTTCCAGTGCATACATTTTAAAATCCAGGTGAGAAACAAACTTCTGAACTAAAGTAATACCAGACTGCAAGAAGTGACTCTTTCAAGATTGTTTAAAACCTGTAGAACAAATGGGAATGTTTACAATTTTACTTCTTTGCAGTGCCTGCTCTGTGAACAGAGGAACTTTAGTTTCTAAATCTGCCTGTTTCACATCTTCCACTTTTAAAGGAAAAAAAAGAGCTTTCCTTTAAATGATAGTCATTTATGCAACACTTAGCTTTTTAATACCCTGATGGCTTTCACAGGTAGGTACTTAGAGACTAAAAGTGTCATGAAAGTGATGCTCTTTCTTTGATGGAAGGAGTTCAGCTCTGTCACTTTTCAGCTCCTTATTTTTAGATCTGCACAGTGTCTGTCTTCCGTATTGACTTCAGAGTTAATGGTTCATATGTGGCTGATAAAAAGGGCTGAAATTTAAATTTTGGGGAATGAATTATTTTACTGAATATTCCATTACTAAACCTCACAGCCTGAGTGACTTCCATAGAATGGGGGAAAACCTATTACATATGCTAAGGGTCAGCAAAGCAAAAAAGTCACCATTTTGCTTTTATATATTTAATTCAAATGTTCAGTCATGTATTTTTATGTCTTAATCATGCTTCTTTTTATGGTGGAAAAGTACAGAAGTTTTTTGTTAGATTATTTAAATCTGAATGAGGCAGGGGTTCCAGAAAGTCAAAACGAAAAATACAGCAGATATTTGTTACTTGTGGCAAGAGTCAGTTCATGTTCATGAATGCCATATTTGAAGAGTATGTATCTGAGAAGAAGCAGCTGAAAGTAACATTATTATGACAAATATGAGAAGGAGGATGTTTGAACCCAACACAGGGGTAGGAAACTGTGGAGAAATACTTCCGTGGTATCTAGTACATGAGGTAAGGCAGGTCTGGAAAAAAGTTAAATCAGCAGATAAGCATAACTACTAGACGTCAGATAACATAACATAGACATAAGATCTTAAACATTTTATTTAAAGCATCTGGAATCAAAGTGTAAAAGTTCTGTAAATACATGAACCAAGTAATTTTTTTCTATCCAAGAGGAAACAATACAGAGGAACCTTTGTTTCAGCTTTGAGAGTTTACTGGCACGTATCACTGTTTCACTGATATACTGCAGTTTTCTGTCATAACTTGTGTTTTGTCTGATAGGCTGAAACATTGTTGGTAAAATATTTGTTCTTGTAGTTGGCTTCCTACTGGTTGCCTTTTTATTATTATCATTGTTTTAACACAGTCCATGACTTCGCAAGTGGTTGTGTTTGGCGTTAACTTTGGCTATAAACAAGGTCAACTACAGGAAGTTACAATGAGAGCAAAAGTAGCATGTAGTTTTGCTCTGAACAAGCATTCTGCTTTATTCTACTGTTGTAGTCTCAGTGAACCCTAAATCTAGGAGGTCTTACTTGATTTCATCTTGGGGTTAAGATATTTTCCCTAACTGCAGACATGGTTCTTTTCAGATTAGCTTAGAAAGTTGTTAAGCTTGAAGATAAATATTTCCCTTACTACCAGGTTCCAGCTCCCTTTTGTATTTGCATTTCTTTATAATGCAGTTAGTTTTGAATTAGAAGATTTGTAGTTACAATTCAATCACCTGCAGATCAAATATTAACTGCTAATGTTTACATTTCACTGTTAATTCATAGCAGTTGAGATGTAAATATGTCTTGTGAAGTACTCTGGCATTTGATATCTGTGTGCAATTTCACTGTCATAATTTCTGTTTAGTGTAATCTAGCAGTGTATACAATAAAATGGGAGTGCAATTTTTTATGCTACAATTGTTTTCTGTTAAAAAGCCTATAACCAAAAATGAGGAGGAATTCATAATGGCTGGATTTTTAGATGTAGACTTCATTTAAAATTTTCAGCAATTGAGTGTGTCTTACTTTTAATGAAGTATATTAACTATAATGATTTTGTTTCTTTTACAGAAGGGCAATTAAGACACATTAAAACTGGGGAGCCATTTGTTTTTAATTATCGTGAAGATTTGCATAGATGGAACCAAAAGCGCTATGAAGCCCTCGGAGAGGTACATAATTTGTGTGGGTGTATGCATGTATGTATATATCCCTCTGTGTAGCATTTAAATATATGCACACATTTAGTATATGTGCGCGTATATATGTGTATATGTGTACATATAAAGGTGTGTATGTGGATGTATATGTGGGTATGTATATATGTGTGTGTGTTCATGTGCTATGGATTTTGTTCTGTTTCTCTGTAGATGCAATATTTTTGCATACATTAATAAAGTTTTAGTGAGGTTCCAGTCATTTAATATAAAGTATTTCAGGATTTACTGCATATTAATGCTCTAACAGTAATTTCTATTGTTTGCTATATAGCTTATGTGGTGATTTAGATTACTGTTTGACTTTAGTATATCTTCATAATAGAATATCATCTACCTATGTAAGTCAGATTACACAGTACAGTATTTTCTTTAACCTTAGTCACCTCATGGATTAAAAAGCTGCGACAATTTTCTTTTTGGCTGAAGATAAATGCATTGGTTGATTTTCTCATGTTACTAGGAGATACCAAGAACCAAATAAAACAGAAATCTGAAGATTAATTGCTTCATTATCTGTTGGTGTATTTGGATGCTACTGGTACTTTCTAGGCAGTTCAGCCCCCCATAACTACCTGCTCACTCCTCACTGTGGAATAGGGGAGAGAATCAGAAGGGTAAAAATGAAAAATTCACAGGCTGAGTTACAGTTTAATAGGTAAAATAAAAGCTATGCACACAATAAGAAATCAATTCACTTCTTTACATCAGCGGGCAGATATATAGCCATTTGCAGGAAAGCAGGGCTTGTTTGTGCATAATGGTGCCTTAGGAAGAAAAGTGCCTTATCCGTACAATCCTGGAATGGGTTTAGGTTGAAAGGGGCCTTAAATGTCATCTAGTTCCAACCCCCTGCCATAGGCAGGGACACCTTCTACTACATGAGGGTACTTGAAGCCCTGACCTTGAAGGCTGACAGGGCTGGGGCATCCCCAGCTTCTCTGGGCAGTCTTCCAGCGCCTCAGCACCCTCACAGTCAAGAATTTCCTCCTAAGATCTAATCTAAAGCTACCTGCTTTTGCTAGGTTTGAAGCTATTGCCCTTTGTCCTATCACTCCATGTTCTTGTCAGCAGTCCCTCTCCAGCTCTCTTGAGCCCCTTTACTGGAAGCTGCTGTAATGCCTCTCTGGTGATGTCTGTTCTCTGGGTTGAGCAGCCCAAAGTCACTCAGCCTGGTTCATGGGAGAGGTGTTCCAGCCCTCTGGGGGTGCTCCTTGCTTGCTTGCTCAGCTTTTCTCAGCCTGGGCTCTCTGCTGTAGCTGCCCAGCTGTTTGTCCTGCCAGAGCTTTGTTGCCAGGGATTGATGAAGCTTGCTTTTTACCTTATTCTCATCATTCTTGCCAAGAACTGTGGCAGGGAGTAGAAAGTGAGTGGGGCTACTGCAGGTGCTTCTCACATGTTTCGCTTGGTATACTTTTCCAAATAAGGGGTAGTGCTGTGTCTTGATACACGCTTCTTCTGAGAGAAAATACTGTTGCATGGCCTGTGTGTATGGATGTTTTTGTGTGTCTGCACTGTTCAAATATTTCCATTTTCCAAATGAGTGAGTTGAACAAGACATGACTCTAAAGATCAGTGTGGGCTTCCTGTGTCACCACACTTTCCTATGCATATTTGGAAATACATGGCGGATTTTGCATTCTGTGCATCTGAAAAGTATGTGTACTTCAACCCACAGTAGTATGAAAAGCTTTTTGTGACTTTTTTTTTGGTGCACTTTTTCTGGGACCAGGCATCTTGTGTGTGTGATCTGTGTTGTACATTTTCCTTAGTTATAGTCATTCTCCATGTTCCAGTTTGAATGATCTTTTAAAATGCACTTTGTTTATATTGGTCGGTAAAGATCAAGGAAGGCTTAAGGTCAGATATCTGACAGGGAATTGTTCTAAGTTGTCTGCTTTGTGTTTTTAGAGAAAAAACTCCCTAATATGTCTTTCAGTCTTTTTCTACTAGGTGCTCAGTACCACATAATTGTTTGAACAAGCCACAGATTTATAGTTGCTCCATTGTCTGGTTTTGATGTAGTTATTTGGGAACACAGGAGGTGCTGTTCCTTGGTAATTATTCACATAAATAAAATCTTGTTTTGCGCCATAAATTAGTGGGTCACTGATGCAAACGTTGAATAATACTGGAGTGGTGTATCACCCTCTGATAAGCTGTTTTGTAGTCTAAGGTGAAGATGTGTTTAGCAAACTGTGGTAGCTTAAGAAGCAGTCACTCAAATGATTTGTAAAGTGATGTAGTAAAATCTGGCCTTAGGCCTTTGCTTTGAAACATCATCCTTTGGTTGTAGGAGTTCTTTAATGTGCATTTAGGGTTCAGTTATGTAGCTTGCCATCCAGTGAGATAATGAAGTAGCTATATTTGTATCACTGAACAAAATTGTTTTATGTATTCAGTGTTTCCATTGTTAGTTCAGTCATTGCATGCTGGTTTTCTAATTTTTAAAGAATATGTATATCTTGCACAAGAAAGCTTTTTTTTACTGTGCATATACATAATATACATATATACATATATATATATATATATATATATATATATATATATTTGTTTGTTGTGGAGTGTTTTTAATGTGTTTTATTGATTTTAAGAAGTGAGTGTGCTCCCTGGCCTTATAATACCAGCATCATTCTCTCTTTTCTGAGCATTAATAAATTTCAATTTGGTTATCCATGGGGTTTTTTTGCTGATAAAAATCATGAATACACTGTCTGTGATGTTCTGTCATTTTTCTGATTGTGTGGAAATTGGTTCTTCAAAAATCAAAATGGTTTCCATACATCTCCTCTCCTTATATCTTTTTTTTTTCTTCATTCACTGATCAGTTATTTCAGGCACACAATTTTTTCCTGCAGCCTTTTGATATGTGTTGTTAATAGACAATTTAGTGAACTGTTAATAATTTTGTGATTCTGGTTCAGTCATTGCTATTGTGGCATTGAATTTTGTAGAGAGCCTCTCCATTTGCTTTTTAAAAATTAAAATGGCAGCAGAAGTGCATAGAACATAGTGTTGCAGCTGCTTCGAACTGATGATTAATCTTTGTGGCAAGTTTGAAGTATGATTGAGAAAAATTTTGTGCAACAGTTTAGTTATTGCAGGCTTTTGCTGACTTTCTGCTTTCATACTCATGTAATATCCAGAGTATCCTAGCATCAGAAGGTAGATATTGTCTGTTGCTTTGCATGTATCTTACAGCCTAAAGGCAGTTATAATTTGTTGATTACTTGGAGGCCATTGAACACTGGCATTAATATTTTTGGGAATGCCTTCACTGATGAAGAGACTTTTATGTGTGCTGACAGTTTACTTCTCTACCAATGTCTTGGAAAATTCAAAGAGGATTTGTAAATATGTAGATTATAATGTGGACATTAACATAAATATCTCTGCTGTGATCCTATTCAAGTTAATGCCATGTCTTGCAGTTGCAGCCGTTCTGACCTGCAAAAGGATCTACCTGCCTGTAGGCAGGTAGTAGCAAAAGAATTGAGATGGTTTTTTGCTTTCACCGTAGTATAATATTTTGTATTTATGTAGAACAGATACGTTAAACAAAGAAATGGAACACTTAAATCAGAAATTCCTGGTGTCATGTATGATAAGATACAGTTAATTTTATGTCATCAAAGAAGTCTTCTTCCACTAAATAAACTGCTTTAAAGTATGTCACAAGTGTTAGATCCAGCTCATCACAAAGTAGATTGCCATCAAGGTTAATATTTGATTAGTGTGCGTGTGATAAGTATGTAAAATTATGACCTTGACACCCATAATTCAGATGGCTGGGAGTAAAATTGGATTTTTATTTCCAGATCTCCTTTAAGTTAAAGAACAGCTTGGTCTCAACATGATTTAAAAAATAAGTGTTCACCTGCTACTAATTTCCTCCTTGGTTGCAAAGATCATTATTTGTTTTTGATGACTGAGAGGCTATTTACATAGCACAAATGAAAGCATAGAGCAGCAGAAGAGGACATGTAAGTTAATGAAGAAGGAAGCATTAAGTAGTCTGCATTTGAAAGAGTAGCTTCTTGCATGAATAACCCAAAATCTGATGATAGGCTGCACGTGCACCTGATAGTACTTAAGGTCCAATCTTGCAGCCAAAGCTCATGTGAATAAACTCAATAGGTCTGATCTTATGAATAAGGGCTTCAGGATCAAGTTTCAAATAAAATGTGCAGATTATTAGTAGAAATCCTTACACTCTTAGTTTCAGTTTCTTTGCAATTTGTCATTGAACATTCCAGATTTTCTCTGGCTAGCAACACTTTGATATAAAGTACATGCTTCACACTATGATCGAGCAAAATTGCATGTGTACCTCAACTTCTTAAAACAGATTTGCTCTTACTTATTTAGTATTTAGAAAAACTCTTACTGAGTCAATGAAATAAATTTATAGTGATGTAATGTATTGTTGGATTAATGAACATTTGCCTTTGTGGAATGCCTGCTTGGCTTGGCCTGTTGAAGAGGTTTTGCTGTTCAGAGATGAGATACCAAATACTTAACGGGTGTCTGTGAATTGAATTTTTTCAGTGTCTTGTTCTACGGCCAAATAAGGATGAACTTCCATGGAGGTAGTAAAAAGGTTTTCTAAAACTCCTGTTTCAGAGGGAGAGTGAAAGCATCTAATTCAAATATCTCCCCTGTCCTGATTTCTGAAAGCGGTTAATTTCTGGTTTGTGTGATCTCCTCTGATAGTGCTGTTTCTCTGCAAGTTATGCCCCATTTTGGTGGTTTAGGAGTGGTACTCTTCAATTCAGTCGTTCCACTGAGGCACTCCAAACCATGTGCTGCTTCCTTCCTTCCCCCTCCCTCTCTTCCCCTGTGATAGGATGGAGAGCACTGGGGGCAAAAAAAGTAAATATGATGGGTTGATATAAGAACAATTTGCTGGAAACAGCAGTGAGATAAGAAAATCAGCAGAAACAGCAAAAATATTAATATCAAAGAGTGTGCAAAAGCAAAAGAGTGATTTCCATGCAAAAGGCTCACCATGGAGGTCTGATCCATGCAGCCAGGCTCCGTTGCTCCAGAAGTGAGCCCTTCCCTGTTTGTGGGAGGTGCAGAATAATCTTGGGGTCCTAGCTATGCCCCTGCTCTGCTGTGCAAATGAGCCCTGTCCTGATCAGAATCAGGGCCCCCATCTACTAATGAACATTGCAGAAGTCTTTTTGCTTTGGCAAAATTTTACAGTGGAATCAATGTCACAAAAAATATTTACAATTGCACCTCTCCTTGAGCTACACATCACATTTCCCCATCCATCTATATTACCCATGAAATGCACTCAGGTCCTTCAACAAAAACAATCCCACTGATGGGTTTGCCTTTGTTGGAGGCCAACTAATCCAAACTGTCACCCCTAACAGATTCCTCATATGCACAATGTAACTCTGTCCCTTCTGTGGTATGTAGGGGTTTTCATTGGGCAGGGCCAGCTAGATTGGAGCCTGTAGTGTTAACTAACCAGGTAGTCTTCAAATAAATGTAGATCCCCGTGTTTGAAGTTTCCACCACCCATTGCTTTCAATGTGGTTTTAATAGTCCATTGCATCATTCAACCACCAGAGGCTGGTGCATGACAGGGAACGTGATACCCACTCAATCACTCAATATTGTGATCTCTGGGCATGTGGTCTATGAGGCTATTTTTGGAACCAGTCTCATTGTACTGATGCCTTTTCCTGGTCTTAAAAAATTGAGAGCCAGACACACTTGATGGATAAGGGGTTTTTACCTCGGTAGTTTAATAAGAATGCTGTGGTGCACCATTTCATCAAGGTGGGATGTGCCGCAAAGCACACACGCTATAGATAGCGTATACAATTTATAGACTTTACTAATTAGCATACCTAACAAATATGTCCCAATGGAAGGCCTGGATGAATGGCATGGTATTCCCCCATTCTAGGAATTCCCCCCTGGATGGGCCAAGTTTCTAGTTTGCAGGATATGTTCTAGAGAAAACCTTTGTTTCCCAGATAGTGTAGGGTTTTCCAGCCTCCTCCTATAACGCTTCTACGATGTTTGGTCTCCTGGCCTAACAAAATACTAGGGCTATGTTAAGTTACCAGACATAAGGAATTACAAGTATGCGTGCTAAAAATACTGAGCATACTTGAAGGTTATATAAGAGGTATATAAAAGAAAAGGCAAAACATCAGTACAACTCCATTTTTTCTGGGGTGCCATGTTGCCATAGGATTTGCTTTCTGAGGCCCAAGCTATCATTCCAGCTCCCTGTGAGGCACAGGGTTAGGGTGAGGGCAATGTAATTATTAACCTGCCAAACCTTCCGCTATTTGTATTTCAGCCATCATCCACCACGCCACAGGGGCTGTACCTGCTTGGTCTGCTTGATCACAGTGCATGTTTCACAGATATGGATCAGCTGGGAAATGGTGTCCATCGTTAAATCCACCCCATAGTTAAGCCACAAGCTCATCTGTATTGTTACATCTCTTCCCTGCTGGCCTGAGGCATCATGGGCCCACCAACCAGCAATAATTCACCCTTATGCTGCCAGTCAAGATCCACCTGAGGCACTTTAATTGGCAGCCCAATTCACCTGTCCATTCTTGCAATGCTCTTCAGTATCCTGACTCCTGTGTGCATGTATTGCATACATTAAATGCCTTTACAGCCAGCTTCTCTACCTGAGTAGTGATGTCTTGCCACAATTCTTCAGCCCAGATGGGTTTACCTCTGTCCTGCCAGTGGTCTTTTTCCATTGGTCCAGCCACCCCTGCAGTGCATTTTCTGCCATCCACAAGTCAGTGCAGAGGTGCAGCACTGGCCCTTTCTCTCATTCAGCGATATCTAAAGCCAGCTGGATGGCTTTCAGCTCTGTGACCTGACCTGATGCACCTTGTCCCTCTGTAGCTTCTGTGACTCACCATGTACAGCTGCTTTCAGTTTTCAGTGAAGAGATCATATTCCTTTTGATTTTCTGGCAGCTTATTATATGATGGGGCCTCATCAGCATATGTAACTTCCTCCTCCTCTTCTAATGATAATCCACATTTTTTCCTTCACGCTGAGTCATGATCCCTGGGCACTGGCATTTGCTGTTTAAGCTTTCTGTGTGATGAGAGTTATCCAATTACTCCACATAGTATTGGTGGCATGTTGTGTGGACGGGACTTTGCCTTTGAACATTCTGCCCAGCACTGGCAGTCAGGGTGCCAGGAGGAGCTGAGCTTCGGTGGTCATCACTTCTGAAGCAGCTCAAGGCCCTTCATAAGCTGCCAGAATCTTTTTCAGTTGTAATGTAGTGGGCCTCAGATCCTTTGTATCCCCAACTCCAGAACCCCAGCGGTTCATCCTCCTCATCTCTGGTACTTTTCCAGAGATTCCAGGAAGGATCATTCTCCCTGACTGTAGTGTAGACCATGTTTTTCATATCCTCTCCTCTTCTTACTGCCTCTAGAACTACTGCATGAAAAATCTCCTGTTTGATTTGTTAAAAAGCTTGCCATTTAGGACACCACTTAAAATCATCCTTCCTCCAGATCACATGCTAGAGAGGGCTCACAATCTGACTGTAATCTGCAATATGCATCCTCCAAAAACCCACAGCATCTATTCTTAGCCTGTGTTTCCTTCTTGACGGTTGGCAGGGACATAGCTGCTACTTGGTAGACCATGTCCATTCAAGTTCAATGGTGTCCATCTTGCCATTTTACTCCCAAAAAAAAAAATTCCTGGACAGATCCCTTGATCTTACTTTTCTTCACAGCAAAAGCAACCTTCAGAAGGATTTGGATTATGTTCTCCTCTTTCTCACAAACTTTCTCTGCTATGTTCCCCAGCAATGTGGTGATGTCATCAATGTAGATGTTCTGGAGTCTCACCCTTTTCCAGTGCAGTCTGGGTCTGTCCAAGGTAAATAGTGGGCCTGGGTTTCCAACCCTTGCACATCCAGTTCCAGGTGTACTTTATCCCTTTCTAGATGGCAGCAAACTGTGGCCTGCACTCATGGCTAAACATACGGAGAAAAACACATTTGCAATGTCAGTGGTGGCACCATTTTGGTGCCTTGACTCCATACTGAAGTTCCAGCACACCTGGCACAGCAGTGTTCGGTGGTGGTGTGACTTTTTTCAGGCCATGATAGTCCACTGTCAGTCTCCACTGCACTTACACACTGGCCATATGGGACTACTAAAGGGTGAGTGAGCCTTGCTGGCCACTCACCAGAGTGGTTCTCCAGAGCCCATCTCATGGCTGGGGTTCACAGTCCTGGCTGACGTGCTGCTATCAATGGTGCACTCCTTTGGTAGTGGTTGGTACGTGCTGTTCTTCAACCCTTAGCAGTCCCATAGCAGAAGGATCCTTTGAGAGAACAGGCAAGGTACTTAGCTGTCTGACTTTCTCTGTCTCCACAGCAGCTCTCCCAAAAGCCTACCAATGGCCTTTTGGGGTCCTTGAAATACCCTCTATTACAACCTGCCCTTGAAGGTGAGGGTAATGCAGGTTCTTGCTGATAGATCCTCTTAGGACAGATTTGAGTGAAATGACAGAGACATCAGTGTCTATAAGTATATATAAGTAAGTTTATTTTAGAACAGTTTTGTTGTAATGAAAAGCAGATATGTAGCTGATTTAGTTATTATTGTCTTGGTTTAAGATAATTTAAGAGGGACACTTAAAATAAGGTACTTAAGCAATAAGGGGAAATTAGTATGAGTAGATGTAAGTGGAAAAAATATAACAGTTTATTGAAGAAATTGAATAGTGACAGGCAAAAAATTAACAGCTGTTTTTTGGTTTGGTTTGGTTTTTTTAAATATAGAATAACAGCAGTAGTATTATGATTTACATGTAAAATGTTCACTAGGTAGCTGGATCTGACCCCTTGGCAGCCATGGTACCCTAACCAGAAGAGACCCCTTCTCCCAGCAGGAGAGTCCCCTTCTGATGGCACAGCAATGATGTGAGCTGGTATAGAATAAAGCCTGGGTCCCAGCCATGCCCCTTCCAGGCTACTGCAAAAATGTTCTGTTCTTGCCAAAAATAACCTCTGTTCTTGCCAGACCAGGACACCCATCTACTAATCAATATTGCAGAAGGTTTTTTGCTTTAACAAAATTTTGATGTGGAGTCAATGCCACAAAAAACATTTATGGCTGCAATGTTTGGACAGAAGTATAAAGGTAGGCAGATGAGAGAGATAGCCAGGATCTTTAAAATATGTGAAGGTGTGATCTCATTTCTTACTACATAGAGAAGAATCTATGTGGAACAGAGAATCTTGAGTATACCAGCTGAAGGAAGAGCCTGAATGAGCCATATCACTTTATGGACAGCAAAGGCAGTTATAAATGCAGTACTTTAGGAATCCATGCCCTATGTGTTATAGGGCTTTTTTTCATACTAGTTCGATTTTTTTCAATTTTTGCTAGGTAAGTGTGAAATAGAAAAATGGCAAAGAAGACTTTAAACAAATCAGGTAAAACAATTAAAATTGGGGCATAATACGGAATTTCTCTCTAATAGTAGTTCCTAAGCTCTAAGTAATATGTTTCTAGAAAGTTCCAGTCTTTTCCCATTTTTGAATCAATGTTTCTGATAACAGAGAAAGAGGCAGCTGAAAAAAATTTAAATTAAATATGTGTACAGTCTTTGTAATTTTCTGAAGATGTGAGCTTTTAACAGTTCGTTAATTTTCGGCATTTCTTTTTTCTGAGTGAAGTAAATGGACAGCTAGGATTCAGGACTACTTAACAGTACCTACGGAAATTTAAATATGAATCTTCATTACATGCAGTATATTCATTTGCATATGCTAAATCAGCTTTCAAAATCTGGTGTTTGTGAAGACTTTTTAGTGGCATGATTATGTCAGATGTGCTTCAGTGAACTCTTCTAGTTTGCAGGCAGCAATTGGCAGTACGTTGGTTCATCAGAGTAACATGACAGTTCTCGAAAGGTTCAGAGATAGTTTTATAATTATTGTTAGCATGATTTTTGAAAGAAATGATGAGCATCTCATAAACCCAGATGGGAGTTTGTTACGTTGTTGATAAATGTGTTTTACATTTTTAAATTGATAAACAGTGAAAAGCGGAAAAGATACAATAAGGCAGATGGTTGTTTATAAAGCACTTGTAAGTTGCTGCAATTCAAAGAATGGTACTAATTGTTAAAAAGAAGACAAAAATTGGAATAGGGGGAGTGTTTCAATGAGTTCATCATAAGCTTTTTAAAAATAAAACCTTCAGCAGCTTTAGTTCAATTAGAACCACCCTTGCCATTCTAGTTTACATGCAAAGGTTTATGCTCTCAGTTCTTAACTTTTGTACCCGCCATTTTCATGTAGCTGAAATTAAAGCTACAGCTAATCTACCTGTATGTATCCATTTCTTTCTTTTTCTTTTTTGTGGCTTGAAAAAAACCACAAAATTTATTGCACAGCAGAATGAAGTTGAATTATCACTGAACTTATTGTTTCCATAAAAAAGAATGAGCAAACTCCAAAATCAAGCAGACATTTTACAACAAGGAAGTAAAATGGTAGCTAGTTGACTTGTTTTTTGTTCAAGGAGTGGTGAAGAAAATGTTTTTTGACAACTATGTGACCAAAATAAATACATATTTAAGTAGTGCTTAGGCAGAACACTAGTCAGTATGTGTGATGAAACAAGTTGGTGCACCTTTCTCTTGTGAATGTTTAGGTCGACTTTCCATTAGTGATCTTAAAAGTCTCCATGAAAGATGAAGTATTTTCCTTTGTTTTCAGCATGAGTTTTTTGAAAAACAGATATGTAGATTTACTGCCTTGATCAAGCATCTCTTATAAAATATGTTTATTTTCAATTGCAGAACTCTGGAAGAGCTTGTTCTTTCACAGGATTTTCAGCTTTTGCATGATAAAGACGTCTATGCTTTAGATATCTATAGATATCTATAGATACCTATACATTTAATTTCTCTGGGGATATTTTTATTAACACTTAGCAGAGCACTGATATTGTCAGGGAAGCTGTATCAGTTGTGTCAGTCTTGAAATAATTTGTTGAGTTGCTGGTCAGCAACTAGTTATATCAGGCTGGTCAGCTAAAAAAATGCAGAGTGCCTTCAAGCAGGAACATCCTAACTCTTATAATAGCTACAGGTCTATCTGCCTGCTCTAGTGATGCAGCTTCTGGGTGTAAAGGAGATCCTAGATGAAACTCACTCTGGTGAAGTGCAAGAGGTAACCATGGGTAGATGGAGCTAGACTTACAGTATGACTGTGAAGCTGACTTCTAGGGGAGAAAATGTTGCTGATTTTCAAGTTTTATAAGGTGGTCATATGTAATGATTCACTTAAGTTTTGTGAAGTTTGTATGAAAACTTTAGAAGAAGCAGCTCAAATCTTCTGTAGCTGTTACCTTAACCTCTGGGAGGATACTGAATGTCAAGACTGTACAGTCAGAATGTGACATAGACCAAGAGAAGAAAGAACAACTGTTTTAATGTCTTGCTCCATAGTTAAATCCAAAAGAATTAATTGCTCTAGGCAATGTTGGCCTACTTTTATGCCACTTCAGGATAATATTTAAGCTCTGTGAAAAGTTTGAAAGCTCTTCATATGCAACTGTGTTCTTTCCATTTTTGGTACCAAACAGCTGTGCTTTCTACATGCTGTCAGGTTTTGACCTTAGCTTTAATTATGGGAAAAGTAGTTTCAAGCTCCTGCTCTGAGACTATTTAAAAACTGCATGTCTCAACACCTAGCTCTAAAACTCTACAGGGAATTTGTAGGTTTGATCAGGACTGTGTTCTTATGTAGCTTTCAGTATGTGTTCTTTAGAATAGTGCTTTCTAACCTGAGGGTAAGCACACAAGAGAAAGCAACTAGGAAAGCAAACCCAGGACTACTTAGCAATCCATGTCTTTACTAGAAAAATGTGTAAAGGTCTGCACACTTCAGGTTCAAAAATACTTAGGTCTTTAAGAAATCAGAATAAGCTCATCCTTCAGTGAGAGTTTGTTTCCTTTACAGTGTATCTGCTTTAAATATCAAAGCTGTGCCTTTTTTAGGTGCTCCTGTTGGTATGGATCCTGCCACCTCTTCCCAAATTCCTCTGTTATTCAGTTCAGTGGGAAAAACCTGGTTGTGTGTACAGATCAGGGAACAAAAGGCTGAGAAGCAGTGCTGTGGAGAGGGACTTGGGATTTTGGGGTTTTTTGTTAGTGCAATGCTGCATATCAGTAAACAATGTGCTCTGGCAGCTGGGGGCATCAGGCCCATCAGTGCCAGCCACTCAGGGGAGGGGATTGTCCTGCTCTGCCCTGCCCTGGGGTGTCTCACCTTGAGTACTGTGTGCAGTTTTGGGCACCATAATATCAAAAAGATATTTAAGCTATTAGCAATCTGAAGGAGGGCCATGAGGATGGTGAAGAATCTGGAGGGGAAGCCTTATGAGAAGTGGCTGAGATCACTTGGTCTGTTTGGCCTGGAGGAGACTGAGGGACGACCTTGTCACGTCCTCAGCATCCTCACAGGGGGAAGCAGAAGGGCGAGAACTGACCTCTTCATTCTTG
The DNA here is from genome assembly GCF_027579445.1 of Ammospiza nelsoni. Classification (NCBI taxonomy): domain Eukaryota; kingdom Metazoa; phylum Chordata; class Aves; order Passeriformes; family Passerellidae; genus Ammospiza; species Ammospiza nelsoni. Next base: position 69,917,721 of record NC_080669.1, on the reverse strand, counting down.
TGTACCAGTGACAGGACACAAGATAGCAACATGAAGCTATCATGAAGGAAGGTGCAGGTTAAAGATAAGGAAAAATTTCTTCACACAGATGCCACTGAACACTGAAACAGATTCCCAGGGAAGTGGTCACAGCACCTAGGCTGTCCGTATTCAAGAAGCATTTGGACAACACTTGGGGACATGGTGTGAATCTTTGGGCTGTCCAGTGCAGGAACAGGAGCTGGATTCAGTGATCCTCATGAATCCCTTCTAACTCAGCTTATTCTGAGTGTCCGCTCTCTCCTTCCTTCGCCCAGTGCTTTGTAGTCCCGCTCTCGCCTGTGCCACCCACTATGAAAGTTTCAGTTTCCAAGTTCATATTGCCTTCCACCAACTCATATTTCAAGACATGTGTCATGATGCACTTCAAAAGGTATTACCTGATAGTACGTATGCCATTACTCATTTCTACTGTATTTCACAAAAGTGCACGTTAAGAGGGTTGTGTGCCTTGAAACGAGTTTATAGTAGTAGGAAAGGAAACAGCTTGTTTGATAACATCAGTTTATACTCACAGTTGTCAGCCAGGAACAGAGCCCTTGTTTGTCCTGAATTTCGATCTACTGTTAAGTTTACAGTGTCACATCACTTCTTTTTGAAGTGTTTAGGGAATGTCATGGACCATTGGATGCTACTTTGCTAGGTCTACATAAGGATTAAACATGAAATAAAAGGTCTGATAAATTCTTGCAGATATCAGCATAGTTCAGTGCTCTTGGTTGCAGTGGTCTAGTATGCAAAAAATACTTCCAGATGTATATGGTTGTAGGTAAATAAAATTAAAATAATTTTCACAGCAGGTAAGTTGAATTCACCTTCTGGAAGTTACCAAGTTGCATACTGAGTTGCAAGTCATGTTTTATCAGTTCTCCATCAGTAAGCTAAAACTGGAAATTAATAAAGTATGTAATTAATATTTCTTTCTGGAGTAAATCTTCCTTTATACACATACTGTACGACTGAGTAATTTCAAAGTAAATCTGTAATATGATATTCACTTATCTTTCTGTAAGACAAATCTGATGTCAGTTCACAGTCAGCCTAAGAATTAAAATATATTTTTTATTTTCTTCAGCTGTCTTTTAGAAAGTTTTTCTCGTTGGCAAAGTAGTCAGTATATTCTTCTAGTTTCAGTTTCTTGGGCTTACCTTTCCATCTTCACAGGAAACCAAATGAGGATTTTGTTAGTTAGTCTAGAAAGTTGCATTTATTTGGTTGCAATATTAAATGAACTGCTAGTAATTTTTGACATAAAAATAGCCTGTAACCCTAGAGATAATATAGGCAAAATGAACACAAATTAAGTAAATCATAAGGGGACTAGGAGTGGAAAGTGAACATTTTTAGTGTCATTTAATGTTTTGTTGAAAATATAGCTGCATTTTTGTGGAGAAAAAGGATACATTCAGTAACACATAACATCCTTAGATCATAGCAACTTATTTTTGGATGCTTTGCAATATTCAGGAGTGCAGATGCTCTTGATCTTGCATTTCAAGTCATAATTTTAAGAGTACCGTGTTGGAAGAATATTTCTAAGCAGCAGAAATAGCAGAAGAAGCCATACTTCTCCTTAGCAAAACCAAGATTGTTTGGCTGACTATTAAAAGGAGCGTTCAGTCGAGCAAGGGATGATCTCCAGACAACTTGCAGGCAATCCAGAAGAGGCTTTAGGGACAAATGGGCGTAGCATGCCACTGAGGGTGTGGCACTGCTGTTCGTGGGCAGTTCTCCTGAGCAGGGGTAGCACAATGGGTGCAGACAGGCTCTGGGTGATGGGTTGTGTCTTTTGGTTGGTCGTGGGTTGGTTTTTTTTCCAAGCAATGGTTTACGAATGGTCAAAAGCCTGCTGCTGCTGCTGCCAGCAAAACTGCACTAAGCCCAAAGAGAACCCGGCAAGCCTGGGCAGTACCAGAGCACAGTGCTAAAGGCACCTGTGCGTGGTGTGAGCTGGTGAATGATCTGCTCTGTCAGGTAGCAGAGCTTAAGCAAGAGGTAGAAAGGCTAAGGAGTATTAGGGAGAGCAAAAAGAGAAATAGACTTGTGGAGTTACAGCCTTGCAACCTGAGAGGAGCTTGGCAGGAGTCAGAGGAGCCCCGTCCTATAGCCTCGTCCTGCAGCCACAGGAGCTGGACGAATGCCGGCTAGCCGCTCCCGGAGTGGCCGGAGGAGACCGCGAATTCCGCCACTCCCAGGTTCTTCGCAAGAACACCGGATAGTGGTGCCGTCTGCGGCGTGGGTGGCGCGGGCGAGAGCGGGACTACGAAGCACTGGGCGAAGGAAGGAGAGAGCGGACACTCATACCGGTGCCAAGGCGCTGTATTGTCCCAAGCGGGGCCAGTGACGGTGTCAGAGAAATAAGCGTTTGGGAAGGCACTGATAAAGGGAATGGGCGTGACAGGAGGAGACACGAGGGAACCAATAAACGAAGCCCAGGGGAGGAGCAAAGGGCACAACTGAACCAATAAGTATTGCATGGGGGAGGGAAAAGGCTCAGGAGGCGAATCATATCTTAAATAAGGGATAATTGACATAGAAGTTTATCGAAATAAAGGGGGGGGGGGGGTGGTTATAGTGATGGACAGGGAAACTGGGCAGCAGCAGGAGGGAGGAGATAAACTTAAGAGGACATAAAGGGAAGGACTAGGGGATCGGTTACCTTGACAGACAGGTCACTGGCAGGAAAACGAGGGACAGATAACTCAGGGACGAACCATTATGAGGGAGGAACATGGCGGAACCGAAGGTCAAACCATATTCTCAATTTATAAAAAATAGCCAACTTTACAGCAAAACCTATATAAAACACACAATGCTACACCGTCCCTCTTACCATCAGGCAGAAGGAGGAGACCCAGCAGGCGGGGGGAATGGAAATGGGTACCTACTCAGAGAGGTAGCAAAATTCCCTCCTGACCCCCATCACTTTCCCAGGTGCCCTTACAGAATAGGTACAAGCCCTGGGTCCAGAGACTCAGGCAGATGATGGTTAACAAAAACATCTGGAGAGTGTCCCAGGTGCACTTTGTCTGTCAGATGGATCACAACCTCAGGAAATTAAGAAGAGAAGAAGGGTAGTGTGAAAAGTTCATCACCTAAGGGGAGCTGAGGGCCCTGTATGTCACCCAGACCTGTTCCACAGGGAAGTCTGCTGCTCTCCTGGGGCCCAGGTATGGGATATCAGCAGGAGATTCCCTGAACTAATTCATCCCTCTGATTATTACCCACTGCTGCTCATCCAGGTTGGCAGTGATGACAAGAAGGGTACCAGGTCATTTGAAAGGACATCAGGGCTCTGGGTTGATTGGTTGATGGGGCAGGAGCACAGGTGTGGTTCTGCTCAGTTCCTTCAGGAGCAGGGATGAATGATAAAAGGAATAGGAAAACCCACATTATCATGGAATGGCTGCTTAAGGGCTGGTGCCATCAGAGGAATTTTGGTTTTTCTACCATGGGCAATTTTTACAGCACTAGGCCTGCTTGAGTCAGATGGGCTCCATCTGTTCAACAAGGGCAAAAGGATTCTAGCCCATGAGTTGGCAGGGCTGATTGAGAACGCTTTAAACTCGGTTTGGAGGAGGAAGGGGATGAAACCAGGCACTCCAGAGGTGAGCCCAAGGGTGGTAAGCCACAGTCAGGGGTGAAATCAGCAGCACAGCTGAAGTGCGTGGACACTGATGCTTGCAGTGTGGGGTACAAACAAGGGGCTGGACGCCATGGCACAGCAGGAAAGCGATGGCAGAGTCCCCATCACAGAAATGTGGTGGGATGACTTGCAGGACTGGAGCACTGCAGTGGATGGCTACAAGCTCTTCACAAGAGACAGGAGAGGGAGAAGAGTGGAGGGGCGGCTCTGTATGTTAGGGAGGATCTGGACACCGTGGGACTTGAGATTAATGACAGTAAGATCAAGTGCCATGGGTAAGAATCAGAGAAAGGCCATCAAGGCTGACATCCTGTTGGGAGTCTCCTACAGACCACCCAACCAGGATGAAGAGATGGATGAATTATTGTATAAGCAGCTGGAGGATGTTTCAAGATTGCCAGCCCTTGTTCTTGTAGGACATTTAACCTGCCAGGTATCTGCTGGGAACTCAACATGGTGGAAAAGAGGCAGTGTAGAGGTTCTTGGAGTTTACAGAGGAGAGCTTCTCGTCACAGATGGTGAGTGAGCCTGCCAGGGGTGGGGCTGCTAGACCTGCTGTTTGCAAACAGAGAGGAGCTGGTGGGAGATATGGGGGTCATCTTGAGCACAACAACCACAAAATCATAAAGTTTTCAATCTTTGGTGAAGTAAGGAGGGGCCTCCACAAAATTTCTACCCTGTATTTCCAGAGGCTGTACTTTGTCTTATTTATGGCATTAACTCAGAAAGTTCCCTGAGAAGCAGTCCTTAAAAACAAAGTGGTCCAGGAAGGTGGACATCAAGAAATAAATCTTGCAGGTGCAGGAGCAGGCCATCCCTATGTGCTGAAAGAGAAGCCAGTGGGAGAGTGGCCTGGCACAGCAGGGAGTTTTCACAGGATCTGAGAGGAGAAAAAAAAGAAGGTTGAAAAAGGAGTGGGCAACTCAGGAAGTATTAAAGGATGTTGTTAGGTCATGCAGAAAGAAAATTAGAGAGGCAGAAGCTCCATTAGAAGTTAGTCTGGCTGCTTCTGTTAAGAATAGTAAGAAGTGTTTTATAAACATTTTAATTAAAAAAGGATAAAGTTAAAAACAACGTTCTTTATTGAATACTAGGGGGTGAAAATAGTCATCAAAGATGAGGAAAAGGCTGGTGTGTTTCACAGCTTACTTTCAGTGTTCAACAGTAAAACTGGTTATTGTCAGGACAACCAACCTCCTGAGCTGGTAGACAGGGACAGGGAGCAGAGATGTGCTGTAGTCCAGAAGGAGGTAGGTAGTGACCAGCTGTGCTACACAGATGTTCACAGGTCTGTGAGGAAGAGAAGTCTTGCGAGGAACTTCTTAAGGAGCTGGGATTGTTTAGGCTGGAGAAAAGGGGTCCTTTTCAGTTAAAAGTAAGTAAATCCTGTTTATTTTGACTCACTAGTATTCTGGAGCACAGAGGCAAAATGGTGAAGACATCTTGCTGTGAAAAGAAGGTGTTATTTAGAGTTATCCAGAGTTCTGCTCTGGATTTACATAAAATTAATCCTTCAGTCCATCTGTGAATATTTATCAGGCTATTTTTGCTGAGCAATGAAAGGTGGCAGAATTAGATGATGCATGACACATCACAGGTTTTTTTGTCCGTGACTACAAAAGCTGGTGTGCTTTAACTATGTTAATCTGGTATGTCAGTTGGTTTTGGCATGGATTTTTAACCTTTGGAAACTGTAGCACTGCCTCACCACCTTAACAACTTTTTTTTTTTTCCCCATAATAGTTGGAATAATCAGAACTGCTCTTTCTTCCAGATCCCTTTTCATAATTCATCTCTACTATGAAATTTAGAGATAAGATAGTTGTAGCTATATAGATAGGGTTGGAATATTGAATTGTATTCATAATCTTCATTTAAATTTGTTCCGCTGTTAAACTTTTGAGCTTTTTTTAGTTTCCTGTTTTCTTTTGCAAACTTTTAATCATCGTGTTTCTTGTCTCACCTTGGGTAAGGGAGTCTTGCTTTCTGCTGAGGTTTAATTGCTTGTAGTGCAGGTGCTTGATTGAATTATCTGCTTAGTATTGATACATATATATGTGTATGTATATTTTTTAAAAACTGAGAATTTCCATAAGATGGTCTTTGTAATTAAGCCATTTCTAAAGCCAAATAATTGACAAGTGTTTTCTAAAATTAGAGATGCTTCTCTTAAAAAGGAAAAAAAAAAAGGAAAACAAAACATAAACCAACAGGTGTCAGCAAAGACCATGTAACGAAACATTGGGTCAAATCAGATCAACAGTGTGTGCTGCACTCATGACAAATCCCTGTTGTCTTTCATTTAATTCTCTTGAAAGATCTTGAGATCTTATTTGTGATCAGTCTGCTCAAAATACAAAATATCACAATTGTGTATGAGGGTTGAATTGAATGGCTTTCAGTAGAAAACACAAGAAACCACATAGAGATAATGTCAGTTCCATCTTATTTAATTGTTCTGCCATGTTATAATCCAAGTGAGGTCTTTGTGGATTTTTAAAATACCATTGATTTTGTTTCTCTTTCTCTAATTTTTTTTTCCTTTTTTAGCCTGCAGTGAACTGGGGTTTTGGAAAGTCCATTCAGCTTTTAGGGTCGTTTGTTCTAGAATTGTGACAGTGAGGGGTTTGGTTTTTTTGGGTTTTTTTTTTTTTTTTTTTTTTTTTTGTTTTGTTTTTGGTTTTTTTTTTTTTTGGGTTGGTTTTTTGGTATTTTTGTTTTTTTTTTTTTTTGGCGTGGGTTGTTGGTTTTTTTTTTTTTTTTGTTTTTTTTTTTTTTTGTTTTTTTTTGTCCCAGTTCTGAGGTAAGTTTATCAAAGAGCAGTATGTCAAAAAGTTCATTGCATCTCTCATTAGGATGTATTGGCAGATTTGTCACCTCAGGGTCAAAATAAAGCTCATTCAACCAAGGCTATGGCAGCCACAGCAGCAAGCCTCAGGTCAGTTCCACCATGTGAGATTTGCCGTAGGGCAGTCAGTTGGAGTTCATTTTGCATTTGTTTCACTGAACATTATTGCTGTTACACTGTGAAGAGGAAAGCATTGTAGGTAGACTACTGTATGTTATAGGGATTGTTTCCCTCTTGTGCTTATTTTCTCTTCTTGCACTGGCATGCCTATTACCAATGAGGAGAAAAATTTTATAAAATAACAAAATCCATTACTTGTCATCACATTACTTCTAGTGTTTTATACTTGTTTGTTTTTAAGATAAGTTACAAAACCTCCAGCCTGTGTACTGTGCTGTGAAGTTATTAGAAAAGGCTAATAGTGCTGAGAAGTCTAATCTCTTACGTTGAATATAAATTATTTGAAAATAGTATCCTTTTGATGCCCATGGAAGGTCCATTTTTGAGAAACTTAGATTCAAAAGATTGTAACATGCTGTGTCAGGTGTAAATTAATACTTAAAATAATTTCAGAGGTCTCAGGAGCTGATGGTTAATCGCTTGGTGTCCTGTAGGAAGTTCAAAGACACAACTTCACAAAAAAAGAACAAGCAGGGCTGTTATTTGTACATCTGTACGTGGATTTCTCAGGAGAACTGGTGATGTTCAGCTGTTACACACTTTAAGTGTAGTTCTGTCACAGGATGAGAGTTGATTAATAAATCTAAGGAAAGGAAAACAAACCCTTGCATTTTTCTTCAAGTATAGGAAGTTATGACTGAGTGACATACTGTAGGGGGTAGAGATGGTCAGACTTCAGTGATTTCTAAACTAAAAATGCCACTAAGAATTTTTATTCTATTTTTTCCCCTTTTTTTCTGTAATGTGTGTTCATGTAGGATATTAAACTGAGGTTAAAATACAATTAACTCAGAATGTTATTGGAGGAATAGTAAACTACTAATGACACTAATAATGTACTAACCCCTTTTATGATATGACTTAGGAAAATCCAAGAAGTTGATCAAGAAGGAAAATGCCAGTGTAGTTAGGTTTTATTAGCTAGAGTCTACTTAAATAGACTAGCTCTATTATTCAGAGAAACCTAGTCACTCATAAAAACATACAACTAAAATTATTGTCACTTGATTCTTTTACTCTCTTCACTCTGATTTACTTTAAAATCTCTTTAAAAATCATTGAAAAGTGATCTGACAGAGTGTTTAATGAGTGTTTTTTCACAAGCTGGCATCTTTGGAGGCAGAAGCCCCCCTATCCACTGAGTAAGTGTGTTGTTGCCAACACATCTCACTCATGATGGGAAGTAGCCATTCTTAACTTTGAGAGAGTAGTTCTGTCTCCATTCATATTTAATCCTTGGAGCAGTGAAAAGTGATAGCAAGAGCAGTAATAGTGATGGTGGCCTTCTGTTTCTGTTTTGAGTATCTGTAGATGAGGAATATAATGTGGAAAATCTCAGATCCATCGAGGTGGATCTGGTCCACCAGAAGGATATATTTAATCTGTAGTTTTGTCCATTTCCTTTTTTTCCCCAAAATCTGCTACAAGTGTATAGGAATAAGCAACGGAGTGAACAACTTGGGTTAACAGCTTGTGCTTCCTCATAATTTCTCCTGGGTCTTGTAATCTGTCCTTTGTCATGGGAGTAATATCAACCAATCTCGTGCGCCTTATCCTTTGTTGTGTCACGTGTTTTATTCTTTATCATGTGTTAACCATACACCAGACATTTGACAGGCTTGTTGGTATTTTGGTCATGAGGGATGCACATATGGGGAAAGAGAGGAACATGTGGCATTTGATTGTCTTCAAAAGAGACTTAGTGGTTTGCATTAGCCTAGGGGTTCCTCACATCTGTCGTGAATCCATGACTGTTGGTTGCATGGTAATGATTTCCAATGACACCTGATAGATGCCAGATTAGAAGTGAAAGGCAATAAATCATACAGGCTTATGCTGATTTTTAGTATGTTTTTAGCTGAGAATTCACTTGAGAAAACATTTTGCAAGTTTGAGTAATTTACTTGGTCTTTTTTCTTATTTTCGCTCTGTAGCAGGCTTGTTGTTCTATTTGTATATGCATGTATTTGTGTATGTAATCTTCGAGTGGGTAGCCATGGTTAATTTTGAAAGTGGGAGCACATTTGTGGGGGAGAGAAGAAAAGAATTTAGAAGACTTGGGTTGTAAAGCACAGCGTGGGAGGGGAACTTGATGGGCAAGGCTCAGTGCACTTCACTGAGTCCCAGCATGTGTTTTGGTGTGGTATGTACTGAAGCAGCTCCTCTGGATTAGGATGTAGGTGTTATTAATCAAGTCATTGAGTTGTGACCTGTTGTCTGCATACCTGGCAATCTCTGTTATGGAAAAGTTCACTAGTGGGTCAGCTGCAGTTCTGCTCTTCCTCATGAATGCCATGCTGGTTTTTTTGATGTTTGTAGAATGTGGTACAAGGCTTTTTTTCAATGTATTACAGTCTTAAAATGGAGGGGTTATTATTTTAAACTGAGTTATTCTGGAATTGCCTCCTTACTTTGTGGGAATTTTTTTTTCAGTGGTCTTTTCCAGACTCTGTTTAAAGACCACCTGTACTTAATTCATTGAAGTGTCTCTTTGTTATTTGTCTCCACTTTTAATTGTATTTAGACTTCACTATCTTCATGATTTTTCTAACTTTAAACATGCAGTCACTAGTTCTTAGTCTTTAATTTCACATAATTCTATACAGGTATGAATCTTTTTATCATGTAGTTTCAGGATGCTCTATTGCAAAGATTTCACAAATTACACTCATAACAAAATTTCTCAATGCTTTTGTTCATTGAAAACAATCTGTAAGCAAGTCCTCTCTATGAACCATAGTCTTAAAAGAACATATTTATATTATGCTTGTATATACCACAACTAGGTTTCCACCTGTTGTTTCAGTTTTGCTCTGCAGAGTGTATGCAGCATTATAGTCCTGCTATCATTGTGCAGAATATTTCACAATGCAAGGGTAAAACCTCAGGCCCATTATAAGATAATGTGCTTCTTTCAATTCTTTTTGCTTTCTGTCCAAGTCATTAAATTTAATTTCTTTGTGATGAAAATAGCCTGTTTTCTGGATCCATATGAAGGCTCACTGGTCACGACCTAGGTCTATCCCTCAGTTATGCATAAGGCCATTGGACTCTGCAGTTTTCGTATTTGAGACCACTAGCACTTTGAAAAGGTACTTCTGGGGGTATTCTATGTTATATCCAACATAAATCATGACTAATTTATTTTAAGCTCCTCAGAAAGGCACTTGTGAGCACTGAAGGTTGGTTCCACTCCTGAACCATATGTGTAAGGCTCTCAACCTTTTTCACCATAGATGAAGGAAAACTACAATAAAGAAATTATAACAGAGATTTGATACTTGTGCATTTAATATGCTGAGGACAATTTACTTGGTTTTAGTGCTCAGTATGTGTTCTAGTCAGTTGTGGTCCCTGCTCTCATCAGCTTGCCTTCATTATGGGAAATTTTTAGTGCAACAAAATTAGAATAGCTGTGATTTCATTTAGGGCAAAAGTTTCTCAGGCTTAGGGAAAGCAGAATACGGGCTCCTCTGCTCAATGAGAGCAATTTAAAATGCAAGCAATGTAGTTTCCTTCCAGAGGAGACTGCTTTGTTCTGGGAAGAAAATTTCCTCTATCGCGCAGCTTGAGTGCAACCTTTTTTTGGACAGTTGAAATGTTAGGCTTTCCATAGCTGGACAGGATTTCTCCCTTGCTATCAGAATAGGTGTGAGAGGCATGGAATTTTTTGATATTTGTGTTGTTTGTTTTTTTCCTTGTTCCAGTTCACTCAACAGTCAGTAAGAACACTTTGATAGCTTTAATTTCAGATATTTGTCTTATTTGGGATATATTTTCCTGATAGACAGCACTTGGATGTGAATGAGGTACAGAAATACTCTAATGTGAGGTGGAAGATTTCAGTATCTCATAGAAGAAATACAGAACTGCCAGTTTCTTCTCCATTTATCAGGCAATTAATTTCATACACTGTGGGCAAGTCCTACTGTTGGTTCTTTTTTCTTTGCAGTCTTGGACACAGTGATGATGCCTGCTCTCCAGCCACCTTATTACCTTGAATTACAGTGCAGTATACTGCTTACAGCTTTGGCACACCTAACCAGTTTCAAGAGCCTTAGAAAAAGTGCAGCTATCCCAGATTAGCATGACTAGCATGAATAGTACTCTCTAGTAAGTGTTACAGTTTGCACTGAGAATGTCTGGATCTGAGCAATTTGTTGCTTGATAGTTCAGATGATTTATTGTTGCAGGACTGAGTGGATCAGCCTCTGTCTCTGTATACCTGCAGTGATGAGCAGCTGTGTGACTGAGTGATAATTAGTCCAGGAGAGTTCATAGAGTGTAACCAGAACCACCTACTCATGCAAGAAATCAAAAGACACTTCTCAACATTCTACAGTAGTTTCTACAATAGTTTTCAGATGTCAAATGTAGAACACCAGCATGCACAAGATAATATTGCTACTTAGAGAGGTTCTGGCTATATAAATTGTATAGATTTCAAATAGTTAGTCTAACTAGTTCTGTACAGAAAATAGTCACACTGTTTGCTTTTCTTTTTGCTTCCTGTAGGAAAGATTTTTTAATAATTTTTTTTAAAAAGTCATCAGCCATAAAATCAGAAGAAGCTTGTAAAAGCATAAAAATCCACTGATAGTGTTGGATGTATAGCATTTGCTGTACTTGCTGCCATATTCCTAAATAAGACAGAATTTTGCTAGATTTTCCTAGGCAGGACTGAATTTTGTCAAGTTTTCCAGACACATCTATGGTAGAATGCAGGAAGTCTGGCCATTAGTGATGTTTTCAAATCAAGAAAATTTTGGACTTGGATGGCACTTCAAGAAATCTTGTGTATTAGTTTCCATCATTTAAGACTGATAGTGTACCAGCCATTGCTAGGATATCCCTAAACGTGTTGATCTACTGCAGAAAAGCCTTCAGCCCCTTCTGTGGCTGCATACATGCACACACACACACACATTCACGTATACATACATACATATATATATATAGATTGGGGCAGTATTAGGGGTTGTTTTGTTTGAGGGTTTTTTCAATGGAATTTTTTCCTGAAATCTCCCTGGGCAATGCAGGCCATCCAGGTGCTGAGCTGTCTGAAGATGATAATCTCAGACTTTGCATGTGAGCCTTCTCCTCCTATATCTTTATTTGTGTTTGCTTTTATTGAAAGCATTCATTAGGTTAAGTCTTTGGCACACTAGAGTGTTCTACTGATTGAACACTCCCATTTTTAAGGCTGTATTGTGCTTTATTGTTTATTTATTTTATTAGGGTAGTGCATAAAGCGTCAGTTAGAATGACTACCCCATTGAGATGGGCTGTGGAAAAAATGAGTAAAGGTTTATTTCTGCTCTGAAGACACACAGCCTAAATAAATGAGAGAGAATAGAGGAAATAGGTGCAAACAGATGTAAAAAGGGTAGACTTTCACAAGTGGTTAAAGTATATTTTCTGCATAGGAGTTTTTATCTTCCAAGTTTTCTTTTAGTCATTTTAACAGTGAGTAGAGACCTAAATTGAGAGTTAAAGCCAAAATTTCTATGTTGTAGTCAGTGTTATCATTATGCTCACTTTAATGTCGGTACAACATTAGCCTTTGAGACTGCAGGAACTTAACTGCTTTCTTGTTGGTGTTACACTGCAGTTGATTTCGGTGAACCATAAAAAGTTTGCCCCTGAAGGTAAAATTACACTGTATGCATGTTCCAAGCATACTGCTTTGGGGATAAACATGTCTTAAATCAACTCATCGCTCACAGCTGAATTCCTTCTCCAAATGCAGTTTCTGTGTAGATAATAATGTTCAGAAGGACTGATAATCTGTAAACCATAAAGGTTTTTGAACATAAGTCTATCAATAAATGTATTTGAGCAGGATCTTATAAGAAAGAATTCTTATAATCCTAATGAAGATTTTGGGTTTTAGAGAGAGGAAAGGAGGAGCATATAACAACATTTTTAATTAGCTTTCATCAGCACTTTCAGTTTGTTCATATGTGTTCCAAACATTTGCATATTATGTTTCCTCACATTAACATAATAAAAACTTTTGGACTTTGTTGAAATTTCCTTTTGTAATTGTGCATTTGGAAAATTTAATTTGAAGTTATGACACCCTGGCTTCTACTTGCTTGGATGATAGTGTGTAGTTAAGATGCCATCACTTTAAACCTTTGTACAGTGATACTTCTGTTGGGACTTAATATACTGTGGATTCAGATGTATCTGCGATGTAATTGTGGCCTTGAGGTGTTAATCTAAAGAATACCATCTGGATTTGTACCCAGATATTCTTGTATTAATATTCTGAGACTTAGACCTTGTCCTGTCTGGAATTTAAATACTGTTCCCTGAGCTTTAAAGAGAAGGCAAGCACCATTTCAGCCTCTTAAAATGAATTCTTATTTTACCTCTGTAATTTGCCGTTTTTTTTTCAAACTCTTATAGCCATTGAAATCCAGGCAGTAATGTCCACACCATTTTTACAGCCTCAAATGGATGAAGTACCTGTTTGTTCCTCAGTTTAATTCCCAAATTAATTATAGTTAGAAAGGACTTAATCTGCATCTCCATTTTTCTTAGAATATGTAAGGGCAGAAAAAAAATGTCCCTAGATAGGAGGTAAGAATTTGAAATGTGAATAACTTTGTTACATTCAAGAGGGCAAGTCTTTTGTTGCAACAAGATTGATTTTTGTGTGGCTTGTGGGTTTTGTAACTTTCTTGTTTTCTGGTGGGTTTTGGTTTGTTTTGGTTTTGTTTGGGTTTTTATGTTGTTTTTTGTTTGTTTGGGGGTTTTTTGTTTGTGGGCTTTTTTTGGGGTTTTTTTTTTTTTTGGGGTTTTTTTTTTTTTTTTTTTTTTTCTTTCTTAATTTTGTTCCTTTCTGAAATGATACCTTTAGTTTCAGGATTGAAATTTCAATTTTCTTCCTATATGGAGAAAACAGACATAAACTCCTGCATAGTGGGCAGTCTGTATGGGGTTTTCTTCTATTCAGCAATCTTTGATCCATACCTCCCCTGTTCAGTAAGTAGAAATGGCAAAGTAACTTAGCTGAGGGTGGCTACAAATCTGCTTTCTATGTAAATCATGAAGTGAACCTGGAGGGGAGAGAATTCCAGAAATCTCCTAGTAGACAAAATGCTTTAAAAGTATTTCTTTCAAAGAGAGCCTTTCTTCTACCCCCCCAAGTATAAATTGGTTATAAACCTTAGTTTTGAGGTTGTTATTCACCAAATTGTGCACACAGTAGTGCATGATGGATTCACAAGTACAGTTACCCTTCCATGGTACTGGCAAGAAGTCTTTTCAGTGACAGTAGAGAGAATTTTATGTCTAAGCTCCAAATTCTATAATCAGTTATACAGTAGAGGATTCAGGAAAGTTGCAAAACATATACAGGTCTTACAAGTTTAACCAATTAGCCTTTAAGTTGTCTTCCTGCATATGTCATTATTGTACGTGTTTTAGTATCTGGTGGCATTCTAATTTTTTCTTTTCTTCCAGATCATTACTAAATACGTTTATGAATTACTGCAGAACGAATGCCACTTGAAGAAAGTAACTCTTCCAGTAAGTATAATTTATTTTTCCAAGGGCATAGTTTTTTTGAATCTGTACCCAGCATAGCCTGTGATCCCATATTCATATAAAGACAAGGTGTGCCAGGGCTCTGTGCAGGGCATTGTTTCAGGACACCGCCTTTGTGTTTTGCATCTGGAGATGTGGTTCCACCTCATTTCTCATGTGTTTGATTTCTCCAACTGAGCCTTCCTTACCTTACCACATACCAGAATTTTCAAAATGTGGTGCTTTTAATAGGAGCACTATAAGCTTTCTGAAAAGTATTTGTGGGTATTTTGAGATGTCTACAGATGTAGAGAACAGAAGTGTCTTTGCAGGCAGAAGACTACATTCACATTCAATATCAGTAAAATACTCAAAGTCATTTTTTAAAAAATGCTTTTTCAGTAATTTGTAATATGCATGTAATATAAAGTGCTTTTGTCACTTAGTGAAAATATTTAATCAACCCTTGGAAAAGATTAAGTGCTCCCCCACATATCAGTGTGTTTATAAATATATGTGATGTGATATGATGATGTTCAGGTATTTTTATATTGGAGAGCACAGGGGAGACTGGAGTGTGACAGCACTATGTAGATTTTCCGTCATTATGAAGGATTATTCCTATGCTCTTTGAAATCTTTTGAATTGCTGTCATTCTCAGAGGAACCTTCATATTCAGTCAAGGAAAACCTGTTTAGGCTATGGAAGGAAAAGGTCTTTTGCCTTAACAGTTCTGTAAGATTTCACTATTCCCATTTCCATTCCCTGAATGTTGCTTAGGGAATGTTTTAATGACCTGACCAAAATACTTGTAGTTTCCTAGAAGGACTTTTTCAGTGTTTCGTGGTCACAGCAGAAGGAGCTGAGCTACAAGGTTCACAGAGAAATCTAAGGGCAATATCCTAGCCTGGTGCTTGCACCAATGCCCTGCGAGCCAAGACTGAGATACCATTTCCCCACTTCAGATTTTTCTGTGTAGACAGACATAGGATTGGGTTCATCATGACAGTCTGCCTGGTGCAGTGCTAGTTACGATCTCCACCTTTCTGGTGGATTTTCTTTCTTGGTGAAGTTTTGGTCCAAAAAGTACTTCCAGAAATATAATGTATCAAAAAACTTCTCAAGCCATGTCACAGTTCATCTGTGACACTGTGACGCTGTCTTTTATAAACTTCGAATCTGCATTTTAAGGCTATAGAACTTTCTTTGATTCCTAAAAAATAATATGAAAAATATGCATGTAAGTAGGGCAGTGGTAAAGCTGATCAATTATCTCCCAAGCATGAAGATGAAGAAACTCGGGATAAGTGTTACAGCACCTCCAACACCTATGTCACACCTGTGGTGATTCATCTGTGTGGCTCTAAGGTTCAGGTTTCTTGGCTTGGAAGACAAATGGTCCTGGCGAGTTCCCACTTTTGGATTTATCTCTTTACTTGTATTTAGAAATTGTGTAGTGACAATGGATACATTGTTCAGTAATACAGTTAAGCTATTCTCAAATGTATTACTTTCAACTTCTGTGAAGTGTCATAATTTAATTGCATTTTGGAGCAAAATAGGAAAGCACAAAATCTGCAGGTGTCTAATTGTGAGTGTTGTGGAAAAAATCTCACGAGGTACAAGTACTGTTCTTCAGGAATGGCTGTTATGTGTAGCCAACCCTCACCATCAAAAGTAAGTTATGAGGGCATATACAAAAGTGAAAAATTGAAACAAAATATCTGGAAGTTGAAAAATAAAAGCTGTGTAAAAGCTATGTTTAAATCACCACTGACAGATTCCCAAGTAAGGACACAGAACCCTCTAGGTGAAACTAGTAAAGGAAACTAGTAAAAGTAATAAAACAGCTTTTAGGATGAGAATAGAATAGAGTGTAAGTATTGGTAAGTTACAGGAAATTCAGAAAAAACAAATTTGAGGATTGTGTTAGAGTTGTAAAGACTAATAATAAAAGAGAGCCGATAAGGTCAGTAGATGAATTGCAGCTAAAATGAATACCAAGGTCAAATGAGAAAAACTAACATAATTAATTCCAATACTACTTGTCCAATTTCCACACACTTAACTATCCTAAACAGGATATAATTCTGAGCAGCTGTCTGAAATTTGTCATATCAATAGAGGAGACCTGAGGACAAGTTAATATATTGTACAATAAACAAATTCCAGGATGAGATTTTTTTTAAACCTAGGATTCTATAGGAAATCAAACATGAATCTGCAGAGCAGCCCATTTATGTTTAACTTACTGCTGAAGTAATAATAATAGTAATAATAATAATAATAATAATAATAATAATAATAATAATAATAATAATAATAATAATAAGGAAAATTAGTACAAGTTTATTTTTAAAAAATCCAGAACTCATTCCAGCAGTCAGAGATCACATGGAGAAGAAAAATCTTGCCAGTAAAAGAGTACAGGTATTTCCAGTGAACTGTCAGCAAACAGATGCTTTCTAAAAGCACAGGAGAAGGTACTCTCCTTTAAAGTTAATTGGTTAGAAGGGGAGAGAGGTGTTCATATTTTACAGATGAAATAAACTGTTACCAGGTAAATGCTGTTAAGAGCTGACATAGCTGTAAGCAAAAAGAAAAAAGGAATTAATACAAGCTAACAAACTTCTCTGTTTTTTTTCTAAAATTATTTGGGATAGTTAAATCTAAAGCTGATTATGATGACTTGGGAAATTATTTATTCATGCTGAATAACTGGATGATTAAATGACAGGATATTCAAGTCTGGTAAATATGAAATTATGGGGAAGATAACTCACTCTGTAAACACAACAGTGGCCTCTAAATTACAACTCAGGAAAGAGCTTGGAATGATTGTGAGTAGTTCTCTGAGAACATCAGTGAGTGCTCAATGGCAGTCAAAAACCCTCAAAGCAAATAGGATATTAGGAATTACGAGGTATCGAGAACAAAACAGAAAAACATCGTCATTCCACTCATTATATGGGCCCTCATGTTAAACACTGCATGAAGTCTGGACACCATATCAAAAAGGATATGAAGAATTAAAAAGAAATACAGAGGAGGGTTGCAAGGATGATCACAGGCGTGAAATTCTTTTCAGACAAAGAAAGATTAAACAAAGATTCTTTAGCTTGGAAAATAGATGGCTGAGGAAGGAATATGACAAATCTATAAAATCATGAAAGGTGAAGGGAAGATGAATAGGAAATGGGTTTTTGCTTTTTTCATAATAGAGAACCTAAGGGGCATCAAGTTTAAATTATCAGGCAGGAGATCTCTACTGAAAGAGACAGTATTATTTCATATATGTCCCAATTATATTGTGGAACTCATTGCCACAGAATACTACCAAGGAGAGAGGTATAAATGCAGTCAAAAAAACCATTTGACAATATTAAGGTGGGATAGGTGCCTTGAACTGTTTAACGTGCATGCCCAGTTATATAAACTGTGGCTTCAAGGTTCCAAAGTTACCAGCTGTCAAAGCCAGGCAAGAATCACTCTGTAACCACTGTTTTTACTGTTCCTCTATACAATCTGCCAGTTGTAGAAACAGGACCCTGGACCTTGTTCTGACCAAGATGGCTCATATGTGTGTATATATACACATACACACACACATACATATATATATATACATACAACTTTTTTATGTGCATATTTTTGAGATGAGTACAAAAAACTTTTTTCTTTTAATTTCATCACAGGTGATCAGAAAGTTGTTGTATTGGTTTTCCTTTTTCTGTCAGCTGATAATGAAGCTGGCAGTCCTGTGAGTTTTGAGTATTTGAAATGTGTTTCAGGACTCTGTTAGGTGGAGTGGGCTTTTTTTCAGCATGATTTTAGTAGGGAATGGAAATGTTAGTTTCAAAGGTTTAGCATGATGGCGTTTTATCTTCCATAATTTCAACATTGTGTGTAAAGTCAAACTTGCTGTTGTTGTTTTGCTTTCTTAGGTGGCAACTTCAGTTTGGGATACAAAAATTAATTAATTTGATGTCAGATACGAAAGTAAGACCAGTTGGCAGTTTAGGAGAGCTTGCCCAATGTTGTATTATGCCAGCGTCTTCGACTGAACAATTCTGAATATTTTTTCCTACACAGGGAGGCCAAGATCCATGTTGAACTATTGTTACTGTAAAGCACTGTACTTCTAATAATGTTCAACAAGTACTACTGGACATGAACATTTTAATAAAGAGTCTCATATTAAGGGAGAGGCCATTCAGTTACTGGTTATAAAGTTTTATTTTGCTCTCCATTGAAGGTTATGTTAGTAGTAAAAAGAAGACGGCAATTTTTTTAGCCAGATGGAGTATTTGTATTTCTCTAGTTTTAGTGGCATAATCAGTGATTGATCTTTGCTCTTCTTTAGCTGTTGAGGGCAAGTGGAGTGTGCTTCTAAATTAACTGCATCTTTAACAGCTTCTGGGGAAGCCTGAGATGGAAGTTTAAATAATTAGTAACATGTAGTGGTTTTAAGCCTGGCTGGAAATTAAGCACTGTGCAGCTGCTTGCTCAACCCTCCTTTTACTTTTCTGAACACCAGTGGAATGGGGAGGAGAATCAAAATAAAACTTCTTAGCTGAGATAAAAACAGTTTAATAACCTAAAGTGAAGTAAAATACAGTGATAATGGTAAATGATAAAAATAACACACAAAAAAAGAGTGATGTGCAATGCCAGATGCCAGACTCCAGATTCCCGAACCCAGATTGGCCATGCTTCTAGGTAACTCTCCCTGGTTTACATTTTATATCCTGGACATGGTATTCTGGGGTGTGGAATATTCCTTTGCCATTTCAGGGCACCTGTCCCAGCTGTGCTCCCTCCAAGTTTATTTTGCATACCTTTTCACTAGCAGAGCATGAGACAAGGAAAGGGAAGTCCTTGATTTTGGATAAACACAACTTAGCAGAAAACCAAAATATCAGTGTTATACCTAAGTGTTATCAATACCATTCTTGTTCTGAAGCCAAAACACGGCATTTTATCAGCTGCTGAGAAGAAATTCACTCTATCCTAGCTGAAAACAGGACACATGTTTAGTTGGCAATGGCACTGAAATGTCTCACTTCATAGAATCTTCTCAGTTATCAGTGCTTTCCACTTTCACTTCAATAGGTAAAAATTCATAGAAGAATTATTTCTTAGTTTTACATTTTTGATTGAAAAATTCTAAATCAGGATTCTCAATACTGTGAAGGCTTTAACTAAAGCAAGTTAGTGGGGTTTATGGTGAAACACACAGAAGATGACTTTTCATCTTGGGAAGCAAATGAGCAGATTTTTCTCTCCATCAGCTGCTCACAATTCTCACAATCTTTTTTGAGTCTTATCAGTTTCAATTCCACTTATTTGCCATGTTCTTCCTCCAGCTACACTTTATACCTACTTTGTAGGCTCAAGGCTCATAATTTTTGTCATGTTTCTCAACTGAAATAAGAAAAATACTTAGTAAGAAAAATAATTGTGGAAGAAAAGTACTTATGGGTTTTCTTCCCTTTTCAACATTCAATCTTCTAAAACTCCAATATATAGAATAAAGACTCCTGCTCCTGGAACCCTGTCAGCTCTCATAGATCTTGGGTTAGTAAAGGCTAATTGTTGATGTCGTAGTGTGGATGACAATAAGAGTAGATTTCAAGTGTCTGTATATTCACAGCAGTTGTGCATAATACTAACTAGTGTGCTGCTGAAATATTTTATTGACTGGTACTACTGTGTAGGGGAAAACTCATTTGAGACAGAAATCATACAGAAAAAGGCAGTTCACTGTTTAAAAACATTAAGACTCTCATAATATGTGTAGAGATCTTACAATAGCTGCCTACATTCATAAACTTTAAAGAATTATGCATTGAGAAAAAAGTCCAAGAAAAAGAAAATGAAACTGTAGTTTTAAACAGTAAATTGTCATTATAATTTGGATAGGTTTGGCATGCCTAGCTACAGATTACTGGAATTATTTTCACCTGTAAATAATAATGTTGAATCAAATTGTTAAACTAATCTAAAAAATATTCTCCTGTATTTATTCACTTTACATTTAAGTGACCAGAAATCAGTGACATTGAGTAGGTCCAGAAGAACAAGGGGCTAATAATTGTAAAGTATTTTATGTGGCCTCCATGTGTCTGGCATTAAATGGTGCTCCATGTTGATCTGTCAGTAAAGTAAGATTGTGTATGGGAGTGATATTTACCTGCATTCTTTAGTGAAAGCTGGATCTAATAAATTACTGCTGTTTGAAGGTAAATTAGCTCAACAAAAAGTCTCTAACTATGTTTAGTTTTGGGAGAAGACTAAAAATTATTTTTTTATGATCTTGGTAGATATTTTTTGCTGTTTGTTAAAATTAACTTATTTGCAGAAATGGTAACTAGCTATATCTTCTAGTACATATGACCACTAAGTGCTGTTAATTCCTACATACCACAGTATAAACTTTGGCACCTATAATATAAGTGATATAAGTGCTAAAACTTACTAAACTAAACCTATTAGTCTGAAAAGCAAAATTCACTTTTTTTTTTTCCCCAAGTGTAGTGTTGTAAATATTCACTTTGTGGGTAGAAGTCAATTACATATTGTCAGGTACTATATGAGATTCAGTGTTGGCTGACTTTTTACCTAATCTGTTTCACCTTTTAAGGTGTCAGTACTGCTATTTCAGAAGCAGCAGCATGATCTTACTGTAGCCCCAGTGTTTTCAATAGAACATACTCTTAATCATATTTTCTATTTTTGCACAGTGTGAGAGAAAGTGAGTACATTTCCTGTGCAAACCCTGAGGCATGTGAGATGTTACTTTATTTTGGAGCAGGGGAATAAGGTCTTCAGTGTGATGGCAAATACTGAAGAGAGACATGACTATTCTTTCATTTGCAAATTTATTTTGTTTAAGTGGCCTCATTGACTTCATTTAAAAAAACGTTTTGTAGGGCTTACATTAAAAAAGTCTGAAGATGCATGCAGAATTAATTTTTCCTACTATAAGGGTAGTTAAGAATACGTACCCATATATATGAGAAAAAACTACCAAAACTAATCCAAATAGCCAATTCCTTCTTTCTCAACATGGGGATCATAACCTGATCTGTGTTTCTTCTCTGTTGCAGTGTTCCTAGCAGCTGGACAGTTTTAGGCTGTGGGGGTGGAGGGGTGTGGAGTATAGTAGGAGGGGGAGATGTGCCTGTTTTGTTCTTTCTGTTCTGTGTATTCATATAGTAGAAGGAGAAGAAGTAGGTTTGAGAGCATGAGGATTTGTTTTGCCCTCATGGTGTTTACATCAGGACAGTTCTTTTGTCTTGAGACAGGGTTGCTAAACCAAGTGTAAAAACTTTAGTTTGTATTGAACAAAAAGTGCTGCTTTATTCTCTTTAAAGACAAAATGTGCTATTAGATTGCAATTTGCTGAATATCAAGGCTTATTGTTGGTCTCTTCCTACCGCAAAGTAGCTAAGCATTTACCCTGGTACAGAGGACTATTAATGAAGCTATTATTTAGAACCAAATGGGATTTGTATATTTTAATAGAGCTGTCCTGTTAAATTCGTAACAGACAAATTTACAGTACTGGTTCCTATACGTAGCTTATCAAGTATGTATGTTGAGGTGGCTGATTTGGAACTCTCCAGGATTTATTTTTTTTTCTTACTATGTAAGAACTTTTTGTTACTTCAGGCATATCAGAGATGAGAAATTACTTACTCCCTTCCTTCTTGCCACCCCCAATTGCTCATTTGTGGACTTTCTTCCTTTCCTATAATTTTTGTAAACAACTGATGTTTCAAAGCTTTAGCACACCTTTTACCCCTTTTCTTAATTTTAAATGTCCCTTGGATTGCTGTTCTAAAATTTGGTATGTTTATGTGTTTCAAAGTTATGTTGCATATTTTGCTTTATTTTTATTTAGTCCTGGGCACACATGCATTGAAATGGTTGTTTAATGGTGAATGTTTTTATATAAATTTGGTAGATAACTTTGTAACTAACAGTTTTCTTTCAAAGAATTATATTGATGCATTAAAATGTGTGTTGTCTGGAATTGCAGGTTGATGCAATTGAGACTGAACCAAAGAGCTTTATCTTTATAAGTGAAGATGCATTAGTAAATCCTGACAAGCTGTTGGTCCTAATTCATGGTAATGGCGTTGTCAGAGCTGGTCAGTGGGCTAGGAGACTTATAATTAATGAAGATCTGGACAGTGGGACACAGATACCGTACATAAAGAGAGCTATTGAGGTAAGTGAAAGTTCAAGATGCAAAATGTGCTGTGGATGTGCACGTGTGTGCCTGTGCATGAAGAACTGTGAACCTGTGGTGTTTTAATTTTTTAATCAGTATTCTATATGTTACTGTGTGATCATTGTATTTGTGATGGGAATACCTTTTTTGTTTTGTTGGAACTTTCTTCTGGTGGAACCAAGTTCCTGTCTTGCAGCAAAATAAAATTTAGTTGCGTGTCGTTGCTGTGTTGGGCATGCCATGTAGTTTAATATGGCAGATACTGTGACAAGAGTCCTTAGTAGGTGATGCAATGCAGCAGGAGACACTACAGAAATTTGTTACAATTTAGATTGTTTTCTTTTATATTTAATTTAATTTGTACATATTATTGCTCAATGACTGCTGTAATCTAATGGTAACATGACCTTTCATGATAACACGCAGTGTTTTTGCTGGGCTTGTACTGAATTTATTGAAGATACTGTCTTTTTCAGAGTTGCACTAAATACTAGCTCATTCTGGTATTTACTTATCAATATGTGACAATTGAAGACATTCACATGTTGTTGACACCATTTTGTTAAATCTATTTGGGAGACAGTGGACAGTTTGTGTTATGTTTTTGTCATTGGAACATTGCAGGAATAATTAATCATATGTGCCCTACTGCCTAAAGGAAATTTACTTAGTAGTAAACATTAGAAGATTTTTTTAGGACTCATTGTTTGTATTATATTTGCCAAGTTAAGCTAATATTCTTCTCCAAATATCAGTGTTGTCATTGTTACTGTTACATATTTTGCTAAGTGATTAATTTTTGTGGTTGATGGATAATTTTTGCAGCTGTCTTTAAAGTATTCAGGATTTAAAATGGTGCTTTTTTTCAATAAAACAAAGAAAGACAACATATAAAAACATTAGGCCATTAAGGTATTTTTTGTTTGTTTTACTCACTATCAAAGCACCAGACTATACTTCATGAGAAAAAGAAATCTAGCCCTGTGAAAGTGAGGCTTATCTTTTCCTAATATTAAGTTTTTCATTAATTTAAATCAAGATTCAGATAGAGACAGAGCAAAAAGTACCTCAGGATTATTGAGTGCAGTACAGTAGGTCCAGTATGGTAGGTCCAGTATGGGACTTCTAGTGCTGGTTTCAAAACATTTCCCAAGAAACCCAAATAGCTGTAGCTACTTCAGTTTTTGTACAGTGCTTACATGTTTGCGTTTTTGTTCGTTCTTAGAGGTGCTGCTGTCTTGGGCAAAATGAGAGACTGAGTATTTCAAACTGGGATACTAACACTTATTTCACAGATCATTTTAAAGCATCATTTCTAGTTGAGGAGATTTTTTTTCTCTTTTGTTATTTTTATTTATTTTGTGCAGTGATGTGTGCCAGTATGACAGAGATCAAACCTCTGTTTTCTCCAATGGCTGTTATACTTAAAACCAGACTATTTGTCTCCACATTTTGAATGCTTCTTAAAAAAACAATACAAGATAAGTCCCAGTTGTTGGGTAAGAAAATGTTTTTACAAAAATGTAGTAATTGAATAACAATGGTACGTCAAACTTTGTGCTCTTATCTTTGAGTTTTTCCTTAATATGGTTTTTAAATTTGTAGTTCACTTTAGTTCAGTAATTCCAGTTACTGTAAAACTAACTGTCCCTTTTTGTGCACCTTAAAATTCTGATAAGTGTACTATACATTTAGGACACCTACTATTTCCAGTGACTTTTTTGCATGCAAAATGAAGAATAGATTGTATTCAGTTGTGTTAAGTCAAATTCAGTTATGTCATTAAATGCATTGCTATCGTTTTGTATCCTGTAATCCCTGTACCAGGAATTGGTTGTGTGTCTGGTTAGATAAGGCAATATTTTATGGAAGTTGGACCCCACTGAAAGTATTTAGAATCATTTGGTTTTGACTAAAAAGTGAGTACATATATAGATACAAGCTGGGGTATCTGTGTCAGCTTCAGATACAGATCATATAAATTAAATTTCTAAATGCAGAAAATTATGGTAGAGTGTAAGGACTCCATATGATAAAAATAATGGTAAAAATTGCATCCATTTCTGGTATTCAGTCCTGTAGTTGATTTAGTCATGTCACTTACGAAATGCAAATAACTAGCCTAGATGGTAAATAGCCTGAATGAAAATTGTGCTAATCCCTCATGCAACATTATTGAAGGAGGGAATTATTTTCATAGATCTTTCTGTGTTTCTTCTAAGGAGAGGTCTCATTCTTGAATGAAGCCAGCAGACCTTACCAGAGCATCAGTGCTGGTGACAAGAGAGCTTGGATTTTTTTTTTTCTAATAGACTTATGTGAATTTGAAGTGGATAATGATATGTAGGATTTGAAAATTCCCATGATCTAATGTGACTTAGCAACACATGCAGGCATTGCAGCCAGCTTAAAACATTTGCTGAAGATAAGGTTCTAATTAAAAAAATTTAAATTGAGAATTACAGAAGTAGCGCTTGAATGTCCTATGTGGAGGAGCTAATTCAGAAATACCTGCTTTTCAAAAACAAAAAATGCACACAAGCAAAAAACCACCCTCTAAGTAGGCGAAACCCCACAACTTTTCTGCTTTTTTCTTTGCTTCTCTTCTCAGTTCAATTCTTAGAAAAACTGAAAACAGGGATGTAGCAGCTGGGGTTATCAGTGAGCAGCGGATTGAGCAGGATGAACTGATACTTCTAAACACGAAGTTAAGGGAAGAGTAGAAACTATTTCTCTCTGATGCAACACTTTTGAGGAAAAAAGAATTAAAAAACCCCACTTCTGAAGCATGTGTGGAGCAAGGGAGCAATGTATGGACTTAAAATTTTGTATTTTAAAATTCTAGTATTTTGGTATTCCTGCAAGTTACAGAGAAAAGATTCGAAGAGAAAAATCTTGGTGGGAATTCAAGTAGCTAGAAATATGTTTTTCTTTGCATCTGTGCAATTCCTGTAGGTAATGCTTCTTGTTCCATGTTTTATATCTAGCCCTACTGTGTAGATTCAATCTTTTGTGTTAGAGGTATTGTGACTAGTTGACAAGGGTTTATGTGAAGAGATAGCATTATTGTGTTAATTTGAAAATTCAAACTTGATAGTGTAAAATAAATGTTGAAATATGAACGAATATGAAGAGAACAAATAAGCTACTAGATAGAGAACAGACTGTAGAAAAAGAACGAGGGAGAAAACTGTACATAATGTGGAAAACACATGTAAATTCATTAAAATGTAGTAGGACAAAATCTGTTTTAGAAAAACAAGTATGAAGAAGAAAAATAAACTAGTAAGGCAGTGAGAATGTAACAAAAGCTAAATTAAAACAAATACTAACTAAAAAGATATTTAAAACAAAAGAGACTGTCAATGTCCTATAAATACAGTACAAAAATACTGCATAGATTTGCTATTTTG